>NC_079191.1:338627886-339284136 GCF_029499605.1 Hyla sarda
TAAGGGTAGGGTCACACATGTAGTATTTTTCTGCATATTTGCTGCTGCGTATTTTCCTACCCATTGAAGTCAATGGGTAGTAAAATACACAGCTGATTTTGCTACCCATTCACTTCAACGGATAGGAAAATATTCAGCAGAAAATATGCAACAAAATAAGTCATGTGTGACCCTATCCTAAGGGTACGTTCATATGTGCGTATATTTACTGCAGATTTGCTGCTACAGATTTTGCTGCCCATTGACTTCAATGGGTAACAAAATCTGCTACAGCAAATCTGCACCAGATCTGCAGCAGAAATTATGCACGTGTGAATGAACCCTTAGGGCTTGTTCATACGAGCGGATTAATTTTCAAACTCGAAGCGGATCTCCCGCTGCGAGTTTGAAAAAGGACAGGGTCTCCATGCACTACCCGCAGCAGATTTTCACCAGCGGAATCTCTGTTGTTGAAAATCCGCCACCGACCCCATTGACTTCAATGGGGTCTGCAGCAGATTTTCAATAGTGTAAATTCCACTGGTGAAAATCTGCTGTGGGTAGAGTTTTCAAACTCGCAGCGGGAAGCCCTTAGGGTGCATTCGCTCACACGGTAACGTCCACTGGGTTTGAAGCTGCAGATTTCAACATAAACTAAATCATTTAACACAGCTTCAAACCCCACACATTATATATGTGTAGGATACTGCACATATGAAGAAAGTATCTTAATCAAGTAATGCTGTAATTTTGGAATAAAAGGAAACCTTTGCGCAAGATAGCATCATCTATGTGACTGTGTGATCCTCTAAAGCAGCGATACATTGATACTGGAAATTGTAACATTCACTTTTGAAGGTTCATGCTATAATGCCTTTTTAAGGGATTATTTTGTCCCACAAGTGGTTTCATATTTCTGGTGTATGCCTCATTCTCTGGCATATCCTTCCTCTAGGACCTTTTCTGAGAATGTAGGCACAAAAGATCTTAAAAAGGACCTGTGGTCAGTATAAAAACATTGAGCTTTTTTAAATAATTTTGTAGCCTGAGATCCCTTGTTTTTAACACGTTATATTTTGTTGCCTAGCTACTTCCTTCTATCGATTACAGGGGTTTTACTGTTTGGTTGAATAGCTGCACTTATCCCTAAATAGTCAGAAGGGCAGGAACTTTCTTTGGAAAAGGGATGTGACTTCTGGGTATCAGGGGGTTGTGAGTCGGATTCATGCCACCTTAGTCTCATATTCACATTCCCCAGAATCTGACCTACCTTATTTAGGGAAAAGTGCACATAGACCCAAGTAGTTAAAATCCAGTTACATGAGGATACACAACAATAAAAAGCTCAATTTTATACTGACTTTTGTTTTCAGGAAAAAACTCTATTCTGTGCATTGGTCTGGGTCCCAGCAGACGGGCACCTACTGATAAGAAAGAGAAGGCATATCCTAGCAATATGACATTACTTTCTGGGATTCAATTTGTCATAAATTCTAGAAAATGTACATATCTGGTTCATGTACCAAAAGGCAAGCAACATTTTCTTCTTGTCTTTTTCCCCTCATCCTTTTCACCATACTTCTTAGGCAGGGTTCACACTACGGAATTTTGGACCAGAATTCTGTTTTGAAATTCCGCCCAGAAATTCTGGTACAGCAGAATCCCCTTGCTGTCAATGGGATTCCGCTGCACAGTCCACAGTGTGGAATTTCAGTGGCGGATATTACGCTACTGAAATACTGCTGCCAAAAAGAAGATTTTGGTCATTCTATAAGCACAATCCATGCGGAAGACCATTGTAGTCTATGGGGACAGCAATGTCGTCTATGGGGACAGCCTAGAACCGGCTGATTCAGTCAGTGCCAGCTGCAGACAAAATCTCTGTCCGGAATTTTTTCAGCTGAAGATTTGGTAGTGTGAACACTGTCTTACTCATACGTCACCCATAATAATATATTTTGGTTTAGTTCCTCTAGAGACCAACAATGACATCCTACTCTATGTGTAAAGACTAACTGTGCATAACATTTATATTGTTAGGCACTTCACTGGTACTTCACTGTGAAGTGATAATGGTGGTCCAGCTGCCCTCAGCCTTTAAAGCTTGCTTTTATGGCCTAGGCCTTTAATACTTTGAATATTCAAACATATTTTTGTTTATTCAGACAGTTTCTATACAGTATGGGAAAATAGTAACAGTAGTGGCATCTAGAGTCCCTGGATAACTACAAATGCACCACATGCTGACTTCATACTTAACCTATCCAGTTTCAAATTCTAAAATAATGCTGGGCATCCCAGCTGTCCTCTGGCTGACATGAGAAGGTTTAAATAGTACAGTATCCTTCAGAATGTGCGGAGAACCTGTTCATCCAATCTCTCAGTTCATTAAATGTGGACGATGTTCTGTATGAGGCTAAACATTTACGCAAGCATTTGCAATAAAAATTAGGTTTTCTACATTCTATTTTAGATATGTTCTACAATTAGACACGGCAACAGCGTCGAAATATGTACTTAAGTCAGCAGTTATTTTTCAATGCCTAGCAGGCAGTTAATAAAAATACATGCACTAAATGTTTTACTTATTGTAACTTTTGACTGTCTTGAATCTTTCACCAGGTTTATGCTGTGCTGCCCTACCTTATTTTTGTTGGTTATATAGTTTGTTAGCTGGGACTACAGAAACATTGCACTCTCTGTAGTCCTTGATGTTTATCAGTTGCCACTTTGACTACTCACCAACTCACCCACCAATAATGGACAGCTTTCTGCCTATTCACAGTATAGGTAGAAGGCAATCAATCAGCTCCAGGTGGACATGGGGAGTGGACACTCTTAAATATTGGGGACTAAAGGGCACATGCTCGCACTGTAGTCCCAGATAATACATTCTCAGATAGAACTGTATTAACCTGATTCCCTTTAAAACACATCAATACAGGTGTATTAGTCTTTTTAAACCCTGCCCTAAAAGAACCACTTCCCTTAACTGCGTGCCCCGTCCCACTTATTGTCATTTTCCTTAGATATGTTGACAAGTTTTCCATTGATAATACACACGTCCAATGGTAAATTTCAAAATGTGGCCCTTTATGCATTTACTCCAGAAAAAAAACAAGCAAACAAAAAAAAATAAAAAATTACCAACACCCACTTATATTCTCCCTTACCTTACTGTTTCTAGTAGTAGACAAAATTTCCAAGGTCAGTCTGGTCCACCAAATTTACAAACGACAACCACATTTAAAACGGTCTTTGGAACCTATTTCTAATGTATTATTTTACAAATAATTCACATGACCCCCAAAGAAGTATTCCCATCTTGGCATTTATGGCATAAATATCTGATAGATGTGGGTTCCACCTCTGAAAACCGTACCAACGTAAACATCAAGGTCCCATTTTAGGCCTTCTTGCGGTGACCGGAGAAGGTCAGGAAGCCAGAAACAGTGAAGCTAACTGCTTTACACAGTTCGCATAAAGCATACCTGTCAGATCCTGCAAAAAAAATTTTGATATGTTACTCAGTACCTAATCCTGACCATTTGTATCTCATTTTTATACCATCACCTATATTTATAATAAAAATTCTTGTTTTAATTAGCTCACAGTGTTAGAAATCCTCTCAGGGGAAGGGGACTTGTCCCTCCCTTGTGGTGGTGGGAGGTGATTGATGTGTCTGCTCATGAAGCCTTGTCCATGACTCATCTCTTGTCCATGACTCATGGACAAGCCTGATGCTGCTGCAGGACTGGTTAGTGTCCGGGTAGGTGTGGGGTCCACTAGTGGTGAGATTTTCCAGAGCCAGTGTTTTATTAAATATTCAACATTTTTAACAACCATAATGCAAAAGGTCTTTAATGTTCATCAGTAACAAGATATAAAAAGTTTTTGGATCTGACAGTGTCCATTTAATTTCCGTTGGCTTTAATGGGAGTTGCATCAACAGTGCAGTACCGCAAGCAAGCCACAGGGTTCTGGAAGGCCATTGATCTCCCGATAGATGCCGCCCCTTTCTAGCATCAGTACCTGTCAGACATCTGTGGCATAGATACACCATTAACATTCTTTCAGGAAATAATCTTCCACAAAAAGTTCGCTAAGGACGATTGTTTGAAAATTCCAACTTATTTTCAGACAATGATAGTCTGCCATCTGTTAGCTAAAACAACCATTTGATATAAAAATTTTACCTGAACTATTGTTTTTTTATTTATTTTTTTATCATTTTTATTAACTTTTAATATGTATGGGTCAACTTTATTTATGACAGGTCAGGTTGTGCAACGATAACAAATTTAAGAGGCAAGTAAAAGTGGTTGTGTATATATGTAATGTATAAAAAAGATGTGGGCCCCTTCAAATTAATTCATCTGGTGGTCCAATAAACCCCAGTTGACTTATTTAATAAATTGTATGATCTCATTGTTGGAACGTATAAAAGACTGTAAACTAGGCTGCATCCCTATAATATTGGCCATGTAAATCAGTGGGAACTTTTTATATAGTTTTTACAGTAAGTGTATGTTACTAAGTTTGGAGTAAGAATGAGAAATGCAATATTCAAATAATAAATGATGTAATACCAGTTAAAACAACATTAATTATAAACACTTGTTTGTAAACTGTACATTTCTAGCAGGAGAATTAAGATTACACATTTTGCGTTGGGCTCCAACAGCTTCTGAGTAATAGTGATAAATGTCAGACTTGGGTGTTTTTGGTTGAGGTGACTAGAATCAAAATTTGACCTTATTGTTGCCCAAATACTCTACCATATTTAATAGCTTGCTAAAAAAAAGGATGAGAGAGGGCTCCAATGTGAAAGTATATATGGGCACTTGATAAAGGTAATCAGACAAATGCCTACTCACTCACAAGATCATGTTGTGCAAGCTGGAGGCACAACGCTCAAATGGCTGGGTGGGTGTGCAGTAGAGGATGGTTCCTTTGTGGGCTGCTGCTGGCTTCCTCTGCTCACATCAATGAGCATGTAGTTGCAAGATAGAAGGCGTGTTGAAAAAGGAAGGATTAAAGCGCTGTCCCTGATCCAAGGTAAGAGAAAGACTTCCTCTTACTTTGGATCCGGGACAGCGCTTCAATCCTTCCTCACCCACCGTGTTTTTCAACACGCCTTCTATATTTAATTTCTTGTCCAACAGAAGCACCCTTTGCTTGCGGCCTACCTTTGTTTCCTGCTATCTTATTTCAACTATTTTTTTTCTATCAAAAGACGGAAGCCCTGTACACAATGGGGGACATGTATCATTATTTGTGTATGGTAGAAGCAGTTTACCCCTTTTCCCGAATTCTAAATTATGCGCAGAAGTGCTAAATTTATCAATCAAGTGCAATGAGCTTCATAAATTGCGGGTAAATATAGTAATCTCCTAAATCCACTCTTTGGAAAATAGAATCGATGATTTAGAGCATCTTGCTACGTTAAGTCCAAGATGGCTTATATTTGCGCTAAAAAAACAGCTCTTGCGGCAAAATTTTTGGTGTAAAGGAAAAGTATGCAGTAAATAAATCCATGCGTACTATAGATGTCACTCCAAGGTACCCTGATTAGGCCACATCTGGAGGAAATGCTCTACCAAATCGTGCGCAAAAAAAATGCGCAAAAAAAGGGCTTGCGCAAAATTTTGCACAAAAAAATACACACAAAACAGGGGTAAAATCTTTCATACATGTCCCCCATTAAGGGCACCCATGGGTAAACATAACTGGGCTAAACGTATCTTTGGAAAAACAAAACAACGTAGTCTCAAGGTGATAACAGGTGCTCAACCCCAAGTGCAATTGTGCACTCATACAATGGGGTAGAGGACCCGCACCTATGGACAAAAGTGGGGTTTCAATCCTGTGGTAAATATATACAATGATATTAGCTAATCCTGAAAACTGATGTAAAAATGAGACATTAGCCAGTATATCCTTATATGAAGGACATACCTGAGCCCGCACACCACGCCAAGGTTTCTCATGTGATGCGGGACCTAACCACTAACCTTTTTTCCTGGCCAGATGCATAGAACCAGGAACCAGATATACAGCAGCCTAAGGTCCAACTTGCAGACTGCTCCCCAGTCGCCTCCAGTGTGAACTCAGCACACATACAATGGGAGGGGGGAGACAGGTTACAAGCCCCACCCTTGCTGGTTTATATATAGCAGGCCTCACAGGTGAAACCCCCAATGCTACCCAATAAGATAAAAGGGTGCATTGGTATAAGCCTTAAAAGTCGCTTGCCGGCTTATATTTGCATGGACATGGCTATAGCAGGAAACTCAACCCCAAGTGCAATTGTGCACCTTCGCTGGGGTGGAGGCCCTGCACTTGTCAACCGTTGCTAAGGGCGATGTCCCCAGCAAAAATTGCATACAATGGAGAATGCCTGCAGACGGTCACAAGTACCACAAACGTATCTTTGCCCTCTCCTACAGACCCCATAGCGGTCACATGAGCACTACACATGCCAGTACATACAAGTCTTATACAACATATATTCCTATTCTAAAAATACAAGTAATTGTCTTATTAGGAGAAAAATATAAATTCTTCCAGTTTATTTTACATCGTCATGAACTCATTACTGAAAAGTCCATGAGTGATGTGTGGGTTCACAAGCCCATTGCCCTTGTATAATGCGGCAATAAAGCAAGCTTTTTCTGTAGAAGAAAAATTATCTTCATTTCTACTTTTACTTGTAAATCTTGCCGAGCATATTGATGTAACATGTGCCCCTGCCAAGAGGTATGTTCTGAACTTGGCTGACCTTCTCCACAGACAGAGACATTTCCCAATGGCACTAAAGATGTATGAATTAACTTGAATATTTAATTCACCGTCCAGACTTACATCTGGGGAATCCCAGCTTGTGGTGTACTTCAGGTACTGCTTATTTTATATGTAGTTCATTGTATTTTGTAGAGTAACATTTTTGTGGAATTGTATGTTAACTAATTGCACCAATATATATTGTCAAAGTTATACACCTGTAATAGTTAGTTAGTTAGACCCATTTGGCATTGTCAGTTCCCCTTTTAATGTCTTCTTCTAAAACATAAACCATTAATGTCCACCATAGAAGGAAGATACCAGCATGAGCATTTGTCCAGAATGGATAGCTATAGTTATAGGAGATATGTCATACAAAAAGAATGCAGGGGTTTTAGAATGCGGGGGTCCAGACACTCGGGTCCTCTGCGATCTCCTGTACGGATCCCAGTTCTCCCCAGGAGCAGTGCGTTGCAGCCCCCTCCCAAAGCGGGGGCCGCCATGCCCCCTTCATATATCATTATGTGGGAGCTGTTCGGCCATCTTCAGCTCTCCCATAGATATAAATGGAGGTGACCTGGGGGTCATGATGTGCTGCCGCAGGGGAGATAGGGGATACGCGTTTTTAAAAATTTTTTTTATTAGACTACTTCTTTAATTACTTCACGATATAGGGCAACGTTATTGCCCTTCTTTAGGGAGCACTTCTGTTTTTTTCCCATATCATGTGTCATCCCTAGCAATACAGCACTTTTATTTCAGCACAGCTGCATCTACGCATTTCATTACTCTAGCTTGGTCATGTTATCATCTTTAGTCTAACCCAACTTTACATGGCTTAGTGTGTATATTACAAACAAACATATATACCATCTGTATGTTGATTTGGAACATACAGAGGGTTGTTTAATACAGAACATTTGGAATGTGTTGTTTAGATGGACTTCTTATGATCAGTATGGAAACAGAAATGGGCGGTACAATGTAGTAATAATAACTAATATTGCTATTGGTGCAGTTTGCGCGTGCACCTGTACTTTTTTCTGGCGCACATGCAGACTACACAGACGGAGCTTCTGGCAACTGGATAGTGTGGGGTGTCAATCACTCGCAGAACCGTAGCTTGTTGCTAGGGATCGACCGATTATTGATTTTTTTTAGGGCCGATGCTGATAATCTGTGACCTTTCAGGCCGATAGCCGATAATTTATACCGATATTCCGGTATAAGTTATCGGCTATTTCCGATTAGAAGAATGCCAGTCTGCCAAAACAATTGACTTCTCTAGTACAAGATTGTAACATTATTTTTAGCAATATTAGGCAGGCTTCACTTACTTGATACTTGATGTAACAGATGTATTGAATGTAACGAACTTGATGTAGCAGATGTATTGAATTTTTGCATTTTGATTTTGGATTTAGACTTCATGACATCCATAAGTGATGACATTGGTTTGTTCACACAGCTTCCAACAAGAACATTATTCATTCACTGCATCCCAGTTATAGCATTGTTCCTTTTTATTGTAGTTATTTAGTTTTTAGTTTCCCTCTAACTGCATATTCTTTTTATATCACTTAGCTGTGGTAACCCCACCTAGGCCGGACACATTAGGTGACAACTTATCAGTGACACACTTTGTAGCGCTAGGTGCTTTGCGTCCTATGAGCTGTTGCCAAGCTTTCCTTTGTGGCACGGGGACAACTTTCCTCTGCACACACTGAGCTCACACCTGTTGTGGGAAAATTGGATTTCTTCTATAAGCAGAATGAAATCACTGCCGTATGCTGCATGTTTCTGTTGATGGACATATTATACATTTTCGAGATTCTTTTTCTTTTCGCCATTGCTTTTGTCTTCACTTTTTCTGATATGGGACTAACCATTCATTACAGGCATAGGCAGCCTTTGGCACTGCAGAGGTTTTGAACTACATCTCCCATAATGCTTTAGCAGCATTTTGGAAAAGAATCACAGAAAAATGGGACAAAATTCACAAAACAAAATTAGAAAATATGCCACACTGGTTACTGGTACAAGGGCAGGGTGGGCACCTGTTACCACTATTATGAAGATCAGCTACAATGCTACATAAGGGAAGGTTGCACAGGTGCAAAATACTGATAAACAACCACTAGCATGTCTACTATTCATGAGGGGGTAGTTGCTTAGTATTATAGTTGCACACAGATGGGGCATATACAGGGTGTCAGTTACATGAGAGCGTGTAGTGCACAATGCTGGCTTACAACCTATTAGTGACGCCCATACTATTCGATCAGACGGGCTGCCCAGCATCTTCTATGTGCACCCTACAACGCACTGATGCCCCGGGCTACCCCAGCTTCACATGCCTAGACCACATCATAAAAAATATAAATATACTCATATGATAGGAATACCCCAACCAGTCTAGTAGATGTCTTGTTATAGGAACGGAATAAAACATAACTAATATAGATGACTTACATGACGCCAATGAAAATTTGACAGTAGGTTAGCGCATCCTAACCTGGTGATAGAGGCTAATAGGGTCCGTTACCAAGAGTGTTATAATACCTTTATTATGTTGATCAGTATTGTAAAGTAAAAATTGTCAATATGTCTTTCATCATGGATTAAAGAATTTAGTGTTTAGATTAAAGAAAGAAAAATAATACATATCACAGAGGCGCGGGGCTGCATCTGTTTTCTGTCACTATCACAACTCCCTTGTTACTTGTAATATCATGTTACAGTGTTATGTAATTTAGCTCAACTTATCCATTAACTTTTCTCTGTGTATATGTAATTTTGATTTCTCAAGAGATATTTTGATGAATATGTATATAAGCAATAAGGATGGAAAAGAGCAAAGAGAAATGATGTAAAATAAATAATAAAGAAAAAAGAAAGAAAGAAAAGACGAAACACACAAATATCCCGGCAATAAATGGGTTAAAGGAAATACAAATGGAACGCAAGCAACTTACCTGCTGGATGAAGACCGGAGCTCAGAATGAGGGCTGGATAGCATACCTGAGCAAACAGGAAAACTCCCTATTCCAACATACCTGGAAGATCCGGTCACAGTCATCAAGCATACAGAATGGGGAAACCCAGATGTAATAGATGGTGATTGGACCAGGAAGAAAAAAGTGAAAGCGGAATAGGAGGAGTTACAGATATAAAAACACGGTGAGAAGTCATTTGAAGTACGGCTGCCATCAGAGCCGCATCAAAAAACGGAGATGCAAGGAGCGCAGTAACCAGAAAGAGGTCCCTGAAGAATCGCAAGAAGAAACGCGTTGGACCGGTACCTATCTGCACAGGAAAAGACTCCTACCCAAGGAAAGGCACAAAACTACCTAAAAGCATGGAAACAGATAAGTGCTATATGTGCAATATGAATAATGTGCAATAACTCAGTGAATGGCAACAAGTTGAGAAAATGTGCAATGTGTAATATGTGCAATAACCCAGTGACTGTAAAACTCTAAACAGAAGGGACAACCACCAATGCTGCTGAAAACATATGTGGACAATAATACTGCTAGATACGCACATAAAACACACACAAATACTGACAATCACTTTATGAAACTATAGGCTGTCAGGTACGCACATAAAATGCACATAAATACAGACAAGCACCTTATGGAACGGAAGGCTGAAAAAAACGCACATGGATATAGATGATTGTAAAAAAACGCATATCAAACGCATATGGACACTAATAGCACTTTATGCACTGGACACTGAATGCACTTTGAAAGTTGGTATAATCACCTATGAACAGTGAAATAAAGAACCTATTTAGTACAATGGAATGTTACACGGACTATTGAAAACAAGAAATAACACTGATGTTAGAGGATCCTATGAAAAAACGGACTCAACATACAGTGTGAATACGGCCCAGTGCAATATATGGACTATAGTGTGGCAATAACATTATAGGTGCAATATTGAAGGCGGCTAAAGGTAGTGCATGATGGCAGAAAAACTAGTGTTTAACAATTTTAAAGTGTGACAATAAAAGTACAGTTTTAAAAGGTTCCCTATGCTTCTTTATCTATTCTAAAAATTCTGGGAGACCTAAATTTTCAACTGTACGGAAAGGGTACACATCAGTGGATTATATATATACATAGTGATTCACTTATTCTATACACCTCTTTCTCAGAATATTGATCATGGTGAGAAATGGAATGTAATCTTAAAAAAAAAAAAAAAGTGTGTGTGTGTGTATATATATATATATATATATATATATATATATATACACACACTTTTAAAAAAAAAAGATAACACTGTGTATACAGTGACCCCCCGACTTATGATGGCCCCGACATATGATCATTTCAAAATATGATGGCCTCTCAGAGCCCATCGTATGTTGAAGGCAGCATCGACATATGATGCTGCTGTGTGTCGGGGCCATCGTACAAACAGCTATCTGACAGCGCTGACAACTTCAGCAACTGACAGATAGTTGTTTAATGTGCCCCGTGTGCCCCGTTCTGCCTCCTGTTACTCACATGCTGTCCTGCTAACTCATACAGGCTTCCACTGTGAGCTCCGTGTAAGCCCGCCCCCCCTGTGCAGCCATAGCCAATAGCCTGCAGCATCTTGCTGCAGGCATCCAATGAGCTGCTGGCTGCCCTCCCCTTCCTTTCCTATAGAGCTGTAGTCGGCAGGATCGTAATGGAGGACATTCTGTCCCCCCTGAAGGTATTTAAAGAACTGTACAGTACTGTATGCGATGTCACACATCACATACAATACATATACACACTATACACCCCATACATCAATGTTTCCCTATCAGTGTGCCTCCAGCTGTTGCAAAACTATAACTCCCAGCATGCCCAGACAGTCAATGGCTGTACATGCATGCTAGGAGTTGTAGTTGTGCAACAGCTGGAGGCACCCTGGTTTGTTAAACACTCCCCATAGACTCCACATACAATGGTCATCCCAGAACCAATTAGCAGTTTCCCATAGAGATATGTATTCAACATACAATGGTTCAGAGGCCCCAGAACCAATTACCATTTTTACATAGGAATATGTACTCGACATATGATGGTTTCAACATATGATGGTTCTCCTGGAACAAATTAATATCATATGTTGAGGGACCACTGTATGTATATATATATATATATATATCACAATTATTACATTTCAGCTTTCTTGTCATCTCATTCTGCAGCAATGCAGACTCTTTGTAGGAAAAACAGAATATCAATGGCTCTTTAATTTTTTAAGATTTTACCAATACTAAACAGTAAAGATGTAGTTAGAGGAGTGAGGAATTTTAAGTGGTCACTAACATTTGTAAAAAAAAAAATTTTTTTATAGTTTTATATAATGCAGCTAATAACATATGTAATTTGTAATATAGGTCAAGCAGGGCTCTGTAGACTGAGGACAAGCAGGGCTCTGTAGACTGAGGACAAGCAGGGCTCTGTGCACTGAGGACAAGCAGGGCTCTGTGCACTGAGGACAAGCAGGGCTCTGTGCACTGAGGACAAGCAGGGCTCTGTGCACTGAGGACAAGCAGGGCTCTGTGCACTGAGGAAAAGCAGGGCTCTGTACACTGAGGACAAGCAGGGCTCTGTACACGGAGGAAAAGCAGGGCTCTGTTCATGGAGGACAAGCAGGGCTTTGTGCAGTGAGGACAAGCAGGGCTTTGCACAGTGAGTACTGCATAGCCGTCAATGGTGACAGCGCAGTGCCCCGCTGTCCTACCGCTGAATATCTTCGGCATCGGCCCCCTGACGAAATTCAGCGGGCGGAGATTCTGCAGTGTGAACATACTCTAGCAGACCTTGAACGGATCGGAGCACAGTGGCCTTGTGAACTTAGCCTTAAGCAGCAGAGGACCAGAACGCAAGATTTAACAAATTACACTATCCACTGCTTCCAATACAGAATTTTTAAGACGAAATCAGCAGTGGTGAACAGCTGTTACCACTAGATTAAGCTGTGGTCAACCATGTATTTTCCCTGCACCTTAGTGACCAAAAGAAAAAAAAAATTTGATGCACACACAACAAGGGTGTCTTCAGACGTGCCAGTTTTCCTTTTTTTTTTCATGGAATGAATGAAGGGATTGTTTTCTCTTTTGCAGTATTGGTTAAAGCTGACAAATAAGCAGAATGAAGAAATGGCATTTAATAAGAAAGCAGAATTATAACAGTTTTAGTTCGAAAAGAAAAGCTCTGTAGTCTAATTTAATATTGGAGGCATGATGACTATGTCCTGGGAGTCAGGGCTGTAAACACTAGGGGGCTCTGCTTTCAACATGTTGCCAGCAGCCAGCACTAACCTGTTGTTTCAAGTCTGGATGGGAATTAATTTCCCCTTGGTGTGAAAAAGCAGCACCGCTGAAGACATCAGGAGAATAGTCAGAACCGGTGTTAAATATGGCCCTTTGATCTTGGATGTTTAAATGTCACTCAACACTTGGGCCTTGTGTTCATGAACACATTTGAACTTGACCATTCGTGTCTTGTAGTGTCACTTTTAAGGCGCCTGCTACTGATCTAATTGGGAAGATCAGAAGTCAGTGTTAGTTTTCTATCTTCTGTAAACAATAACAAAGTTATAAATTACTGCCCTTCTTCCACAGACATTGTCCTCAGTAGCCATTGGACAAAGTTTGTAACGCTTTATCTAATACATTTTACCTCATGAGTATACAGATATGCAGCAGATTTACTACAATATAGTGTCAGCTGCACAGGTCTGTAATTTTGATGCTACTATTGACTGATTAGGAGGGTACAAAAAGATCAGGGTTTTTTTTGAGAGCACAACTGTATCTCGACGGGAGTCAAATGAAACAGAGATCAAGCCAGCACTTACGCAGGACTAACTTTTCTTGGTAAAAGAAGTCGAAAGTAAAAAGTTTTACTTTTGACTTCTTTTACCAATAAAAGTTAGTCCTGCGTAAGTGCTGGCTTGATCTCTGTTTCATTTGACTCCCGTTGAGATACAGTAGCGCTCTCAAAAGAAAAAACCCTGATCTTTTTGTACTTCACTCCACTCCACTTCACCTTGTTGTCCGTCTCCCTCGGGAACATGGAAAAAAGGGGTGAGAGCAGCAGACTGTGACAATCCCATCTTTGCATACCCTTAACCACACAACAGAAGCCCCACTGACCTCTTTGTACATCGACTCAAGGTCAGTGCGTCACCTTGGGTGCTGGTGGTGGGTGTTTGCACCATTTACTTTCCATCCTAGAAATACTACACTAGGGAACACCCCGTTGGTTTTTTTTCTCCTCCTTTTTTCTTCATATTGACTGATTAACATCTCACAGGCAATATACACTCAATGCCACATTATTAGGTAACCTTGCCAGTAATGGTTTGGACCTCCTTTTGACTTTAGAACTGCCGTAATTCTTTGTGACATACTTTCTACAAGGTGCTGAAAACATTACTCAGAGATTTTGGCCCATATGGACATGACACCACTGTTGACTGCACATCCATGACGCGAATCTCCCATTCCACTGAATTCCAAATTTGGTCTATTGGATTGAGATCTGGTGACTGCGGAGGCCAATAGAGTACGGTAACTCATTGTCATGTTTAAGTAACCAGTTTTACATAATGTGAGCTCTATGACATCCTGCTAAAAGTAGCCATCAGAAGATGGGTACACTGGGGTCATAATGGGATGGACATGGTTAGCAACAATACTTGGGTAGGCTGTTCCATTTAAGCAATGCTCAGTTGGTACTAACGGGTGAAAAGTGTGTGAAGAAAATGTCCCCTTCAAACCACCACCAGTCTGCACTCCTTAAAGAGGTACTCCACTGCTTAGCGTTTGAAACAAATTGTTCCGAACGCTGGAGCCTGTGCCGGGAGCTTGTGACATCATAGTCACGCCCCACCCCTTCAATGCAAGTCTATGGGAGAGAGCGTGACAGCTGTCACGCCCTCTCCCATAGACTTGCATTGATGGGGTAAAGCATGATGTATTGAGGGGGTGGGGCTATGACATCACAAGCTCCCGGCTCCAGCGTTCGGAACAGTTTGCTCCAAACCCTGAGCAGTGGAGTACCCCTTTAATCCAAGGCAGGATGGATCCATGCTTTCATGTGGTTTGCGCCAAATTCTGACCCTGCCAACTAAATGTTGCAGCTTAAATCGAGATTTATCAGATCAGGCAACGTTCTTCCAGCCTTCCATTGTCCAATTATGATGTGCCTGTGCGAATTGTATCCTCAGTTTCCTGTTCTTAAATGAAAGGATTGCCACCCAATGTGATCTGCTGCTGAAGGCTATTTGCTTCAAGATTCAATGTGTTGTGTGTTTAGAGATGATATTCTGCATACCTTGGTTATAACGAGTGGTTATTTGAGTTACTGTTGTGTCTCTATCATCTCAACCCAGTCTGCCCATTCTCTTCTAACATAAACTGCCGCTCACTGGATCTTTTCTCTTTTTAGACCGTTCTATGTAAACCATAAAGACTGTTGTGTGTTTGAAAATCCCTGTTGACCAGCAGTTTCTGAAATACCAAGGGTGTGGAAATTTAATAAAAAAACTACTTGTCCATGGGACTAAAACGGAGCAAAATCTTCTTGTCCCTCATGACGATCGACTTTACCAGGCCAATTTCCGCTTTTACTCTCTCGTTTTTTCCTCCTCGCCCTATAATAGCCAAAACTACCGGTGAAGTCAAATTGAAATAGTAATTTAAAAGAAAGATAATTTTGCAAATTTAGTGGTTTTCTTTTCTACGCCATTTACCTTGTGGTTGAGCGAACATGTTGTATTTATACTTTAGGGTGGCCTGATTATAGCAATACCAGATTTGTATAGTTTCCGTCATGTTTTACTAATTAAAAAAAAATTCTGAACTTTTCAATTTTTTTTTAATTGTCATTCTTTGACCCTTGTAGCTTTTAAGCAAAAAAAAAAAAAATCCACATACCAGGCTGTATGAGGGCTAATTTTTTGCGCCATAATCTGTTTTTTGTATCGGTACCATTTTGGTATTAATCTGACTTTTTAATCACTTTTTAACTTTTTTTCTGGGATATTATAAAAATTGCAATTTTGGGGTTTGGTATTTTTTTTTACATTGACATCATTTACTGTATGGGATACATAATGTTATATTTTAATAGTTCGTACAATTACGCATGCAGCGATACTAAATATGTTTATCATTATGTTTACATGTTTTTATATAGGAAAAGGGGGTGATTTGAACTTTTATCATGGAAGGGGTTAATATGTGTCTTTTAAACTTTTATTAAAACTTTTTTTTTTTTACACTTTAGGAGGAATCATAAGATTCCTCATACAGATCAATAGAGTTCTATTGAAATCTATTGATCTGTGTGCTCTGTGATCCATTGATGGAGCCTAGTCCAGCCAGGCTCTATCAATGACAGAGCGGGACAGGAGGGAACAGAGGTAAGCCCTCCGGCTATCTCTGTAGTGGATCGCATTCACATGTCCCTTTAGACGCCGCTGTCAGCTTTGGCAGCGGCGAATTAAAGGGTTAATAGCCAGCCGCAGCGATCGCCACATGCTGGCTATTAGCGGTGGCTCCCATCTACTGAGAACAGCTGGGGACTGCAGAGTATGGAGTGGGCAGGAGTAGGGAGCCCGCTCCATACAGACTGCTGAGCGCCTCCACGCTTGTCAGGTCCGGCCCTGCTTGGCCGAAGCCAGGCTAAGGTCCAGAAAAATTCACATGACCGAAACTGCATGTCCCAGGTGTCAGGTGATAGGAATTCCACATCTCTAAATACTTAGATCAGCTAATTTGGCACCAACAACCATGGCACATTCATGATCACTTTCTTCCCCATTTTGATTCTTTGCTTGGACTTCAGCAGTTGTCTTGACCACATCTACATGCCTAAATGCATTGATTTGCTGCCATGTGATTGGCTGATTAGCTATTTGTGCTAACAAGCAATTGAACCTAATAAAGTGGTCAGTGAGTGTATGTTCACAGGAGTTTTGTGCATGGAGCTTCTGTGACTAAACACAGTTGCTACATTCTACATTGTATTATGGAAGTATCCACTGGGGAATTCTATTAGATATCATGTGTACAGTATTGCTATGGTTGCCAAATTATGACTCTATACAACTGATGCAGCCAAGTGTATGCTGTAATGCTGTAATTCTATAGTATTTGTCTAGTTACTTTAATAATTCTGGAAACAAAATGCTCAGAACACAAACCTGCCAAGCTGTGAAGCAGTGTTCAAGTGTAAATTCTAAACAAAAATCCACAAAACGTACCCGGTCAGAGTCAAGGGTATCTCAATGCCAGAATCACAAATGCCTAAAGGGCACAAAAACCCTTCCTTATAGCCCCCCAACCGGAACACAATTTTTATACAGATTAAAATTAAAGAAAAATATATAAAGAGCAAAGTAAAAAAAAAATATGCCTATGTATGAACAAATATGGTAGCACCTGTTATGACCAGTGTGCTGGATGGAAGTGTTGGGGCCACACTTGATATAAAAGCTGCAATAGCTGGTGCCTGCAGTGCACCTGACACCCTCTTGCAACAATGATTAAAACACCAAAACAACTAGCCTTCCCCTGACATATGTCACTACTTAGAGCTTCCTCAGGGGTCTGGGATAATGGCTGTGCAGGAATACATAGTTTGGTCTTTTAAGACATCTGTTTATGATGTCACAGGAGGCGGATAACCACCTCAAACCTGATCAAAGGCCTGAATCTGAGATGTCAATCCACTAACTAATAATGTGTCATAATTAGTCCAAGGCGTCATCATTATGCCAGCCTATCACATCCACCTTCCACAAATAAACAGTACCTGGCCCAATAGAATATGTGATAACCAGAGGTACTTTTGCCATTTTATCATGATTGACATCTTAAAGTGGTACTCTGGCCCTAGACAGCTTATCCCCTATCCAATGGAGAGGGGAAAAGATGTCTGATCGCGGGGGTCCCACCACGCCCCCTCCCATAGACTTGCATTGAGGGGGCGGGGCGTGACATCATGAGGGGGGCAGGCCGGAATGTCATGATACTCCGGCCCCTGTATCGCCCATCATCAAGCATGGAGCGAAGTTCACTCTGTGCAGCAGATGACACAGGGTGCTGCAGGAGAGATCGCGGGGTTCCCAGTTGTGGGACCCCTACAATCAGACAACTTACCCCTATCTTTTGGATAGGGGATAAGATGTCTAGAGACGGAGTACCAGTTTAAGGAGCCAATGGCGTGGTCATAACTTGTACATCCATTTATCATCCATCATGCAATATCTAATAGAATCTACAGTACATGCATGTCCCATAACATCATTATGTAAGCCTGTGCATTCCCACTCCATTAGTAAACAATACCTGGTCCAATATATTGCGGAATAGCCAGAGGTACTTTCTACATATTGTCATCATTGTTCACCCTTTCATCACCCAGCATTCAGTAGCCAATAAAATCCTACAACAGTACCTCTACATCCAATGACCCATAGAATCCCACACCCATGCATGTACCAATAGATCATACTCAAAAGGAAAGCATTCCTCTGGGTTAAGCATCAGCACACATGCTTAACTACCACTCCATTAAACCTCGGGGACACAGGACCCCAGTTCTTGTGATCTTGTAGTGTTCTTGTTCCTGCAGTCCCACCAGACACTTATGACCTATCATGTGGACATTATGAAATGACTGTCAAGATGTATTACTAACTGGGCACATTTTTATAATAAGTTTATTATTCTCACCCATCTCCAATCTAACCAGCCCTTTCTTATACAAATCATATTGCAAAGGGAAACTCCATGCAGCCCCCCGAGAAGAAATAAAGTACAGAAGCCTATTTAGATTGATAGGTAGCCATGTACCATAGAATGAGAGCAGAAGTTTGGCGTGGCTCAGGCCACAGTGGCTTATAGACGGAGGTCCTGAGAAAGGAGCCCATATTACTTTGTCTGAAACAAATATCACAGAAAGGACTTGTGTTATAGCATCTTTGTAATCTCACTATATGACATGAAACTCTATAGAGAAGTTCTGATTATTGCTTTAATTTAATACTTTTATTAGGCGTATATTTGGATTACATTGGTGAAGTCATTTGAACTTTTCAACTATGTAGACGAGTAGTTATATGAGCTTGTGTAATCCCTCTCTCCTGAAATATGGATTTGTGTTTCTTCATATAGTTCAACAATAAAGATGAAACCTGGGGATGTAGCTAAATGCAGGAAAGATGCCTTCTGGCTAACTATCACAACACCTGCATGCTAAGAGCTCTACATAATACCGTATATATTTATATACGAAGCACATACTTACCATTCCTTAGATTCAGTTGAAGTTGGTAATTTTTTTCCCATGATTCTAGTATTCAGAGTAGTTTATGTACAGAAGAACATGTAAAGTCCCCTTAAATAAATAATTCCTGTAAAATATTCAGAGTGGTCTCCTTTAAATTCTGTGCTTTACATTGCAATTTTATAGCATTTTTCTTTTTTTCTTTTAGTAAAACCATGATAAATCTAAATAAAAAAAAAGTGACTGCATTCTTGCTACTGTTTTTTGAGCATCATGGCAGGAAAGTCAAATGAATATTCACTCCTGACTTCTGGGTTGTATTGGGGCACTATTCACTATTTGGTCAGTGTACACCCTATTTTGGTACTTTACCAATTTACCACTTGATTCTGGTGTCCCACTGTTACTTTTAGGTCTATGCACTATTTGCTAGTCACTGAATAAAATTGTATTAATTTTGCTTCATTTTATCACTGGATATTTAAGATTTTTTGGGGGGGGTGATGTTTTTTTAAAATTTTCCATTTTACTATCTATACAGTATAAATAATCTTGAAGTATTGCAGTTTTCGATGAACCGATGGGTGGTAGTAAGCCAAACACAAAAAGTAAAACACGAAAAAGGTTTTATTGTATTAAAGGGGTATTCCAGGAAAAAACTTATATATATATATATATATATATATATATATATATATATATATATATATATCGGCTGGCTCTAGAAAGTTAAACAGATTTGTAAATTACTTCTATTAAAAAATTTTAATCCTTCCAGTAGTTATCAGCTGCTGAAGTTGAGTTATTCTTTTCTTTCTGACAACAGTGCTCTCTGCTGACACCTCTGCTTGTCTCTGTCCAAAGCATTAGAGGTTTGCTATGGGGATTTGCTCCTACTCTGGACAGTTCCTGAAACAGAGGTGTCAGCAGAAAGCATTGTTGTCAGAAAGAAAAGAACAACTCAACTTCAGCAGCTGATAAATACTGGAAGGATTAATACTTTTTAATAGAAGTAATTTACAAATAAGTTTAACTTTCTGGAGCCAAGTTTAACTTTCTGGACACACACACACACACACACACACACATATATATATATATATATATATATATATATATATATATATATATATATATAGTCATGGCCATAAATGTTGGCACCCCTAAAATTCTTCAAGAAAAGGATTGCAGTAACACATGTTTTGCTATACACATGTTTAGTCCCTTTGTGTGTATTGAGACTAAACCAAAAAGGAGAAGAAAAAAAGCAAATTGGACATAATTTCACACCAGACTCCAAAAATAGTCTGGTCAAAAGTATTGGCACCCTTTCAAAATTGTGGATACATTTTCAAGCTTGTGATGCTCCTTTAAACTCACCTGGGCCAAGTAACTTATGTGGGCAATATAAAAATCACACCTGAAAGCAGATAAAAAGGAGAGAAGTTCACTTAGTCTTTGCATTGTGTGTCTGTTTGTGCCACACTAAGCATGGACCACAGAAAGAGGAGAAGAGAACTGTCTGAGGACTTGAAAACCAAAATTGTGGAAAAATATCAACAATCTCAAGGTTACAAGTCCATCTCCAGAGATCTAGATTTGCCTTTATCCACAGTGCGCAACATTATCAAGAAGTTTGCCTTGGGCGTAGACGGAAACTAAAAATTGATGAAAGGTGTCAATGCAGGATAGTCCGGTTGGTGGATAAGCAGCCCCAAACTAGTTCGAAAGATATTAAAGCTGTTCTGCAGGCTCAGGGAGCATCAGTGTCAGCGCGAACTATCCGTCAACATTTAAATGAAATGAAACGCTATGGCAGGAGACCCAGGAGGACCCCACTGCTGACACAGAGACATAAAAAAGCAGGACAAAATTTGGCCAAAATGAACTTGAGTAAGCCAAAATCCTTCTGGGAAAACGTCTTGTGGACAGATGAGAACAAGATAGAGCTTTTTGGTAAAGCACATCATTCTACTGTTTACCAAAACGGAATGAGGCCTACAAAGAAAAGAACACAGAACCTACAGCGAAAAATGTGGAGGTTCAATGAAGTTTTGGGGATGTTTTGCTGCCTCTGGCACTGGGTGCCTTGAATGTGTACAAGGCATCATAAAATCTGTGGATTACCAACGGATTTTGGGTCCCACTGTACAGCCCAATGTCAGAAAGCTGGGTTTGCGTCCAAAATCTTGGATCTTCCAGCAGGACAATGACCCCAAACATACGTCAAAAAGCAATGGCCAGCAATGAGTCCAGATCTAAATCCCATTGAACACCTGTGGAGAGATCTTAAAATTGCTTATTGCCCTTCCAAAAAGAGAGACCTGGAGCAGTTGGCAAAGGAAGAGTGGTCCAACATTCCGTCTGAGAGGTGTAAGAAGCTTATTGATAGTTAAAGGAAGCGACTGATTTCAGTTATTTTTTTTTCCAAAGGGTGTACAACCAAATATTAAGTAAAGGGTGGCAATAATTTTGTCCAGCCCATTTTTGGAGTTTGGTGTGACATTATGTCCAATTTGCTTTTTTTCCTCCCTATTTTGGTTTAGTTCCAATACACACAAAGGGAATAAATGTGTATAGCAAAACATGTGTTACTGCAATCCTCTTCTGTGAGAAATACTTCATTTTCTTGAAAAATTTCAGGGGTGCCAACATTTACGGCCATGACTACATATATATATATATATATATATATATATATATATATATATATCAGATGTTGCTAAGTCTCATATGTTGTTCAGATGAATCATATACTCCGTTCTAGGATACTCACCCTCCCATATTAGATCCTTTAAAATGTAACATTAATTCAAAGACTCAGCACTACCCTGGATGAAAAAAAGAATTGGCGTGCCTTTCAAAATTAAGGAGACAAATGATTGACAGATAAATTAGATTATTCAGATTTATTTTTGGGTCCAGTATTTTATACACAGTTGGTGTCTCAGTGTTGAAACTCAGACTGATTGCTGGTCAGAGCTGGTAGAAGTGTGGGGCAAATGCATTCCCTTCTGTCTCTGTACGACGAGAGCAAGATGGGCACATAATGCAAGTCTATGGGACAGTGTCGGTCCCATAAACAAAGTGAGTGGAGCTAAGCGCTCTCCACTGCTCGTTCTAGCGATCGGTCTCTAGGACATGTCAGAAAATTTTAATGTGACCAGTATGATTTAAATGAATACATTCCCATGATATATGAATTTAGCTTCTCCTCCTCAATGACATAGTGCTGGCTGATTAGATTACTTGTTCAATGTAACGGCTTCCATGGCGGCATGGTAGCTCAGAGGTTGGCACTGTTGCTAACTCAGTGTACTCTGGTTTCCTCCCACACTCCAACACATACTGATAGGTGAATTTAGATTGTGAGCCCCCAATGGGGACAGGGATCCGTTTGAGTGTACAGTGCTGTAGAATCTGTGTGCGCTATACAACTAAAGAAGTATTATTATTATTTTTAGCATTATTATTAATAATAAACTAGATATATACCGTAACATACAAAAACGTATCCTCTATCTGCAGGATCTCCTGTATGGAGCCGGCTCCCTCCAGGAATGGGACGTGTTGACTTCCGCATGAAGTGGCTGCCAACATGCCCCCTCCATAGATCTCTATGGGAGAGCCATTCGGCTATCTTCGAATCAATGCACTGGTCAAGACCAGTATATGGAGGGTTAATCCAATCACTTTTTCCAATAGATCACCCCTTGGGGTAATCCAATAGTACCCTAATTTCCCATATACCCTCTAAAATATTTAAACTTTATTGTTAATTAAATCAAAAAATATCCACACTTTTAAAAGGTATCAGAGCAGTACTCCCTGGTTTGTATCCAAGTACTGTAAATATCTCCTCTGAGACTATTATCGCTATCTATCGCTGAGTGTGCCTGCAGCTCACACTCCAGCTTCCTCCGGAGACTGCTCTGATTTGCTTAAAAACACCCTACTCAACACCCTACTCAGGGGGGGGCTGAGTAGGGTGTTTTTAAGCAAATCAGAGCAGTCTCCGGAGGAAGCTGGAGTGTGAGCTGCAGGCACACTCAGCGATAGATAGAGATAATAGTCTCAGAGGAGATATTTACAGTACTTGGATACAAACCAGGGAGTACTGCTCTGATACCTTTTAAAAGTGTGGATATTTTTTGATTTAATTAACAATAAAGTTTAAATATTTTAGAGGGTATATGGGAAATTAGGGTACTATTGGATTACCCCAAGGGGTGATCTATTGGAAAAAGTGATTCGGCTATCTTCGGCTCTCCCATAGAGCTGTATGGAGGGGGCGTGTTGGCCACCGCTTCATGCGGGGGTCAACACGCTCTGTTCTTGGGGAGAGCAGGGGCCCCGTGCAGCTCCACCCATCCATTGGTTAGGTTTGATATTGCATCTTATCTCAATTTAAGGGAAATAGGAAAAAAAACACATCACCAGACATATCTGCTGTTGTGTGTCAAGACCTCTGCAATGTTCCACTTTACTGCACTTTGTATGAATGAAATGGATCTTACTTGCTTTGACTTTGCGTTATAACCTCAATTTGTCTAACAATCTCCAATTGTAGCAGATAGCGACTACTGAAGCCAAAATGCAATTAATGAACATTGGCGTCGGCCATTAATGTGTGTGGCACGTCCAACTTCGTAGCCCTTTACAAAAGACAGCTTTTAACCTTTTGTTTGTTTTATAAATTCAGTCTTTGATACCAAGGAGGACAAAAACCATTAATGTGAATAGAACGATGCTCATGTTGGTTAATGGATGTTCTCTGTAATGCCAGTGTTAAACCAGGAGAATTTCCTGTATTCACGCACTGAGAAACAATTTGTATAGCTCCTGCAAGGAATGCATCAGCTGAACTTCTCATTGCCACAGTGTGTCCTTGGGAGCACTTCTGTTCAACAATTCAGATAAAATGGTGTAACACAATGAGTTGTTATAATATGATAGGACTGTTCTCCTCTAATGTGAACATATATTACACATTTGTTTGTTCATAAAATCAAGATGTTTAAAGCACCTCTAGCCAAAAATTAAATCTTGACTATGATACTTAAAGGGGTACTCCGCCCCTAGACATCTTATCCCATATCCAAAGGATAGGGGATAAGATGTCATATCGCCGGGGTCCCGCTGCTGGGGTCCCCGGGGATCGCTGCTGCAGCACCCCGCTATCATTACTGCGCAGAGCGAGATCGCTCTGCACGTAATGACGGGCAATACAAGGGATCCACCCCTCGTGACATCACGGCCCGCCCCCGTCAATACAAGTCTATGGGAGGGGGCGTAGTGGTCGCCACGCCCCCTGCCATAGACTTGCATTAAGGGGACGGGCCGTAATGTCATGAGGGGCGGAGCCATGATGTCACGCTGCTCCGGCCCCTGTATCACCCGTCATTACGCTCAGAGCGAACTCGCTCTGTGCAGTAATGATGGCGGGGTGCCGCAGCGGTGATCCCCGGGGTCCCCAGCAGCGGGACTGCGGCGATCTAACATCTTATCCCCTATCCTTTAGATAGGGGATAAGATGCCAGGGGTGGAGTACCCCTTTAAAGGGGTACTCCACTGGCCTGCGTTCAGAACATTTATTTCCAAACGATGTGTGCGCGCTGCGGGGGTTGGCCACGCCCCTTCAATGCAAGTCTATGGGAGGGGGCGTGATGGCCCCTCCCATATACTTGCATTGGGGAGGCGTGGCCTGACTGCACGAGGGAGCATGGCCAACCCCGGCAGCTTGCACACACAGCGTTCGGAACTAAATGTTCCAAACACTGGCCAGTACAGTACCCCTTGAAAGGTGTACTCCCGTGGAAAACTTTTTTTTTTAAATCAACTGGTGCCAGAAAGTTAAACAGATTTGTAAATCACTTCTATTAAAAAATCTTAATCCTTCCAGTACTTTTTAGGGGCTGTATACTAAAGAGAAATCAAAAAAAGAAATGCATTTCCTGTGATGTCCTGACCACAGTGCTCTCTGCTGACCTCTGCTCTCCATTTTAGGAACTGGAGAAAATCCCTATAGCAAACATATGCTTCTCTGGACAGTTCCTAAAATGGACAGCAGAGGTCAGCAGAGAGCACTGTGGTCAGGATATCACAGGAAATGCATTTCTTTTTGGATTTCTCTTTAGTATACAGCCCCTAAAAAGTACTGGAAGGATTAAGATTTTTTAATAGAAGTGATTTACAAATCTGTTTAACTTTCTGCCACCAGTTGATTTAAAAAGAAAGTTTTCCACAGGAGTACCCCTTTAAGATGATCCGGTCAGTTGATTGATGTTGCCCTGTCTTAGAGCAGGCCATGATAGAGAGAAGTGGAGCTCTGTGATATCTATGATTTTGAGCAAAATTTGTGACCAAGTCCTGACTAGACTTCTAAGAGGACATTATGGATACATTCACACATACTGTTTTTGCTGCGCATTTGATCATTTAGTTGCATTTATTTACTCAGCTTACTCAAGTCCGCAGCAAACATGGTAAGAGTGAATGTAAGAATCCTGCTTACCATGTCCCCAGACAGGCTGATGGACAGCCCTCTCTGTACACATACTCCTGATTCCTCCTTACACATGAAAACTCAGCTTGGTTGGCTGGCCTGATCCTTGTCCTTGGAGAAGAGTCGGGAGGCCCCAATAATTATTACCCAGTTAGATGGTCCCTCCGTAATAGGCAGATTTTGATGTATTTTCTTTAATGTGTATTAATGTGTCTACAAGTCCAGTCAGGATTTACTCAGCTTTACAGCTTGTTACTTAGAAATCTTGCTTCAACTCAAATAAATGTATATATAGCAGCACTTAGCTTCCTCTACTATATATAGGCCTAAGATCATGTAATTTAATACACTTAACATTTTTTTAGCCTCTACCTTGCATAAAAAACTTAATTCCCAGATGCCTTCTGTCACCTCTAGGGGGAGTGTAAGATTTTTCTGCATACGGTTTATACATTCATCTTGTTTGTTTGTTTCTTGACTATAATATGCATACTAACTAGCTCTAGTCCTACCGCACCATTTGTTTTATTCTGGCACAAGTGCATCAATGTGTTTTATTACTCTAATTTGGTCATGTGATCATGAGTCTGACTCTCTAAATCTTCCAGTGCCTAAAGGTTATAACAGGATGTCAGACTCTGACTTCTGTGGCCTATAGGATGACATCATGACCTACCAGATATCCTTCTTCTAGCTCCCAGACCCTTCCTAACCTTCCCAACTCCATCTTCTATGTCTGTGGGATCAGGATATATAGTAGTTATACACCTCCCCTCAGGCTGTGCTCACACATTGCGGTTTTTGCTGTAGTATTCCCCTAGGCAAAAGTGGTGATAATACTGCATTTGTGCAAAATATGGTAAAAACAAGTAATCTTTGCCACGATTTTGGAAAATCTTTGCAAAAAACGGTTAAAAGGTAATAAAAATGTGTGAAAAATGCTGTAAAATCAATCTTGTGAACACAGCCTAAGCACGTTGAATCTTCATAAAATACCCCCATTGTGATTATAGGTCAAATCAGTTGCTCCTCATGGCGATATTTCTTGAAAATCATGCTTTGAGTAAAGAAAATACCGTATATACTCGAGTATAAGCCGACCCGAGTATAAGCCGAGGCCCCTAATTTCACCCCAAAATCCCAGGAAAAGTTATTGACTCGAGTATAAGCCTAGGGTGGGAAATACATCATCCCCCCCTGTCATCATCCAGACCCCCGTCATTAACACCCTCATCATTATCACCCTGTCATCATCCAGACCCTCATCATCATCATCACCTGTCATCATCCCCTTGTCATCATCCCACACACCCCCTTCATCATCCCCTTGTCATCATCCCCACCCCCCTTCATCTTCCCCTTGTCATCATCCCACACCCCCCCCTTCATCATGCCCTTGTCATCATCCCCACCCCCCTTCATCATCCCCTTGTCATCATCCCACACACCCGCTTAATCATCCTCTTGTCATCATCCGCCCTCAGTGGTCTTCAACCTGCAGACCTCCAGAGGTTTCAAAACTACAACTCCCAGCAAGCCCGGGCAGCCATCGGCTGTCCGGGCTTGCTGGGAGTTGTAGTTTTGAAACCTCTGGAGGTCCGCAGGTTGAAGACCACTGCGGCCTTCGACATCATCCAGCCCCCTCTCACCCCCTTTAGTTCTGTACAGTACTCGCCTCCGCTCGGCGCTGGTCCGGTGCTGCAGGACTGCCCGGTGGGGAGGTCGTCCGGTGGGATAGTGGTTCCGGGCTGCTATCTTCACCGGGGGCGCCTCTTCTCCGTGCTTCGGGCCCAGAATAGAGGCGTTGCCTTGACGATGACGCAGAAGGACGTTGGTAATGAACGTACCTCTGCGTCGTCGTCAAGGCAACGTGACTATTCTGGGGCCGGGCCCGAAGCGCTTAGAAGAGGCCTCCCCGGTGAAGATAGCAGCCCGGAACCACTATCCCACCGGACCACCTCCTCACCGGACAGTCCTGCAGCAACGGACCAGCGCCGAGCGGAGGCAAGTACTGTACAGAACTAAAGGGGGTGAGAGGGGGCTGGATGATGTCGAAGGCCGCAGTGGTCTTCAACCTGCGGACCTCCAGAGGTTTCAAAACTACAACTCCCAGCAAGCCCGGTCAGCCGATGGCTGCCCGGGCTTGCTGGGAGTTGTAGTTTTGAAACCTCTGGAGGTCCGCAGGTTGAAGACCACTGCGGGTGGAGAGTTCACTCGAGTATAAGCCGAGGGGGGTGTTTTCAGCACGAAAAATCGTGCTGAAAAACTCGGCTAATACTCGAGTATGTACGGTAAAAAAATAAAAAAAATAAAAAGCATCTGAACTGCAGAGTGTGAACTGACACCAACCAACTTATGAGTCTTATAAGTGACCTGTATCTTAAGGGGTTAACTTTGAACTCTTTGGCTATGCAGAGGACAGCAATGTCAACGTGAATAAGTCAGGTTAGAGTGACAGCCGGGGAGTGGGGCGCACGCTACTACACAATTCCTTTAACTGTTACTCATCATTGCAATGGGTCTCAGGACTGAGATCTGGTGCGATCTAAACCCTTTACATGTCTGGGCAACATGTCAAAAGTCTTTCTAAATGACAGTGACACTTTAAGAAATAAATCAGCACAGAATTTTGAACTTTAAAAAAAGGTGGACATTGACTTTAATCATAATCTACACTCTCATATTGTAAACTCGGCTATTTTGACTCTAGCTTTTACTTTCTGGTTTAGAAAGTAACAATATGTGAGCTATTATTTAGCACATGTAGAAAATGGGTGTCAGCACTTCTGATGGTCCTATCTTGTGGCGCACATTAGAGGGATCAATCTGTACACCATACGCAACAATGCATAAGATATACAGTGATCCCTCAACTTACAATGGCCTCCACATACAATAGTTTCAACATACAATGGTCTTTTCTGGACCATTGTAAGTTGAAACCAGACTCAACATACAATGTACAGACAGTCCAGAGCTGTGAAACTTGTCAATGGCCGGAAGAACTGACCGATTAAAAAGGGCAATTTACTGGTAAAACCCCGGTATTACTGAAGTGCATGCACTGACTGGTGTCGGGTAGCGCCCCCTACAGTACAGGGAGGTATTACATTATTACATGTTCTGTACACTTTACCTGTGCCAGGGTTACCTGCTAATTTGGTCACCAGGTAAGGGCGACTCCTTTTAACTTTTTTAGGACAATGTGTATACTGTACAGGACTCCAAAGAAGCTTGTGTCCTCTACATAGACCAGTGTTTCCCAAGCAGGGTGCCCCCAGCTGTTGCAAAACTACAACTCCCAGCATGCCCGGACAGCCAAAGGCTGTCCGGGCATGCTAGGACTTGTAGTTTTGCAACAGCTGGGGCTCCCTGCTTGGAAAACACTGACATAGACAGTGATTTACAGCTCCCAGCAGATCTTTCTTACTTTTATATGTAAGGATTTGATTTATATATATTAGTTATTTACTTATTTTTGTCTTTAATTCTCACTTTTTTTTCCTATTTTTGGATGATATTGGTTTTAGAACCAATTACCAGGTTTCCATAGAGTTCTGGTCTCAACATACAATGGTTTCAACATACAATGGTCGCCCTGGAACCAATTAATATTGTAACTTGAGGGACCACTGTCTAAGGTTCTCCTACATGCCCAGGTGCAGTGAATCGATCAGGCGGAATGCTTCAGAACAGAAACGCAGGATCATCCGGCGCTGGAAGGACCAACAACCAGGTTGATAGCAAGGAAGTCTATATGGACCAAATGCTGCTTCATCAGTCATGGTGAAAAGCCTAAAGAAAGCACCAACTTGGAAAATGCTGCCAAATATAGGGAATTTCAGGGATAAGATTATTATTATTATTTTAGATATTTTTTCTTGTTTACATAGAGAGTTGTATCTGTGGTTGGAATATCACCTTAAAGGGAATTACCCCTTCTTGCTTACCCTCACCTCCCAGGCCCTACTTACAGGGCCCTAAACATGAGTCAAGGACGAGCTGTGAGTTTGAGGGTAAGCAAGAAGGCATGCAGGGCCTCCTTGACATTTGGCTGAGACAAATTGGACAATTTTATAAATTTAGCAACGAACATCATCTCCAGGAAAGGTCCAGTTTGCTTTTATACCCTAATCGCTATCCAACGGTGTCTACAACTCTTAGACGCCAATAGACCTGACAGATTTCATTTAAGAAGGATGGACATTCTTTTATGTAGGACATAGCAGGGGGATGCTAATGTAATAGCAAGGTATTAGAGAAGTGACTGCTGTTTTGTGTGGCTCCAGTGTGGTCGAAGGAAGATTTAAAGGATTGGGCCCCTGACATTTTCCATTTAGTGAATGATATCCAAGAATTTCCATGTTTCAATCCTGGAACACCCAAAGACCCTTGTAACTGTATAAGGAAGAAAGGGAGGTGTTCAATGAATGAAGGGCATACACTATAAAACTCTTTCTTTCAGCTAGTGCTATGCATAGTGTAAGTTATTTTATCCGTAGTAGAAAGAATAGGCAGGACCGTGAATTTTCATGAGTTGTGGCCACTGTTTCCCCATTCATTTGACATGTGTCAGGATGTGGGAGGAGACCAGGCTTTGTGACTCAAGTTCTGTCTTGAGATTCTGGAAACAAGTCTTGCCAAGCTATTGTGTTATCCTTAGTAATAAATAATGTATATCACATTGTGATGGCACAGGGTTGTAGTTACCTCCCAGTAACACAACGGTATATTTATTACCAGATCAATACAAATCAACTTGTAAAGCATGTAGTTTCCAACATGTGTATACAGGTTCCTGGAGAACTGATGTTTTTGTGCCTAGAATGTTCATATGTCTTAAATTTCAGAATATTATCTATAATACACTGCTCAACAAAATAAAGGGAACACTTAAACAACTCAATGTAACTCCAAGTCAGTCACGCTTCTGTGAAATCACACTGTCCACTCAGGAAGCAACACTGATTGATAATCAATTTCTGTTGTGCAGATGGAACAGACAACATGTGGAAATTATAGGCAATTAGCAAGACACCCCCAATAAAGGAGTGGTTCTGCAGATGGTGACCACAGACCACTTCTCAGTTCCTATGCTACTTGGCTGATGTACTGGTCACTTTTGAATGCTGGCGGTGCTTTCACTCTAGTGGTAGCATGAGATGGAGTCTACAACCCACACAAGTGGCTCAGGTAGTGCAGAATGGCACATTATTGTGAGCTGTGGCAAGAAGGTTTGCTGTGTCTGTCAGCGTAGTGTCCAGAGCATGGAGACGCTACCAGGAGACAGGCCAGTACATCAAGAGACATGGAGTAGGTTCGTAGGAGGGCAACAACCCAGCAGCAAGACCGCTACCTCGGCCTTTGTGCAAGAAGGAGCAGAAGGAGCACTGCCAGAGCCCTGCAAATTGACCTCCAGCAGGCCACAAATGTGCATGTGTCCACTAAAATGGTCAGAAACAGAGTCCATGAGGGTCGTATGAGGGCCCGACGTCCTCAAGTGGGGGTTGTGCTTACAGCCCAACACCGTGCAGGACGTTTGGAATTTGCCAGAGAACACAAAGATTGGCAAATTCGCCACTGGCGCCCTGTGCTCTTCACAGATGAAAGCAGGTTCACACTGAGCACATGTGACAGACATGACAGAGTCTGGAGACGCCATGGAGAACATTCTGCTGCCTGCAACATCCTCCAGCATGATCGGTTTGGCGGTGGGTCAGTAATGGTATGGGGTGGCATTTCTTTGGGGGGGCAACACAGCCCTCCATGTGCTTGCCAGAGGTAGCCTGACTGCTCTTAGGTACCGAGATGAGATCCTCAGACACCTTGTGAGACCATATGCTGGTGCAGTTGGCCCTGGGTTCCTCCTAATGCAAGACAATGCTAGACCTCATTTGGCTGAAGTATGTCAGCAGTTTCTGCAAAAGGAAGGCATTGATGCTATGGACTGGCCCGCCCGTTCCCCAGACCTGAATCCGATTGAGCACATCTGGGACATCATATCTTGCTCCATCCACCAACGCCACGTTGCACCACAGACTGTCCAGGAGTTGGTGGATGCTTTAGGGAGGACATCACTCAGGAGACCATTCGCTACCTCATCAGGAGCATGCCCAGGCATTGTAGGGAGATCATATGGGCACGTGGAGGCCACACACACTACTGAGCCTAATTTTGGCTTGTTTTAAGGACATTACATCAAAGTTGAATCAGCCTGTAGTGTGGTTTTCCACTTTGATTTTGAGTGTGACTCCATATTCAGACCTCCATGGGTTGATAAATTTGATTTCCATTGATAATTTTTGTGATTTTGTTGTCAGCACATTCAATTATGTAAAGACGAAAGTATTTCATACGATTAGTTCATTCATTCATTCAGATATAGGATGTGTTATCTTAGTGTTTTTTTTTGAGCATTGTATTAACTGGGGAGAACAAATGGTTACTGGTACATCCATTACAAATGAAATTACATGGTTGCATTAACCCCTTAAGGACCAAGGTTGTACAGGTACGTCCTTGGTCCTGCTCTCCTGATATAACGCAGGGTTACACAGTAACCACGCGTCATATCACGGCGGGCCCGGCGTCATAGGGAAGCCGGGACCCGCCTCTAATAGCGTGCAGCGCAGATCGTGGCGCCACGCGCTATTAACCCTTTAGCCGCGCGCTCAGAGCTGAGCCGCGCGGCTAAAAGCGAAACCGAAAGTGGCCGGCTAGCTCAGTCGGGCTGTTCGGGATAGCCGCGGCTAATCGCGGCATCCCGAACAGCTGACAGGACAGCGGGAGGGCACCTACCTGCCTCCTCGCTGTCCGATCGCTGAATGACTGCTCAGTGCCTGAGATCCAGGCATGAGCAGTCATGCGGCAGAATCGTTGATCACTGGTTTCTTATGAGAAACCAGTGATCAATGATGATCAGTGTGTGCAGTGTTATAGGTCCCTATGGGACCTATAACACTGCAAAAAAAAAGTGAATAAAGATCATTTAACTCCTCCCCTATTAAAAGTTTGAATCACCCCCCTTTTCCAATAAAAAAAAACCAGTGTAAATAAAAATAAACATATACGGTATCACCGCGTGTGGAAATGTCCGAGTTATAAAAATATATCATTAATTAAACCGCTCGGTCAATGGCGTGCGCGCAAAAAAATTCCAAAGTCCAAAATAGTGCATTTTTGGTCACTTTTTATATCATTTAAAAATGAATAAAAAGCGATCAATAAGTCCTATCAATGCAAAAATGGTACCGTTAAAAACTTCAGATCACGGCGCAAAAAATGAGCCCTCATACCGCCCCATACACGGAAAAATAAAAAAGTTATAGGGGTCAGAATATGACAATTTTAAACGTATTAATTTTCCTGCATGTAGTTATGATTTTTTCCAGAAGTCCGACAAAATCAAACCTATATAAGTAGGGTATTATTTTAATCGTATGGACCTACAGAATAAAGATAAGGTGTCATTTTTACTGACAAATGTACTATGTAGAAACGGAAGCCCCCAAAAGTTACAAAACAGCGTTTTTTGTTTCCTTTTCACCGTAGATTTTTGGGAAAAATGACTGATGTCATTAAAAAGTAGAATTGGTGGCGCAAAAAATAAGCCATCATATGGATTTTTAGGTGCAAAATTGAAAGAGTTATAATTTTTTAAAGGCAAGGAGCAAAAAACGAAAATGCAAAAACGGAAAAAACCCCGGTCCTTAAGGGGTTAAAAGAGATCTGCCATTAGCATCTATTTATCCTGATATGAAATGTCTTTAAGGCCTCATGCACACAGCAGCACCTGGAGTTCGTTGTAGGACTATGTTCACACTGTCGTTGTGCTCCGACCCGTTCAGTGTTCTTTGGTTTTTGGGGGGGATTTTTTGCACCGAACGGACCTTGAAAGGGTCAGAGCACCACTGACGCCGTCGGGTCACAGCGGATCTCATTGACTTGAATGGGGATAGTCATGGTGTCCAGTATTTTACAGAGGTTTAGTGAGGAAAAAAAGATCGTACATGCTGTATTTTTTTCTCCATTGAACTCCAGTCCTTCTAACAGACTGATCAACAGAGCTTCCATTTAGCAGAACACAGCGAAAGTGTGAGAGTAGTAGGGATCGACCGATATAGTTTTTTTTAGGGCCGATACCGATACGATAATTGGTGGAGGTTAAGGCAGATAGCCGATAACTTGTACCGATATTCCGGTATAAGTTATCGGCTATTTATCCCCCCGCGACACCGCTGCAGATCATTGATTTAAAGCGGGCGCTTTAAATCAATGCACTGCAGTGGCTTTTGCGGTGCCATAGGCCGCCGCCGCCACCCGCTTCTCTCCCCCTGCCTGTCCGGGGGTCCTGAGACCTATCACCACCACCGCTCCCCCGACCCGCCGCACCGCGACCGCCCCCCCCGCACCGCATCGGCCCCATTGCCTCCCCCATCCCCGGTTTTATAATTACCTGTTCCCGGGGTCCACTCCACATCTGGCTCCGGTGGCGTCCTCCTGAGCTGTTCACTGTGCGCACTGACGGTGACGTCACGTCGCGCACGTCACGTCACTCGTCATTGCGCACAGCGTAACGCAGGACGCAGCAGGAGCAAGAAGTAGCGTGGGCCCCGGGAACAGGTAATTATAAAACCGGGGATGAGGGAGGCAATGGGGCCGGGGCGGTGTGGTGGGGGGTGCGGCAGGTCGGAGGGGCGGTCGCGGTGGGCCGGGGGGGGGTGTGGTGCGGTGCATTATCGGCTTATCGGCAAAGTAATTGCCGATACCGATAATGCCTAAAATCTTGATTATCGGCTGATAATATCGGCCATACCGGTAATCAGTCGATCCCTAGAGAGTAGCCTAACTTGCAAAGTTGCATGGACTTCAGATGTCGCATTTTAGGCATATTTTCCCCCAGAAGCATTGCTTTGAAGGAAAAATACTTATAATACAGCCTGCCGTGGAGCCTGCCATGATTTTTACATAATCCAGCAAAAAATATGAACAGTGCTGCCTAATATGTTGGTGCTATATAAATAAAGGAATTAATGAACACCTCCAGGTAAAAGCAGACATATGGATAAGTAGTACAGTAAAGCCCAATGCAACTTTATCAGTTCCATATTATTACCGTATCAGGCATAACCCATTGGGAGGAATGGCACAGTTTTTTTTTGTAAATTAGTGGACACTTTCTTCTTGTTCTGAATCTTCCCTCTAGGCTATGCAAGCTGTTTCACCAAATGCAGTGATAATCTTAAGAAGGCAATAGAAAATAATTTTTTTACATTATTTTTGTACACACTGGAACTGCAGCTTATTGGAAATCTATGAGTATTTATTTCACTAAAAACTAAGTACGAGGTCTGCACTCTGATGCCCCCTCATCGATGTATTCTCATTTCTGTATTGCCCCCTCATCGTTGCAGAGAATATCATAATATTCACCACTATATCTGGAAAAGAAATCAGTTTGTCTTGTGACATTCAGGCTGGTTGTAAAAGTAAGTTGGGTGGGGGTTCGACTTTGGCACCTTCCGAAAATCTAGGGACCAGAAGCCCTGTTTTCATTGTAGGAATGCTACTCTTATAGTAAAAACAGGGACTTCAATCGCCTCATTTTCAGAAACTGTGGATGTTCCAGAGGTCAAACCGTTGTTCAATGTCCACGAAACAACTACTTACCTCAGCTTCCAGACTCTTGTGGGTGGGACTGGGTAGATGTTGAAATTTCAGGTTTTTAGTGGTGTTAGGCCTTTTTTAGACAGGTTGACGCTGCCACGATAATGGACTCCGATTTTGGTAATTGGCACGCATTTATTGAGCCTTCACAAGCTGGCAATTGTGTGACCGGACTGCATAAATGATCGTTGGACCGCTCGTGTTGTCCTTTAAATTTATCCATGTCAACCACTTTTCACCCGTTTACACAGGGTCATGTGGGGATGATAACAGTAATTTTAATGGTTGCACAAAAGATCTAGTCAAACTCATCGGCTGATTGCCGCCCCCTTAGGATGTATTCACACGTACAGGTTTCTAATTACAATTATTAAATGGAAAGCCAGAAACTATTCATAAATAGAAGACCTGTATAAAGGAAAGACTGAAACTTCACCATTTTTCAAATCCATTCCTGGCTTTGTATTCAATAGTTGCAATTAAAAACCTGACCGTGTGAGCATACCTTTACATCGGTAACAAGCTTTCCTAGGAATGCTCATTCAACTGGAAGGGTCTTTAAGCTGGGTTCACACATAGTAATTTGATCAGGGTTTGGTCAGTATCTTGATAAGTGCTTTTAGCCCAAACCAGGAGTGGGTCCAAAACCCAGAAAATGATGCCAATCTTTCCATTTTAGTTTTTCCACTCCTGTTTGGCTTAAAATACTCATCAATATACTATGTGTTATCCCACGTTTTCCAGAGATATACTGATGGATTGGATGCCATTCTTCTACTACAAAGTGAGTAAATACTATTCCCTCTCAGCGTTACTAAATCGCCTCATGGTACTTTATAGTCATTTTCTAGTTTTGTACAGTAGAAACTTTGCTATTTTATGAGTAATATTCCAAAATTATATCCTGCTTGTGGATGGCTTTTCCCCCCATGGGAATTTCTGTAGTGAGTAGCTGTTGACACCCTAGGAAGGGCAGTGGATATCCCTGAGCAGAAAACACCCACTGACAGGAACACATGTGCTGCCAACATTTCCCAGATGAATCCGATAAATGGACATGCCAGTAATTTACACTTTTACTCTTGTCAAAAAGCTGAAAAACCTTTTCATGTGTTATATTTTAACCAGTTTGTCACAATTTAAGTTTTTTATTAAATTTAGGCAAATTGCCAATAGTTGATATGTGTTGGTATTACTGACCTAATATATGGTTCATGTTTTATTTTCCCTTATTAGGAGAAGGGTATTATGTAGCAGCCCTTATATGTATAAAGCCTAGTGATCACTGAGGGATAGTCAGAATGGGACACTACTAAATCCACTCATTCATACACAAGACTCTTGGAGAAATTAGAACAGCATATTTTTTAAACCTCCTCTGCTTTCCATATCTGGGTATCTCAATGTGCCTCAGTATGTCCCCTAGAGTCTTAAGTACTAGGGAAGAATGTAGTCCATGAACTGGTATAAGATGGAGCATGTTGCAGTTTTTTTCCCCTCTTTTAATTATTCATTAAATTATTTGTAAGCCCTTAGTGGCCCCAAGTATTGTAAGGAACTGGCGCAAGAGCTGAGCCCAATCCATATGCAGTTTGTTTCAGCTATATATGATGCTTTCTCCAGCAGCTGCGATCAGAGATAACTCTAATTGTAGAAGTTTAACCCTGCCATGACAACCCACCAGGTCACAAGAAGCTGATTGGTTGCCATGACAGCATGCCATCTTTCTACTTCTACAGGGTGGGACATTTATATGGATACACCTTAATAAAATGGGAATGGTTGGTGATATTAACTTCCTGTTTGTGGCACATTTGTATATGTGAGGGGGGAAACTTTTCAAGATGGGTGGTGACCATGGCGACCATTTTGAAGTCGGCCATTTTGAATCCAACTTTTGTTTTTTCAATAGGAAGAGGGTCATGTGACACATCAACTTATTTGGAATTTCACAAGATGATGTGCTTGGTTTTAACGTAACTTTATTCTTTCATGAGTTATTTACAAGTTTCTGACCTCTTATAAAATGTGTTCAATGGGCTGCCCATTGTGTTGGATTGTCAATGCAACCCTCTTCTCCCACTCTTCACACACTGATAGCAACACTGCAGGACAGGCTTCCAGTATCCGTAGTTTCAGGTGCTGCACATCTCATATCTTCACAGTATAGACAATTGCCTTCAGATGACCCCAAAGATAAAAGTCTAAGGGGATCATATTGGGAGACCTTGGGGGCCATTCAACTGGCCCACGATGACCAATCCCCTTTCCAGGAAACTGTTCATCTAGGAATGCTTGGACCTGACACCCATAATGTGGTGTTGCACCATCTTGATAGAAAAACTTCAGTGCATAAAGAGGGATGTGTCACATGACCCTCTTCCTATTGAAAAACTAAAGTTGGATTCAAAATGTCCGCCATGGTCACCACCCATCTTGAAAAGTTTCCCCCTCACATATACTAATGTTCCACAAACAGGAAGTTAATATCACCAACCATTCCCATTTTATTAAGGTGTATCCATATAAATGGCCCACCCGGTATTATTTTTGACAGGGCCTGATAGTAACATGCCAACCGGCAGTAGTACACTGCAATACAGAATTGTTGCAGTATATTATGAAAGCGATAGCATGCTCAGATCCCTTAGCAGGGCTAAGAAAGATTCTGTAAAAAAAAGTGCTAAAAAATATTTTTAGCTTAAAAACAATTAAGCTAAAAATTCATACGCTGCGCTCTGAGGCAAGAGCGCATGCGCCGTTCGTTTACAGACAGCTCTCACTTCCTAGTGACGTGAGTCGCATTTCATGTGAGCCCAAGGCAGGAGCACATGCGCTTTGGCACAGTAACCGAGTGCTTGCGCAAGAAGAGCTCTCACGCCACTAGGACGTGAGAGCTGTCTGTAAATGAACAGCGCATGCCCTCCTGCCTCAGAGCGCAGCACAGAGTATGAATTTTTAGTTTAATTGTTTTTAAGCTAAAAATAGAGGGATATTGATTCAGGAGACATAAAGAAGCAGGGGGCGGGCATCTGGCGGGGCCCCGCCTCCTGCGGGCAATTAACTGAATTGAGCTTGGGAACTTCTCTGGGCAATATCACAGGAGCCACTGGATCAAATTTGGTATATGACACCTCTTTGGACTCCTGGTCACCCACACTATAACCCTGTGTATAACCCTTGGTTTAGTGTGGGTGATCAGGGTGACAGTTTTCCTTTTAAATAAACATATTCTATGTGGTATATACTTTTTTTTATTCTTTACAAAATAGCCCAGAGATTTGAGCCATTCCATGCAGCGCAAAACTGAAAACTACCTAAATGGAGTTCAAAATGATACTTTTCTGGCCTCTGTTGGATAATAGTGGCCTATGGATACAATCACGCATATGGCAAATTGTGCGAAAGGAGCCTTGAAAAAAGCGTCATTGTATCGACCCTTAGAATATTTGTTATTTTTAACTCAAGGTGAAAATAAGATATGTATAAAAAATAAATGTCATATAAAACATTATAAAGACCCCTATATGGTGTTGTCAGGTATACAACTTGTCTTGCAAGAAAGGTGAGACCCCATGCTGTGGTGACAGTGGAAAAATAGTAAAAAATAGTTATGGGTCTTTGTATGGGACAATAAAAAAAAAATGCTAGATCCTCAGGCTAATAAACCTAAAAACACACAGGTTTACTCAGACACTCTACCATAAAATAATATAGAGGTTCTTACTGTACTTCATGAGATTCCAAGAAGTGATGAAAGCAGTAGTTAGGAGTAGCCGTATTAGTCCAGTGATGCAAAAAGCAAAATCATCGGTAGTTGCAGTATCTTGTAATACCTTTTTTATTGGACTAACAAGATTTTGTAGGACAAGCTTTCGGGATTCCTCCCTTTATCAAGTCATGAAGAAATGCTTGTGACTTGATAAAGGGAGGAATCCCGAAAGCTTGTCTCTACAAAATCTTGTTAGTCCAATAAAAAAGGTATTACAAGATACTGCAACTACCGATGATTTTGCTTTTTATATATATATATAACAATGAAAATAGTAATGAAGGAGCACCATGTAGGGGCTTCAAGCCCTATAGTGTAAATCTGCGGGTGCTCAGCTGGCTCCAACCTTGTCCAAAGGTGCATCAAACAAGAAAAAGTCCAACAGGAAGCATGAGGCGGCACTCCAGCAATTTCAAGATAAAGAAGGTTCTTTTATTCACCCATAGTGCTACGTTTCGACCCTCTCAATGGAGTCTTTATCAAGCATAAAGTCTTGATAAAGACTCCATTGAGAGGGTCGAAACGTAGCACTATGGGTGAATAAAAGCACCTTCTTTATCTTGAAATTGCTGGAGTGCTACCTCATGCTTCCTGTTGGACTTTTTCCTATATATATATATATATATATATATTAGGGATGTAAGAAAAAATCGATTCTCGCGATAATCGCGATTTTTCATTTGCCGATACAGAATCGATTCAAAATATTTTTGAATCGATTCTTTTAGGGATGTGGAATTTTTAATAAAACGCACTTTATCTTACCTGCCAACGAGCCCGCGGAGCTCCGGTACAGGTGTTGGGTCCCCGGGCTGTATTCTTCTTACTTCCTGTTAGTCCGGCACGTCACATGGAGCTTCAGCCTATCACTGGCCGCAGCGATGTCCCGCCTCCGCTGGTGATAGGCTGAAGCTCCATGTGACGTGCCGGACTAACAGGAAGTAAGAAGAATACAGCCCGGGGACCGAACGCCTGTACCGGAGCTCCGCGGGCTCGTTGGCAGGTAAGAGAAAGTGCGTTTTATTTTATTTTGCAGCCCGGACAGGATAACATGAGAAAAGTGAGCACCGGAGTACTAGATCGCCGCTGTCAAAGCTGACAGCGGCGTCTATTGGGATCTATGAATGCTCCCAGGTGGGCGATATATCGCGATGTATCGTCACCTAGACGGTATCGCGATATATCGCGATATATCGAATCGCCACACTGGTATCGCGATTCGAATCGAATCGCCAAATTCTTGGCGATTCACACCCCTAATATATATATATATATATATATATATATATAAAATATTATATTATTTATTTATTTATTTTAGGACCACTTCTGTTTTAGCATTCTCTATGTAGTCACTGTCACACATGTAATGGACTCCTTTGATTTCAGTGTTTGCTTTCGCAACCCAAATTTTGGGCCATCCAGACATCTGCATTGATTTTGAGGACCAAATTAGAGAAGGGAAGTTCTCGGCGTGTGGAGCGAGCTATGATGCAGACACAGGTAAGATTGATTTTTTTGTTACTGTTAAGCAGGGCTGATGGCTCTGTATTTTAAATTATGATATTGATACCTGGTTATGGACTACTTTCACTGGCATGAAGACTGCTTACATACTTTATGAATACCATTGTTCGGGGTTGAAATGCGTTGTACTGTGTATCCAATAAATCATCTTTGGTTGACAGCATAATTTGGGATTTTTTCTAGTGCGTTAAGAAGTCCACATAGTGCCAGGAGGGTTCTTATTTCCATTGAAATACACTACTATAAAGCAATTCAAAAACTGCTAGGACACACTTTTGTTGTCAGTAATATGGCTAGAAGCTTAGTTACCCCATTAACTGGTCCATTGACTGAAATGTGCACCATATAGGTGTTTCTGTTGCTTCCAGAACTTGTTCAGGTGAGAGCACAGCTCATCCACCCTGTTCCTACAATACAGAGATTATCACACTCAATTCTGTTTTCCCATAAGTTGTAGGTCAAGCATTCTCATGACAGCCACTGATACCCATTACAGTGCCCATATGAGTTTTCCACAAAATTTCCACACACTATGAATGGCATGTACATCATTGTTATCTATATATAGAAAACTCAACGTGTGTGTGTGTATGTTCCAGCATCACGTCCAAACTGCTAAAGATATTAACATGAAACTTGGCACACATGTCACTTATATGTCAACAACAAACATAGGATAGGTGATTTAACCCTTACTCACCCCCATTTGCCAGGGGCGGGGTTTATGTTTAAAGTCCCATACAAGACAATGGGAAATATATGTTACTGCATAACTTCCAAACGGCTGGAGATATTTCGATAATACTTGGTCACATGTTACTTATATATCCACTTAAAATATAGGATAGTTAATTTAATCCTTAACTACCCCCATTTGTGAGGGTCAGGGTTTTGTTTTAAGTCCCATGCAAATCAATGGGAAATGTATGTTCCCACATAACTTCCGTACGGCTGGAGATATTTCAATAACTGGTACACATATTACGGGTCGGGATAGGAGGAGGGGATAGGAGGTCAAGATAGGAGGACTGGGATAGGAGGACTGGGATAGGAGGACTGGGATAGGAGGACTGGGATAGGAGGACTGGGATAGGAGGACTGGGATAGGAGGACTGGGATAGGAGGACTGGGATAGGAGGACGGGATAGGAGGATGGGATAGGAGGACGGGAAAAGAGGCAGAGATAGGAGGACGAGATAGGAGGACGGGAGAGGAGGATGGGAGAGGAGGTCAGGATAGGAGGTCGGGATATGATGACGGGATATGATGACGGGATAGGAGGTCGAAAGTCAAAAGCTTCCTCCTTTGTTTATTTTCCTCCCCAACAAGGAATAGGAAGGAAAAACCAGGCAACACCGGGTACTCAGCTAGTATGTCGCTAAATATCGCCTCTGTTCTCTCTCTTACGATTCTGAACACAAAATATGTCAGCTCTTGAATTTTCTTCATGAACCTGGAAGCACAGGATCAGAAGTTCTGCAATTCCCTGACCTATAGGAGATACAAAGTGCATTTATCGGATAATAGAAATACCTTTTCTTAAATGAAAGCATGTGACTAGTTCAATAAGCTAAGCCTTATAGTGAATACAATCTGTAGGGATCTGTACCCCTCACCTTGCATTGAATTACGGTTTGTAACATTTAACTTGTAGGTATTGCGTTTGGAATGTGGCGCGGTATTGTTTAGCTGACGTCCATCTAACTCTGACATACACCCTGTTTTTAATTTTCTTTAAGTATTTTGTTTTGTCTGGACGTATCATTCCTGGCATGCGAGCTGGGGTCTGTGTATAATAATATAATGCCTATTCATTTCTCTGTTGTGTAGATCATATATTAGAAAGACTTGGCTGGGGTTCAACACACTTTGAAAGCATTACATTGTTCCCAGATTTGTTTTCAAGTCCTTTTTTTTTGCCAGTTTAGTGCCAGCGTCTATGTATTACTGCTCGCTGTCTCTGCATGTACAAGTCTGCCGCTCGCTGTCTCACTTAGTGTGGAAACCAATGACTCCTCCCTATAATTATTAAATGTCATCAAATTTTTTTATGAATTTGACAGGCGGAATTTCAGAGGCATTGTCATTACATGTGTAGTACAGATGAGAAATGTTTAAGCCCAATTAGCTAATCCTGACAATATAGAGATGAATGTGTTAGTTGTCTGTCGTGGCATTTTCTTTTACTGGTAAAATGTAAAAAATCATTTGTTCCAATGAGCAGTCTTTAGAAATTCCCATCATTGATTACTAAAAGAACCATTATAATTTGTGCTGAGGTTCTATCCAATTGTGCCGGTTGCTTTTGTAGTAATGTCTCCCACCACAGTCCAAAGATATGCAGGCAGATATGTCCTTAGGTAGGACCCTTCCACCCACATAAGCAGGTATGTCCTTAGGAAGGTATTTTCCCTCACAGAAAGCAGGGTTCTTAGACAGGTATGTTCTCAGGTACCACTCCCCCAACAGTAGGCCGGTGTGTCCTTTAGATAGATAGTTCCCCCAGTAGGCTGGGATTTTTTCTGGTGCGCTCCCCCCCCCCCCCCCCCGCTCTCCCCCAGTACGCAGGTGTGTCCTCATGTAGTTTCCCCCTCCAGTAAGAAGGTATGTTCCCCCTCCCCTCTTGTGTAGACATGTATTTTCTTTGACAGTACCCATCAGTAGGCAGGTATGTCCTTAGGTAGTCCTCGACCCCCAGTAAGCAGTTATGTCCCCAGGTCGCCCCTTCTCCAGTAAGGCAGGTATATTGTAATGCAGTCGTCTCCGGACAACATCATGCCCTACACCAACTTTTTATTAACTGTTGGTGTAGGGCATGATGTACGTCCATTAATTGCAGTCCCTTTAGCAGACTATTTACTAACATACTACACATTTGTTATATAGGTTTTTTGTTTTTTTTTGCTTTTTAAGAATTATCATTAAAAGCTACGTTTTATTTTATTTTTCCTCCCTTCATCACTTGGCGATCTAGAAACATGGTGAATACAGTTAGTGTTTTTAACATTTTTACACTGTCTGATTGTGAAGAAAATGGAAGGTTCTAAATGTTTTCTAGATTCTGATGCTTGATGATTTTTTGATGAATAGCTGATATTGTAATACAGGGTCTGTAGCATGTTGGTTATCCTATTATAATATGAAGTATGATAAGTAAATAATGGAAAAGCAGTTATTGTAAAGGGATTATATTCTGATTGACAAAACTATAATAAGTCATATATCAATCTGTCATCCACTTTTTTTTATATTGTTGATGCTTTTAAGGTTATTTACATTGCATAGTAAAAATTTACAGTAAAATAATAGTGAAAAGCACAAAATAGCATCCATTTTGCTAGATTTTGTATTTTGTATATTGTGGCGCTTACCTACCCAATACATCCACAAACCACTGCGATACAGACATATAATATTTGTGACATTGGCATAAAAAAAAGTCATTGGGGTGGTCCCTCGCAGCTTCTCCCCATCCACTGGTCTTAATTGATTCATCTCTTCCTATATTTAAACAGTAAGATATCTGTTAATCAGGCCTAGCAGGACATGAAGAAATCAGCTGGGACCACCCTGATGACTCGGAGGAACATTCCTGGCCAGTAGTCCACAGAAACGCTGCAGCATATGAGTGTATCATACATCCTTGTAATAAGGGCACATTTCCCTGTTTCATGCTACTCGTAGTTTGGACAGCAAGAAAATGGTGACCGATTCCCTGTACGGCCTATATCTAAATGTATTATTTTTGCACATCAGTACTGTTGCTGTTTTTTTCCTGGTGAAGCTTATCTGGCATGCCAAGGTCTTTTTGTCCCTGAATGTTTCTAAAGTGTTTTCACATAAGGCAACTTTTGTTTTCAGCTTTGTTTAGCTTCAGTTATAGTTTGAAACTCAAGAACACTTGTGTTTGTCAGACACTTTATACTGCCATGTTGGCATGGAGAAGCTTTGTTAGGAAAGAATATGTTCCTTTCTTTAGTATTTGTACCAGACGTGAAGCATGCCCTGTTGACCTGTTCCATACTACCAAAGCCAAGTCCCAATAAACGCAATTACTAGTTGTGCATCTCAGACCAAGTGTTAGGCGTTCTACCATCTTTAAAGTGATGACGCACACTCCACAAGGCTTTTCTCTGAAAAATGTGCACATTGTAAGAATTACTATACTGTTACCAACTTCTGGCTCTACATAGTTGGAAGCATTTGAGTACCAGCTTGTGGTGAAACCATAAAGTGTCTAATTGTTGCATAAAAGTTTGGAACATGTTAAAATAACTATTTGGTCGCTGCCAGAAAAGGTATTGTTTTGTTTTGCTTTTTTTTCCAAGCCTGATCTTCAGCTTAGATTGAGGTAAAAGGCAGTTTAGTAACAGTCAGGTAATCTGAGGACGCGAATTCACTCAAGAGGCTATAAAGTGCTCAGGAATGTAGTGGGAATAAGAATACATCTAGATATGTTGGCTGGATATCTATCATTGAAAATTATTTTAGAAATTGTCAATAAAATCTGCTAAGTCTATTCCACTTCAATGTGATATGCTGGAGACTGCTCTGCCGAACATCTGATCAGCGGGGGCTCCACTTTTTGACATCTCGCTGAGCGGACCTTGATGGCCTATCCTTTGGATAGTTGTAAAAAGAAGAGTATGGGCACTACTAGTATACATACACAGCGGAACAACAAATGTAATGTACAATATAATAGTAGAGGAAACAAAGCTAGCACAAATATAGTGTAATACACACCCCAAAAAATAGATTGAGTGGAGTTTTCTGTGTGGCTTTCCCAACAGGTATTTTTCCATGTTATTTACTAATTTTTCACTACATTTTTCACTTTTCCCTACATTTTTATTTCATTTTTTTTACAACTTTTCTTAACTGTCTGGCTTTCCTGAGCTCAAATCCATCACATTTTATGTAGGAAAATTTGTAAATGTATAAAACAAAAAGAGAAACAGAAACACAGCCGCACATCTACAATTTGTATTTTGATCTACTTGCTTCTAAGCATAATTTCAAAAACTAACAGGTTGTTAGTATACATTTTGATCAAAGAGTATAAGCCCACTCACCACGTCAAGGCTACCTAGTCAGAGTGAGTCCCAAACCTAACACTGTCGTAGCGCTAGGCGGTGGCCACTGCCTCCATGACACCAAGCCCACAGGGGGAATGACACAGTGGCCAGGCAGCCCCACTGCTGCCCGACCAAGCCCCTGACTCCTGGCCACACCACCCCACAGACAAAGCACCACAGCAACAATGGCTGGCACCGAGCACCACACCAATGTGAACACCTAGCATGTGCTCCCTGCCAGAGGGCTGGGCGAATGCCAGGAGGAAACCCATATGCACCTGTAAACATAGTAAATATGTTGAGACTTTTTGAAACTGTTGAGAACATGCCCCATTTCAGTGGCCACTTCCGTTTTTTGGGTTGGTCGAGTTTGAAGGGTTTTTTGCCTGAGCTTTTGGCGCACGAGACGTTCTCCAAATTTAAGCCGCTAAACCCGAGAAGGAAACGTTGGGAAACAGATAGTAAAAACCCTCCCATAGCCCCTTACAGTAACTGTGCCCCAAAGTGCAGAAAATAAAAGCCCTGTACCCCCCCCCCCCCCTCAGAAAAGGATAGAAACCTCAAATGAATATACATAGCAAAAAAAACATATCACATTTTATCACCACCTGTGTCGTTCTCAGCCTGAGAAAGCCATAACATACTTGGTTAAAGTCCCATAAATAAATGGGATTCACACTGTTCCCATATCTGCATTGTGCACTGTATGAAGGCCAGACATAAGGTATTTTATCGTGCTGAAGATCAGCGCTGTCCTATACATAGACATACCTGTGACGCTGGACCACCTGCATTTCGAGGAATTAACATGATGTCTTTCAGAAAACGGTTTTCCATTAACTTCAGCTTGTCTTAGAGTATTTCCTCCTTTAAAATGTGACTGAACCAGATAAGTATGAAAAATGACTTTACAGGTTATTGACTTTTGTTCAAGAGGCAGAACCGCCGCAGAAAATGTATAAATGTCCACTGGCCATGTATATGATTTATTTACCACTCTGTACATGAAGAATGGGAAGATACTTTGTCTGCAAATATGTTAGAATATTTTATAGAGCAGCTTATAAAATAGCACATTGTTCTACAGAACGTAAAGCTTATTTTTCCGATAGTTCTAACATCATGAAAAGTGATTTCTTCTAGGGCTCGTGAAGATGGCATTGCCTCGTGTTCACATTGTTAAATTGTTAGCACATTTTCCTCTCTTAACTCTGTAAGATCTTCCTGTAATGGCTGTTATTTCCTTTGTAACCTTTTATAATGTTATATAAAAATCCTACAGAAAGTCTTTGTGAACTGGCTTTAGGGTGCGTTCACACGCTCTTTGTTTTTGCGGGTTTTGCGCCGAGTATTTGAAAGGGGCGGGCTCTTCTCGGCTGTCCATAGCAGATTTTCTGCGGTGGAATTTACGCTGCGGAAAATCCGCCGCAGGCCCTACTGACTTCAATAGGGCTTGCGGCGGATTTTCCGCAGTGTAAATTCCTCTGTGGAAAATCTGCTGCGGATAGCCGAGAAGAGCCCGCCCCTTTCAAATACGCAGCGGAAAACCCGCAAAAACAAAGAGCGTGTGAACGCACCCTTAGTGAGTTAATACTTTTGATCAAAATGTGTATTAAAGGGGTACTCCACTCCTAGACATCTTATCCCCTATCCAAAGGATAGGGGATAAGATGTCTGATCGCGGGGGTCCCGCCGCTGGGGACCCCCGCAATATAGCATGCGGCACCCACCTGTTTCTGCTCTGGAAGCGCTGGAGGGTCTGGGTCCCGACAACCAGAACAGAAGTCTGTGACGTCACGACTCCGCCCCCGTGTGACGCCACACCCCGTCTCCTCAATGCAAGTCTATGGGAGGGGGCGTGACGGCTGTCACGCCCCCTCCCATAGACTTGCATTGAGGGGACGGGGCGTGACATCACACGGGGGTGGAGTTGTGACATCACGGACGGGAACCAGACCCTCCAGTGCTTCCAGAGCAGAAACAGGTCGGTGCCGCATGCTATATTGCGGGGGTCCCCAGAGGCGGGACCCCCGCGATCAGACATCTTATCCCCTATCCTTTGGATAGGGGATAAGATGTCTAGGGGTGGAGTACCCCTTTAAGGACATCCTTTATAATTTTCTTTTTTTAATTTGTTTAGCAGCTATAGTTCATTGCAAAAATGAATGTGCAAACCAAGTTACTTTTTTCATCAGTAGCCATCTAATTTATTTTAGTTCTCACAATGGTCACCGAGCACTTTGTTTTCAAAAGATCAACTTGTCATGTGTATAGCAGCAGCACAGCGGGCCATCATTATTAAGAGGGAGGTAGATAACATGGAATGACACCATGAATGATGGGGACACCTCCGCCCCTTTCCTACTCAGACTACTGCACAAGAAGAGGACACCCACAACACTCATCTCCCTTTAGTCTACATGTCTGATGTAATACAAATCTCTGCAGCTGCTGGGTAAGCCATTCAGACCAGATAGCTGCCCCAGTATTTTTCAAGGAACATTTTTCAGTATATATATTTAGTGACCTGCTCCCTAACTTTTTCACTGCCAAAAATTGTTTTAGTAAACGATAGCTATACCTAAATGTATATCAGTATATTTGCAGTAAAATGTAAATGCCCCCTTCTGTAACCCCTTTCCTTGTGAATTTTAATTTATTGTTCCAGTTAAAATTAGCAGCCATTAACACCTTAGTGACCAAGCCAATTTGAACCTTACTGCTTAAACATACCTGTCCATATCACAGAAAAAAAAAATGCTTATAAATGTTACTCACTAGTTCATGCATATTCTTTACATGTATTCCATGTGTCTAGCTTCTTTAATTGTTACAGGAAGGGGCATGTTGGAGGCAAGCACTAATCTTGCCCTCACTCACCATGCATTTACTTTCTCCCTGAGTCTGCTGTGCGGGGTCTCTCCATCCAATCACTGCTCTTTTACCTCCACTCACTGTTTTCATGGTGTAGTCTGATAAACAGGACAGGAGAGAGCACAGAGGAGTGCTAGTCCCGTCCTCACTTTCTGGTCCCTGGTTGGGACAAAGATGATGTTGCAGACAACCAGAATTGTGTTCTGGATGGATTGGGAACCCCTATTGGTTTTATATATAAGTCATGATTTCTATAAAAAAAGAGAGAACATTTTCTTATGAACTATTAGAAAGGGTTATGTTTTGCCAAGATGTACAACATATAAACAGTTTTTGATTCTGACAGTGCCCATTTAAACCATTTTTTTCATCCTTCTATTCTAATAGCTTTACATTTTTCATCAATATAGCCACATAAGGGCTTGTTTTTGCGGGACAAGTTACACTTTTTGATGCAATCATTGTGGGGTTCATCTAACTGATTGATTACATTTTCCTTATTTGTTTTAAGTTTACGCCAATCTTGTGTGGTAAAAATAACATTCACATTTTATTCTGTGGGTCAGTACAATTACAGCGTTACCACATTTATATAGGTTTTTAGTAGTTTGGCACAACTGCCACATTCCCGGATTTATAAAAACCTTTCCAGAGGAAAAGTTGCTGAGTTGCCCATAGTAACCAATCAGATCGCTTTCATATTTAAAAAGGCCTCTGATAAATGAAAGAAGCGATCTGATTGGTTGCTATGGGCAACTCAGCAACTTTTCCTCTGCACAGGTTTTGATAAATCTCCCCCTTAATGTTTTTTTTTCCTTTCTTGACAAAGCTAGTTGGGGCTTGTTTTTTGTGGAATAACTTGTAGTTTTTATTCACATAATTTTCAGGCACATACAACTTTTTGATTTTTTTTCTTTTTAATAATTTTTTTTGGTAGACAGATTAGTCAAGTACTGTCATTTATACATGGCGTTAAAATTCTTTTTTTTCCACAGCATATACCGTGCAGGATAATTATATTTTTTTTTATAGTTTGAGACGTGGCAATACCAAATATGTATTGTGTGTGGGACGATGTTTTTCACATTATTTTATTAAACTTTATTTTTTAACTAGTCCCACTAAGGGACTTTTACTGGCAATCTTGTGATGCTGACAGGCAATCTATACAGACTTATCTATGGCAGGCCTGGGGTCCTCCAAAAAGACCCCAGCTTCCATGAAGACCATTTTACACCCAGCAATCTTATCGCTGGACTGCACATCAGGTAGGATCCGGGGCAAGGGATCAGGCTGCCGCCATTTAAACAGCCCATTAGTGACTGCCATTTAAAGCTATAAGGGGGTCATTAAAGGCGTATTCCAGTGAAAAACATTTTTTTTTCATATCAACTGGCTCCAGAAGGTAAACAGATTTGTAAATTACTTCTATTAAAAAAATCTTAATCCTACTAGTATTTATCAGCTGCTGCAGTTGAGTTGTTCTTTTCTGTCTTACATCAGTGCTCTGTGCTGACACTTCTGTCCAGAGTAGGAGCAAATCCCCATAGAAAACCTATCCTGCTCTGGACAGTTCCTGAGACAGACAGAGGTGTCAGCAGAGATCACTGTTGTCAGACAGAAAAAACAACTCAACTTCAGCAGCTGATAAGTACTGGTAGGATTAAGTTTTTTTTAATATAAGTAATTTACAAATCTGTTTAACTTTCTGGAGCCAGTTGATATGAAAAAACATTTTTTTTCACTGGAATACCCCCTTAAGGGGTTAAAGGAACACTCTATGAAAAAGTTATACTCTGATATGTGAAGAGTAGGGTCTTAGGTGTGGTGTATGACACAAACTATCTCTTTGGTGTTTTTTGGTTCACTATGCCTTTTATTGGCCATTGATGCTGGCATTAGGCCTAACACAATAGATTTATCAAAACCTGTGCAGAGGTTACTGAGCTACCAATCAGATTGATTCTTTCATTTTCAACAAGGCCTCTGCAAAATGAAAGAAGCGATCTGATTGGTTGCTATGGGCAACTCAGCAGCCTTTCCTCTGGACAGGTTTTGATAAATCTCCCCCAGTGTATCTACCTTACTCAGCATGCTTCTTTAAAGGGAAACGGTTATAAGTGTCGCCCGCAGTAAGTTGTTGGTACAGGCAGGTGACACTGATTATAACGATACTTACCTACCCCCGATCCTTGGTCCTGTTCATCTTTTATCATATCTTCCTGGTTACATTTTACCCCCACCCCACTTCATACCACAAACTGGTTCAGTAATTTTTAGCCAGTAAATGAAAAAAAAAAAAATGCATGAAATAGTTAACACAAAGAAAGAAAACTGAAAAACTAAGGAGAGACTTATCGTGTGATAGTATCTCTTAGTCCAATAAATACAATTTACAGTTATTTGTTCACTGGTGAAGTATCTTCATCTCTAGATAAAATGTTTAATTTTCATACTATTGCGATATTTAATTCTATGAATTTCAGTATTGGGCTTCTGCTGAGCTTCTTCATTCCGTAATCTGAGTGTCAACCTCAGACTTCTGTCTCGGATTATATGAAATGTAGATGTCGGATTTGCAACTGGCAAACTCTGAATGTGTAAACCTATAGGGCCTTAGGCATCCATTATCTAATTCATTGGATGATAACATTGCATTAATACATAAAGAACAATAATGTTGTTAATAATCAGTAATAGTTATGAAAGTGTAAAGCAGTCCTGTCCTATTTGGTATTTAGTATTGATTTTATAGCTATTAAAAAGGAAGTGTACCATATTTTTGTACATTTATTTGGGACATAATAGTTATAGCCATGAAAAATTTAGAGTAGTCATTTGCATTTAGTCGAGTATCACATTAGTATAAAGTAGTGATGGCATTTATAGTTAGTAGTAATGTCAAACCCATGAAATCTGTAGAGTAGTTATATGAATTATGAATAAATAAATTCACGGCGAAACGGAAAGAAAAATCATTGTGCGACAATCCAAGAAAAAATGCCATTTTGCAACTTTTGGGGGCTTCCGTTTCTACGCAGTGCATATTTCGGTAAAAATGACACCTTATCATTATTCTGTAGGTCCATACGGTTAAAATGATACCCTACTTATATAGGTTTGATTTTGTCGTACTTCTGGAAAAAATCATAACTACATGCAGGAAAATTTATACATTTGAAAATGTCCTCTTCTGACCCCTATAACATTTTTATTTTTCCACGTACAGGGCGGTATGAGGGCTCATTTTTTGAACCGTGATCTGAAGTTTTTATCGGTACCATTTTTGTTTTGATCGGACTTTTTTATCACTTTTTATTCATTTTTTAATGGTATAAAAAGTGACCAAAAATAAGCTTTTTTGGACTTTGGAATTTTTTTGCACGTACGCCATTGACCATACGGTTTAATTAATGATATATTTTTATAGTTCGGACATTTACACACGCAGTGATACCACATATGTTTATTTTTATTTACACTGTTTTATATTTTTTATGGGAAAAGGGGGGTGATTAAACTTTTATTAGGGAAGGGGTTAAATGACCTTTATTAACACTTTTTTTTAAATTTTTTTTTTGCAGTGTTATAGGTCCCATACGGACCTATAACACTGCATGCACTGATCTCCTATTCTGATCACTGGCGTGTGTTAACACGCCTGTGATCAGTGTTATCGACGCTTGACTGTTCCTGCCTGGATCTCAGGCACAGAGCAGTCATTTGTTGATCGGACACCGAGGAGGCAGGTAAGGGCCCTCCCGGTGTCCTGTAAGCTGTTCGGGATGCCGCGATTTTAACGCGGCAATCCCGAACAGCCCGACTGAGCAGCCGGGTTACTTTCACTTTCACTTCAGACGCGGCGGTCAGCTTTGATCGCCACGTCTGAAGGGTTCATACATGGCATTTCCACGATCGGCGATGTCCTGTATTAGCTGCGGGTCCCGACCCGAAATGACGCGGGGACACCGCGTGACCCCGCGGCATATCGCGGGAGCCGGCGGAGGACGTAATTATACGTCCTTCGTCGTTAAGGGTTTAAAGGGGTTATCCAGGAATAGAAAAACAGACCTAATTTATTTCAAAAACTGCTCCCCGTCTGTCTCCAGGTTGGGTGGGGTATAACAACTTGGCTCCATTCACTTTAACAGAACTGAGCTGCAGAACCACACACAACCTGGAGACAAACAGGGAATGTTTTTTTAAATAAATTAGCTCTGTTTTTCTATTTCTGGATAACCCCTTTAATGAATTTCATGCAGTGATTAGGTTTCTAGTAGCGTATCTCTAATGTACAGTCCAGTACTACATGACCTGTACTGCACTTTACCAGTACCAGTATGAGGCCTCCTTAGCATATCTAGTAAAGGCAGCTCACTTTATTTTGCTTGGACAATGGGGGAGATTTATCAAAACCTGTCCAGAGGAAAAGTTGCTGAGTTTGAAAAAGCCTCTGAAAAATGAAAGAAGTGATCTGGTTGGTTCCTATGAGCAACTGGTCAACGTTTCCTCTGGACAGGGTTTGATAAATCTCCCCCCCCCCCCCCCATTGTGTATACTGTTCATGAAGAAGCTCCTGTCATCAGCAAGAAAGTGATTTTGAGTTTCCAGCTCCTCTTTTTGACTTTCATATGCAGGGATTTGCTTTATCTGTATTAGTTATCCTCACTTTTTTCTACTTTTGGTTGACAATTACTAGTTTTTCATAGAGTTATGAAGGGGAATTTATCAAACAATTTAGAAAGCTTTTCCTGTGACATTTCATTTCCACTTTTCCTGACGGTCAATTTTCATGACCACGAAGGGATCTGATTTTGATCACTTTATGCAGTAGTCACAAATTTATCATGTGCAACTTTTCAGCGAAAAGTCACAGAAAAGGCTCATGGACCAGATAAAGAAGAAATCACAGGACGATTCAACCCTGCCCTGTATGTCTCATGCGACAATTGTACTAGGGTCTGTGCAACTCTTAATACAGTTGTCACACGCCCCCCCCCCACTGCTCTGGTAAACTTAAACAGAGGAGTTCCGTGGCAATTCATCAACATCCATGCGCCATTTGATAAATTTGGCGCACGGACATCACTTTGCCCGTAACTTTTTTTTTATCTAAACTGGACTAAAACCAGGTTCAGTTTTGATGAATGCCCCTCATTGTCTCTAGATACAATAAATTAAAGAGTACCTGTCACCAAATAAAACTTTTAATGTAATTTTGCATGTGTAATTAGCAGACACTTTCCCATTCACTTGCTTTTCAAATTATCAACAGAAATATGTTTAAAATGTAATAGAAAAAATGGCCGCTTGGCGGCTCTGTTCTGTTCCCTGCCACAATAAATACAGTGAGTTTGGTCTCCTCCTGGCCTGACAGGAGACCAAACTCAGGAAGTGCTTCTCTGCTCTGAGCTTGATTGTCAGCTGCACAGAGCCTCACTGAAACATGTATAGAGCCTCACTGAAACATGTATAGAGCCTCACTGAAACATGTATAGAGCCTCACTGAAACATGTATAGAGCCTCACTTAAACATGTATAGAGCCTCACTTAAACATGTATAGAGCCTCACTGAAACATGTATAGAGCCTCACTTAAACATGTGTAGAGCCTCACTGAAACATGCATAGAGCCTCACTGAAACATGTATAGAGCCTCACTGAAACATGTATAGAGCCTCACTGAAAACTGCATAGAGCCTCACTGAAACATGTATAGAGCCTCACTGAAACATGTATAGAGCCTTACTGAAACATGTATTGGGCCTCACTGAAATATGCATAGAGCCTCACTGAAACATGCATAGAGCCTCACTGAAACATGTATAGAGCCTCACTGAAACATGTATAGAGCCTCACTGAAAACTGCATAGAGCCTCACTGAAACATGAATAGAGCCTCACTGAAACATGTATAGAGCCTTACTGAAACATGTATTGAGTCTGACTGAAACATGTATTGGGCCTCACTGAAATATGCATAGAGCCTCACTGAAACATGCATAGAGCCTCACTGAAACATGTATAGAGCCTCACTGAAACATGTATAGAGCCTCACTGAAAACTGCATAGAGCCTCACTGAAACATGTATAGAGCCTCACTGAAACATGTATAGAGCCTTACTGAAACATGTATTGAGTCTGACTGAAACATGTATTGGGCCTCACTGAAATATGCATAGAGCCTCACTGAAACATGCATAGAGCCTCACTGAAACATGCATAGAGCCCCACTGAAACATGTATAGAGCCTCACTGAAACATGTATAGAGCCTCACTGAAACATGTATAAAGCCTCACTGAAACATGTATAGAGCCTCACTGAAAACTGCATAGAGCCTCACTGAAACATGTATAGAGCCTCACTGAAACATGTATAGAGCCTCACTGAAACATGTATAGAGCCTCACTGAAATATGTATAGAGCCTCACTGAAACATGTATAGAGCCTTACTGAAACATGTTTTGGGCCTCACTGAAATATGCATAGAGCCTCACTGAAACATGCATAGAGCCTCACTGAAACATGCATAGAGCCTCACTGAAACATGCATAGAACCCCACTGAAACATGTATAGAGCCTCACTGAAACATGTATAGAGCCTCACTGAAACATGTATAGAGCCTCACTGAAACATGCATAGAGCCTCACTGAAACATGCATAGCCTCACTGAAACATGTATAGAGCCTCACTGAAACATGCATAGAGCCTCACTGAAACATGTATAGAGCCTCACTGAAACATGTATAGAGCCTCACTGAAACATGCATAGAGCCTCACTGACACATGTATAGAGCGCCACTGAAACATGCATAGAGCGCCACTGAAACATGTATAGAGCGCCACTGAAACATGTATTGGGCCTCACTGAAATATGCATAGAGCCTCACTGAAACATGCATAGAGCCTCACTGAAACATGCATAGAGCCCCACTGAAACATGTATAGAGCCTCACTGAAACATGTATAGAGCCTCACTGAAACATGTATAAAGCCTCACTGAAACATGTATAGAGCCTCACTGAAAACTGCTTAGAGCCTCACTGAAACATGTATAGAGCCTTACTGAAACATGTATTGAGTCTGACTGAAACATGTATTGGGCCTCACTGAAATATGCATAGAGCCTCACTGAAACATGCATAGAGCCTCACTGAAACATGCATAGAGCCTCACTGAAACATGCATAGAACCCCACTGAAACATGTATAGAGCCTCACTGAAACATGTATAGAGCCTCACTGAAACATGTATAGAGCCTCACTGAAACATGCATAGAGCCTCACTGAAACATGCATAGCCTCACTGAAACATGTATAGAGCCTCACTGAAACATGCATAGAGCCTCACTGAAACATGCATAGAGCCTCACTGAAACATGTATAGAGCCTCACTGAAACATGTATAGAGCCTCACTGAAACATGCATAGAGCCTCACTGAAACATGTATAAAGCCTCACTGAAACATATATAGAGCCTCACTGAAAACTGCATAGAGCCTTACTGAAACATGCATAGACCGCCACTGAAACATGTATAGAGCCTCACTGAAACATGTATAGAGCCTCACTGAAACATGCATAGAGCCTCACTGAAACATGTATAGAGCTCCACTGAAACATGTATAGAGCCTCACTGAAACATGCATAGAGCTCCACTGAAATATGTATAGAGCCTCTCTTAAACATTTATAGAGCTCCACTGAAACATGCATAGAGCCTCACTGAAACATGCATAGAGCCTCACTGAAACATGCATAGAGCGCCACTGAAATATGCATAGAGCCTCACTGAAACATGCATAGAGCCTCACTGAAACATGTATAGAGCCTCACTGAAACATGCATAGAGCCCCACTGAAATATGTATAGAGCCTCACTTAAACATGTATAGAGCTCCACTGAAACATGCATAGAGCCTCACTGAAACATGCATAGAGCCTCACTGAAACATGCATAGAGCGCCACTGAAATATGTATAGAGCCTCACTTAAACATGTATAGAGCTCCACTGAAACATGCATAGAGACTCATTGAAACATGCATAGAGCCCCACTGAAATATGTATAGAGCTCCACTGAAACATGCATAGAGCCTCACTGAAACATGCATAGAGCGCCACTGAAACATGTATAGAGCCTCACTGAAACATGTATAGAGCCTCACTGAAACATGCATAGAGCCTCACTGAAACATGTATAGAGCTCCACTGAAACATGCATAGAGCTCCACTGAAACATGCATAGAGCTCCACTGAAACATGTATAGAGCCTCACTGAAATATGTATAGAGCCTCACTTAAACATGTATAGAGCCTCACTTAAACATGTATTGCTCCTCACTGAAACATGTATAGAGCCTCACAGAAAGCTGCATAGAGCCTCACTGAAATATGTATAGAGCCTCACTGAAAACTGCACAGAGCTTCTATTCATCGAAGCACTGCAACGATGTGAGGGTGGAAGTGGTCCCCCAGCAGGATTCAGTGATGTCATGCCTGCTGGGAAACGCCCACTTTCTCCTGCTGGGAGATTGCACTATGTGAGCAAAAATTTTGGTAAGATACAGAGCTTTTTAAAGCTCTGAATTTTTTTTTAGGGAAAATAGCCTGAGTTAGTTTAGAAAAGTTTATTTGGTGACAGGTACTTTTTAAACTTAAAATGGTTTTCCTGAAACCAATTAATATTGTAACATGAAAAACTGTGGATTGTTGATACTGTTTTACTATGGAATAGTAATGTTAAAGCAATGGCAGCTATTAGATTAAAAAATAAACAACCTAAAAAAATTGCAACAATGATGCCATCACCAAAAAAAGAAACTAAACACTAATATACTTTCAGAAAGATTTTGTGTTAAAAAACCTGAGACCATGAATCTTGGCTGCCCATCCAACATATCCGCGGCAGGAAATCCATTTTTTCAATTTTGATGAATCAAATAAAAAGGTGTTTTTGGTTACTAATTGCTATAGAATACTGCTGTGAAATGTGCTGAGCTTTAACTTTGTTAAGAAAATATGGTCCTTTGTTGCTGTTTTATTCCATTTTGTGTCAGTTTTGACATCCCCCTCCCTCCTATAGTGCCTTTAATCTTGATCAAAGGAAGCTCATTTTAGTATTTGGTAAATAATTGCTCTTGTTTGGGTTATATTAGATCTGAAGAATGTAATTACACTCATTAGTTATTAAAAGGATTGGCACCACCGTGCTTTAGATGTTTTACTTTTTTGGAAACCAAAATGGAATTTTACTATAAGTAAAAAACAATTTAAAATGAAGTATGTGCATATATATATATATATATATATATATGTTTCAATTTTGCAGAGTTCAAATAATATATTCTTATAATATTTCTATATGGAAGCTCTAGTAAGTTTTACGTTTCCAATTACTGACTTTATCTCATTCGCTGGGATTGACCAGCATGAAATGGGACCCCCTTAATTTGTTGGTGGTGGTCCCCACTTATGTGATTGCCTGCCATTTCTATCAGTAAGGCTAGGTTCAGACTACGGAATTCCTGCCTGCAATTACACTTTGAAATTGCAGGCTGAAATTCTGCTTGCTAAAATGTACGAGCTAGTGCATGGGTTGTCCGTTCACCAATTCACACTTTGTAATTTTTGAAGCGGAATTTGTGAATGGAAAATCTGCTTTAAAATATCCGCGTGAAGAATGGCGTTGCTCATTCTTCAGGCAGATATCCCTGCGGAACTCATTGCAGTCTATTGGGGACTGCAATGTCCGCACGGTCCTAACGCCGACTGATTTAGTTTAAAAAGGTGAATCCAAGGTGATCAGATGATATCTGTGCAGCTTCCCTTCTAAACGGGGGTTGTGATGGTATAAACTTCTTTACTGCTATGGCTGTATAAAGGTAAAAAAAAAATCAGGGGATTTAAACATGTTTTGTAATGTTTCCTAAAGTCAATCTGTCACATGTAGAATGCAATAGTAGGATATTCTTTGAATAGTGCATCTGTGTCCCAGGAAGAAAGCATTTGTAAACACTGTTCAAGTGTCAAAGAGGCGTTGCCTAAGGTCTGCTGTTCCCCATACCTGCAATACCACTGTGCTCTAAATCCCCACCCTCTTGCTTTTTGAATAATAGGTGGGGCTCAGCTTACAGAGCCAAGACTTCTTCAAATTCCACGCATGCACTATTGGTGTCCATTGCAACACGGGTGCTTTGAGCTATTGGGGCCGATGCCTAATCTAGCACACTCACCGTGCATGTACCAGCTGAGATACAGGAACAGAACTCTATTCCTGCTGTCATTCTGGCAGTGCAGGTGCAGTAAGGCAGGGGCTTAAGGGGGTACTCCGCTGCTCAGCATTTGGAATAAAATGTTCCGAATGCTTAGAGCCAGCGCCGGGAGCTCATGATGTCATAGCCCTGCTCCCTCATGGTGTCACGTCCAGCCCCCTCAATGCAAGTCCCATAGAATTGCATTGAGGAGGTGGGGCGTGATGTCATGAGGGGGCAGGGCTATAATGTCACCTGACCACTGATCAGATAAGGTCAGGTTTACACATTTTAGACTTATTTTCGTTAGAAGTGGTACAAAAGCAAAATATATCATTAAATATATTAAAAAAAATATTCTATTCTTTCAATAGGTATCCGGTTTTAAAGGGGTACTCCATCAGAAAAAAAAAAAATTAAAACTAAGTGGTGCCAGAAAGTTACAGATTTGTAAATTGCTTCTATTTAAACATATTACTCCTTCCAGTACTTATCAGCTGCTTTATATTACAGAGGATGTTCTTTTATTTTTGAACTTCCTTTCAGCCTGACCACAGTGCTCTCTGCTGACATGTCAGGAACTGTTCAGAGTAGGAGCAAATCCCCATAGCAAACCTTTCCTGCTCTGGACAGTTCCTGACATGGACAGAGGTGTCAGCAGAGAGCACTGTGGTCAAGCAGAAAGGAAGTTCAAAAAGAAAAGAACTTCCTCTTTTCTTTTTTTAGTATATATCAGCTGATAAGTACTGGAAGGATTAAGATTTCTAAATAGACGTAATGTACAAATCTGTTTAACTTTCTGGCACCACTTGATTTAAAAAAAAAAAAGTTTTTTTTAACAGAGTATCCCTTTTAATGATACGTTTCAGGCATGGGATAAAAAATAAAATGGATTGAAAATTTCTTTGTGCGCACCTGACCTTAGAAAACGAATCTTGTCATTTCCCATAATAATAAAAATGCCTGGGGGACATATCAAAACAGCAAAAAATAAATAAAGAAAGAAAAAGTGTCACAGGCAATGACCTTACACCTTGGCAGTATCTGATATTGCATCTTAACCTTATATAAGTGAAGGCATACTAGAGTTCAGTGATCTCTGGTAACCGAAAATAGCAGAATTTTAGATAAGAAAGCAAAGTATACATTAGATGTAAGTCTGATTGTAACTGAAATGTTCTAAAATGTTATTAAAAAGTGGAGTTTTCCTTTTAAAAGGGGAAATTCAACTCAACTAATCCCAGAAAGTTATACAGATCTGTAAATTAATTCTGTACAAGAAGTCTTAATCTTTCTAGTACTTATCAGCTGCTGTATGCGCCAGAGGAAGTTGTGTAGTTGTTTCCTGTGTGACCTCTGATGACGCCTCAGACCGTGTCAGGAATTGTCCAGAGAAGGAGAGGTATGCTATGTGGATTTACACGTGCTCTGGACAGTTCCTTACATGGACAGAGGTGTCAGCAGAGAGCACTGTGGTCAGACTGGAGAAGAACTACTGTACACATATTCCTCTGAACCATACAGCAGCTGATAAGTACAGGAAGGATTAAGATTTTTTAAATAGAAGTAATTTACAAACTTTCTGGCAGCAGCTGATTTTTTTTTTTTTTTTTTAAACCTCCAGAGTACCCCTTTAGACTTAAAATATGTACCAGTAAAAGAACAGTGTGTGTCGTGGAAAATCATTTAAGTATATTATGTTCTTGTGCTTTCATCCTGTCAGGATATAGAGAACAATACTTTGCTTATCAGCATTTAAAATGTTGTTCATGTATGCAAAAATTATTTATTCAACATCATGTTCTGTATTGGTGCTAGCCTCTGATTTTTCATTATTATTATTCGTACGGCAGCTCATCAGTGTCCATAATAAACTTAAGGCTTGAATACTTTTTGCCTTGCAAGCCAAAAGGAGCAGGCTGTGTAATAGTTTATGAATTTAGTCTAATATTTAATAAGTTTACAAATAACAAAGGAGAAAGCAGAGCCTTTCTGGAAAGGGTTAAACAGAAAGTATTTTTCTGTAGGCGTAGAGAACAGATGTTCCTTGGATGTTTGCAACTTTTAAAAATTAAAAACTGGGAAAAGCTATTGTTAAGAGGTAGCTCTATTTATGACCTAATTTCTGCATTCTATTACTAAATGAAAAATAGCAGGGTAAATTGTCTATTTATTGGGCTACAGGATTCATATACCGTATATACTCGCGTATAAGCCGAGGCCCCTAATTTTACCCCCAAAAAACAGGAAAAGTTATTGACTCGACTATAAGCCTAGGGTGGGAAATACATCATCCCCCCATGTCATCATCCAGACCCCCATCATCATCCCCGCCCTTCATCATCACCGCCTGTCAATCCCTTCATCAGTGGTCTACAACCTGCGGACCTCCAGAGGTTGCAAAACTACAACTCCCAGCATGCCTGGACAGCCAACGGCTGTCCAGCCATGCTGGGAGTTGTAGTTTTGAAACCTCTGGAGGTCCGCAGGATGAAGACCACTGCGGCCTTCGTCATCATCCCCCCCCCTTTCATCATCACCGCCTGTCAATCCCTTTATCAGTGGTCTTCAACCTGCGGACCTCCAGATGTTGCAAAACTACAACTCCCAGCACGCCGGGTGTTGTAGTTTTGAAACCTCTGGAGCTCCACAGGTTCAAGACCACTGTAGCCTTCGTCATCATCCAGCCACCCCCCCCCCCCCCCCCCCGCCTTTTGTTTTTTACTCACCACCTAGGGTGAGCTGGTCTGGGCCATCTATGCTGCGGGGACCGTCCGGTGGGGATGGTTCGTCTTTGCGGGCTGTCTATTTTCACCGGGGGGGGGGGGCATGAGCGTCCCTGTGCGTCGTCGTCAAGGCAACGTCACTACTCCGGGGAAGGGCCCGAAGCGCGGAGAAGAGGCCCCCCCCCCGGTGAAAATAGACAGCCCGCAACAACTAATCCTCCCCACCGGACGGTCCCTGCAGCATAGATGGCCCGGACCAGCTCACCCTAACTTCCTGCCGAGTGGAGGTGAGTACAAAACAAAAGGGGGGGGGGGGGTCTGGATGATGACGAAGGCCGCAGTGGTCTTCAACCTGCGGACCTCCAGAGGTTTCAAAACTACAACACCCAGCCATCGGCTGTCCGAGCTTCCTGGGAGTTGTAGTTTTGCAACATCTGGAGGTCCACAGGTTGAAGACCACTGATGAAGGGATTGACAGGCGGAGAGTTCACTCGAGTATAAGCCGAGAGGGGCGTTTTCAGCATGAAAAACTCGGCTTATACTCGAGTATACACGGTATATGCAAGTATATGTTCAAGTATATAGAAAACTATGTATTAAAGGGGAATATTATGTAGGCCAATATATTGCTCTGTATTATTTCATTGGCCCTTTAGTATTCTGACATCCTTAGGATTTCTGAATTGTTAGATGATCAGAAATGGCACACACACCATGCTTCGACATTTGGGTCCTGTGGCGTGTTGTAGCGTACAGCTAGGGGAGCAGCCAGAGGAAAGTTAAGATACATTTTTTTCATTTGTGGCAGCCTGGGCATATAGTTAAAAAAAAAAATTCCCAAGGTATCCCTTTAAAAAAGTACTCCCATTTTTATTATTGCTCATATCATGCACACTCAACTTCTCGGCTCGGCAGTTGATGACTTATCCTGCATAAATTAGTTCAGCTTTCAGGTGCACCGGTGGGCTGGAAAAGGTGGATACAGTCCTAGGAAAGATTCTCCTAGGACTGTATCCACCTTTTCCAGCCCATGGGAGCACCTGAAAGCTGAACTAATTTATGCAGGATAAGACATCAACTGCCGAGCCGAGAAGTTCGTGACGAATCGAATTTACTGTACGTTCGCTTATCTCTACTCACCATCATACAGCATTTGTTTCATTCCAGCACAGATGCATCTACTGTATGGGATTGATTACTCTGACTTGCCCATGTGAACACCAGTATTACAAGGCATGCACAAGAACCTCTACATTATTCTATAATATTAGCCTATGTAGTACTATATAAGAAGAAAAAATAATAATTCCAGGAGTATTTTCAGTTTTTTGCCAATATGTACCGTATATACATGAGTATAAGCCGAGTTTTTCAGCACGTGCTGAAAACGCCCCCCTCGGCTTATACTCAAGTGAACTCTCCGCCTGTCAGTAGTCTTCAACCTGCAGACCTCCAGATGTAGCAAAACTACAACTCCCAGCATGCCCGGACAGCCATCGGCTGTCCGGGCATGCTGTGAGCTGTAGTTTTGAAACCTCTGGAGGTCCGCAGGTTGAAGACCACTGCGGCCTTCGTCATCATCCAGACACCCCCTTTAGTTTTCTACTCACCTCCCCTCAGTGGGAAGGAAGGGTGAGCTGGTCCGGGCCATCTATGCTGCAGGGACCGTCCGGTGGGGAGGGTTAGTCGTGGGCTGTCCATTCTCACCCGGGGGGCCCTCTTCTCTGGGCTACGGGCCTGCCCCAGACTAATGACGACGACGCACAGGGACGCGCATGAACGTCCCTGTGCGTTGTCGTCAAGGCCGGGCCCGGTGTGGAGAAGAGGGCCTCCCAGTGAAAATGTACAGCCCGGAACGACCAACCCTCCCCACCGGACGGTCCCTGCAGCATAGATGGCCCGGACCAGCTCACCCTTCCTTCCACCGAGGGGAGGTGAGTAGAAAACTAAAGGGGGTGTCTGGATGATGATGAAGGCCGCAGTGGTCTTCAACCTGCGGACCTCCAGAGGTTTCAAAACTACAACTCCCAGCATGCTGGGAGTTGTAGTTTTGCAACATCTGGAGGTCCGCAGGTTGAAGACCACTGATGAAGGGATTGACAGGCAGTGATGATGAAGGGGGGGGGGGGGATGATGACAGGGGTGATGATGACATGGGGGGATGATGTTTTTCCCACCCTATGCTTATTGTCGAGTCAATAACTTTTCCTGGGTTTTTGGGGTGAAATTATGGGCTTATATTCGGGTCGGCTTATACTCTAGTATATACGGTAATATTACACAGATTACAAATATTTGTTGTGTGGTGCTAACACAATGTACAGAGCTCACTGGTCCCTGTGCCTAATAGGGCTCACATTACTAGTATGTTTTGGAGTATGGGAGGATACTAGTGGAAACCAGTGCAAACATATGGAGAATGTACTAATGCCATGCAGTTGTTGCTTAACCACTGAGCCACCGTACTCATCCAGCCCTTTATATGTCAAGGGCCACAGCTTCCACTGGACAGAGAAGGTTAAATATAAACAACTATGGGGGACATTTATCAATCTATCTTATAGTAAGATTCTCTTTGTCGGCCATAGCAACCAATCACAGCTCAGCTTTCTCATATTTCTCTGGTAAAATGAAAGCTGAGCACTGATTGATTGCTACGGCCAACAAAAAGAGTCTTACAATAGGTTTGCTTGATAAATCTCACCCCTATATGTTTATAACAACTTATGCTCATTTATGTCTTATACAGAGACCCAGATCCCCCTACATAAGCATAAATGTACATTATTCCAACATTTTGCAGTCGTTAGACGGAGAATAGGAGGTTACTGGCTAATGTTTAAAGGGTACTCCGGTGCTAAGGCATCTTATCCCCTATCCAAAGGAGCTGCCACGCCCCCTCCCACAGGCTTGCATTGAGGGGGCGGAGCATGACGTCACACAGGGGCGGGGCCGTGGCGTCACAATGCTCCAGCCCCCGTGATCGCCAGTAATCAGACCCGGAGCGAACATGCTCCGGGGACTGATTATAACGGGGTGCTGCGTGCAAGATCACGGGGTCCCCAGTAGCGGGACCCCCGCGATCAGGCATCTTATCCCCTATCCTTTGGATAGGGGATAAGATGTCTAAGTGCCGGAGTACCCCTTTAAATATTACAGAGGTTACACGGCAATGAGAACTTGTGTCCTGTGGATTGGTGATGTGTCTGACCTATGGGACCGCCACCTATCATGAGAACTTTTCTTTGTGATAAAACCCCTTGAAAATCAATAATAAAATAATAAGCAGTAAGCCACGGATAGCCAAAATATTATCAATTACCTTGCTCCCATAAGTGAATTTGAAGCACCAACTGCTATAAAATATATTGCGAAAGTTAATCAATGCAAAATGCCGGTCCTTAAACAACATCATTTGGAAAGGGAAACATTAACTTTGAGGTAAAATTATAAATGAACATGAAATTGCTGGAAGAACTTTCGCAGTATCGGAATGTAATGAAACAATTTATTTGGCCAAGCTGATACACACTATTAAATCAGGTGCTAAGGAACTGAATAAATAAGAATATTCCCCGTTAGCTTCAAAGGTGAACGTTTATCTGGGTACGTTCGATGACTCTTAATTGTATAGCGTCCGAATTGAATGAACTTAGAAAAGTTAATAACTCCGCTGTTCACGTTGCTAAACTTCATAACACAAATGAATGGCTGCCAGATTTCATTAACCACAATCCCTTATACGGAAACAGTTATATTGAAAAAAATAAATGCTGATATTTATCTCTCTTAAAAAAAAAAACCACTCAAGTATGTAAGTGTATAATGCATCCACACGTTAAGCACTGCCAGTTCCTTCTGCATCATGGAGCTTCTGATAGACTTTTTAGGTTGCTGAAATATATTGCACTATAATAAGGCTACAGGCAATATTCTGTATTAATGGTACTGTAAATTGGGATTTAGCAGGTATTAAAGGACATGTAAAGCCGTTGCTGATTGCTAATCCATATCAATGCCTGGGTAATACTGACATGTTTATGTATAGTGAAAACGATCTAGTTCTATATTCATGACGTGCCTTGGGAAACAGCAGTGCTTTCCTATCGTATTCGGGGTCAACACGCACAATCCCTTTATTGGCTAGCACTCTCATAGGCTTTGAACAGGCTACGTATTAAAGGGGTGCCCCGCTACGTATTAAAGGGGTGCGCCGGGAGCTTGTGACGCCATAGCCCCACCCCCTCATGACATCATGCCCCACCCCCTCATGACATCATGCCCCACCCCCTCATGACATCACGCCCCACCCCCTCAATGCAAGTCTATTGGAGGGGGCGTGGCGGATGCCACGCCCCCTCCCATAGACTTGCATTGAGGGGGTGGGACGTGATGTCATGCGGGGGCCGGGTTAAGATGTCACGAGCTCCCGGCGCCGGCTCCAGCGTTCCAAACTGTTTGTTTAATGGACTCTTGCAAGAATATTTGCAGCAGAAAAGGTAGGCAGTAGAGATGAGTGAACTTACAGTAAATTCGATTCTTCACGAACTTCTCGGCTCGGCAGTTGATGACATTTCCTGCGTCAATTAGTTCAGCTTTCATGTGCTCTGGTGGGCTGGAAAAGGTGGATACAGTCCTAGGAGACTCTTTCCTAGGACTGTATCCACCTTTTCCAGCCCACCGGAGCACCTGAAGGCTGAACTAATTTACACAGGATAAGTCATCAACTGCCGAGCCGAGAAGTTCGTGACGTATCGAATTTACTGTAAGTTCGCTCATCTCTAGTAGGCAGCTATAGATGTTTTTATCCATATTATTTGCTTTTCGTCTCCGAAAAATAAGATTTATTAAAACTTGTCCAGAGGATAAGTTGCCCATAGCAACCATTCAGATTGCTTCTTTCATTTTTGGAAAAGCCTCTAAAAAAAAATGTAAGAATTGATCTGATTTGTTGCTATGGGCAACTGAGCAACTTTTCCTCTGGACAGGTTTTGATAAATAAATATGTAAATATTGCTCCTATAGATATGAAATACTACTTATGATATTAGTTATACATTTTACATTTTGTGAAGCAAGGTTTTTTTTTTTACATACACCTTAGTGCCTGCATACTTTCTCCTGGAATGGGGCTGGGAGTTCTCTGCACAGCACCTGTCTTTGTTTTAAAATTTGTGAGTCCCATTGTTTTTAACCTGTCGCCTGTCTGCTTCTTCTATGCTTAGGAGTCTGTTTTGTGGTCTCACTCAATGAGATACCTCTGGGAACCCCCGCGATCTCCTGCACGGCTACCGGCCCCCGCGTGAAGCGGCAGCCAACACGCCCCCTCCATGTATCTTTATGGGAGAACCATTAGGCTCTCCTATAGAGATATATGGAGGGGGCGTGTCAGACGCCGCTTCCTGTGGGGGTCATGAAGCTCCGTTCCCGATAAGAGCACAGGAAATTGCAAAGGGTCCCAGTGGTCGGACCCCCCACAATCTAAAACTTATGACCTATGCTTCGGATAGGAGATAAGTTTTTATGCTTGATACTTCTCCTATAACCCCTTTACTCAATAGCCTGTTTTGACCTTAATGACCAAGTCAAATTTTCAAAATCTGACATGCGTCCACTTATTTGGTCATAACTTTGGAACGTTTTCACTTATGTAAGTGATTCTGAGATAGTTTTTTGACATATTTTACGTTACATTAGTGGTAAATTTCGATTGATATATTTAACGGTTTTTGTAAAAAAAAAATTGCAAAAAATGGAAAATTAGCATTTTTCTAGATTTGATATTTTCTGCTCGCACGACAAATAGTCATGCCGCACCAAATTAATAATTAATTCACATCTATAATATGTCTTCTTTATGTTCCTATTATTTGATGAACATTCTTTAACTTTTTTAGAATCTTAGAGGGTTCATAAGTTTAGCAGCAATTTTCCAGATTTTCAAGAAAATTGCAAAATCATATTTTTCAGGGACCAGTTCAGTTTTGAAGTGGAATTGAGGGGCCTGTATGTTAGATACCCCAATAAATCACCCCAATTTATAAACTTCACGCCTTAAAATAGTCAGAATGACATAAAAAAAAAAAATGTATTAACCCTTTAGGCGTTTCACAGAAATAAAAGAAAAGTGGAGGCGGAATTTTAAAATTAAATTTTTTGTAGATTTTTCATTTTAATCCATTTTTTTTCTGTAACACAGTAGGTGTTGACAAAGAAATAAAACTCAAGATTTATTCACCGAATTCTGACGTACTTAGAAATATCCCATATGTGGTCTTTGTGCGCTACGTGTCTCTCACACAGGCCTCAGACATGAAGGCGTGCTGTGTGGATTTTGGGGCCTCCTTTTAGTTTAGGATATTTTGTTGGCATCATATAAAATTACATTGGCCTTGGGGTGCAAAAATATTTTTGGGAGACAAGTTTTTGACACTTTCATTGGTACCATTCTGGGGTATATGTGACACTCTGATTGTTTTTTATTTTATTTTTTATGAGGTGGTATACATCAAAAAAATCTATTCTGTGGTTGTTTTTTATTCTTAATTTTTATGTCGTTTGTCATGCGGTATAAATGACATGTTAACGTTACACTGCAGGTTGATACGATTACGGCGATAGCAAATTTATATACTTTTTATATTTTAGTTCATTTATGGCATAAAAATATTTATGAAAATATTTTTTCACTCACGCAATTGTGTTAGGACTCTTATGGCGGGACATGTTGATGTATTTGGGGGGACATATCATTTATTTTATTATTTTTTATATTTTTTTCAAATTTTATTTTTCACATTTTTATAAAAAAAATTCAAATTTTTTTCACTTTTTTAACACTTTTTTTTTAAAATATTTTTACTATTATACACATAATTCAATGGAGTACACCTCTGTACTCCATTGAATTATGCCTATGTTTGTCAGTACTGACAGGCATAGGATAGATCAGTCCCAGTCAGATAGGGACTGATCACTCATGTTGCCAGGACAACGGAGGCCAGTGTAAGGCGCAGAGCGCCGATCAGTGACAGAGGGAGCTCCCCCCTCTGTTACCCTAATAGACGCTGCGGTCTCAGTGACCGCAGCGTCTACAGGGTTAACCCAGGATCGGAGCGCAGCCAGGGACCGCTGCGATTGGTCCCTAGCCGGCTTCAGGAATGCTCGGCTGTGCAGCACAGCCGAGCTCAATAAACTGTCACAGCGCCCGGCAGTGCTGTGACAGTTTATTCTCCTCAGGTACATGAACGTGGTGATGTGGGAAGTCATCCCTAATCATCACGTACATGTACCTGATTTTGCGGGAAGGGGTTAATATACTGCACATGGCACAGCATTTTCAAGAAAGAAGTTCCCTTTTAAGACATGTTCACATGGAAAATAGTGGGAAGAGTTGTATTGTCACATATCTATGTTCAGCAGTTGGGTAATTTTACCAGGTTTTTAGCTTTAGTTAATAAATCCAGATAAACCCTTTAAAGAGTACAACTCAGAATATATTCCCTAACTAGTCTTAACACCGCTCCTGTCCTAAAGCTTTCTGAGCTTTAAAAAGCTGTGTATCATACCTTTCCCCTTGCTCACATTGTGTGAGCTCCTAGCAGGAGGAGTGGACGTTCCTCAGCAGGCGCGACGTCACTGAAACCTGCGAGAGCTGTGCCTCGCCATGCCCTGCATGCACTTCCTGAGTTTGGTCTCCTGCCAGGCCAGAAGGAGACCAAACTAACTGTTTGACTTGCGCAGGGAACAGAACAGAGCCACCATTTTAACAGCAAGTAAATAGCAAAATGTCTTATAATTACATGAGGAACAATATATTATAAGTTTAGTTTGGTGAATAGTACTCTCTAAAACATTTCCTCAGGTTGGGCCAATACCCTGGGGAAGGTAGGTACCGTATTTGGTACAGGGATGTGGAAATCCTATCGCCCAACGCATGGGACATGCAGTTCCGGGCAGGTGAATTTCTCTGAAATTTAGCCCAGCTTCGGGCAAGCAGGGCCGGACAGACAATCCAGTAGCGCTCAGGTTGTATGGAGCAGACTCTGGAATCGAGCCCGCTCCATACTCGGTGGCCCCCTGCTGATTTCAGTAGCTGGGGGCCACGGCTAATAGCTGGCACTTGGCGATAGCTGCGGCCAGCTATTAACCCTAGATCGCCTATAGAGGTAGAGGTATGGCTCTGTCATTGATAGAGCCTGGCTGGACTAGGCTTTATCAATGGAGCCCAGAGCACACAGATCAATGGAGTTCAATAGGACTGCATTGATCTGTATAGGGAATCTGAGTCACCTAAGGGACCAAAAAAGTTCTATTAAAGTGTAAAAGCACATTAACCCCTTCCATATTAAAAGTTAAAATCACCCCATTTTCCTATATAAAAAAACATAAACATAATGAAAATAAATATATTTATTATTGCTGCATGAGCAATTGTCCAAACTAATAAAATATAACTATTAAGCGATTAAAAAGTCAGATCAATGCCAAAATAGTACCGATACAAACAACAGATTACAACATAAAAAATCAGCCATCATACAGCCTGGTGTACGGAAAAAAAAAAAAAAAGTTACAGGGGACCGAAAATGGCAATTAAAAAAAATCTAAAAAGTTTAGAATTTTTTTTTAAATTTGAAAACAGAACAGAAACTATACAAATTGGTATGAAAGTATCAGAATAACAGGTCCGCTTGACCATAAGGTAAATGGTGTAAATAGGAAAACCACAATTTTTTTTTTTGTTTCGAAGCATATGTTTTGGAAAAATAAAAGTGAAATCGGTCTCGCAAAAAACAAGCCCTCATATGGGTCTGTAGATAGAAAAATAAATGAGTTATGGGTATTATAGAGCGAGGAGGGAAAAAAACCAATGTGCAAACACGAAAATTGGCCTGGACAAGTGGATCATCATGAGGGACAAGTACCGTAGTTTGGGCTCCGTTTTAGTCCCTTGGACAAGTATTTATTTTATTTTTTTACATTTTCACATTCCTGTGGGATTTTGGAATTTGGATATTATTCCCCTTAGTCATTTATATTGCAGTTCAGCAATTTTCATGACTAGTACTGTAACAAATGATAAACCTACAGCAATAAGTCATCATTAGTATAATAAAGATGACATAATGGTATATATATATATATATATATACACATTAAACTTTTATGAAGTCACTAATGCTCATTTAGAAAGTGAGGTGGACTTGGCATGGTTTGCCTTGACGTCAATAATTATCCTGACTCATCCTCTATTTATTAAATTATCCTTCTCTGTGTATATCTCTGAGTGATTTATGACAGTGAGTTAACCCCTAATTGAGTTCCTTGACTTTCAACCTCTGTATGAAATAAGTTCTTCTTATTTTTTATTTTTTTTAGTCTTCTTTGTAACGCATACGTGTCGCCTGTGTGCACTGGGCCTACAGGTCCCTCCCTTTCTTTATTGCTCTACGTTTTTCTTCATTCTATCAGTCAGGACAATTCACAAGATAACACAAATATATTAGTGTTTCTTGCAAGGTCAGAAGTGAGGAAATTCTAATTTATGTGGAAACTGCTTCCCACCATAAGTCAGTCATCTGCATAGTACAAATATGTGTTGGTCTGCTGGAAGTATGCCGATGAGGGAATATTCTTGGTGTTGACTACTGAGGTGCTGACTATACAGTAGAAATAACCCTAATATGTAAATTGGCAATATTGATGGAATTAGTTAGTACAGCATTCTGTTTTTTTAAAGAGGACCTGTCAGCAGGAAGGCAATGGGTATAAATACAGTGACCTCTCGACCTACGATGGCCCCGACATACGATCATTTCAACATACGATGGTCTCTCAGAGGCCATCGCATGTTGAAGGCAGCATCAACATACAATGCTTTTGTATGTCGGGGCCATCGCATAAACGGCTGTACGGCAGCGCTGGCTACTTCAGCTGCCGCCAGATAGCCGTTTACGGTGCCCCGTGTGGTCCGCTGACGATCACTTACCTGTCCTTGGGGCTCCGGCGCGTCCTCTTTGGGATCCCCTGCATCTTCGGCACTCGCCATCGTCATCATCACGTCGCTGCGCACGCCGTCCCGTCATCCAATAGGAGCGGCGTGCGTAGCGACGTGATGGCGGCGACGGAGTGCGAGGATGCCGGGGAAGCAGAGGCCTTGCTGGAGCGTCGGGGACACCTCGAGGACGCGGCGACAGCAATGGACGGCGACATCTCGGGCAACAGTGACGGTCCGGAGCGGCGGGGACAGGTGAGTACAACTTCCTCTAACAGTGGTCTTCAACCTGCGGACCTCCAGATGTTGCAAAACTACAACTCCCAGCATGCCCGGACAGCTGTTGGCTGTCCGGGCATGCTGGAAGTTGTAGTTTTGCAACATCTGGAGGTCCGCAGGTTGCTGACCACTGTCCTATACTTTACATTGCACGGATCCCTCAACATGCGATGCTTTCAACAAACGATGGTCCATTTGGAACGGATTACCATCGTATGTTGAGGGAGCACTGTAGTCACATGACTAGATAGGGCTATTAATCATGATATCAGACACACCTTTTAGACCTGCATCACTCTCATGCAGTTCCCCACTGAAAGTCTATGTATAGATGTTTAAGATATCCTACCATTTAAATACAGATGGACATTATGTATATTAATTAACCTAGAAATATTGTGAAAGCTCTATTTTTCCTTTTACACACTGTCCTGGCACTGGATAGCAAAGAATTGGCTTCTTGAACACTTCTGGTGTATCTTATACATTTGCATGACTGAGATAAAAGTTGTAGAAGGTCCCGAGTCCTCTGTATTGAAAGCATTCCCAATCTATGCCAATGTACAGTCCCTCTGGATTGTCATGAGGCGCAGGCCTGAGGCATCTAAGGCTACTTCAGGAATCTACATATCCAAAGGAAAAAAAGACTGGGATCACTCACCAACAGGCCTGTGCTTCAAGTGAATAACAAGCTGGGCTTATTGCGGGTGGAATCCCAGGGCACGAGGCATAGGGAGCACCATTAGGTGCAGCTTGGAGCTGGTGTACATTCCAATTTTAATTTATGCCTGCTAGCAGACAAATGTATGATAGCAGGGGTCCGACCGCTGTGACTCCCCATGGTCTCCTGAATGGGACCCTGGCTCTATGAGAGGAGCGGGTGCTGCAGACGGCACATGCTCCATTCATTTCTATATAAGTGTACAAAACACCTTTAAAGGGGTACTCAGGTGGAAAACATTATTTATTTATTTATTTTTTTTCAAATCAACTGGTGCCAGAAACTTAAACAGATTTGTAAATGATTTCTATTTAAAAAAAAAAATCGTAATCCTACCAGTACTTATCAGCTGCTGTATACTACAGAGAAAGTTGATTTGTTCTTTTCTGTCTGACCACAGTGCTCTCTGCTGACACCTCTGTCCATGTTCGGAACTTTCTGGAGCAGGAGTGGTTTGCTATGGGGCTTTGCTCTTACTCTGGACAGTTCCTGACACAGACAGAGGTGGCAGCAGAGAGCACCGTAGTCAGACAGAAAAAAAACAACTCAACTTCCTCTGTAGCGTACAGCAGCTGATAAGTACTGGAAGGATTAAGATTTTTTTATTAGAAGTAATTTACAAATCTGTTTAACTTTCTGGCACCTGTTGATATGTAAAAAATTGTTTTCCACCGGAGTACCCCTTTAAAGCGCAACTGTCACGAAATCTGGGTGCAATAACCTGCGCACAGCCTTTGTACTGTGTGCAGGTGGTGGGTACAGCAATGTTTTTTCTAATATTTGCAGGCTTTCATGACCCCCCCAAAAATGCTCTTGATCAAAGCCACTGACGGTCGGATAGGCGTGGTGCAAGGTACACGATGCCCCGCCATGCCCACCCCCTGTATGTCAGCGCTGGGACTGCTATGTGATTGACACACAGGTGCATGCGCCCTTCAGTTAATCTAACGTGCACGCCGCTGCGTGTCATCCAGTGAGCGCTTGCTCCCACCACCGTCTTCCTCCTCAGTGCGCCTGCGCAGTGCTAGCTGGATGACACGCAGCGGCACGCACGTTAGATTAGCTGAAGGGCGCATGCATTCTGCAAATATTAGGTAAAAACATTGCTATACCCACTACCTGCACACAGTACAAAGTCTGTGTGCAGTTAATTGACAGTTGTGCTTTAATGCTTGTTCAAAAGCTTAGTTTTCTGTTACATAGGCAATCCATCTTTTCTACCGTTTTTGTGAGTCTTTGTTGCAGATCTTCTTTATTGAGGTTCAAATGCCTCTGACCATCTTTCTGCTCTCCTGCTGGTTTAGCTTATAAATATTCTCTCCATACCATAATGGAAGTCAGGTTTCCAAGCACTGATTCACTTGTGGTGGGCTTGTGCTTATAGAGAGAAGTCAATCTGAATAAGCATAGCTGCAGTCAACAAAACAGGTGAAAGTAGTAACAGATCATAGATGTGATAAATCCAAAGAAAGGGCAAAATAATACCAATATATTTAAAGTCGAGTGTGTTGATGACTAACAATAAATCCTATATACACACTAGAACACCAATTTTATACATAAATAGTAAACTTTATTGAGAACATCATTTAATAAAAACAGTTAAAAGGGACAGTATAGCCAGACAAAAAAGGAGTTGGTAAGGCAGGTAGTATATTGTTGGTTAGTATAAATGCAAAAATGCAAAACATGACATAGTTATTCTTAACTACAGAGTAGGGCCACCAGTATAACAATAATTATAAGTTACACATAACAGTCATGTAAAAGATTGCACCAAAAAACAAAGCTAACCTATATAAGGAGGTCACTGCATACATAGCCTCCAGCGAGTGGTCAGGAGAAAGGGGAAAGGCAAGTAATGGTGTGCAATTAGAGCACAGAATATCAGCATTACCATGAGGCTTCCCCACTCACAAAGCACAGGCTGAGAGACATAGACAGTGTACCTACCTACACAACACCAGTACCCCGCGCAGACATCGCCATCAAATAAGACCATAGATAGGAGCCAAAAATGATTTAGAGGTACTTATAAAAAATATTTGATCTATGCCTAAAGTCTGCATCCACTTGAGTTAAAAAAAATAAATAAAAGTAATACCACAGAAAATGTAGTCGTTTGACAGCATAAAGAGGTTCTGAAATGTGTCAATGACATGACCAAGCACGCCAATTCACATTTCCTAAGGTTTACTAGCTTAGGCATAGCCGTATACAGCCTGCATAAAATTTTCATGCTTGCCTGTTAGATGTTATCAACAGTTAGAAAACATTTCTGCTTGCCGATTGCTGGAGGCTTTCCCGTGGAGGTTTTATTACCTGAAATATGGAACCGGTAGTGATTAGAATAATGCCTTGGTTGTGTGCGCGTTGTTTTAGCACATAATAAACAGCACAGGGCTGGTTTATAGAGCAGGAAATACATCTAATTTGCTCAGCACTGTTCTCGATGTATTACTCTAACAACGGCACATTTTTTCTGTTTGAGTTAGACAATTAAAGTTTGATAATACATCACCTTTCAGAGCCGGCTCCATGATGACTTTTTAATTGCTTTTATGTGGTGTATTACAAACATATGGTATCACTCCGAGATTTGTTCAGAGGTGGGGGGAATTGTGGCAAAGGCAAGCTGCCTCCCTTTCATTAGTGTCAGATTCCTGTGAAGTACAGCCAGACCGTACGAGCGCTACTCCGACCACTTGTGTTACTTTGCAGTCCAGTTATAGCTCAATTTGTAGTGACTAGCTTAGTTTAGGGGGTTCTCCACTTGATGAAGAGTTCATGTCAAAAACATTTTCCTACTTTCACCAGAATAGAAACACAAGTGTTTGGAAGGAGGACCACAAAAGTGTTCCAGAAGGTATACGCTTTCCTCAAATTAAGAAATAATTAATGGAAAACAAGAGAAGTCCAAGTAATTTACAATGTCAAAACCATGTCAAACTTTCTCACTCCGTCTGTCTCTTATTGGTGAAATAATATTTAAATCTTTGGCTCAAGTTTATAAAAAAAAGCTTATTTCATAGCACATTGCCAACAGCTAAAAACATGATTTTAAGTGTCTCTTCCAACACATGAGGTATGTTGTATATTTTTTGAAAAGCAAAACATCTACCTGACCTAGCATGTGTTTATTGATTACACCAAATAACTAGAGATATACAGAATGGGACCGTAATGCTGAATGGGGATTTAAAGGGCTTATCTGGCAGGAGGGGGGAGTTAAAAATAAAAAATACTACTAATACTTACCTTCAGCTTTCCCACGATGTCTCCAGTGTCCTTCTCCAGTCCCCCAATGTGATTCTTTCTGAGCTGCAATGTGGAATGTGCAATGTGCCATACTGCTGCTCAGCAAATCGCTGCCAGCGATTTGCTGAACGACATTATGACACATTGGGCCAAGGTTCTTCCCAGGGTGACTGGAGCAGGACACTGGAGGCACCTCTGGTGCATTAAGGGTAAGCAGAGGTTTATTTTTTTGTTATATCCCACATAATGGGCAAATTCCACTGGACAACCCCTTTAATGCACATAGTAGAAGTATCTTAATTTCTATGTTTTTTGTGGTAACATAATTGGAACATTAATTTCAATTAACCTTTAATTGGTCTTTAACATTTGTTTTCTCCATCTTCTTAGACTTTAGCCGACCAGTTTGAAGAAAAGAGCCCTCCAGTCATTGAGCGTATGAAGGTCTTCTATTGCTCTCAGATGCCTCCAATATGGGATATTCAAGTAGGTGGAATCTTGGATTCTAATGTATCTCTACCCTGAAAAACATTATATGTAGAGTGCATTCAAGTTATGGAGTGTACCTGTGTCACTTTAAAAAAAATTTTGACATATCCTAGGGAATCTTTAACAGTCAGGGTTTGATCGGGGAGAGAAGCATGGGGCTATGCATTTCTCTCCCCACTCTCTTTTCTGGCTATGGAGACAATCCCATACACCTACATTGTAAATTTGTCTCAGTCATGTGGCACAGAACCGGGAGAGATGCATTTAGTTGGCTCTTCCCCCAGCTCGTTAAACGAAATCAAAACTTGCATTTGCATTGCCATGGCCACACCACTTAGTTTTTCACTTTCTAAAAATTGTTGTTAATAAAAAAAAAAAGCTACAATTAAGTTGTTATGATTATATTGTTTTCATAACGTTTTAATGTTAAATAGATGTTTCATTAAGGGTTATTTTATGTTCCCTGCTGCTAAATGGAAAAACCTATCACAGTCCTTTGAGCACTCACACTAGGTGGACACTGAGGTTTATCAGTCATCAGAGAGTAGGTTACAATGTAATGTAACATTTATAAAAATCTGAATGCAGAATGACACCATTAAAATAGGGGATGAAGCTCCTCCTCTGTACATTGTACAATGACTGTAGCACACGTCACAGAGCACACCCACAACACTCTTCTATTGAAGTCAGTAGGTAGGGGCTTTTGGTAAAGCAAAATTTCATACGATTTGCGTATCAGCTATTGGCCGTGGTGAGAATTATATTCATGGTTAGACGATCACTTGTCTCTGGTTAAGCAAAGACCATACCAGGGTGTTAGAATTTACAGAGAGGGTTAACTGGCGGCCATAGAACAATCATCCTATGAAAAACAGAAAAAAATATGATCTAAGTAAACATGACTTGGCCCTAGCCTCTCTAGCCAGTGTGTAGGTACACTGCTCAAAAAAATATAGGGAACACTAAGATAACACATCCTAGATCTGAATGAATGAACTAATCGTATGAAATACTTTCGTCTTTACATAGTTGAATGTGCTGACAACAAAATTACACAAAAATTATCAATAGAAATCAAATTTATCAACCCATGGAGGTCTGGATATGGAGTCACACTCAAAATCAGTGGAAAACCACACTACAGGCTGATCCAACTTTGATGTAATGTCCTTAAAACAAGTCAAAATGAGTCTCAGTAGTGTGTGTGGCCTCCACGTTCCCGTATGACCTCCCTACAACGCCCTGGCATGCTCCTGATGAGGTGGCAGATGATCTCCTGAGGGATGTCCTCCCAGACCTGGACTAAAGCATCCGCCAACTCCTGGACAGTCTGTGATGCAATGTGGCATTGGTGGATGGAGCGAGACATGATGTCCCAAATGTGCTCAATCGGATTCAGGTCTGGGGAACGGGCGGGCCAGTCCATAGCATCAATGCCTTTCTCTTGAAGGAACTGCTGACACACTTCAGCCACATGAGGTCTAGCATTAGGAGGAACCCAGGGCCAACCACACCAGCAAATGGTCTCACAAGGGGTCTGAGGAAGTAATTGCGGTACCTAATGGCAGTCAGGCTACCTCTAGCAAGCACATGGAGGGCTGTGCGGCCCCCCAAAGAAATGCCACCCCACACCATTACTGGCCCACCTCAAAATCGGTCATGCTGAAGGATGTTGAAGGCAGTAGAAAGTTCTACACGGCATCTCCAGACTCAGTCACGTCTGTCACATGTGCTCAGTGTGAACCTACTTTCATCTGTGAAGAGCACCAGTGGCGAATTTGCCAATCTTGGTGTTCTCTGGCAAATGCCAAATGTCCTGCACGGTGTTGGGTTGTTAGCACAACCCCCACCTGTGGACTTTGGTCCCCCATACCACCCTCATGGAGTCTGTTTCTGACCGTTTGAGTGGACACATGCATGCACATTTGTGGCTTGCTGGAGGTTATTTTGCAGGGCTCTTGCAGTGCTCCTCCTGCTCCTTCTTGCACAATGGCGGAGGTAGTGGTCCTGCCGCTGGGTTGTTGCCCTTCTATGGCCTCCTCCACGTCTCCTGATGTACTGGTCTGTCTCCTGGTAGCACCTCCATGCTCTGGACACTACGCTGACAGACACAGCAAACCTTCTTGCCACAGTTAGCATTGAGTGGACAGTGTGATTTCACAGAAGTGGGATTGACTTGGAGTTACATTGTGTTGTTTAAGTGTTCCCTTTATTTTTTTGAGCAGTGTATTTTGGAATCCTTCCTGATAGTTTCTTTGTTCTGATTGCTTACCTGCCCTTTAGTACTGGTCTTCTATTTCAATAACAACTTCTTTTGTGTTATTACCACAAATATTAATTTTATGGTGTCACATTTTGTGTCATACTGACACATTTGTGCATAAGTTGTTGTACTAGTATCTCTCCGGTCTTGCTCTGAGAGTTTGTAGGTGGAAGGGGCGTATTTTTTTCTTTGTTGTAAATTATTAAAACACACAAAAAAATATTATTTGATAAAAAAAAAAAAAAAACAGCCAACCAGCTCCTAACCATAGGCAAGGGTGGAACACAGTTGAGAAGAAAAAGTTTAGCTTATCCAGTATAAGACCATTTAAACTTTATTCAAACAACTTTCAGCAATAGTGCAGAGGGTATAGCATAAAACACTCACACATTTCAGCCTCATTGGCCCTTAGTCTTGGTTGAGCAAAGCAGTCAAACAGTTTTACAGTTGTTATTGCCACCATTCAGGCAAGATAGTTCCCTTCATAACTATGTAATGCATTGTAAATGAAGAATATCAAATAAGCAGAATGCAATTTTCATACCCTTGGAAGGACAATGTGGATTTGAGACCCATTTTCCTGATAAGTCATACAAGTACAAAAAAGGGAATAATTGTACATGTGTCGTCACCAAGGGTGTATGGAAAAGACTCAGGAGATGAGAACCATTGATACATGGTGGGTGCAGGCTGCTATCAACAGTTGACACTCACCATCTGAAATCCCTCTGATGTTGGTTCTTTAACCAGTATTGACCCTCTATTGACCATTTTATTATGGTTACGGTCCATCCTTGCAATGTGTCTGATTATCTCAGCTGTGAGTGGAAATGCCATAAATACTGATGAAAAAATCTCATATTCTGCAAAATAATTAAATAAAAACTACAGATCACCCTACAAAAAAACAAGCCCACACATGTCTTCGTAAGTTAAAACATCGAAAACACAGTGGCAGAATATAGCCATATAAAGCAATTTAAAAAAGTTTTTTGTTTTGTTTTTTTAAGTAATACATAACAAAATTTATATAATATAGGCATCACTTATACGGACCTGAAGATGCCAGTTTTACAGCATGGTAAACTAATTGAAAAAAACACAAAAGTTGCAGGCTTGATTTTTCCACTCAATTTCACTTCACACGTTTTTTTTCTGTGGTTTTGCAATATATATGTCATGGAACAATACGGGGTGTCATTACAAAGTACAGTTAAATCTCCCTTAGCGGACACCTTCCAATAAGGACACTTCCCAATAGCGGACAGTTTTTTATTCCCTGGCAGAGTCCCATAAGACTTAATGTATTTGCACCCTCCGATAAGGGGACAATCCCAATACCGGATGCGGACACACCCAATATGGGCGTGCTTCTGTACATCTACCAGCCAAATCAGTCCCCCTGTGCCAAATCATCCCCCTGTTTCACATGATTTCCTCTTGATCCCCCCCCCCCCCTGTGCCATTTAATTCTCAAAATTCATCACCCCCTCTTTACCACCCCCTGTGCCATTTATTTCCCCCCTTATCCCACCTGTGCTATTTCATCCCCCCTTTATCCATCTGTGCCACTTTATTCCCCCTGTACCCAGTGCCAAATCATCCCCGCCTCACCCCTTGTGCCACATCACTTTCCCCCTTCCCTCCTCTCCCTGTTATTCTTCTTACCCGGCCAATAGGCTCAGGGGCTCTCAGTGGGTTTGACGTTCTGTTCGCATCCTCTGTGCAGCACTTACTGAGATTACCAGCAGCAGCCGTCAGCAGTGACGAGTGATGTCAAGAGCGTCACTTCTCAGTGCCTGCAGTCGCAGCTGCTCACAGCCTCTCAGTAAGTGCAGCACAGAGGACGCAAGTAGAACCTCAAACCCGCTGAGAGCCCCTGAGCCTATTGGCCGGGTAAGAAGAATGACAAGCAGAGGAGGGAAGGGGAAAAGCGATGTGGCACAAGGGGTAAGGGGGGATGATTTGGCACTGAGCACGGGGAATAAAGGGGCATGGGAGGGGGGGTGAAATGTGATAAGGGGTAATCAAATGTCAATGGGATATTCTAATATTGCTTGTTATCATGTTTTATAGGTAATTACACTCTAGAGTGAGTATAGTTCAGTATTCGGTCATTTAGAAAGATTTTTTAGCCTTTTTTTTCCCAATAGGGGGAGCTATTGGGAGATTCTAATGACAATTGGCCTTGCAAATAAAAAAAAAACCTCACATGGCATTGTTAAAGAAAAAATAAGTTATGGCTCTTAGAATGAGAGATGGAAAAAATAAAAACAAAAGAACAAAAATTGGCTGCATCCTTGAGGAGTTAAAAATGTCTTACAAAGCTTCAAAGTCAAGAACAGTGGGAGGAGAGAAGCAAGTCTGTAAAAGTGAACTAGTAGAATGAGTAACTGTTATGATAGTACATGATCAGTCTAGACATACAATAACTGTTGGCGGGATGATATTTGGCAGACCATAATCAGTGCTGATTTTTTCCATTTTTTTTTTAGCGATGCATGTCAAAGCCAAAAAGAACGTGATGATAAGCTTCTCCCTTATGTCTCAGGAACCACTCATCTCAAGGGTTGGACAGGAAAAATCCATACTATGCAATTCATGATTCTACTCATTTTAAAGGGGTAATCTGGTGGGAAATTTTCTTTTTTTTTTTTTTTTTTTCAAATCAACTGGTGGCAGGAAGTTAAACAGACTTGTAAATTACTTCTATTTAAAAATCATAATCAATCCAGTACTTATCAGCTGCTGTACACTACAGAGGAAGTAGTTCTTTTCTGTCTGACCACATTGCTCTCTGCTGACACCTCTGTCCATGTCAGAGCAGGAGAGGTATGCTATAGGGATTTGCTCCTGCTCTGGACAGTTCCTGACTCAGAAAAAGGTGCCAACAGAGGGCAATGTGGTCAGACTGAAAAGAACTACATAATGGCCCAGATGTATCAAACTGTGTGAGAGAAAAAGTGGAGGGAATTTTCCACAGAAACCAATCACAGTTTAAACAAGCTCTGGTAAAGTGAAAGCTGAGCTGTGATTGGTTGCTGTGGGAAAGTCCACCACTTTTTATCTCACACAGTTTGATAAATCTGGCCCAATGTTCTTTGGAGAAAATAGTCACTGATAAGTACTGGAAGGGTTGAGATTTTTAAATAGAAGTAATTTACAGATCTGTATAACTTTCTGCCACCGGTTGATTTAAAAACATTTGTTTTCTACCGGAGTACCCCTTTAAATGTTTATGCCTCATAGACTTGTTGGCAAATACTGCCTAATGCCACCTAATGTCTGTGGCCAGCTTTTTGTTATATAAGGCACAAGAGACATCTACTTTTGAGGTCAAACTCGACACAGACATAAGCTTGCTAATTATTCAGGATACTAGTTAGCATATTGTCTGTCTATATCCAGGATTATTTGTTATAAATAATGATGGTCTTCTGACAGGCCATCGATATTCGATTGTGGACGAGGTGACTCCCGACAGCCCTATTGATCAGTTATTTAAAGAAGCCCTGGCACTTATGCAAGTGCCACAGCCTTGTCAGTGTTTACTTGCCCTCTTCCTTAGATTGCCGTACTATAAGTAGCGATAGGCCAGGGATCCGCAGCGTTGTCCCCTTCATATGAATGAGACAATGCTAAAGCCGCATAATCATTTTTTCTTCATACGTGACATGCTGCTTTTCTACTGGAAGATAATCATCTACTGTTCTCCACAACTACATTAGACTATTGAGTGTATATACACATGCATTAAACTCATGAAGTTTTAAACTGGTATTTGAGTTTTGTTTGTGTTTTTATTTCCTTTAAAGCGTCAGCTTGCAAGCTTACTATTCGACCTGGGATGCACCAGTTCTGCTCTGCAAATTTTTGAAAAGCTGGAGATGTGGGAAGATGTTGTTATCTGTTATGAACGAAGTGGACAACATGGAAAGGTAAGAAAGCGACCAATGGGGCTCAGGGCCATGATAAACATCACAATTCTGAGTAAAAGAGAGATAATATTGATCAGATGTTAATGTTTTTATCAATATCATCCTCATCACTAAGACTTGATCTCATCAATAACATATTCATCTTCTCTCTCATTTTTGACCTTCATTTAGGCTGAGCAAATTCTGAGACAGGAATTAGAGAAAGAGGAGACACCAAATCTTTATTGCCTACTTGGAGATGTTCTGCGGGACCATCAGTATTATGATAGAGCATGGGAGCTATCCAAACATCGCAGTGCTCGTTCACAACGTTCCAAAGGTCTTCTTCATTTACGGAATCGCGAGTTCCAGCAATGTATAGAATGCTTTGAAAAATCTCTGACGATAAATCCAATGCAGGTAAGGATGAAAACATGACAGCTGCTGTGTGCACTGGCCAAAAAGACAAAAAAATGTGGCGCTCTCTAGGGAAGAAACACCACTTCCACCTGAAAACCCAAGTGGGCACTAACCTTGGGGGAAGTTCTGATCTATGGGCACAATACAATATCACACAAGGAAGAAGATGCATTCTTCCGGCTCTAGAGCTCCACCATCCATCATTGGGTGTAGATCTCAAAACCGGAATTCCATGCACAAAGATGTTGGTTTGTGTGTAGAGTGTTACAGCATAGATTAATATAGATCATTCATTTTTATTTTGTTAGTTGTAGATGCACACATAAAACAAAACATAAAACAGTGTATTTCGGTGTCCAATCCTAATGCTTTTCTCTAGTCCAAAATACATATCTAATTAGATGGAGTAGAATGTCAATGTTCCCAATGAGGAGAACATGCCATGAATGATAAAGCAAGCATATCTTTGTGCATTCCCTCGATGAGGTCTTTCATAAGCTGTTCTCAGAAGACGTCATTAAGGTAGAGTGGACTTAGAGACGCTTGTTTCAGCATTCTCACCAATCTTTCTTTCTTTTCATTTTTATTTTTTTAATAGGACAAGAACTTGCTTTACCTAATCAGGTATATTTTAACATGAGAAAGGCACTAGATTGGGGGCAAAAACCCATGGTTGTATCTGGTCTATGATAGTCCTTCAGTAGTTCCCTACACAAACCAGCTATTTTGTTTATGCCATTTTTATGTGGTGGTAGATTTCCTCTCTGTAAGTAAAATTCTGATACCTTAGAGTGGATTATCACAGAACCTTCACTTGAGTATTTTCAGTGAGTGAGCATGACCTCTGCAGAGCTTGTAAAGGGGGTGCTCTCATAGTTTACATATCTGTTCTCAGCAATATGTAATCTCAGACTGGCTGATACAGTAGCATTAAAGGGGTATTCCAGGAATTTTTTATATATATATATATATATATCAACTGGCTCCAGAAAGTTAAACAGATTTGTAAATTACTTCTATTAAAAAATCTTAATCCTTTCAGTACTTATGAGCTTCTGAAGTTAAGGTTGTTCTTTTCTGTCTAAGTGCTCTCTGATGACACCTGTCTCGGGAACCGCCCAGTTTAGAAGAAAATCCCCATAGCAAACCTCTTCTAAACTGGGCGTTTCCCGAGACAGGTGTCATCAGAGAGCACATAGACAGAAAAGAACAACCTTAACTTCAAAAGCTCATGAGTACTGAAAGGATTAAGATTTTTTAATAGAAGTAATTTACAAATCTAATGTCGAGAGAGTATGGAAATACAATCAGCACTCACCAGTCTTCTTCAGTAATAAGTTCTTTAATGCAAAATACTCACATACAACAAATAGGGAGAGTGATCAAATAGGGGTGATCAAGGAGTGATCAAATAGGGGTATTAACCTCCGGCGACAGAATCTGTTTCACTCGTTAGACGAGCTTCATCTGGCCATGATGGTCAATATACACAATTAAAGTGTAAAAAAAAAAAAGTGAAAAAAGGTTTTAAAAAATTAGAAAAATCCTCTCACCCAATAAAAATTTTAAAAAGTATAAAAAAAATAAATAAATTAATAAACATATTCGCCATGTGCGTAAAAGTCTGAACTATTAAAATATAATGTTAATGATCCCGTACGGTGAACGACGTGAATGTAAAAAAAAAATAATTGCTGCTTTTTTTGCCACATTTTATTTTTAAAAAAATGTATAAAAGTTTTATATAAACAAATGTATCAATAAAAAGTACAGATCATGGTGAAAAAAATGAGCCTTCATACCTCCGCTTATACGAAAAAGTGAAAAAGTTATAGGTCGTCAAAATGCGGTTTTCTTTTTAATTTTCCCACACAAATAGTATTTTTTGGGTTGTGCCAAACATTTTCTGGTAAAATGAGTGATGTCATTACAAAGGACAACTGGTCGTGTAGCTCTCATACTAGTCTGTAGATGAAAATATAAAAGAGTTACGATTTTTAGAAGGTGAAAAATGCAGAAATAAAATTGGCCAGGTCCGTAAAAGGGGTACTCCGGTGGAAAACTTTTTTTTTTTAATTAACTGGTGCCAGAAAGTTAAACAGATTTGTAAATTACTTCTATTAAAAAATCTTAATCCTTCCAGTACTTATTAGCTGCTAAATACGACAGAGGAAATTATTTTCTTTTTGGAACACAGAGTTCTCTGCTGACATCACGTGCACAGTGCTCTCTGCTGACATCTCTGTCCATTTTATGAACTGTCCAGAGCAGCATATGTTTGCTATGGGGATTTTCTCCTACTCTGGACAGTTCTTAAAATGGACAAAGATGTCAGCAGAGGGCACTGTGCTCGTGATGTAAGCAGACAGCTCTGTATTTCAAACGGAAAATAATTTCCTCTGTAGTATTCAGCAGCTAATAAGTACTGGCAGGATTAAGATTTTTTTAATAGAAGTAATTTACAAATCTGTTCAACTTTCTGGCACCAGTTGATTTTAAAAAAAGTTTTCCACCGGAGTACCCCTTTAAGGTCAAAATGGGCTTGGTCCTTAAGGGGTTAAAAAAACTTCTACAGAAAAAAAATATCTTTTTTTTTTTTATTTTTTTATTATTATTTTCAACCTCTTTATTATTAAATCAATATTTATAATAGATTTCTAGCTTTACCCTGATACTACACAGCATTACATTACAGCAATACTTTTCAATCATAATCTCATTTCCCACTGTATAAAATATAGGTAGCTTTCAATGTAAAATGTATCTATAGAATGTTCTTCATACAAACCTTTATGACTAATTTATCACATTTTGACTTTACAGCTTGGGGTGTGGTTTTCGCTGGGCTGTGCCTATATCACCATACAAGGATATGAAGGGGCTGCAAGGGCTTTTCAGCGTTGTGTCACCCTGGAGCCAGATGTAAGTAAAGTCCTTTCTCATATATTAAACCCCTGCCTGCCTATTTTTGACTTTTTATTTATTTATTTTTTAATTGCTTCCTTTTACAGTTACCAAGACCTATAATCACAAACCAAATAGATCTGATGTCCTTAAAAAAAATTAAAAATTTTCAGGGCAAAATGAATACAAAATCCCTCATTTTAATTTACCTAAAGAAAAGCTTTTATTATTTGTTTTACTACATCACCAAATGAAATGTGAGGGTATTATACATAATTGTGTGGCAGTGGACCACCTCTGCAACCAAAAAATGCTGAGTCCAAAATCAGTTGTCAAGGTAGTATGTAAATACGGTACATACTGTATTTTTCGCCCTATAGGACGCACCGGCATATAAGACGCACCCAATTTTAAAGGTGCAAAATCTAGAAAAAAAAGTTTCTGAACCCAACAGTGATGTTCAACCTGCGGACCTCCAGATGTTGCAAAACTACAACTCCCAGCATGCCCGGACAGCCGTTGGCTGTCCGGGCATGCTGGGAGTTGTAGTTTTGCAACATCTGGAGGTCCTCAGGTTGAAGACCACTGGAGGAGGTAATACTCACGTGTCCTCGCTGCTCCAGACCCGTCACCGCTCGTCCCTGGATGTCGCTGCCCTGCCCTGGCCTACCCTGGATGTCACTCCATCGCTTTCACCGCGTCCCCGTGGTGTCCCCGATGCTCCGGACGTCTTCTTCCCCCCCGAAATCAACGCTCTCCGTCGCCGTCATCGCGTCGCTACGCACGCCAATCCTATTGGATGACGGGACGGCGTGCGCGACGACATGATGACGTCGAAGGAGAGCGCCGGCCATGCAGGGGATCCCGGCATGGAGCAGAAACCGAGGAGGCAGGTAAGTTCCCTCCCGGTGTCCTGTAAGCTGTTCGGGACGCCGCGATTTCACCGCAGCGGTCCCGATCAGCCTGGCTGAGCAGCCGGGTTAGTGTCACTTTCCCTTCAGACGCGGCGGTCAGCTTTGATCGCTGCATCTGAAGGGTTAATACAGGGCATCACCGCCATCGGTGATGTCCTGTATTAGCCGCGGGTCCCGGCCTTTGATGGCCGCAGGGACCTCCGCGATAGGTGTGTATTTGCCGCATAAGACGCACCAACTTTTTCCCCCCAGTTTTGGGGAAGAAAAAGTGCGTCTTATACGGCGAAAAATATGGTACCTACAAAACAGAACTGCTCACAAAACATATCTCCAATGAATAATTCAAACACCTTCAGTCAAAAAATAGTGTAAAATAAACAACAATGGATGAAACAGGCGTAGGGGAGCTGTAGGGCACCTATTGCATTGATCAATAATGCAAAACAAAGGACTATGTAGCGTTTTACAAAGTGCAAGAGGTGCAAACTGAAAGTCCATATATAATAGTACAGTTGTAAACAATGTCACTCATGGTCATAACAGACTGAAAGATGCCTTGCATAAAGTGGCATAGATGAATACTATCAAACCACGCACATATATATACAGCATCTTTAAACCTGCAAGAGACGGGTATAATACAGAGTGTACTGAACAACCACACACCCATACAGCCGAGAATGCGTGGCTTGTGACCAGTTTGTGGCTATGTGGCCACTCATTTCCCTGTGTGAGGGCACTGTGTCCTATTCTATCCTTCTGCAGTGGAAATATTGAGAAGAACCGCTGACCTTGGAGTTATGTATGGTGCGCTAAGTGGTGCCCAATGTCCTTTCTGACTGTGTTAAGTGTCGGCACTCCCGTGAGGCGTATAGCTAGAAAACAATCTTCACCTAACTAGGAGTGTCCGAGGTCCATGTGTTAACTGTATGGGTCCCAGAATCCTTTATTGGAGATCGTTCCATGTGTGGAATAAAAGAAAGAAAAAAAAAAGATATGGCTAGTATTGGCTCATGGTAACACTGTAATCTCAAGATAAAATAAAGATATGTAATACAGCATCAATAAGGATAGTGTCCAGAGACAGGGAAAATCTAAAAAATGGAATATGTACAGTATGCTGACTGCAAAGGAACAGGCCTGCAGGGGAAGGTGTAGAAGGGGGTTGGGAGGGAATAGCTGGCCAAGGGCCTATAGCTACACTGCCTCTAGGTACACCCTACCATGTGTATAGAGATTTCTATAGACTAATAACTAGGTTCCTGTTTTGGACCGTCCTTTTTAAAATGGCCATGCCATCTAGGGATAGGGTCCACATTGTAGTGCCTGTGTAGGGGGCAGTGTAGCCATAGGCCCTCAACCAGTGATTCCCTTCTGACGCCTTTAACACCTTCCCATGCAGCCCAGGGTGTACACCCTAACAAGTGCTGACCCCCTCCAATTTCCAAAGCTGCAGAATGCCTAAACCCTCTGGACAATGCTTAGAAATTTGTGTCAAAAGAAATCTTAGACAGAGCATCCTGAACCTTCTAAAAGTCAATACCTGAAATTTATAATAATTTTCCAAAGAAGTTGGATTTCCCCTTAAAGATCCAGAGTCATGTCTTTATATCATTTAGCCTAACATTTTAAATACAGACTGCTAAAACAATAGGTAACATTATAGTGTCCTGCATTGTAGTATTCATGGGAGCTGTTTGAGTATAGTTGCTAAGATCAACCATTTCTCTTTCTTCACTTTGCTATAGCTAAATATCTGTAACTGATTCTTGTTAGAATGCATTGCAGACCAGTTGGTACTTGTAGTCCATGATTTGTTCAGATAGACTGCAATTCGTGTTAGGGTGGCATCCAACTAGTGTCTTTGGCTGAACCAACAACCGAAGCTTCTACCTTCTTACAGTTGAATGAGAACACTGTAACCCTCTGATAGATGCATTCAGTATGGTTAAATGGATCTCTGCTTTTACACTCAAGCTATTTACTTCTCAGAGAAAGAAGCTAAAATAAATGAAATGACTGGTGCCTCACCGCATAGTCTAAAAATGCCTTGAGATTCTTAACAAAGCCTTTTAAAGATCACTACCCCATAATTAGTTCTTAGTTAACACAATCCCGTAAAATGTAATCCTGGTAAAAAAGATTCAACTTTTGTGTGTTCTTCAGCCAATCTGTGATGCTTTCTCCATTTAATCATATCGACAATGAATTCTTTCCACAGTATTAATGTCTGTGTTCATGATACTTTATGCAGTTACTGTTTTTAAAAGTTAAATCTGCTTTCAATAAAAAACTGTCCTATCTTCATTGGGCCTTACATGTAACTGCTCGAATACAGTATTGTTTGTGGTACTTATTCTTTACTAAGGCCCAGGAGTATACCTTTTGTGTGGGTATCTGTTCATAGTAGCCAAGTTATGAAATTCTTAAGTCAATTCTTTTGTCTTCCAAATATTGACGTTTGGAACTTAACTAGTCCATAAAAGCTTTCTCAGAAGTACAAAGGTAAGAAAACACGGGGGCATTCGTATGTCGTGGATCAGATACTGGCTTCTTTATTCAGATTCAAGGTGCAGTAGAACGCATGTTCTTGCGAGGCGCCAGGAAAGAGCGTGTGGTTACGATAGCTATTTCGTGACGATCCCGGCACGTTCTACTGCACCTTGAATCTGAATAAAGAATCCAGCATCTGATCCACGCCATGTGAGTGCCCCTGTGTTTTTTTACCTTAGCTACTTTGAGATTGCCTTTTCTCTATACGGCTGGAGCACCTGTGGGATTGGATCTGGCAGGGTTGCAGTCCTGCTGCTGCTTTGAACCGTGAGATCTTCAGCACAAGTCATTTTGCTTTACTAGTGCCAGAATCTGTTTTATTGCAAATTGTTTTCTCAGAAGTACAATTGCTTGCGCGACAAAACAGATATTATTGATATTCATCCAAAGATGACCTAAAGTTGTCTGATCTGAGATCTTAAATGTGCCTCTGGAAATGTTACTCAAATTAAATTATTGAGTAATGTTTCTGAAAGTGAATTTTACAGGGCTTTGTGTTGTCTACTTTTGCCACCTGATTTATAGGTGTCTTCAAGCTTAATTGTAGTCAGTGGACATCATTTTAGTTTCTTTCTTTTCATACAAAATGTATTTTTCTGTACTAATTGCGCTTTTCCTGCTCCATTAATGACATTGAGTAGTGTTAGAATCAACAGTATTAACAGCTCACCCAGCACAGCTCACACACCTGTTGCTCGGACCCGCCAGTCCCGCCCCCGGGCATGCACATTTGCCTGATGAAGTGCCCGTTACGGGCAGGAAATGCGTTGCTTGTTGTGCCCAATAAACCGATATGTCATGAACTTTGATACCCTCTCATTCTGATTCAACTGTCTATGAGCCTGGGGAGATCCATTTTCTATCCACTTTCCTGGCTTTTCATTTAAGTGAAATTGTACAACCCCTTTAAAGGAATAGTCCGGTACGGACTATTCTTATTCTATCCTGCCGGGGCTGCAAAAAAGTAAAAAATAAACTTTCACTTACCTTCCTACGTTCCCCCGGAGCTCCGCTACAGCTAATCGGTCGGCTGGGCTGTCTTCTTCCTACTTCCCTTAGCCCGAAACGTCATACAGCGCTTCAGCCTATCACCGGCCTAAGCGGGACATCGCTGTGGCCGGTAATAGGCTGAAGCGCCGTGTGACGTTCCGGGCTAAGGAAAGTAGGAAGAAGACAGCCCAGCTGACCGATCAGCTGTAGAGGAGCTCTGGGGGAACGTAGGAAGGTAAGTGAAAGTTTATTTTTTACTTTTGCAGCCCGGGCAGGATAGAATAAGAATAGTCCGTACCAAACTATTCCTTTAAAGGGGTACTTCGGCTGTCACGCCCGCCTCCCATAGACTTGCATTAAGGGGGTGGGGCGTGTTGGCATGATGGGGCGGGGCTATGACGTCACGAGCTCCCGGCTCCATCGTTCGGAACAGTTTGTTCCAGAATCCAATAGGTCAGGTGGTATTGTACAACCCCTTTTAAGAGAATCAAGTAGGCCACATGAAAATGTACGTTCTGTGGTCAAGTATTCTGTGGGGTACTACCCCTATGTCACACAGTAACAACAAAGGGAGAGCTATAGGAACAGTACGGATTGACACAGTTATGTTATTCTGTGCTTCTTTTATATGAGCTTATACATATTTGATGGCGTTTGCATATACATGTTATAGAGAGCTTCTCAGCCACCTTTTCTGTTTAGTAAGTCTTGTTCCTTAAATGTAAGAGGAAAACTCTGTCTCCTGAACTTTTCACACATCCCAGGGGACAAATGAATGCATGAAATTCCGAGCCATCTTTAGGTTTTGACAGTACATATGAATGATTGAAAACCTTCATAGAAGATAGGTGTGATATCTTATGCAGTTTGGGTCACATTCATAGGGATGGGAGGAAGCACTTAACATAACAAATTGTTTCCTGCATTTTATATGTCCTTTTTATTTTATTCTAGAATGCTGAAGCCTGGAACAATTTGTCATCTGCATACATAAGATTGAGGCAGAAGTAAGTATGCTATGTACCCTGTAGCTTTTCTTAAACCAAAATGTCTTACCAGGGTAGGTCTTATCATGGATTTAGAAATCTTATAATGTATGGTTGTTTTTGTATCTTGTTTGAGTTAAAATTATTGTGAATAGTTTTGAAAAATACTTTGATTTCCTAATTTTTTTTTTTATATTTTCCCTATAATTTTTTTTATAACGTATGCTATAGTGTCTGATAGAACAGATATTACCTCTCTGCTCTTCAGAATGTCTGTGAGCTACAGTGATCCCTCAACTTACAATGGCCTCAACATACAATAGTTTCGACATACAATGGTCTTTTCTGGACCATTGTAACTTGAAACCAGACTCAACATACAATGCTATGGAATCTGCGAAATGTGTCAATGGCTGGAAGAACCGACCAATCAGAATGGGCATTTCACTGGTAAAACCCCTGTATTCCTAAAGTGCATGCACTGACTGGTGTCTGGTAGCGCCCCCTACAGTACAGGGAGATATTACATGTTCTGTACTCTTTACCTGTACCAGGGTTAGCTGCTCCTTTGTACACCAGGTGAGGGCGGCTCCATTTTACTATTTTTAGTACATTGCGTGTTCTGTACAGGACTCTGAAGGAGCTTCTGTCCTCTACCTAGACCAGTGTTTCCCAAAGAGGATGCCTCCAGCTGTTGCAAAACTACAACTCCCAGCATGCCCGGACAGCCGAAGGCTGTCCGGGCATGCTGGGAGTTGTAGTTTTGCAACAGCTGGAGGCACCCTCTTTGGGAATCACTGACATAGACAGTGATTTACAGCAGACAGCAGCTCTTTCTTACTTGTATATGTAAGGATTTGCTTTATCTGTATTAGTTATCTACTTATTTTTATTTAATCCTCACTTTTTCCTATTTTTGGATGACATTTTGGGAGCTTCAGAACCAATTACCAGGTTTCCATAGAGGTATAGTCTCAACATACAATGGTCTCAACATACAATGGTTGTCCTGGAACCAATTAATATAGTAACTCTAGGGACCACTGTATATCCTTATTCTTCTCCTCCTTCTTTCTAAAAGTCAGCATGGACAGAACGGTTCATTATCTTTACTCCATCTTACTCAATAAGCCCTCACCACCTCTACTACATGAAAAGTCTTTCTCAGATCTGCTCTTTTCTTCTTTTCTCTACCTCCAGTCACTAAAAATGATATGCATGCCCTCATCATCTCCCTCCTGGGCTACTGCAACATCCTTCTCTGTGGCCCCCCATCTAAACTCTTGTGCCAGTCCACCCTCCACTCTACTGCCCAGTTTATCTGACAAAGTCTCGCGGTTATGTCTCATTTATTGCTTGCAGACATTTGGGATCCATTATTATGAGTCCTTTTTCCTGGTCTCTGTCCACACTGCCATTATTTCTGCTGGGAAATTCCTTGTAGCATACATTATGTGCTAATAAACATGACCTCAGGCACGTCTGCTGCCATATATGTTGATAGGTTGCCTGTTTGCACTTGCATTGTCTTTAGCATAATTTATCATTGCGTTTTAAAATATGCCATAACGTTGGTTCCTAAAAGTGAAAGGATCAAGGTCTCCTTATTTCTTTGTAGGTTTTCATAGCTTTTACTTGCAGGACATAAAAATGATAGATGATGTTATGAAACAACTTTCAAAATCTGGTTGAGCTCTGCTACAGATATGGAGACGGGAGTAAATGTGTAATGTAAAGCCCCCCTGTGTAATGTGTTGGTTCAGGAGAAGTACAAAGTACCATGGATGTAGCTCACTTTCCAGCAGCTGTTGACAATTCTGTGCAAACATATGTACAACAAAAATAGAGAAACCTAGCCGCACATCCACCATTTGTATTTTGATCTTGTGTGCAAACATATTCTCCATATATTCTTCTACAAGAATGGAATAAAATATATTGTCAATTCTATGTGAAGTAACTCATTTAAAGAAGCGCTCCATTTTTTTTGCCCATGTAATTGCTGGTCCTGCCGGCATGATAGTTGAGCCGTATAAATGCCCCTTAAATGGGCACTGTCACAAAAAAAATAACGTGACCAAGACAAACTTAAAATGTCTATTGGATTGTGTCAGTCGCTGGCACAGAGAACAGGGAGAGAAACACTCAGCTGCACCCTTCTCTCAGACCCTGATCCATCAAAACTTTTGACATATTCCAACGGCACTTTAAATAAAAGTGAAAATCTACATGATCTGCACTCATTTTAATGGTGTGCTCCACTGCCCCAGCGTTCAGAATATTTTGTTCTGAATGCTGGGTGTGGGCTGCGGGGGTTGTGACGTCATGACCACACCCCTCGAGGTGTCACACCATGCCCCCTCAATGCAAGTCTGTGGGAGGGGCGAGTCCACGCTCCCTCCCATTGACTTACATTTATGGGGCGTGGTGTGACAGCACAAGGGGCATGGCCACACATAGTTTATGAATATATTCTAAGTAATGTGGATTGCAGCCAGTTATTAAAGGGGTATTCTGGCTTTAGACATTTTATCCCCTATCCAAAGGATTGGGGATAAGATATCTGATCGCTGGGACCCCCCGTGATCTTCCTACAGCACCCACATTATGAGCGGAGCTGCGTCTCCAGGCTCTGAAACCAGAAGTTTTCGGGTCTGGAGATGTGACGTAACGCCACGCCCCCTCGTGACGTCACGTCACGACCCCTCCTTTCATGTCTATGGGAGGGGGCGTAACGGCCGTTAAGCCCCCTCCCATAGACATGAATGGAGGGGGTGTGATGTCACGAGGGGGCGTGGCATTATGTCACATCTCCAGTCCTATTTCCAAGCCTGGAGACGCAGCTCCGCAGCTAGAGAAGTGACGTAATGCCACGCCCCCCTCTTGACGTCAAATCACGCCCCCTCCATCCATGTCTATGGGAGGGGGAGTAACTGCAGTTACGCCCCCTCCTATAGACATTAATGGAGGGGGTGTGAAATCACAAGGGGGGTGTGGCGTTAAGAAAGTCACGTCTCCTGTCCCAAAAACTTCCGGTTTCCGAGCCTGGACATGCAGCTCCGCACATAATGCGGGTGCTACAGGGAGATTGCGGGGGTCCCCAGTGGCGGGCCCCCCGCGATCAGACATCCCCTATCCTTTGGTATAGGGGATAAAATGTCTAAAGCCGGAATAACCCTTTAATTGATAAGACGTTTTGGGACTAAAACAGAGCATTGAATACTGTTGCCGCAAACGGCACTTCCCCTTTGAAATCTAAATCACGCAACAAATCTTGAAGATGTGATGCGACCATTACCACATTTTTGTCTGCTCTGGTTTAAAAGTGAGAGTGTTTCTCTTTATCCTGTCAGTGCCCGCACTCTTGGGGAACATTTCAAAGAGGCAGCATGTAAAGAATGTCAATTAGGCTTGTAGAGACTGTAAAACAGTGAGCGTTCTCTAAACCAGGAAGCTGAAAACTATTTTAATTAGACTAAATACAGCAATACAAACATAAACGTATACTACTGCCATATAAAAGTATGATACTACTATTGAAAAGTATGATTTGACCTTTAAAAAAATCCCAGCTCATGCAGAACAACTACATTTTGTTACATGCCATATTTTTCTGATGAAAATAGAAAAATATCTTTATTATAACAGATTTGTTTTTTTTATACTTAATTACTTTGAGTAACTTGCAGTTCTACATGCAGTCCAACATATAAAAAAAAAGTCTCATATACCGTCATATAGTCTTTAATTTTAGCCTCCAACCAAGTACAGATTTTGAAATGCAGTTTTCAATTTTAAATGTGTATTAGATGCAGATTTGTAAATTATCTTGTGCCCCAATAGGTTTTGCCACATTCTGATGCGATGTATAGTATAAATATATACAAATTTACATATACATACATAAATACTGAATAAGGCAAAACAAGAGTAAAGATGATTTAGATTATTACAGAGGTCTCTCAAGTTACAATATTAATTGGTTCCAGCATGACCATTGTATGTTGAAACCATAACTCTATGAAAATCTGGTAATTGGTTCTGAAGCCCCAAAATGTCATCCAAAAATAGGTCAAAGCGAGAATTAAAGAAAAATAAGTACCGTATATACTCGAGTATAAGCCGACCCGAGTATAAGCCAAGACCCCTAATTTCAACCCAAAATCCCAGGAAAAGTTATTGACTCGAGTATAAGCCTAGGGTGGGAAATACCTCATCCCCCCCTGTCATCATCCAGACCCGTCATTAACATCCTCATCATCATCCCCTTGTCATCATCCCACACATCCCCCCTTCATCATCCCCTTATCATCCCACACATCCCCCCTTCATCATCCCCTTGTCATCATCCCACACATCCCCCCTTCATCATCCCGCACATCCCCCCTTCATCATCCCCTTATCATCCCACACATCCCCCCTTCATCATCCCCTTGTAATCATCCCACACCCCCCCCTTCATCATCCCCACCCCCCTTCATCATCCCCCCCCCCCCCTTCATCATCCTCTTCTCATCATTCGCCCTCAGTGGTCTTCAACCTGCGGACCTCCAGAGGTTTCAAAACTACAACTCCCAGCAAGCCCGGGCAGCCATCGGCTGTCCGGGCTTGCTGGGAGTTGTAGTTTTGAAACCTCCGGAGGTCCGCAGGTTGAAGACCACTGCGGCCTTCAACATCATCCAGCCCCCTCTCACCCCCTTTAGTTCTGAGTACTCACCTCCGCTCGGCGCTGGTCCGGTCCTGCAGGGCTGTCCGGTGAGGAGGTGGTCCGGTGAGGAGGTGGTCCGGGCTGCTATCTTCACCGGGGGCGCCTCTTCTCCGCGCTTCCGGCCCGGAATAGAGGCGTTGCCTTGACAATGACGCAGAAGTACGTTGGCAATGAACGCACCTCTGCGTCGTTGTCACGGCAACGTGACTATTCTGAGGCCGGGCCCGAAGCGCTTAGAAGAGGCGCCCCCGGTGAAGATAGCAGCCCGGAACCACTATGCCACCGGACCACCTCCTCTCCGGACAGCCCTGCAGGACCGGACCAGCGCCGAGCGGAGGTGAGTACTCAGAACTAAAGGGGGTGAGAGGGGGCTGGATGATGTTGAAGGCCGCAGTGGTCTTCAACCTGCGGACCTCCGGAGGTTTCAAAACTACAACTCCCAGCAAGCCCGGACAGCCGATGGCTGCCCGGGCTTGCTGGGAGTTGTAGTTTTGAAACCTCTGGAGGTCCGCAGGTTGAAGACCACTGCGGGTGGGGGAGTTCACTCGAGTATAAGCCGAGGGGGGTGTTTTTCAGCACGAAAAATCGTGCTGAAAAACTCGGCTTATACTCGAGTATATACGGTAGATAACTAATATAGATAAAGCAAGTCCTTACATATAAGCTGCTGAAAGCTGGAAATCACTGTCTATGTAGAGAACATATCTTCTGCAGGGTCCTATACAGTACACGCAAAGTCCTAAAAAATTTAAAATCGAGCTGCCCCCACCTGGAGTAGCTATACCTGACACAGGTAAAGAGTAGTACAGAACATGTAGTACCACCCTGTACTGTAGTCTGGACTGTCCGTAGTATTGTATGTTGAGTCTGGTTTCAAGTTATGATGGTCCAGAAGAAACCATTGTATGTTAAGGCCATTGTAAGTTGAGGGATCACTGTATACGTTCAATTTGTATTGCTCAATTTAAAGTAGTACTCCACTGGAAAACTTTTTTTTTTTTTTTTTTTTAATCAACTGATGCCAGAAAGTTAAACAGATTTTTAAATTAGAGAAAAGTAGTAGACAAAATCCAGCTCACCATACAATCGTCCCTCGCTCGGACCGTGCCGTGGCAGGCACAAAGGCTGCATAGAAGACAAAGAGAAATGTCCAGTGACGTAATAGTGCCAAAATCTTCTTTATTGTATATATAAAAGCCAGCAAACAGGAATAAAGTGACGCGTTTCAGGTGTCCATCTGCACCCTTACATGTACGACTAAGTATGCAGATGGACACCTGAAACGCGTCACTTTATTCCTGTTTGCTGGCTTTTACACAATAAAGAAGATTTTGGCACGATTACCTCGCTAGATTTTTAAATCACTTCTATTAAAAAAATCTTAATCCTTACAGTACTTATCAGCTGCTGCATACTACAGAGGAATTTCCGTTCTGTCTGACCACAGTGCTCTCTGCTAACACCTTTGTCCATTTTAGGAACTGTCAAGAGTAGGTGCAAATCCTGATAGAAAACCTCTCCTGCTCTGGACAGTTGCTGACATGTGAAGGGTGTCATTAGAGAGCACTATGGTCAGGCAGAAATTAAATTCAAAAAGAAAAGAACTTCCTGTGGAACATACACCAGCTGATAAGTACTGGAAGGGTTAAGAATTTTAAATAGAAATTTACAAATCTGTTTAACTTTCTGGCATCAGATTAAAAAAAAAAAAATGTTTTCCAGCGGAGCACCCCTTTAACACCATGGACATAGCTAGGGGAGAGCTGTATATCACTGGAAATGCTTTTCAACACATCCCTAACAGCTGGGACATTTACTGATTTCTTATCTAATATTTTGATACATCACCTAATCTAAAGAATACACATTCATTGGAGCAGGCTCAGCATAGACACTGAACAAGCAGCTTATAGTAAATAGTAAAGTGTAAGTTTAGTGAATCTTTGAACTTTTCTTATGCCGTTGTTTAGCACATGTTTAGAATGACGTAGGTACTTTCACTCTGTTTCCTTTTGCTAAGTGTTAGGATTCTTAAATTCATTCTTATACCATGTTTCAGTATCAATGGGGAAGATTGCTCGGAGGAAAACCTGCCCATAGCAACCAATCAGATTGATTCTTTTATTTTTCAGAGGCCTTTTCAAAAATAAAAGAAGTGATCTAATTGGTTGCTATAGGCAACACAGCAACTTTTCCTCTAGACAGGTTTTAATAAATCTCCCCAATATCCCTATTACACAGGCCAAAATCAGCCTTTGCTGCCAATATTCGCCCCATGTAATAGGGCACTAAACAATTCGAGGCCCTCTTTATTGTTTAGATCAGGGGGTATCTGAACTCCAAGACCACTAATCAAATATTGATGGCCTATTCTAGGACTTCTTACCCACCTACAGACAGTAGGAGAGTGAAGGCTTTGGACTATCAGACTAAACAAATGGCTTGTTTGTAGTCCATTTCCATGAAGACATGTAGTTCTGCATAAAAGATGTATTCACAAAATGACAGCAGAGTTTGGTGCTTAAAGGGGAACTCTGCCCCTAGACATCTTATCCCAGACACGCCCCCTCCCATAGACTTGCACTGAGGGGGCGTGGCCGTGACGTCACGACCATCCGGCGCTGCACCCAATGCTCTAAAGGAAAGCAGCAGGAAGATTGTGGGGGTCCCCAGCGGCAGGACCCCCACAATCAGACATCTTAGGATCTTAGGATGTCTAGGGGCGGAGTACCCCTTTAAAGCCTTTAAACGCGTATTGTTTATCTTCCTCTTGTTGAATCCTTTTACAGATGTCTTTTAAATGAACATATTATATCTTATAAGGGTTATTAGTTTTCAAGCCATGTATGTTTGACGTTTTCTAATATTAACCAGTTATTACTCTTGGTGTATGTTGAGGACGTGGCGCTGAGATTTGACATAACACATAAGAATTACTGTTACCATATGGCCTTTTAATATAACTCTGTTTAAGGAAAGTGCATTGCATATTTCACAAAGAAGACTTGAGGTCAATAACAGTCATAGACACTAATGTACTGGTCTGAAAGTGCTTTACGCCATGAGATGTTTAATCATAGGCAATTCACATGTTACACAACATGAGTCTATTTTTAATGACTCTTGTAAGCCCATCATATTTTCTTTCTTTGATTAGCTCAATTTACTAAGCTTATTCAAATAGTGATGTCATAGCAAACCTTGAAGAAGCAGCATGTGTGGTAATCCTGCAGTCTAACCTTCACTTTTTATGTAGTTCTTAAAACTTGTTGATGACACCATCATAATTACAGATAATTTCCTGCCATTTATGTTTCTTAAATCAGTGGCTAAAATAAATCACAGCAAATGCACAAATATTGTGTCGGCATTTTGGAAACACACATACCTGGCACTTATCACATATGGGCCAAATATAAATAATCCTGTTGGAACATGTGGTGTTTTTGCAGCTACAAGATGGTCTTCTGTTGCAGTCTGTCCCTCTTGTGATGCTGAGACATTTAAAGGGATTGTCTCATTTAATACTTTTTTTATTTTTATTAAATACTCCCCAGTATGTAGGCATTCTGCAGGCAGGTGCCACTGGAATCACCATCCCATCCTTTGGCCCCAGTCTTCTTGCTGCCACTACTCAGCTAAGTGTCGTTCACAGCAATGTCTCGCCTCGGCTGTTAATAGGCTGAGCAGCAGTAGCCAGAGCATCTACCTTTTTTCCATGCTAAATACATCACACTGCTGCTCAGCCTATTATCGGCAGTGGCAGAACATTGCTGCGGCTGGCAATCCGCTGAGCTGCAGTGTGATGTTTTGACCCCCAGAAGACAAGGGCCAGAGGATGTGATTGCAATTTCAGTGACACCGGGGGAGTGGCGGTAGGTAAGTCAAGGTTTCTTGTTTTAATGCTGGCATTCCGGGGAGTATTTTTTATTATTTTTTTATTTTTATAAAAGTATTTAATGAGACAACCTCTTTAACATAAAAATGTATTGTTTCAAGCTCTGTCTTGTTATGTGTGCAAGCTGCCACACCATTAATTGGTACGTGCCATGCTTTACTATGTGTGACTACTGGAGTGAGAAACAACCTGCTAAAATGAACAACATGGTCTTTCGTGTGTCTGAAAACTTGCTGTGCTGCCAGAGTGTATATACCGCATTTATCGGGGTATACCACGCACTGGCCTATAACACGCATCCTAATTTTTCCAAAGAAATTTGGGTAAAAAAGGTTTTTTACCCAAATACCCTTGTTAAAATTAGGGTGCGTGTATACCCCGATAAACTCTTTCTGGCCCCCCAAAAGATACTGCAGTTCAATGATTTAAAGCAGCCGTTTTAAATCATGTAACTGCAGCAGCTTCTGCGGGGCCAGAGGCCCTCCCCATTCCCAGCTTTCATATTTACCTGTCCTGTCCGCTTTAAATCATTGAACCATAGCGGCTTTTGTGGGGCCAGAAAGAGTTTATTAGCGTATAACACGCAGATACATTTTTTAAGCTAAAATCTTTAGCTGAAAGTCTGTGTTTTACACCGATAAATATGGTAATCAATTCCTTTTTCATTCCCATAGTTATTTGCAGAATGGCCTGGTTAATGGACATGCAGTCATTGAGATATTAATGATGAACGCTTTAAACACTGATCGGCCATAATATTTAAGGGGTATTCCAGGATCTTTTTTTATTTGACTATTCTACAGGGGCTGTAAGATTAGTGTAGTTCATAACATAGTGTCTGTACCTGTGTGTGATGGTTTTCTCACAATTCTTCTGTGATTATCGCGCCAATATTTATTTTTAACAGCATACAAAATAACTCATGTCTCAGGATTTCCCAGGTTGCAGTGCGCTGAGACCTGACATCACTAGTCAGGTGATCAGAGGGCGCCTGTCCTGCTTCAATTTTGCAACAGCTGTAGGCCCTTGTTTAGAAAAGACTGTGTTTCAATGGGTGGGGTGGCTGATGTGTGGGAGGAAGGAAAGTGATCTCAAACTTTCAAGCATGGAACTGTGGGATGTGTAGTTTAGAGAATAAAATCAAACAGGAAATACCCAGTTTTGGCAGCTAAGTACTAAAATCACCTTATGGTGGATAATCCCTTTAACAATCGTATGACTAATATTGTGTTCCCATTGTTCTGAGAAAACAGTTTTAAACCCATCAAAGCATGGACTCTATAAGACCTCTGAGGGTGTCCTGTAGTATCTGGCTCCAAGATGATAGCAGCAGATCCTTTAACTCCTGTAAGTTGCCAACTGAAACCTCTGTGGATTGAATTTATGTGTTGAGCTCATCCCACAGATCCTTGATCTGACTGAGATCTGGGGAAATTGGAGGCCAAGTCAATAGCCCTGATTTACTAATTTAATCCCGACTCTTTTTATCAGGTTATGCGACACAATTTGTGTCACACGTACTCTGCGACAATTTGTGCGACACATTTTACTGGTAAAAACCCAAAGGTTTTCCAATTACTTTGAGTATTTTTTTAACCTCACTAAAGGGGCGTGGTTTGCATAATTAGGGGTATGTTCCCGACATTTTCCTGAAAACCCGACAGTTGTATTTAAAAACCCACCAGAAAATTTGTGAATTACTGAACCTGAAAACCTGACTGCCTTGAGGTGTGGGGAATCTGTTAAAAATGTTTTGAAAATCCTGTTACTTTGTCCCCTTAGTAGCTTTTTATATAAAATTTTACTTTTTTTTTTTGTCTTTTTGGAATTTCTCTTTTCTCCGTGCAACAGAATTTTATATCATGTGACGGAATTTTCCTGACATGTGTCAAACATTGATAAATACATGTGAGAAAAAATTAACACCCTGAAAATAATAGTTCACTCTTAGTAAATCAGGGCTAATATCATTCCCAAAAAATTTGTTGCAGTTTTCCAGGGCACATTATCCTGCTGAACGACGCCACTCTTATTAGGGAGTACCATTGCCATGAAGGGCAATAGGAAATAAATGGTTATAAATATGGAGATAATACTTGATGTATCAGTCACAGTTTTATGCGGCCAATCAAGTTTATATTATAGTAAGCTTAAAAAAAAATGGTACTCAGCTGTCTGTACCCCCTTCCTTTAGGCATGCTGTATGAAAATGGAATAGATAGGCAGAGGTTGATGATTAATGTGACCTGTCACACTCACCCTCTTGACTTTGTACAATCTCAGTCTACCATTTATCACCCCCCTGTACCGTTTCATTCCGTGCCATTTTATTCCTACGTCATTCCTCCCCCTTGAACTTCCTGTGCCACTTTATTTTCTCTGTATCCTGTGCCAAATCATCCCCCCCCGCCACATAATTTCCCCTTGATCCCCCTGTACAATTTAATTCCCCCTTTATTACTCATTCCCCCTTTATTTGCCCCTCTTTACCACACCCTGTACCATATAATTCCCCCTGGGGTCGGGGCGAATGATGTGGCCAACGGATGTACAGAAGCAGGCCCCCTGGGAGTCCAAGCCCCTTACTGGGGTATTGGCTGTACCCCCCTGACGGCGGCTCTGTGTACAAGGTTGGGCCGGCACATAGAACTTGTTGTCCCCTATTGGGAGTATTTTGTCCCCTGTTGGGTGTGTCCACATTTGCTATTTGGAATGGCCCCCTTATAAGACTCTGCCGGGGAATAAAAAACTGTTCACTATTGGGAGGTGTCCCCTATTGGGAGGTGTTCGCTAAGGGAGATTTTACTGTAGTTTCTTTAAGGTTACAATATGTTTATGCTGCCAATCAAGGTTCTGGCTACAATTCCATTGCTTACAGCAGCAGAAATAACACAACTTAAAACACGGTCCTTGCTGTCAGCTAAGTCACTACGCAGCCACAACACAGATGTGAACAATACCCGAGATGAACGTAAAAAAATAATATGATTTACCAATGTTAGCAGCCCCTTGGCACAGTATAATTCTTTGCTTCTTGTTACTTTTGGTATCATGGATTGAATTTTCCAGATGTCCATGGAGTTTGTAAAATCTTAATTTCCTATATTCTTAGACATTGTCACACTTAATCTTGGTCTGCTTACAAAAAACCTCATTAAAACAACATTCGTGATTTTGTTTACATTGGTAATTTCATATTGTATGTTACATTTATATTGGATGTGATAGCTATAAACTGGTGGATGGAACATAGATCTCCTTCCATTTGCTGTTCATGCTGCTCAGTTGAAGCCCAAGGTGATGCAGAGGGTCTTATTTCTCCTGGGTGGAAGACCAGTTAAGTCTGGGGAAATGTATGGTCTTCTAATCATTAAGAAATTGCTTTTTGTTCTTGTTTTGTAAGGCACAAAGCATTCCGAACACTTCAAGAAGCTATCAAGTGCAACTTTGAGCACTGGCAGATATGGGAGAATTTTCTATTAACCAGCACAGATGTGGGAGAATTTACGGAAGCTGTTAAAGCTTACCACAGACTAATGGACCTTCGAGACAAATATAAAGATGTGCAGGTGGGTATCTCATTTCACAACATTTTGTGACATTTGAAGCTTCTGTGTGGAGCCTTTTTAAATGGGCATTCTTATTAAAACTAATTATGGCTATTACACTCCTTATGGTAAATAAAAAAATCTTTGTAATACACTTTGTTTAACAAAAATGAAGTTTTCTATGTTTTATTTGTGTTTAAAAAAAGCTGCCACTGGGTGTCTCCCTACTTGTCCAGAGCACATTTTCCCTCATCTTTTGCACAGACTTTGGACTCCTGCTGGCCTGGCAGAAGTCCAAAATCAAGAAATGCAGTCTGGAGTGCTGATTGGTGTGTGTGCAGCCTTAGCCAATCATAGCTCATCTCACACACTGGACTGCTTTGGGCTGTGTGTAGCAGAGTGAGGGAGGAAGTTCTCACTTGTATGGCTTCAGATGATGTCACGCCTGCTGGGGAACGCCCCTTCCCAGTCTGTAAATCTGACTGAGACTGAGTAGAAAATACAGAGCAATATCAAGGTAGAAAACTAAAAAATTGTAATAATAAAGGCAGGGGGTGTTTTAACATGATGGGGGCAGTGAACTGGGAGGATTGTAACATTTTACAAGATCATGAGAGGTACTCTTTAAATATTATATTAATATGTTATGTTAATATTGTTGACTAAATAGCTTTTTTATTAGTTTTTATTAGGAAATCCTGTCAATCTTAGCTAATGCAAATTTTAGTCTGCAAATCTTTCCCCAATGATGAGATGTCATTAGTGTACAGACAGAATAGACAAGAGTCTTCGTTTGTACAGTGAAAATACAGAGGAAATTACATAAGGCTATGACTGACTCGGTACCACTCTATGTTGATTTTTTAACACAAGCTCACGAAATGTGAATTACACAGCTTTAAAGGGGTACTCCGCTGTTCAGCATGCTCATGAAGTCATGGACCGCCCCCTCATGATGTCACATCCCGCCCCCTCAATGCAAGTCTATGGGAAGGGGGCGTGACAACTGTCATGCCCCTCCCATAGGCTTGCATTGAGGGGCGGGGCCTGACTTCGTAAGGGGGCATGGTTATGACGTCTCAACCTCCGGTCGCCGGCTCCAGCGTTCGGAACATTTTATTCCATAGGCTTAGCAGCGGAGTACCCCTTTAAGCATACATTTATTATATCATTGCAATTTATATTCAGTGACTTTGGTGGTATTGATTATACAGTGCATTCAGAAAGTTTTCTCTCAGGAGATGTTTGATTGGGTTTAAGTCAGGGCTCTGGCTGGGCCACCTAAATTGGCACTGTCAGAATCAAAAACTTTTTATATATTGTACAACTTTCCAAAACATCAACCTTTCTAGTGTACTTCATAAAAAATTCTCCTTTTTATAGAAATCAAGGCTTTTAAAAATAGACCACAGACACATCTCGTTCTGAGCAGTCAAAATGAGTGAGCAGCAGAGCTGATGGATTTATGAGCCAAATACAAATGCTAAACACAAACGAATCACATGGAAAGATTCTGCATGACCTAGGGAGTAACATATATAAGCATTATATTTGTTTCTATGATATGACAGATACTGTAAGAACATTCATGGAGTTGTAATTAGCTTTTCCTCAACCCTGACTCGTTTCTTTTGTCCAAACCACTAAAAAACATCCCCACAGCAAAATGCTGCCACCACCATTCTTCACTTTGAAGATTATATTGGGCAGGTTTTCTCCTGGTTTTCTTCAGACATGATGAATTCAGGCCAAAAAGTTCCGTCTTGGTTTCATTAGGCCAGTGAATATTGTTTCTCATAGTGTGAGTTTTTTAGGTGCTTTTTTTGTAAATTCCAATTGGCTTAAATATGTCTTTAACTTAGTAGAGCTTCCTTTCTGGCCATAAAGTCCATGTTGGTGGAGTGCTGCACTGATTGACCTTTTGTAAAGTTTCTCCTCTCTACACTCAGGATCTTTGGAGCTCAACCAAAGTGACCATTGGGTTCTTGGCAAGGCTGTTCTCCCATTATTGCTTAGTTTGGTGGGTTGCCAACTCGGAGAAGAGTCCTGTCTTTTTTTTTTTTTTCAAACAATTCCATTTAAGAATTAGGGAGGTCACTGTGCTCTTGGGAGCTTTCAGTACAGCAAAAATCACAGGCTGAATTATAGGAGCAACTATCCTGCCTGCAGAAGAAGGGTAAGAAGACCTTCTCTGCTATTTTAACTTATTGGGCCCCTGCAATCTCACTGTGGGGGTCCAATGAGCATCCTGAACCCACCACTTTAGATCGTCATTGATCACTGCATCTAAAGGGTTAATTGCGGACATCAGCATGGGCAGTGGGAAGGGAAAAATATCCTGCTTTTTCATGTATGTGGCTTATGGTCAGAGTTTTGTCTCCATTGTTAAAGACTACAAACAAATGCTGTAGCCTGACCATGTTGTTGTCACTCCCTTCCATCTGCCCCTACATTTTGCCAAAGGCAACAACAGAGAAAGCAGATTGAAGAAAGACACATAAATCAATATTCAGACTCACAGTTTTTTTTGTAGCCTGTATTTATAGATACACATAGATTTGCACTAGAGCTATATACAGAAAATAGCAGTGCCTTTTATTAAAAGACTATTTGCCGAGTTGCTTCATTTTCTTTGTTCTACAAGCCTTACACCTCTTTAACAAATGCAGGATGCCCTATCTTTACTTTATTTAGGAACCCAATTTCTTTCTTTATAAAAAAGCAAAATAATCCTTAAACTGAGTGTAAGATGGAATACGACTCCAGTCCTGGTTGTTAGGAAGCAGAATACCTGATTGAATGTTGGCTCATTAGCACATAAAATATTCAGCCATGTATTGATTGATGCAGGACGGTTTTTATTTAAATGTCCCATGAATTATTGATCACTATTTGATATAGTTTATTACTCATTCTAAAAAGTACAGCTATTTTATTAGTGTAATTACTCATTGAGTCTATAATTATTGCCTTGCTGCCATTGTAAAGCCTTTCTTACAGCTTGTGCTTCAACTTGATATATTGTCGGTGAAATTCAGTCCTGAATGCTGATCCAGGGACTATAGTTGCAGCACATTTTATATTTTTTCTGTGTATTTTCTGTATAGATTCCACATACCCAGAGAAAGATATAATAAGAACTGTTGTGATGAAAGACCTCTATAGAGAAACTAAACAACCATAATTATAGTAATAATATTCTTTATATAGCATTAACATTTTTTTTACACATTTTACAATTAGGAACGTAACAAACAAATAAAAGGACCAGTGATCAAAACAAGTGAAAGAATAAAATAGGATAAATGAAGAGCAATCCCTGCCCATCAGGGCTTACAATAGGCCTGTTAAAGCATTTTAACATTTAATATTCATCCTTAGGTCACTTAGAGATAGATCACTGATAGGCCCCATACTAAAACTGTAAATCTGGTTCATTTTCTGTAGGTCCTGAAGATCTTGGTTAGAGCAGTGGTGGAAGGAATTGAGGATCGTAAAGGAGAGTCCACAAGTACCCTGAAGACTAAGTTACAAGAACTGTTTGGGAGAATAACAGCACGAGATTCTAGTGATGCTGAAATTTGGAAAGGATATGCCATGTTGTATGGAAATGGGGAAAGTGAAAAAGCTGAAGAGAATGAAAAGGTAATATTCAGTGTTACATGCATAATTCACTTTGACATTTCATTGATATTTTCTCTATCTAGTATAATCCCTTTTCCAGGACTAGCCACTGGAAAGGTATCACTTCTTGCATTGTCCAGACCGCAGAATATGAACAACAGATTGGGGCTTAAAGAGGTAATCCGCCCCCTAGACATCTTATCTCCTATCCAAAGGATAGGGGATAAGATGTCTGATAGCGGGGGTCCTGCTGCTGGGGACCCCCATGATCTCCCTGCTGCACCCTGCGTTTGTTTAGAGTGTTGGGTGCAGCGCTGAAGCGTCAGAGGCTCGTGACGTCACGGCCACACACCCTCAATGCAAGTCTCCCATAGGCTTGCATTAAGGGGGCGTGGCCATGACATCACGTGCGGTGCATAACCGTGATGTCACGAGCCTCCGCCCCGCTTCGCCAGCTCGGCACGGAGCGAAGTTCACTTGGTGCATCGGATGTCTGGGGTGCCGCAGCCAAGATCGCCGGGGTCCCCAGCGGCGGGACCCCTGCGATCAGACATCTTATCTCCTATCCCTCGGAAAGGGGATAAGATGTCTAGGAGCCGAGTACCCCTTTAAAGGGGGTAATCTAGGAATAGAGAAACAGATAATTTCTTTCAAAAACCGTTCCCTGTCTGCTAGCAGGTTGTGTGTGGTTCTGCAGCTCAGTTCCATTGAAGTGAATAGAGCCAAGTTGTAATACCACACACAACCTGGGGACAGACGTGGAGCTGTTTTTGAAAGAAATTAGCTCAGTTTTATTATTCCTGGATAACCCCTTTAAGCTGGTGGTTGGTGCACATGGCGGAATTGGTTGTACTATGATATTTATGGCTGTTTTCCACACTTATCTCCTAGACACCATTATTAGACTTAATTCCAGAATGTCCATGGGTTCAATGCTCTGTTTTTGTCTGTTCAATATTCTGTATGTAGAGTTGTTCTGATTAGATGTAATTGTTCTGTAACATGGATCATATCTTGCCGTCTAGACTATTTTTCTTTTTCAGAAGTACACGTCTACTCCTCTCCCTGTTGAGTATTTGCATTTAAACATCTGCTGTACAGCTGTAGTATGCAATGTCTGCTCTAGTCTTCATATAGTTTTCATAGGTTGTGCGATGTATAAAAGCTGAAAGTAATTTAAAGCATACATCCAAGAGCTTAATCAAAATACTGATCTGACCAATGTTATATTGTCATCGGGAAGTGTACTTATTGTATGAAGTATTTTTCTGTAGCGTATTGTTCCACGTGCTAAATATTTTGTTTATTTTCTGCAGCTGATTTTGCTACCAATTGACTTTAATGGGTAGGAAAATACACAGCAGCAAATATGCAGGCAAAATTTGTGTGTTGGGTGTAGCCAAAGTATTTGTGTGAAGAAATTGTTTGTTGTTTTTTGCTTCTGTTTATTAGTCCTGTAGGCTGTAACCCAACACTGTCTACAGCAAAAACAGCTGACTGATTCCTTTTAACTCCTTAATGACATTAAGCTATTACAGCCTACAACACCATCCCTCTGACATACAGAAATATATATATATATATATATATATATATATATATATATGGAGTATATTAGGAAACAATGAGGTGTTTACTGCATGCTGCCTTGTGCTTAACAATGCTACAGGCAGAGGAGCAGTCAGGAATTGAATGCAGCACATGCAACATCGCTGCTTGTACAATAGTCTGCTGTGAAATGAGACGTGCTGCTACAGCTCTGGGCAGGGAACTTTAAGGAGTGCTGTGGGTAGGGAGTAGGCATGGTGGGCAGGGTACAAGCACTGTGATGAAGGGCTGAGAGAAAGCAATGCATTCTGGAAATTATAGTGCTAAGCAATGGCTCAACCAGGAAGTAAAGGACTAAAGTAAAGGATTTTTCAGAATTATTATTTTTTTTTTTTACCTGGCGTTGGAATAAGTCCCAAAATGCACCAAGGAAAATGGGTTAATATCAAATAAGCTGATCACTGCAAGGGATCAGAGATGTTGTTGTCTGTTATCATTTACAGAAGCAGCGGCTGCCCATTTACATAGATATGATTAAAAAGTGGGTTCCGATTTTTTGAATGGTTTGTGTTGAACTGTATCCAGAAAGTTTGTACAGTAGATCATTATAGTTGACGATTTCCTAGAAACTGACATATGTCATAGTGTTATTTGATTATCTACCAATTTATTTCTATTTTTAGGCTTTACAGTTTCTCACAAAGGCTCATAAATGTGATACTCAGAAGAGCGGCTGGGAAAATGACATTTCATCATTCAAGGAAATAATAAAAGGGGCAGTTGTCCTTGCCCATGGTAAGTTTGGGTTGTGTTTTTTTTTCTTTCTTTTTATATATTTTTCAGTTGTGAAATTCACCATTACCAAATGCCAATCTAGGGGTTATAAAGGTAACTTTTGGGAAAAAGTTTATTGAATGGTGACTGGTTCCATCACTTGTTAAGCCTTAGGGTATGTTTACACTCCATAGACAGTGTTCAGCCGGTGCTCAGGAATGCCTTGTCTCCATAGACGCCATTGCATTTCCGAGCGGATTCTGCAGAGAGAATTGACATGTCAATTCTTTTTGCGGCGGCCAGTATTGGAATTTCCACTGTGGAAATTCTGCTATGTTCACGGAGCGGCAGAATCCCATTGAAAACAATAGGAGTCTGCTGAGCCAAATTTTTCTGCCGCATTCCACTTGGAAATTCTATTGTGTGAACATAGCTTTATAGTTAAAATGATTGAAATAATGAAATTGTAATATGTCTGATAATATGGTGAGAAGCATAATGTCAGGGTTAATGTGCCTCCATACTTAAAGGGGTACCCTGGTAGAAAAAAATTTTTTAATCAACTGGTGCCAGGAAGTTAAACAGATTTGTAAATTTTTTTTTTTTTTGTCTTGTCCACAGTGCTCTCTGCTGACATCTGATGCCCGTATCAGGAACTATCCAGAGCAGGAGAAAATCTTCATAGCAAACCTATGCATCTCTGGACAGTTCCTGACACGGACAGAGGTGTCAGCAGAGAGCACTGTGGACAAGACAAAAAAGAAATACAAAAAGCAAAGAATTTTCTCTGTAGCATACAGCTGCTTATAAGTACTGGAAGGATAAAGATTTTTTAATAGAAGTAATTTACAAATCTGTATAACTTTCTGGCACCAGTTCATTTATAAAAAAAAAAAAAAAGTTTTCCACCCGAGTACCCCTTTAAAGCACATGTTTCTTGAAAGATTAAAGCGTACCCGTCAGATCAAACAAAAAAACTTTTTTTTTTAATATATCACTCAGTACCTAATCCTGACCATGTACATCTAATGTATTTTATGTGTCTAGCACCTTTATTTATTTTTTTATTACACTTTTAATTTAGCTCACTAGTCTGAATTCCTCTCAAAGGGTGGGGGCGTGGCCTCACTGCGCAGGTCTCCGCCCCCTCCCTCAGTATGCTGTCTGCGCACATCTCCCCTAGCATTAGCAAAACTACAACTCCCAGCTTGTCCTCACTGACAGTAGCGGGACACAAGCTGACAGTGGGAGGATTTTTCCTCCAGCTGTGAGCCCTGCACTCACAGCTGTCAATCAAGAAAGTGTGTCCATGACATAGGTGATGATGCATGGACACAGCAGGACAAGTATTTATCCAAGCAGGCAGGGGGGCAGTTATTTGACTGGCTTTTTCAGTATGAAATACTGAAAATTTTCTAATGAAAGCAATTGCAAAACCTATTGGTTTTGCATGCTTTACAACATATCAAAAGTTTTTGTATCTGACAGTGCCCATTTAAAGGGGCGTGATATTTCCGCTTTGTGATAAAGAGAGAGAAACATAATAATAATAATACTTGAGGAAAATGCTAAAAATCCACTTTTTACCATGAGGAATGGCATCTGTTACACTTCAAAAGTTAGTTACCTGGTCCCTGCCATTTAAGTAACCCCTTTCTGGCTCCTTTTTCATGGTTGCATGTTGACGTCCCAAGCAGCAGTTGTCATATTGTCTAGGTACAGTACCTAGGTGTCTGTACACATACTGAATGGGTTACTTTAAGTAATATCAGTGTATTTCATTGCAGTTTTTTGTCGGATTACATTCAATACATAGTGGTAAATAATAAGGTTTATAAAAGATAATATTGCAACATACAGCAAATTTTTATCAAACAATTTTAAAGGTAACTTTCAGTTGAAAATGGTTTACATTCCCCATATGTCTTTGTCATTAGTCTCGTAAAATATTAAATGGATTACCTAAGTGCCTGCTATAAACTGGCTACGAATGTGTTGATTTGTCCTAATGCACCATTTACCAGCAGAAATATACAGTAAATATCCAAATAAATTGGCACTTATTTCACAGATAAGATGATATATTATTATAATTCCATTCATGAGGTATATATTAGTGCCATGTTATACTCATTGTATTTACAAATGTTACAAAAGGAAAGTTTATTATTACTAAGCTAATGGAAGCCTACCTTGAAATAGTGCAAAATGTTATTCTTATTGTATTAATGGTTGTTGTTTTTAATTTTTTGTGTTTTTGAAAATTATATATATATATATATATATATATCAGCCTTAAAATGACTATGAGGGAAAGAGGAGCACGACCTTCTGCCTAATGAACAAAAGGAGGGGAGGTTGCCTCTCATGAACTATTTAAAAAAAAAAAGGGGATACCTTGCAGTAGATAGCTTGGATACAGACTACATGTATATCAAATTTCATAGCACGTATAGGATGAGTAAAGACCTTGTCCTGATCAAATAAACCTGTCCTAAAGTAGTCAACCGTATAGAGGCATCTTAGGTTGTAACTAGTACCGTACCAGAGCCAGATACTGAAACATCTTTATTTAAATCTGTTTCTACTTTCTCATTCTATTGCCCAGTCTTTCTACCTAAACCTTGTGGGAGAAGAAAAGAAACACATGATGACGCTCTTGTCCTCATGTTCAGTCCTCTTTGTCCGACCCTATGTCCCTTCCTCAGGTGGGGCTAAGCTGTGATGAAGAGATTGTAGGCTGAAAATAGAAGTGGTCATGGCTTTGCAGGGGCTTGGCTTCGTGGGAAATCCTAACCAGCACCCAAGAAAGGTTCAAAAATAGAAGAGGGCGGGGCTTGCAAGCCAGACCAGTAACGAGGTCGTTACCAGGGCCGTAACGAGAAAAGGGCATAGCTTGTGAGCCGAACCAACACATTCACCCAAAAATGTAGAGCAGGGCATGTGGAATAACGTGGGGCTGAGCTGTGATGAAGAAATTGTGGTTAAATGACCAGTGGTGTGTGTGTATCAGGCAAAAATTGTGTTTTTGGTCTAGATCCAAAGAAAAAAAAAAGGCCTTAAAATAGAAGGGGCATGGCTTGCAAGCTTGACTGAAGCACTCACTTGGAAATGCAGAGCTGAGTTTGTGTAGTAAGGTACCAGAAGCCCCATAGATCTGCATGGGATTTCAGACAAAAATTAATAATTCTCGCAAATGCTGGAGGGTTAGGGTTAATTTAACTATCCTATATTTTGAGTTGACATATAAGTAACGTGTACCAAACTTCATGGAAATATTTCCAGCTGTTTGAAAGTGATGCTGGAACATACACACACACATTGAGTTTTATATACACAGTATATAGATCAGGGGGGTGGCCATCTTGGCATGAACTGCTTTAAACAGCATTTATAGAGATGCTTTATAGCAAGCCCCCCGAACTATAGAAACAAAATAATCAAGAAAACCAATTAACTTCTATTGGAGAGTGTTTTGGGAATGCTCTGTGACCTGTACAAAGGTCATTGTCCACGGAGGGGAGTCTGAGCTCTGACCATTTCTTATTGTGTATTGCCTGATCCTATATATGTATTTGTGTCACATTTCACCTTTATCAAGTCTGTGGCTATAAGAAGAACAGAACAAGTGTCAGACTATTATTAGACATACGTTTTTGATGGCTCATTTCCTTTTTAAGTATAAATCCCAAAAGCTGATCACAATCCAGTGTTCTGACGGGTCAGATCTGATAGGACAACAGACTTATAAGTGTCGCTGATAAGTCTATATACTGGAAAGCTTTTTTTTTTTGCCATATGATGGCAGATTGGGCCTGACAAAGTGGATTTGCTGCTTGCTATGTAATGAGATTGAAGAGCAGGAAAAGTAAGCCATATGTTTTTATTTTACTTACATGTTATACAATTGTCATCGTAACCAGATGTACATATAAAATACCCCAAAGGCCTAAGCATTCATAATTATTTTACTTCACATGATGCAGCAGGCAGGGTCTATTGTGGAAAAGCAGAATTAGATTAAAAAAATATATTTTTTTATTCAAAATACAAACCTCTTATAATTAAAGTATCACCATTAGCAGAGCTGAATTAGTCATACATTTTTTGTGTATGGTGTTAAAGGGGTACTTCGGTGGCAAATTATTTATTTCAACTGGTCCCAGAAAGTTAAACAGATTTGTAAATTTGGAAAGAAAGCTTGTGTGCGCAGCTCACGACCAACATCTGAGGTATATGTGGTTAAAAAGATCGATCCCCACCGATGAAAAATATACTGTATATACTCGAGTATAAGCCGAGTTTTTCAGCACGATTTTTCGTGCTGAAAACGCCCCCCTCGGCTTATACTCGAGTGAACAAAAAAAAAACGTTTCTGGCTTTAGCTGTGAGGGGATGGTCCCGGCCGTCCATCTCCGCCTGTGCAATCCCTTCTCAGTCGTCTTCAACCTGCGGACCTCCAGATGTTTGCAAAACTACAACTCCCAGCATGCCCAGACAGCCATCGGCTGTCCGGGCATGCTGGGAGTTGTAGTTTTGAAACATCTGAAGGTCCGCAGGTTGAAGACCACTGCCGGGCCTTCGTCATCATCCAGACCTCCTTTTGGTTTTCTACTCACCTCCCTTCGGTGGGAAGGAAGCGTGAGCTGGTCCGGGCCATTGATATTCGACCACCTATGCTGCAGGGACCGTCCGGTGGGGAGGGTTAGTCGTTCCGGGCTGTCCATCTTCACCGGGAGGCTCTCTTCTCAGCTCCGGGCCAGCCCCAGACTAGTGACGTTGCCTTGACGACGACGCGCAGGGACATACATGCGTCACTCAAGGCAACGTCACTAGTCCGGGGCCGACCCGGAGCAGAGAAGAGGGCCTCCCGGTGAAGATGAACAGCCCGGAATGACTAACCCTCCCCACCGGACGGTCCCTGCAGCATAGGTGGCTGAATATGGATGGCCAGGACCAGCTCACCCTTCCTTCCCACCAAGAAACTCGGGAGGTGAGTAGAAAACAAAAGGGGGGTCTGGATGATGACGACGGCCCGGCAGTGGTCTTCAACCTGGGAACCTCCATATGTTTCAAAACTACAACTCCCAGCATGCTGGGAGTTGTAGTTTTGCAACATCTGGAGGTCCCCAGGTTGAAGACCACTGAAGAGATTGACAGGCGGTGATGATGACGGGGGGTGTTAATGATGGGGGGATGTTAATGATGGAGGGGTGTGGATGATGACGGGGGGGATGATGTATTTCCCACCCTAGGCTTATAGTCGAATCAATCACTTTTCCAGGGTTTTTGGGGTGAAATTAGGGGCCTCGGCTTATATTCGGAACGGCTTATTCACATTACCATATATACGAGTATAATAGTATTTTTTAACCACATCTCAAGGATGATACACAATGAAAAAATATTGAAGACAGTTTTATTTGATATGAATGCAAAAAATTGTTTATTTTACAATATTGATCACAATTATTAAAACAATATACAAAATGAATGCATAAAAATCACAAGAGTATAGCACTGATATCATCTGTCATTTGGGCCCCAATGGCTAGAAAATTAAAACACTACTACTGATAGTTCAGATAGCTCCGCTAGTCTGGCAATTAGATGTCAAAAATGGCTACAGCAAGCCGTCCACAGTCACTTATGATGACTATATTATCATTGCTCACCCTGTCTCCAGCTGCTGGTCCCATACTGTGATGGACCGGGAGGGGGAGTCTTGCGGCTATTTAGATGTTACGGGCGCTGCAAAACTTGTAAATGCTGTATAGGACTCACAAAGCTGATGGGAGCATAAACTTCGGCAGGAGGCTCCAATGAATGGAAATCTCAGTTGTAGCATTCCTCCTATCAGGCAGCGCTTAGATGGATAGGCTGCTCGTGGTTGATTCATGCAGCAGACAGCATACCCGATATTGTGGAGGTACAGGTGCAATGAGTGGGTCTCCTAGATTTCTTTAAGCCGGCTTTTGATAGCAGTGATATGCAGATTAGTAGTGCGTCTTTTTAGGTGCTATATTTAGACCGTATAAGTGCCTAGACGCGTTTCAGGGTGCTTAGATAGACCCCTTCCTCAGTAGCCAAAAGGTATATCATATAATATACCTTTTGCCTATTGAGGAAGGGGTCGATCTAAGGGGCAAGACTTCCACTCCCGGTCCATCGCAGTACGGGACCAGCGGCTGGAGACACGGTGAGCAATGATAATATAATCATTATAAGTCACTGTGGACGGCTTACTGTAGCCATTTTAGAGACTTTCTACATATTAATTTTTGACATCTTTTTAACATCCAATTGCCGGACTAGCGGAGCTATCTGCACTATCAGTAGTAGTGTTTTCATTTTCTAGCCATTGGGGCCCAGCAGTCGGACCCCCTGCGATCCAACACTTATCCCCTATCCTGTGGATAGTGGATAAGTGTTAATCATGCTGCAGATGTCCTTTAATCCTTCCAGTAAGTTTTTTTCTTTTTGGATTTTTTTTTTCTGTCTGACCACAGTGCTCTCTGCTGACACCTCTGTCCATGTCAAGAACTGTCCAGAGCAGGAGCAAATATCCCCATAGCAAACCTCTCCTGCTCTGGACAGTTCTTGACATGGACAGAGTTGTCAGCAGAGAGCACTGTGGTCAGACAGAAAAGAACAACTTAAAGGGGTACTCCGGTGGAAAACATTTTATAAATTTTTTTTAAATCAACTGGTGCCAGAAAGTTAAACAGATTTGTAAATTACTTCTATTAAAAAAATCTTAATCCTTTCAGTAGTTATCAGCTGCTATTTACTACAGAGGAAGTTCTTTTCTTTTTGAATTTATTTTCTGTCTGACCACAGTGCTCTCTGCTGACACCTCTGTTCATGTCAGGAACTGTCCAGTGCAGGATAGATTTGCTATGGGGATTTGCTCCTGCTCTGGATAGTTCCTGACATGGACAGAGGTGTCAGCAGAGAGCACTGTGGTTGTAAGAAAAGAAATGTCTCTGTAGTATACAGCAGCTGATAAGTACTGGAAGGGTTAAGATTTTTAAATAGAAGTAATTTACAAATCTGTTTCACTTTCTGGAGCCAGTTGATATGAAAAAAATAGTTTTCCACCGCTGTACCCCTTTAAGGGTAGGTTAACACCACGTGAAATTTGCGGACGTAATTTATTTTACGCATGCATTTTAATCTGTCATTGCTAAAAATGTGATTGCATTTTGTTTTAGATTACGGACAGAAATGTGCCCATAAAATACGCCTTAATACGGTAGTGTTTGCATTCAATAGGGTAGTGTTTCTCAACCCGTGTGCCTTCAGCTGTTGGGAAAACTACAACTCCCAGCATGCCCAGACAGCCTTCGGCTGTCTGGGCATGCTGGGTGTTGTCGTTTTGCAGCAGCTGAAGGCACGTTGGTTGGGAAACACTGCAATAAGGTATTGATAGAAGCCGTATTAGAAATTTAGCTGGACCCTAAATGTAGAACAGTGTGAGAGAGGTCTTTACAGGAGCAACTAAATTGTTCTGTATTGGGAGTTAATAGGTATATATGTCAACACTGCAGTTATCTTTGAAACTTAGTATATAGGGTTTCCTAGATCTAATAAATTCTAACATATTTTTCTTGACAGGATAAATGGAATCTTTTAGGGACCTGATTACATTTAATTTCCTTACAAATCCTACCCAATGACCTCACTTTATACAAATATACATTCCGTATTAGTTTTTAGATTTTTGTATTATAGACGGAAACCCCTAAATATTTGTTATATGACATACAGATTTAACGTAAGAGGGATTTACTTCAAAGAAAGAGGCATTGGTTAGCTCAAATTGCCGTCATTAACTTTGCTTGAAGAAAAATGTCAAAAATACCTAAGGGGATTCTAGGCTTGAGGGCACCTTATAAAATGTAGAGAGCATGGTGTGCATGTGGTCTACATTACCATACTCTACTAAGATGTAAGAAACGGCAAAAACAGAACATTTAAGGAAATCTGTCAGTAGTATCAAATGCAATAAACCGGTTACACAGGCTTGTGGTGCGGGTGATGCTGATTAAAATGGTACTCACATTGTGTAGATTCGCCCAGCCATTCCGCCACAAATTGCGTTTTTCTATATATGCTAATGAGGGCCTTGGGGCATAGGCGGAGCTCCGATCCAAGCTTGGGACACCCTGACATCATCTTCGCCATGTTATAGTACTGCGCATGCGCTGCTTACTGTGCAGCGACATCTGCAGCTGTGAAGCCGAGGGGAACGCTTCCAGGAGGACATAGTAAGCGGCGCATGCGCAGTACTAGAACACGGCCAAAGGAGCAGGGAGGGGGTTTATGAAGTTCTTGTTCATTGTTCTTTGAACAGGTTTGCAACTTTTCTTTGATCCACAGAAATACTTCTTAAAATGTTTCTAAAGACATTCTATCAAAATACAGGGATCATGTAGACTTGTCACCCAATTCAGTGCAGTTTTTATTCTTACTTTAGGTAAACCTTAAAGGGGTACTCGGCTCCTAGACATCTTATCTCCTATCCAAAGGATAGGGGAAATTATGTCTGATCGGGGGGTCTAGCGGCTAAGACCCCAGTCATCAGTTGCACGGAGCGAACTTCGCTCCGTGCCAGATGACTAGCGATGCGGTGCTGGAGGGATCCCCCCAGAGACATCACGCCCTCCCTCTCAATGCACGCCACGCCCCCTTCCATAGACTTGCATTGAGGGGACAGGAGGTCACGAGGGGGCATGGTCGGGACGTCACGAGCCTCCGGCGCTGCAGCCAATGTTCATTTAGGGAATAAAATGTCTAGGGGTGGAGTACCCCTTTAATGTAATACATGTACTTGCATGTACAAAAATCGACTGGTGAGTAATTTTAGAGGTCTAGCTTTGAAAACCTAGAGTAGCTGTAAGAATGCTTTGTTCTACAGATTTTAAAGCGTACCTGTCATATCACAAATCACAAAAAAATCGTGCCTATATATGTTACCCATTAGGTCATGCAGATGCTTTACATGTCTTTATGTGTCTAGCTTCTGTATTTGGCTCACAGTTCTCTCTGTTATGATTCTCACTCATTCTGACATACACTGCTCAGGAAGAGGCGTGTCTGAGGCAAGCACTGAGCCCGCCATCACTCACCATGCACTCACTTCCTGTTGTGCTGGGTCTGTTCATCCAATCACTGCATGCTGCACTGTAATCCCATCCTCTCTGTTTTAAGACAGGAGTCTAATAGGACAGGTGGGAGCGCAGAGGGCTGGACTTTGTCTCGGGCTCTGCTTCAGCTGTTGTAGTGTTTGGTGGGAGTCTCAGCACCCGGACCCCACCCATGAAAACTTTACTCTAGGACTTGCCAAAAATTTACTGAAATGAAAGTGTAAAATTATGGTATGGGCAAACAAATTTTCATATTGTGCTGTTAGAAATAATAAAAGACCATGCTATTGTAATAGAATTGACAAAAGTAGGCTGCTTTGCAAAGATATGTTTTTTTTATTTATATGATTAGTTACTGTCTTCAGAGGGAATTAAACTGGATATTCTTGGACAGCTTTCTAGAAAATGTTACCGAAAGTACAAGATAAAAAATGGAAAGGGAAACTATAACAATAGACATGCAAGTACAATGGTCATTTCAAATAACTTATTGTAGGAAATAGTGGAAATAAAAATGTGATGTTACCTAAAGTTGGAAAATAATATTGGAAGAGCCATCTGCCCAGGTGCCCTATATATAAAAACTGATCTTCCCTTATCATATGATGGATAAATATATAGATATTTACAATATACACTGAATGGCCTCTTTATTACAGAACCCCAACTATTAATGTGTTAAAGGGGTAGTCCCGCCGCTGGGGCCCTCCGCGATCTCGTGACGGCAGTCACACACCCTCCCATAGACATGAATGGAGGGGGCGTGGTGTAACGACACTAGGGGGCGTGGCCGTGACATCACATACATGTCTCGGAGGCAGCCCCTGGCACAGAATGCCAGTGGCTGCACCGAGATCGTGGGGGTCCCCAGTGACAGGACCCCTGCGATCATACATCGTATCCATAGGGTAGGGGATAAGATGTATAAAGCCGGTGTGAGGTGGTTTTTTGCGCCCCCGTAGATCCATGCGTCCGCTCCTCCCCCAGCTCTCCGAACATTTCCAAAGCTAGAACTGGGGGAGGGCAGAGCAAGGGGAGAGAGAAGGTCCACGCCCCCTCCCTCATCTCCCCTCCCTGAGCTCGGCTGGACGCAGATCTCTACAGCCCGCCCCCTCCCTGAGGACATAGATCTTCACGGCAGGTCCCCTCCCTCATCTCCCCTCCCTGAGGACATAGAGCAGTGCTCCCAATGAGCTCTATGTGTAAAGGGGGACATACTGTACGGGCTAAAGGGGACATACTGCAGGAGCTAAAGGCGGACATACTGCATGGGCTAAAGAGCCCGTACAGTATGTCCCCCTTTACACATAGAGCTCATTGGGAGCACTGCTCTATGTCCTCAGGGAGGGGAGATGAGGGAGGGGACCTACCATGGAGATTTACGTCCTCGGGGAGATGAGGGAGGGGACGTGCCGTGGAGATCTGCGTCCAGCCGAGCTCAGGGAGGGGGCGTGTACCTCCTTCCTTCCCTTGCCCCAGCTCTAGCTTCGGAAATGTTCGGAGAGCTGGGGGAGGAGCGGACGCATGGATCTACGGGGGCGCAAGAAACCACCTCACACCGGCATACCCCTTTAAACCCTTTACCTTTTGGAACCACATCAAATAATCATGCAATACATTCCCCTGGGTGTTGAAATTGTTCTGCAGAAATATTGGCTCATGCAGGCAGGTAGCTTCTCTTAGTTTCCGCATATTAGGTGGAGGTAGTGACGTGCTCTCAACTGCCTGTTTTACCTGTGAAGGAGGTCAGAGAATCAAGCAAAACACATGTTCCTGGACCTCATCCATGGCTTCCATGACCTTTGTGTTATTATGCATTGTTCTGCTTCATGTGTCCTTCCATAGGGGAAATGGCTGTCATGCAGGGATGAGCATGTTCGACCACAATACTTAGATAAGTTCTACTTACTAATACAGTACTGGTATAAAATACTGCCCAAAATACTGCCGTGTGAATGTGGCCATAGGTTATTGAGGAACAGTTGCATTTTTTACAGGTGTGTTTGAATGTTCAATATCTTTTCCCCTAACTTGACTGGACGTTTTGCACCTGTCTTTTTTTTTTCACCTTTATTGACTGTGATTATATTGTTTCTATAAAATAATAATTAAAAATTGTCATGTTTACTTTGTCTACTGTTACATTTGTTTAATCCCTTAATGCATTTGGATACACGTGAAATAAATTCTTATTTTTCTCAAAAGTGATATTTTTGTTAATTTTCTCTTGTTCATTTCCCTTTTATGTGGATTTCAAAGGGAAAAAAGACAAGGCTTCTGTTCTGGATTTCTCTCTCTGCAGATTCCTCTTGCCTAATTGATTCATTAAAGCTGCTACCAGGCATCCTGTAATTACTTGTTGTCATCCAGTTACTTCCTGCCCCCAGTTCATTGTGTCAGCCACATCACATAATATGCCCAGCTCTGGCTACAGACGGGCATCACATATTTCACTTGACCTGTGTTTCTGAAACCTATCATCAGCAGAATAGGCAATAGCTAATTACTCCATCCATTCTAAACATGTAACAGACCACGGCACAGCTTGTATGCACACATTCAATATGTCATCACTATGCAAATGATTCATATATTACTGCTCGGCTGCAGTTTATTTGTCTAATGAGCTCAGGCTTTCTTTTGCGGACATGTAGAATTATAAATCTACAGATGTGTTTTCCCTTCCAGCCTCTTTATGAAGTTCAGAATTTAAGAAATGTGAAAAGAAAATTCAGATTAATAAATCTAATTTTCCAAATATTCCCCATCTTAAGCTCCTATAGTCATTCTCTAGCCTAGGACCTAACAGCAGTAGGCCTAAATGTCGCTCTCAATCCAGTGAAATCTGAAATAACCAAACCCTCTATACCCAGCAGTGGGAGTAGATGCTTGAGACCCCTTTCCTGTTGTGCAGGGGAAAGTTTTTCTCACTAAAGAAACTAGACAGTGTTGAGTGGGGGGGTCGAGATTTACCCAAACTGTCTAATTCTTCGACAATGTAAACTGCAGATTTACCACTGTCTCTGCTTGAGAAATCTGGCATCTCTGTAGACTGTCTAGTCCACATTTGCACTGTTTACTCTAAGTTTAGGCCAATTATTAGTTGCTTGTAAAAACGATAACCTTTATCTCTTCATCATTAAAATACATTACAGACAAGTGATGAGAACAAAACAGAAATGCCAACGTTTTGAACAGATACAGCTCTTAGGCATGGCATAATTATAATATAATTTTTACAAGTTCTTGAGCTGGCAAAGTCTCCGTTGTTTCTGCGCAGCCCGGCCAGCGTCTCGCATGCTTCTTCTGAACTCTGCATTTTCCTGGGAAGAATACATGGTGGTGAACTGACTTTTTCATTCCATTTGCATAGCTTTTATTAATATATAGAAAAGGTAAAGCAAATTTTGGCATTGCCCATTTCTGACCATGCCACACCCCTTTCCTGATAGGCCACTCCCCTTGGAGAAAAAGGCAAGCTTTACTGTTCTCATTAGCACACTATGAATTATGAAAGGGTTTCAGATACAGTGCACATCTAAAGCCAAAATTGTGTCAGCCTATGTAAATCTGGGCCAAAGTCTTGATTCATCTAAAACTTTAAATTGTGTCTCAAATACCTGTAGAACTATTGATCTGACAATCCACACACGTGCAGCCAGCTGTCCTAAGTCCAACATGTTTTTTTATTGAACATCTGGGACATTCCACTTTTATCTGTTTTCTAAAGTCTAATTAGAAGTTATCTTTCTATTTGGCATGCAATTATATGTGAATGACTTCAGAATAAATGAACTAAGACTAGAAATATGTTATTAATAAAAAAAAAAGGAACATCAGATACATCAGTTACTTCAGGGCCCAAAATAATTCCTCAATGTGAATTCTTAAAGGGAATCTGTCAGTTCTGTAACAGTTACAGAGCTGCACACACCAGCAGGTAGCTTACCTTGATGGATGGCCGATTCCACATGCATAAATTCACTTTACTCCTATGTAGCTGAAGTATCATAGAGGTGACACTGAGGCGCCTTAGCGTGATTTCACCCTCCCCCACCCTTCCTGCCTTTACTGATTGACTTACAGGGCTCTGTGGTGGAAGCTAGGCAGGATGAGGTGGGGAAGGTAGAAATTATGCTATGGCAGCTTGACTCCCCCTCTATGACACTTTAGCTACACAAAAATAAAGGTAAAGCTAAGGTTATCTCTTTCTCCCTATTAGTTACTCACTGGTGTCTGCAGTTTTCTACCTGGTATGGAGCTGACAGATTCTCTTTAAGGGCTTGTTCACACCACAATTCAATGCACTGATAAATTTCTCCCCCAAAAAAGCCGATATATCCGTGTTCAGACAGGCATGGGCCTGAGTGTAGTTAGCATATGACTGCTCAGGTAATTTTCCGACCATATGAAAGTTTTGGCTCGGACTGAAGAGAGAGGCTTGCAGCACTTTTCATTCATAGACAAAGCTCGGATGCAGTTAATCCACCATAAAATGGGTTTTGGCAAGACAGGTTTGCCTTTATCAGGCTATACTCTAAGCTGTGTCCATGCCTTTTATGGGTTTTAATGCATTGTGTGTGCCAGCTCTGTAAAATATATTACTAAATACTTTAAAAGGCTTGTCATCTGTATCCTGTATTAACAGAATGTTTTTAAAAATGTAGGATTTTTTTTTTACTTAAATTTTGTTTTGTTTTGAAATAACAAATTTTTTGACATAAAAATATGTTCCGGTGATTCAACAATTTTTCTACTATTTAAAGAGGACATGTGGCCAACCTCAAAAATTCATAATTTACTGTCATTTTATAGCTTAGGGTACCCTGGTCACACAACTGGGTGTCCATGCTTAATACACACCTCTTTTCTGTATAATTGTGTCCATCCCCTGATTCACTCCCATTATTAAAATTAGTATTTGGGCATCTCCAAGGCTTCTCTAGAAATAAATGGAGAATATAGGGATAGGATAGGGAACAAGTTGTTATTCATGTTGTTATTCACTGGACAACCACTTTAATATTATTGCAATCTTATTTTTGGGATGAGCAACAGGTCCTCTTTAAGTGATATTATAACCTCCACTGCCTCCATTTTAAAGTTTGTATATCTGCTTATATTTTTTAGTGGCAATTAAATGCAGCAAAAACAAGTGTAACCCACAGGAAGCTGTCCAGATGTTGTCCTCAGCTCGTCTTAATCTGCGGGGCCTGTCCTCTAAAGCAAAGGTCTGTCCTCTTTAATACCTACAGTGCACGGCTCCTACAACTACAAAGTCAAGTTCTGAGACTGACACAAATTGTAGTTTTCACACAGTTTGCAGCTTTGGTGATTTTAGAGTATTTACTGATGTTTCTATGGTTACAGAAGTACAATTATAAACATTGCATTTGTTTTTAGACTTTTATCGACAAAAGCACAACCAGTAAAAAAAATATGATAACACTATATTAATAAGTTATATATCTGGGAGCGATAGTCTTATTTAAATACAATTGTCTAAAACCGTAATACCACTTTAAGAAGTTTTTATTCATTAGATTCCCAATACCTGCTTATACGCCAATTTAAGAAATGAAGAACAAAGCTTTGGATTGTATGCTCCAATGGCAAGACAATGGCCCAGATTTATCAAACGGTGTGAGAGAAAGAATGGAGTGATTTTCCCACAGCAACCAATCACAGTTCAGCTCTGGTAAAGTGAAAGCTGAGCTCTGATTGGCTGCTGGGGAAAAATCACTCAATTTTTTCTGTCACACAGTTTGATAAATCTGGGCCAATATCTGTATTCCTGCTCTAATTGTCATTAACCCCTAACTGTTTCAGTCAGTTTTGGCTTTTATTTTGCAGTATGTATTTATTTATTTATTTTTTTATCCCCACCTTACAAGAGCCTTTTTTATTTATTTAATTGTAACCATACAAGGGCTTGTTTTTTGCAGAATAGTATTTTTCAGAAGTCCTATTTAGTGGTGTATATAACTTATCAATTCACTTTTATTCTTTTAGTAACTTTTACTGAAAGAGAACGGAAAAAAAAACAGAAATCCACAATAGTTTTGTTTTTTTTTTGTCTGTTTTATGGTTTTTTCCATGTAGTATAAATGATTTTAATTGTATTCTGTTGGTTAATATGAATGGGGAGCCTGGATTGCTCCTTTTTTAGGTATTCCAGCAAAGAGAAAACTTGATATATGTTGCTGGCCATGAAAGAAAAATATCATATTTACCGTACCTACCCCAGGCCACCCCAGCTTCTGTTTCACACGCCTCTTGTTTTCTATGGGGAAAATTACTGCAGCCAGTGATTGGCTGAGCAGGTAGACCCTACTCTGACTCCCCAACCTGGAAGCTGATAGAGCAGGGGATGCAGAGGACCAGGGTTGAAAAGTACCACTTGTTTATTATTTTTCTTTTATGCCCAGCAATATCACTTTTTCTTTTTGCTGGAATACCCCTTTAAAGAGGGCACTCCACTGGAAAACTTTTTTTTTTAGTCAACTGGTGCCAGAAAGCTAAACAGATTCGTAAATTACTTCTATTAAAAATCCTAATCCTTCCAGTACTTATCAGCTGCTGTATGATCCACGGGAAGTTCTTTTCCTTTTGAATTTCCTTTTTATCTGACCACAGTGCTCTCTGCTGACACCTCTGGCAATTTTAGGAACTGTCCAGAGTAGGAGCAAATCCCCATAAAAAAAACTATCCTGCTCAACAGAGTGCACTGTGCCCAGACAGAAAGGAAATTCAAAAAGAACTTCCTGTGGATAATACAGCAGATGACAAGTACTGGAAGGATTATGATTTTTAAGTAATTTACAAATCTGTTCAACTCTCTGGCATGAGTTGATTTAAAAATAATGTTTCCCAATGGAGTACCCCTTCAAGTTTTTTTTATTTTTTTTTTAAGATTTCATAAAGCAGCACAGTGCCAGCTACACCATGAAGCCTTTAAATCTGACCGCCATCTAATGCCCCCAGTAGTGCCAGCCATAAAGTGCTCCTATTATTGCTAGTCACATAGTGCTCCCCCCATATAAATGCAGTACACAGTGACCAAATAAACGTGGCAGCCACACATTCCCCCCAATAATACCTCTGGCATGGAAAATACATGTAAACAGCCAACAGAGGGTATATTCATGTGTCTTCCAACACCTGGCGATGTCTTTATTCAGTGTCTAGAGAAAAGAACAAGCATGACCTTATGGTGGGGAGCATCCCAGCACAGAATTGTAGGCCACTTCTGTCCACTAGGCCACATTCTGAGCACTTCAGTTATTAATGCAGTCATAGTCAAGAGTTAAAAGTTACTAGTGGAATATATAAAAGTACATTACCTCATAGAATGTTTTTATGGAATTTTGCTAGTACACATTTAGTTAAACACCCCTGGTCATAATAATGTGGAAATTTGATTAGCCCGTGTGAGTTAATGAGGCGGTGGCGCCTCTCCAAGTGACTACTCTGTATGATCTTAGTTATACCCTGACCATCAACTAAACCCTTTGGTTTAATTATAAGAGAAAACAGGAAATTCCTTTCTATTGACCAATCTCAATCTCGTTTCCTAATTATGATCTTGAAAGTTGGAAGCTGCTCTTGTGGTCCTTGTACATTTCTTGTTTTTATATAGTAGTACTTATAGGTTTTCTTATTGGAACCTTAAATGTAAATTTTCACCATTGGGACCTACTATTGGCTGAATGTTTATGAAAGCTTCCATATTCTCTCAGATATATACTATATATCCCAGAGTTATCAGCCATAACATTAAAATCAGGTGACACATTATTGGGGGAGATATATTAGACTTCAAAGGAACTGTACATTTTTTTTATGACTGGGTCATATTTTCTCTGCAGCGCTGTCCCCACATCGGGGGACTAATCATGTTACCCACAGGCGCTGCTGTCCTTCTCCTCCTGTGAGACGCGGCGCTGGAAATGAATGAGTTGTGAGCCACGGGTGCAGGACTTCTGTTAGGTGAATGGAAGCTGTCTCATCCCCCTGCAAGCGCAGAAAGCCAGTGGGCCGCGGGCGCTGCAGAACTTCTGCAGCGCCTGTGGCCCGCTGACTTTAGGGGGAAATTAGTGGGGCGGAGGGTGGGAAGCTACTGTAGCAAAAAATGCTGAAATAGTTAAGCTGGCTATGATAGAAAAGTGTAAAAACACATCAAAGCTTGCTGTGTAAGGGACTGCATTGCCACAGACCCATGTGATGGGTCTACAATAGGCATATGAGCCTCAGAACTGGACCATTGCATTGTTCTGCTGGAAAACCTTGGGTCCTGGGGAGCAATTCTCAGTCGATAGCTATCTCCCCTAAATAGACATGATTGTGTGATCCTGAGTATAAAGTAGAACTTAATGTACAAAAAGTCAACTCCTTAGGGTAGAGTTGAGAAGTGGGGTAGATTATTGACACCATAATATTTGCAGTCATCATGCCCATCCTATATATTTGTACAAAATACTTTACTTGATCGTGTAAATCTTGTTGCCGGTAGCTAAACCTACAGTACAATGAGATTAGATACACCTGTCGGATTTTGCTTTTTTTGGGTGAAAATAATATTCAAGAATCCTGTTTGTTGAATTTGCCCTTAAAAAAAGCTTAAATACAAGAGTTAATAAAAGGAAAAAGGACTATGGCATACACAGAAAGAGCAGTATATAGCTGCATATGGTCAGTACCATACAAGAAGTTTAAGCACAGTTAATAATTTATACATTGAGTACCTAACTCTTTGTATTTTATGGTATCAGTTATATCTGGAAATATGTAATTTATACATCAGCAAATAACCTAAGTGACGTAGTTATCGAGGGTGGTTTATGTCTGGCTTCTCGCTGTCCTTGTTGTTCTCCATAACAAGAGGAAGGAAAAAGGAAAACATCCACGGTAGTCAGGCTACTTAGAGCCAGACAGTCCTTCCTGAATGAGTGTTTCCATCAGCTAAAATAAAACCTAAGACTTTCATCTTCCTTATAACTATTGATGCTTGTCCTTCATTAATGTAACACCAGGAACATCTAACCTATTAATGATACTCAAGAAATAGTATCCAAAAATAGCTGGCACCTTGTGAAAAGGAAGCTCTAGTGTCTGGAGGCAGAGTGCTAGAGAATTGGTTTATGAACATCTCCCCCCCCAAAAATGTGTTCTCTCCCTTTTTTGTTTTCCTGAATGTGTATAATGTAATTCCTAATTTAATATTTTATCTACTTTGTAATTATGTCTAGATGACACCCATACTCATACCCGAAGTTATACCAATACAATAGGTGCTAAGAGTTTCCACTGAATTTTAGTATAATGTGGCTTGCTTCTGGCTGAAAGGGACATGTGAGAGGAACATTGGGAGCGGCATTCAATTAAAGGGGTATTCCAGACCAAAACTTTTTTTATATATCAACTGGCTCCGGGAAGTTAAACAGATTTGTAAATTACTTCTATTAAAAAAATCTTAATCCTTCCAATAGTTATTAGCTTCTGAAGTTAAGTTGTTGTTTTCTGTCTAACTGCTCTCTGATGACTCACGTCCCGGAAGTTGTGCAGCTCCTATGGGGATATTCTCCCATCATGCACAGCTCCCGGGACGTGACATCATCATTGAGCAGTTAGACAGAAAACTTCAGAAGCTAATAACTATTGGAAGGATTAAGATTTTTTAATAGAAGTAATTTACAAATCTGTTTAACTTTCCGGAGCCAGTTGATATATATATATATATATATATATATATATAAGGTTTTGCCTGGAATACCCCTTTAAGATTGCTCTCATTCAGTCACCAAAGAGCAGGTGGTAGATGGATGTTTCTGCCTAAATAAGCTTGTCAGCTTGATGCTAAGCGCATTATACAGTAGGTATGTATTAAGTAACATTGGTGCGTATGTATCTACAAACTAATGTTGAAAGGGGTTTTCCATTTTTACATATTGATGGCCTGTCCTCAGGATAGGCCATCAATATCTGATTGGTGGGGGTGCTGGCTGATCAGCTGTATTGCACTACTGCCGGAACCGGATCTGCACTGTAAACAAGAATTGAAGCACTTGGCTCTGCGTACTTCATAGTGGCCATGCTGTGTTACTGCAGCTTAGCTCCCATTGCATTGAACATTGACGATCAGATATTGATGGCCTGTCCTAAGGAAAGGCCATCAATATATTGAACCAGAACACCCTTTTAAATGAATTTTTTTTATCGAATGTAGGTTTCAAAGAGTTGCTTGCTGACTGTACATGGTCCAGTATCTGCCATAAGGTAGCAGATACCATATCAGTACCGGTGAAACTTTCAGCATTCAACAGTTCTTGGAGAGTTATCTCAAACTGAACTATTTCTTAGCACTGCACTTTAACATGACAGTCATGGTTCAGTTTTCGAGTGCTCACACGTCATCATCAAAGCTAGCTGCATTTTTCTTGTCTACTATATAGAACAGTCAATCAAGTGGTATGGAATGCTCTAAATCATATAAATATATTTCTGTAACATGCTTTCCTTTCCCAAGATAGAGAATACAGTTTCATGCTTATTATTAGAGGGATATTACAACTCTTTAAAAAAATATATACATAATGCTGAGACCTCTCAAAATTAGGAAAAAACTAAAACTATAATACCCACTAACTGGTCTTGCTTTACCTTCAATTATTATTTTTCTTGTCGCCTTCCGCTCACCTCTTTACCTGATTCAGAGACAAGTTCTCAGAGCAGAACCTGGCTGCACAGCCAATCACTGGCTGAAGATTGCACAATGCTGTGGCCAGTGATTGGCTGAGCAGGCAGGTCCTGCTCTGAGAACTTGTCTCTGAATCAGGTAAAGAGGTGAGCCCCAAGAGGGGTAGACCAAGAAGATACAAAGCTGCTGTGAGACCAGTGCTAGTTAAGTTTAGGGGTTTATTTATTTGTAAAATATACATTTTGAGAAGCAGGACTACCCCTTTACCGAAACTGTTTAATTTTATTCTTATAAAGACTTACGTTTCACATGTCTATGGTGACCTCTGACTTTTGACCATTTTGTATCTCTTTTCATAGCAACTTTTCACAGATGTGGCCACTGGTGCGGTATGTGCAGAACTAGCTGATGATGTGAACGCAATGGACAGTCTTATCACAGACATGCAAGAGAGCAGTAACCAGCTGCGGAATCAATATTGAATGAGATTCAGGACAAGCAAGCCTATTGTATAATGTTTTCCTTATAAGAACTTTGGAGTTTCTGCCTCTTATTCTCACACGGATCTGTAATCTGCTTGAGAGTCATGTGTTTGGCCTATATGTAATGGTTTTGGACACCCTGGAATAACTACAATTTTATTATTTATAAAGCACTTATTCGGGATTAGTTTTACATGAGTGCATCAAGTAATTGGCCGGGGTCCACAGAAAGAAACTGCTGATAACTGGGAAAGCTGTAAATATCCTTTCTAATTTACAGGATAGGTTAACTTTCAGGATTTAAAGGGTTTGAAACATAGAGGCACAGAGGGCTAATAAAGAATTGTGTTTTTCATTTAACAGAACTTTTGTCTGTCATTATTCCACTGTGACTTCTGTTATTAATGCTGTATATTAAGTCTACATAGCAAGTACCGGTGACAGCTCCGATAGGTGGGAGGAGAACCCAACTAAAATTTGAAACGGTAACATACAAAGAGGATATGTCACATGGGGTGTAATTAGGTTTTCTATATAGAGAGTAGATAGGTACTCTTTACAGATATACAGAGCTGTATAACTTTCTGATATACACAACAGTCTAGTTTCTGAGCGTCAAAAAAAAAATATTTAAATTGACCCTTTAACCCCTCTAATTGCATCTTTAGTATTTCTTTCATGACTTTTTTCACATAATTCTTACATCACTTTTTTGCTGCCAGGTGCCATTTTAATTGACACTTTTAAGGCTTTAAATTTATACCATCTATTAACAATATAGTATTTGTTATAAACTCTCATTTCACCAGAAGACATGCTAAAATATATATTTTTCCTTTGTAGTCCTTACCTGGAGTTTTTTATAGATTGGTATGAACTCTTTGTGGAATTAGGTGACCTTTGTGGAAGGGGGGGGGGGGCTAAATAAAGCATTCCCCTATTTTAACAGAAATATATAGAAAAATACAGAGGAGACACAATGCGCATCTAAGCGTAGTAAAAAAATAGATAATCTGAGTGTATAAGAAAATAATTAAATTAAAAATGGATGTCGGCTCCAAAGAAGGGGGGGGAACAGCCGTTCCAGATTAGTGTTTTAGGTTGATATGTTAGGTTTGCTCACCTTTCTGTGTTGTACCGTGGGCACAACACCAGTAGACGCTTGTTTCCCACTATTCTGGGGGACGCAGATTGGAGGAGTGCAGCCGGCACTAGACCCGTTCTCACCGGCGGAGGACGGTCACTTGAATGGAAGAGTATCGGTCCCGTGGTCCCGAGAAAAAAAGAAGTGCTTCTATGGGCGCTTACCTCCGTCACAGATGTAGTCCGTCACAGGTATGTGGATGTTTCCAAGAACTTGGTGAAATAAAACCGCTTGGACACGGATGTATTTAGAAAATAAAAAGAAGGTTTATTCCTTCAGCATGTAATACAGCAACGCGTTTCGAGGGGCAGGGACCCCCTCTTCGTCAGGCTAGCCTGGGAAGAGGGGGTCCCCGCCCCTCGAAACGCGTTGCTGTATTGCATGCTAAAGGAATAAACCTTCTTTTTATTTTCTAAATACATCCGTGTAAAGCGGTTTTATTTCACCAAGTTCTTGGAAACATCCACATACCTGTGACGGACTACATCTGTGACGGAGGTGAGCGCCCATAGAAGTACTTCTTTTTTTCTCGGGACCACGGGACCGATACTCTTCCATTCCCCTATTTTAGATACCCCAGTGGACCTGATGAAGCGGCAGTTCCGTGAAACATGTTGCATGACACGTTGCATGATGGGTATTAAAGTTCCTTTTTACTAAGAAGATTCCCAGCGCCTCTTTGATCCTGCCTTTACTTTGGGAGGTCTGTTCTACTCAATTGCTATTATAATGATAGCAGCCGCAGTTATTTGCTTTTTGCAATTGCTTCACAACCAGGCCTTCATCATACATAACCCAGCAGCTCTTTCCTCCTACCCTGCACTGTGTTAGGGGTAGGGTACTATTGAGTAGAGAGTGTATTAGAACCACACTTGCTATTAATATGTTGCCAGACTCACAAAGGGGATTTATTTTTGGCTTGTTTTGCACAAAAAATTGTGACCTTTTCAATGTAATGATGGTCATAGCATAAAAGTTGCCAGAACATAGCAGTAGGGGTGGGGCCTTTAAGGCTTGACATATTTACTGTAAATTATTCCAGAGCTTTGCTATAAATAATAGCAGAAATCTATGCCAGCTTTCAGCTGTTGTAGATTTTACTCTGTGGCAGTTGGACAGTCAGAGAGTCAGGAGAAAGTTTTGATTGGTTTGGGTCTCAGTGCTGAGACCCCCACCAATCATTAGAATGAGCAGAGAGTAGAGCACAAGTATGTGCTTTACTCTCCAGCTCGCTGTGATCTCCATACAGTTGTACTAGATAGGCTCCAAAGACTTGTAATAGAGCCCTTCTAGTGCAACTTAGACCAAATGGCAAGGACACTTTAACTAGCAAAGGTAAAGCAACTAAAACATGACACCACGAGGACGCACTGTTTCAAAATTTGCCCACTTAAGTCTATAGACTTATTAGCATATGCAGTCAGGAAATTATACTGGTGGATACACTGACAGAGGTGTAAATTCAACCATAGTACATAGTCAATCTTTTGTACCTTGTATAAAGGGGTACTTTGCTGCTCAACATTTGTAACGAACTGTTCCAAACTCTGGGGCCGGCGCCGGGAGCTCGTGACATCATCGCCCTGCCCCCCACGTAACGTCCCGCCCCCTCAATGCAAGTCTATGGGAAGGGGGTGTGACGACTGTCATAGACTTGCATTGAGGGGGCGAGGCGTGAAGTCATTTATGACATCACGAGCTCCCAGCTCCAGTATTCGGAACAGTTTGTTCCAAACGCTGAGCAGCGGAGTACCGCTTAAGCGCCAACATGGTTGCCAATATAAGTGCATTGAGAACTGGAATTGCAAACTATTATTTCTCACCTTAAAAGTCCTTTAAACTACTAGATATTTACAAAGCTTAAAATACTTCCATAATCAGAAGAGGAACCTGCACCATCATTTCTACACACATACCATATTATATTCCTCCGTATGCCTGCAGAAGATGATCTTGTAATAACAATGATCAGCCACAAGTTTCCTAGAAAGTGTGTGTTGTCTGCTGAACAGAAGGTTAAAGTCTGGAGAGCTGAATGAAGTACTTTCCAAAAGCTTACACTAAGCTAGTCTTACTAATCTTCTTAGATAAATCTCCGTAAGTGACTAGGAAAATACAACATGAAAGTCTTACTGTAACAGCTGCCAGATGAATAGGTCTATAGTAGGCTATTTAAATTGACATTTTTGCATAAATACCATAGTACTGTGGTGTAAAAAGTGATATTGTTGCTAAATGAAGTGATTGTATCCACCAATCTCACTAAAATGTTGTGGTTTTGATACATTTGTCACTCATGTAAAAAGGTAACCACAATAACCAGCAATAGAAAACCCACCACGATGAATACAAAATAAAATCTTATACCTACAGTATATATATATATATATTTTTTTTTTGTAAGGTACAGCAAAGGGAGGTGGAAGTCTCCAGCTCCAATCCTTATCAAAACCTCAGTTGTCATTTCACACAGATTAAACAATACATATGTAAGTACATAAAGCGTACACATTTTTGTTGAGTTTTTTGAGTTGCAATACATTGGTTGCTCCACATGAAAGGTAAAAATTAGCATTTTGTTACATATTTCTCCTTACACATCTAGAAACATTATTGTAGACTGGACTATATTGGATCCTACTAAACATTTTGTGGAGGAGCACAATGGTGATTTTTTTGGGCATAGAAAGGTCTTTGCTACCTAAGCACGGTAAAGACTAAATCCTATGGTATTCATTTGTAAAGCATTCTGGATACTAAAACTGGACAGTAGATTTTCCTCACGACTTAACTATCTTAATGATCCAATGTATATCTACTAATTGATTCTACCATTGTAACGTGCCGATGTGCTTTTTATTAATGTTTCATGGCAGTGAGCTGACTATTAATTGTCATGGAGCTCAAACCCTAAGTCATCTTGGTGGTCCATAGTAGCTTTTCCTCATCCCACCAGGAATATAGGGAGGGATTTATCAATTAAGGCTAGTGGGGCTGGCAGAAGCCATCAGGGACCACCACTAATGAAACAAGGTTCAGGCAGCATGAAAATGATGTAAGGTTCCCTTTAGAAATATATACATACATGTTCTTGACAATAGCACATTAAATAATATCTGATCTTTAATTGCAGTCCATATTTTAGCTGCTGATTTAAAAAGGTAACTTTATATGTAGCCATTGAAGTTCTATATTTCTGATGAAGAGCTGTATGTTCTCTGCATAGAAATAGCATTAATCTGTCAGCATTAAATCATGCTCAGAGCTGCAGGCTGAATGGTAGATACAACATATGATACCTGTCTCTTAGCTAAAGGCAAAGATGTAAAATCGTGAGTGAAATCATGTTTTCCCTCCAAGCTTAAGAGTCATGCGGTGCTGAGCTGCAGCATGCAAGCCTCCTACCTCCCTCCCCCACCTCTCCCTGCTCTGCAGGATTGAGATACACCTAAGGTCATTGAATGGGACCACGTTGCAACCCACAAGTGGCATTGCAAGAGTTCCAAGAAATTAATTTTGGATGCTGCCACTTTTGGGTTGCAGTGTGATCCCATCTACTTATCTTTGTAATTGCTGTGATTCACCATTATCCACTCAATGGGAACTTTGGTTGTCCAACCCCTGTCATAGCCAGCAAAATTCGACATGCAGCCCCAGCCTTACAATGCACATTTACATTATACGATTGCTAGAGTAAAGATGAATAAGACATGTAATATTAGTATTTCACTGTATCCCACATTTCATTGTTTCTCATAAATGGGTTGCTGGTGAAAAGTAGATTATTTTAGGCCCTGAGCAAATATACTAACTATATTCATTGTGTAACTGTTTTACAAAACTGCAGTGCTAGAAGTATAATCTTTTAGCGGAATGGTGAAGTCAAGTTTACATTAAATGCAATGGCAGTATCAAATTGTAGCAATAGCATATGATGGATTATCTAAAGCTTTCATGACCTTCTACTGAGAGATCCTTAACTATACTAAACCGTGCTTCTTAAATAGAACAAAGTGCCCGGAAAAGCAGAAATATTGCTTTGAAGGTCGGCTGCTTTGGACAATAACTTTTTGTTAGTTACTTTCTGTTAAACTCAGCATGCAGTTCTACCTTAGACAGATATGTAAATGGTTACATGAGTGGTCTGATTAGACAGTGGGTATTGCCACAAGAGGGCGTAAAAGTGCTTGGGTAGAGGAAAAGTTGACCAAGTGCCCATAGCAACCAATCAGATTGCTTCTTCTACTTTTAACAAGGCTCCTAAAAATGAAAAAAGGATCTAACTGGTTGCTATGGGCAACTGGTCGACTTTTACTCTGCACAGATTTTGATACATCTCCCATTTTAAGAAGTGGCACATCACTGAACAGAGAGAAGCAGGATAGTTGTTTTGATGAATTGCCACCATCCAGACACAGGTGGCAGATTCATTGCACACCACCTTCTTTGCCAGAAATGTATCCTGGAGGAAATATGGTGTCATGGTATTACATGTCCTGTCATCGACAGCTAGCCACCATCACCTTTGTCTTCAATGGTTTTGTGAATGAGAAAACTGGACTGCTATGGACTGGGGCCATTTCATCCCTAGGGAACGTTCACATGTATGCAGATTTGATGTGCAGGATTTTCTGCTGCAGATTTCAATGTAAACTAAATGACTGAGCACCGCTTCTAATCTGCAGTTACAAATCCTGCGCATCAAATCTGCGCAGGATCCTGTATGTGTGAACGTACCCTTAGCAAGGAATCCGGGTTCTGTTTGTGCTTTGCATTGACATAAGTATTCAAACATTTTAAGCAGCACTTAATTAACTGGTTGCCCTCTAAGGATGATCCACCCCACTGGACCACAAGGGACGGTTTAAACGTCCCTTTAGTCCCTGGCAGAACCAGGCTTTATCAATCGAGCGCAGAGCCCGCAGATCATTGTGGTTCTATGAAACCACATTGATCTGCATGAGGAATAATGATTCCTCCTAAAAGTCCCCTAAGGGGACTAAAAGTGTAAAAAAAAAAGTTGAATAAATAGTTTAAAAAGACACCCATTAACCAATTCCTTATTAAAAGCATAAATTACCCCCGTTTTCCCAAATTCCATATAAAAAATATGAAATCGTAATAAAAATAAACATATATGGTATCGCCGCATGAGGAAATGTCCGAACTATAAAAAAAATATGCCTTAACTAAACCGCACTGTCAATGGCGGATGCGCAAAAAAATTCAAAAGTCCAAAATAGGGTATTTTTGGTCACTTTTTATATCATGAAAAAAATGAATAAAAAGCAATTAGAAAGTCCCATCAATACAAAAATGGTACCGATAAAAACTTCAGATCACGGTGCAAAAAATTAGCCCTCATACCGCCCTGTACGTGGAAAAATTAAAAAGTTATAGAGGGTCAGAAAATGACAATTTTAAACATATACATTTTCCTGCATGTAGTTATGATTTTTTTCCAGAAGTGCGACAAAATCAAACCTATATAAGTAGGGTATCATTTTAATCTTATGGACCTACAGAATAAAGAGAGTGTGTCATTTTTACAGAAAAATGTACATGGAAGCTTGCAGCTTCTGCGCTTGTGGTGTCACACCATGCCCCCTCCATTCATGACTAGTACATAGCCGTCATGCCTCCTCCCATAGAAGTGAATGGAAGCGGCGTGGTGGCTTGCATCGCCAGTCTTCTTGCACCGAGTAGAGTTTGCTCCATGCACTGAATGATGGGTGCGGCGGGACCCCCGCAATCTAACATCTTATCCTTTGAATAGGGGATAAGATGTTTCCAATGGAGTACCCCTTTAACTGAGAAATGATTAGGCAATTTTATAAGTATAGCATCAACCTTCAGCTCCAGGAGAGGTAAGTTTGCTTTTATACCCTAACAGCTATGCTTTTAGCAGCAGATACAGCTGACAGATTCCCTTTAAAGAAAAGGAGGCATGTTGCCTGCAATGGGTCTAATTTCATAACCCCTATTTATAAATTATAATTTTTTCACCTAGATATTTTCTAAACCAGACAACACTTAAGCCTGGAGGAAATTAATAAACGTGTCTTGTTGCAATTATACTATATAGCAGTACAATGTTATACCGTACCTCCAAGGCCTAGGGGTATGTTAGATGTGACAGGAATTCATGAAACATCTAAGACAGATGTCATTCACTACCCTTTAAGGCCATTCAACCCCGTTTCCTGCAGGGTTCATTTAAATATAGTGCTATAAGGGAATTTTTAGAATGTTTTTTAAAACAAAGGAAAATGTTTGGATTGAAAATGAAACTATTTAATAAATCTTAATTAATTTTTCTGTGTTTTTCATGCATTTGGTCAAACCAACATTCAATACTGTAGGCAAGTTGGCTGTGACTTTCTACCCTGGAAACAGTTTCTACTTCAAAGAATTGACTGTTTTTAATGCCAACATTTTGCCAGAGCCCAGATGGCATGTAGACATCTCTCCTGCCCCACAGCAATCCTATAATAAGTGTTACTGTAAGAGAGAAATATTGAAGATCAACCGCAGAATAAACAGGTCTTTCTAGTGTGTCTTTTTATTATTTCCTTTTTATTTTTTAGGATTTATATATGTATTTCAGGCATGTTTACATTTTTAACCCAACTTATTGCTAATTGTTTAACCACAATTCCTGTAAGCTTGTTTGATCTATGTTCTGTGTTTGTGTGTGTATATATATATATATATATATATATATATATTTACTGACATTGCTTCAGATGTTCCCACGACAAACCTCATAATTTGCCTCCTGTTCTTGTTTTTACTTTTTTTTTTTATGATTTTTCCCAGTACCTTATTTAATCCTTTAACATATTTCAAGGTATTAATCATGTCCCTTCTTTCCTCCAGGTACACAGATTAAGTTCTCTGCTGACAAGTTTTATACTTAAAGGGGTACTCTGACTCCAGGTAAAAAATTCAATGCTGCAAAAATATATGGCATTGCTTGCCTGTGTGCCCCAGTTCTGAAACCACCAAAAATGAATTTGTTTTGTAGGTCTTTATCCTGCACCTTCTGGTTGAGCAGTTGCTTAGTACTACAATTCCCAGAATGCATTGCTTTTCCCCAGGTCTTCATCAAAGTCCTCCTACCCTGCCTACTCCCTCCCACTGTACTCCTGTAGTTCCGTGCCCAGAGCTGCTGCAGAACATCTTATGTCACAGCAGACTATTGCATAATCAGAGAGGTTGCAACACCTGCTGCACCAATTAATGTAAAAATTGCCTAGTTTTACAGTCATTATACAAATATTAGTAAAATAAACCATTTTGACAGCAATTTCGGAATTTTTTTGTAATAACTTTGCAAAAAAAAACACTCTGAACACAGCTATACCCTAAATACATCTAAATGTCCTAATAAAGATTTATGTGTATATGACAGGGAGGTGGTGGTGTAGGCTGTAGGGGCTGGTCAGAGGTGGTCACTCAGGGGGCAGGGCTAGAGCTTAGAGACAAGATCAAGCTAAGCCTCCTAAACAGCAAAGGATTATGTTTTATTTAGAGAGAACGGGAGGAGCCAGGGAGCTAGAGACAATACCACATTGAATATGAAAGAACTATACAACTTCCTGTCAGGGGTGAAAAATGCAAAAATATGCTGAAGCCACTACAGTTTGTGATATCAATTTGCTATATATCTTGGGGTTATAATCTTATTTAAAATTTTCTCAAACCGTAATACCTCTTTAAGACCTTCCAACATTTTTTTAAGCCATTTCCAAAACTGAACATACTGGACCTCATTTACTTAGAAAAACGGGTTGTAAGTCTATGTTGCTTTCTTACCCGATTGTTTTTTTCCCCTGGTATTTATTATTATGTCGCACCCTGTTTGTCGCACTGGATTTTGTTGGTTTTGGTTTCCAACTACTCTGAGTTGTCGGGAAAAAATCCACAACAATTGAACAAATTCGGGTTGGAAAGCTTCATAAATACGTGGGAAAGCTCAGAAATGTCGGGTTACGCCCCTTTTTCGGGTTTGGGAGAATCCACATCGGGTCCGTCAGGAAAAAATGTCGCATCGTGTCGCAGACTGGCGCACGATGTCTGTGACATGTCGCAGACAAAGATGCGCCAAAAAAACCTGACAAAACAAGTCGGGTTTAGAATAGTAAATGAGGGCCACTATTCAAGATGTGTTCTAACTAGGGCTTTATACAGCAGGATCACAATATCTATTTTCCTAAGTGTTATACCTCCAGCTTTGCAGCCAAGCCTTTGACTTGCTTTCCCTACTGCCTGGCTGCACTGAAATTCATAGAACAAAGCGGATTAAAACCTATCCAAATCACAGTATCAGTGCAGAAATGATTCCCAGATAGATACTTACTTAAAACATAACTTACTGGAGACAATCAAAATCCAAACAGCAACCGAAAATCCCAAAAATAATAAATGTACAACCAGGTAACCATACAAGTAGTAAATAATAATGAACAACCAATTAAGTGCTCAAGGTGTGCCTAAAATTAAACTTTTATTAAATTACTAAAATATCCTAAAATAACGTGCCTGTGTAACTAACACCAATTAAAATCCTGTGTTATATAGTGTGGTCTCTTCTTAATATTATTACAACAAAAGGTGCAATTTAGGCTCTGCTGGGCCCTGCCAGCCCACCTACGCCAAAAAGAAACACAAAGGGTACTACTGACGCGTTTCTACCACTTATTTGCTAGTGGCGTCATCAGGGAGGTTCAAACAAAGATTTCATAATATACCAATTTAAGATGACCACAGAATTCAGTAAAGGTACATAATCACAGCTAATGACAGTTATATGTTTAAGCCATAGAAAATGAGCCCACTGTGGAGGGAAAAGCTTTCCCTCTAGAGTCCTATATGGAACAAAAATACACAGCCAGGTATCCTGTAGAAAAAAAGGTTCTCTTCGCTCTACATATCCGTTGAATTGGCAGCTGTATTTGGCTAATATGGCATCATACTGGATCTGAAGGGACAGAACCTTTTGTCTACAGCACACTTGGGACGACTGACGTGGAAAAGGACTTGGGAGTCTTAGTAAATTTTGCTGTAGTGACCAGTGTCTGGCAGCTGCTGCCAAGGCAAATAAAATCATGGGGTGCATCAATAGGGGCATAGATGCCCATGACAAGGAAATAATTCTACCACTGTACAAATCACTTGTCAGACCACACATAGAATACTGTGTACAGTACTGGGCACCAGTGTACAAGAAAGATATAGTGGAGCTGGAGAGGGTTCAAGGACGGGGAACCAGGGTAACACGGGGAATGGGAGGACTACAGTACCCAGAAAGATTATCAGAATTAGGGTTATTTAGTTTAGAAAAAAGAAGGCTTAGGGGAAACCTAATAACTATGTATAAATATATCAGGGGACAGTACAGAGATCTCTCCCATGATCTATTTATACCCAGGACTGTATCTATAACAAGGGGGCATCCTCTACGTCAGGAGGAAAGAAGGTTTCTACACCAGCACAGACAGAGGTTTTTTACTGTAAGAGCAGTGAGACTGTGGAACTCTCTTCCAGAGGAGGTGATCATGGGGAATTCTGTAAAAGAATTCAAAAGGGGTCTGGATGCATTTTTGGAGAGTAATAACATTGCTGGTTATGGATACTAGATTTATAGGGACAGAACATAGATCCAGGGATTTATTCTGACTTCCGTATTTGGAGTTGGGAAGGAATTTTTACCTCTAGGGTTTTTTGCCTTCCTCTGGATCAACTCAGTAGGGACTCATTAGGGATATAGGTTGAACTTGATGGACTCTGGTCTTTTTTCAACCTATTAACTATGTATTAGCCTTGATTATGTACCTTTACTGAGCTCTGTGGTCATCTTAAATTGTTATAATACGAAACCTTTGTTTGAACCTCCCTAATGACGCCACTAACAAATAAGTGATAGAAACACGTTGGTGGTACCCTTTGTGTTTCTTTTTGGCATAGGTGGGCTGGCAAGGCCCAAGAGAGCCTAACTTGTGCCTTTTGTTGTAAAAAGAGACCACACTATATAACACAGGATTTTATTTGGTGTTGGTTACACAGGCATGTTACTTTAGGATATTTTAGTAATTTAAAATAAGTTACATTTTAGGCACACCTTAAGCACTAAATTGGTTGTTCATTATAATTTAGTCCTTGATGCTGGTGATGCGAGAAAATGCATAGACAACAGTGTTCTGGCTGCAGTGAGTAAAATCAATCCCCACAGACCCCCTAAGTAAGAAGCCTCAGTCCAGGGATACACAAAAAGTCACACAGCGGTTTATCCCAGTCTCCTCCCCGCACTGGAGGTCTGACCAATTCGATCCCCACAAATTTTAAACTTAGGGGTGACCGGGAGTGAAGGAGACTGGGATAAACTGATCCTATAAAAGGAGACTTGGTGGATCTACCACCTCCGCACACAAACACCCCTTGGCCTTAATGAAACTCAGTTTTGCCTGCTATCTTTAAAAGCTCCCTTATATGTGTTATCTAATATTGTCCCCCCATCTGTACATTTAAAACCTGTTTCCCCCCCACCCTCTTATTGGGGTACTATGTGACCATTTTGTTAACAACACTCAATGTCTCTCTTGTTGATGGGTTTCAGTCCATCTTTTATTACTCTTTACCATACCCCCCCTGTTATTGTTTATATCTCCCCCCCGTCTATAATTATTAGCCAGCCCCTCATGCTGCCCTCTTAGACACTATTTCTTCATTTTTCTCCGTCCCATTGTCATAACCTCAGCTCCCTACACATCACTATTGCCATTAGTCACGCCTTCTTCCAATATTTTTCCTCCGTTTCCCGCATGTGCCAGCTTTTATGGTTAAATACCCTTTGTTTACTAAAACACGTTGCTGTCAGCGCCTATAGTGTACAGGACGCTACCTAGCAATTCCTAACGCTGCACTCCATAACAGACGCGCCCCCAGAAGTGACGTTGTCCCCGTTTCCAGTGCTTGCTGAAGCTCTATAGCAAGGAGCTTTTAACGGGCAGAACTTCATATGCAACATAAACATGTAAGTTACACTTCTCTTTACAGCTATACACCCACACTATAACTCAGTGCGGGTTAAATAGCTGTCAGGTTCTCTTTAAATTGTGCAAATTCACATAAAAATCAGTCTCCAAGAATACTGGAGCTGGACCCACTTGGTACATTGTGCTAAACAACTTCTTCCTTTAAAGTCACATTATTTTGCACATGAGAACCCTGTTTCTATCTAGGTTAACATCCAACAGAATAGTTTAAGGGTAGTCCAAAATGAATATACTTGTATTCCACAATTTACAGTCTCCCAGAACCACTTGGTGTCCGCTCTGCCTTTCTCCTCTGAGGTGTTTGAGGGAGAGGTAGTTGTTTTCATGACTTTTTGACAGCACTGGCAGACTGGGTTAGTTTCGCGATGCATTCGCATAGAGTGAACTCACCAGAGGAAGGATACGGAAGGGTCCTAAAAGGATTACTTCTCACACACACCAGTAAGGCTATGTTCACACAGCAGAATTTCTGCAGGGAATTCTGCGTTAAAATTATGCAGTGAAAACTCTGCTGTGTAAATGGGACAACGGAATTCCACTGAATTGTATGGGCTATAAATTCAGGCAGAATTTTCATGCAGAATTCCGTGCAGAAATTCTGGTATGTGAACATAGCCTTATAATCATATGTAAAAATTTCTCATGAGACGCATTTTCTCCATGTGATTTGAACTTGCTCTGACATACAGTTTATTTAGAAGGATTTATTATGAACTAGGAACCATGCTTCAAAAATAACATAAGGCATTTTGGAAGATTCATCAGAAATAGTGGAAAATAAAAAGCTAATACTAAAACTGTTATTTTAGGTACCATTTATGATTCTTAGAATGTGCTCCTCACCCGCTGCTCTGTCTTCACAAATAGAGAAAGAGACTTGATTTACTCTAGATATATATTCATCCATTCAGGCAATGTTTTGGGGGTTGAGGAATACAAGTTGTTTGATTTTTCAAATTAGAATGACTGGTCTGTGACATGTATGTTTTTGTTACACAATAAAGAAATATGTAATTAAAAAAAGAAATAGCTCATATGTAATGAAATGAATGTGTTGATATTATGTACCAGCATTACTCTGACTTGTTGATAGATGTCACTTTGAGAAAAGTATCTGAGTAATCTTTATTAAATAAACATAAGTGTAGCCAGATATTAAAGCCATTCATTTTAATTGGGGTTGAAAACCAGACACCCCCTTACTCCCTTTTTAAAACCATCCCTCTATCTTTGTATTGTTCTTTACAAGTACTCGGGTGGGCCCAATGGAAGGTTCCACAGCATCTTCAATCACTGGCAGATTAAAGAGGTACTCCACCCCTAAACATCTTATCCCCCTAGGGTATCCCTTAGTCCCTAGGATACCGTCTAAGATGTCTGATCGGGGGGGTCCAGTACCCCCCCCTCCCCCCCCCCCCCTTCGATCTTCCTGCAGCACCCGACGTTCATGTAGAGCACTGGCTGTGGCATCGGAGGCTTGTGACTTTGCGCCCACGGTCTATGGGAGGGGGGTGTAGATAGGGGATAAGATGTCAAAGGGCAGAGTACCCCTTTAACAGTAATAGACAGGAGAAAATCACCAACTTACTAAGGACTGTTCACTTTTTCTTTCTTTTTCAAATGGTGTTTTTATGAAACAGTTGTATAGCTAAACATTTTTAGTGGACAATAGGAGAAGAAGAAAACATCATTATACTTTATGGTGGCAGAAAATGAATGAATCAAAACCATAAAGAAATTAAAAAAAAGGTAAAATGATAATCCGATTTCTAATAATTGTGGTAGTCATGTCTTTTCTCCAAGGGAAAAAGAAAGTAGTAAGAAGAAGTGAAGGGAGGGTTGAAAATGATCAGTAGCACCCAAGCAGGAACTGTTCTATGTCCGACTAGACATGGATAATTATTTTGTAAGCTTTAGATTATGACCAGTTACCAGATAATAACAATTCAGCTGCCTTCAAACAGTGATCATGTGGGATCTGTCATGTGCGTGTACATAAAAATATAGGATAGACTAACATGAATGCACATCCTTCACCTAAACAATATGGCTCCTGAACAGAGATGATGCAGCTATGTGTGTGGTGTCCCGGTACCGTATCCTATCTGGTACCTTTTATTGTGGGTCCCCATAGCCAGAGTCCCTAGGACGTCGGTGTCCCAATTGTCTAGTTCACCCCTAGTCACCTCTCATCCAGTTGGTAACTGTCCAGTAACCACTTAAGATTTGGACGTATCAGATTGTATAAATGTAAATAAATAGTTAATTACCTGGCCATAGCGTAGTAGGACCTGAGGGTCACGTGGTTTGGTGAACTCTATGGTATTTCTGCTTGAGGACCTTTGGAGGTCCCTGTGACGTAGTCAATCCCATCACACTGTGTAACAGTGAATGACGGATATTAAGACAAAATTAGCCCCGCCCCCTGCCCATATAAGGGAGCGGTGGCCATGTTCTCGCTCTCTTGTTCCTGCGCAGCCAAGCAGTAAGGATCTCTCTTGTTCCTGTGCTAGCAAGCAAGAAGCATCTGCGCTGCTGAGATCAGTGAGTCTAGGCCTGAACCTTGCGGCGACGGACGATAACTTCTAATTTCTGAGTGTATCAATGACCACGCACTCTGCAAGATCACCAGACCTTATCTATCCCCTATATCCGGACGGATCTGCAATAACTACCCTAAATTCAGAGACTTTTAATATCATTCAAGGTCCGCAACAATTGTCAGTCATTGAGATATATAAAGACTGTTTGTCTGAGACTGTCATTGTTCATTGGATGTACTGCAAGCACTTAAGTAAAATTTATTCAAGTACCTTGTGGACCTTCAGTCATTTTATTACATGCACCTATCGTTTCTGGGAAGGGCGGCGATAGGCCGGAGAATTATCTCAGCATACTAGCCCTCAGCCTGGCGTCACGAACTATAGGGTTAACATTAACCCCTTATCTACTACAACATCCCAACTACCCTACACCCCCCAGGGCTACCACATGTGCATATATCATTAGGCTACACAACTCTAACTCTTTGGGAGGACCACCTCTAAACTAGACCAGATGTTTCTGTGACAGATTCCTAACATCTTCCTAACATCTTCTCAGAACAGCCCTCCAGGACACCATTTTCCAATGTAAGTTTCCATTTCATTGGGATGTCATTCTTTGTAAATCCTTGAACGAATCACAGCACAGGACTATACTGTAATGTCTAAACAATGACCACCATGCAAATATTTCTTTGTGTTCCAACAACTATGATTATATGTGCCATATAGACAATTGAATACAGTGACTCCCCGACCTACGATGGCCCCGATATACGATCATTTCAACATACGATGGCCTGTATGTCGGGGCCATCGCATAAACAGTTATCCGGCAGCGCAGACTGCTTCAGCTGACACCGGATAGCCGTTTACGGTGCCCCGTGTGGTCCGCTGACGATCATTTACTTGTCCTCGGGGCTCCGGCACATCCTCTTAGGGATCCTCTGCATTGTCGGCCATCTCCATCGTCATCATCACGTCGCTGCGCACGCCGTCCCGTCATCCAATAGGCGTGATGGCGGTGACGGAGAGTGAGGATGCTGGGGAAGCAGAGGCCTTGCCGGAGCGTCGGGGACACTCCGGGGACGCGGCGACAGCGATGGAAGGCGACATCCAGGGTAGCGGTGACAGTCCGGAGCGGGGACACGTGAGTATAACCTCCAATACCAGTGGTCTTCAACCTGCATACCTCCAGATGTTGCAAAACTACAACTCCCAGCATGCCCGTTGGCTGTCCGTTTTGCAACATCTGGAGGTCCGCAGGTTGTAGACCACTGTCCTATACTTTACATTGCACGGATCCCTCAACATAGGATGGTTTCAACAAACGATGGTCCATTTGGAATGGATTACCATCGTATGTTGAGGGACCACTGTATTTGATATCACAAATAGTATATGGTACCTCCAAGTTTACCTTGTGGTATTTCCCTCCACATTGAGAATGGATTAATAAGTTAACTTGACTAAAATATAATATGTAGAACTTAATTGCATTATAATATGTAGAACTTAAAGACATGAATTTGTTATTTTAACAAATATATGTTAAAGGGGTATTCCAGGCGAAAGCTTTTTTTTTTATATATATATATATATATATATATATAGCAACTGGCTTCGGAAAGTTAAACAGATTTGTAAATTACTTCGATTAAAAAATCTTAATCCTTCCAATAGTTATTAGCTTCTGAAGTTTTCTGTCTAACTAAGAAAAAGTTTTGGCCTGGAATACCCCTTTAAGATCACTGGATCAGAAGATGTAATAAAATAACAACCAAGGCAAATATTACATAATTAATAAAGTAAAGACGTTTGTAGGATCGTCTAAGCTTATTACATTGATAAATGTGGTACAATTAAAATCTTGCCTTTCATCGTGATATGATGGGTATTCTGTGTTCTCATTTAGCTTCTTGGCACGATGTGATGGATGTTACTGGGTATGTGAGTGTATCAGCAGATTCTCTACCTTATTGCTGAAGTCTATGAAGCTCATTGGGATTCTTGGCTCTAATAACATTTACAATTTTTAATTGACTTATGTCCAGTCTAAATGACCTTGTCACTCCTGACGCCTGCTAAAGTCATGGGCGGACTGATTAATAGCCACTTGTAGTCAGGACACGGCTGCTCATATGTGACTGTATATAAGTAGCTTGTGCTTGACTTGTGTCTGTATTTGTTTTTAAAATGATCTCATAGACACTCCCAAAAATAAGTTGGGAAAGTCTTTGAGAACTCCCCAAGGAAAGCACCAAAACACAGTTTGCTGTATGTTCAACCACAAGTGCTGTTCCTATGTAATTTGTTTCACTTGTCAAGAAAACACTGGGGAAATTGGTTCTTTTGAGCAATTCTATATTTGTAAACCTTAAGAGTGCGTAGTGTCTGGGAACAACTCCTGACTGCTAATGTGTCATAGTCATTTGTCAATGTCAGATTATGAGCTGGTAGGACATCTTTAGAACCATCCGCTCCACCTTGCAAAAGTTCTAAATAATTTTTTTTCTCTTAAGTCGGACAGCATGCAACATCTTTATTTATTGGTTAAACAAAAGGATTGATATTGAATTAGACCATATACATTGGTGACTGTACTGGTCATTGATCATATAGAACCAGATTGTTAGCAAACTTTACAGTAGTCTGACCTTCATCATATACTTGACATCATAGGAGGGACACTGATTTGTTAGTTTATTGGCATTCATGACCTGCCTCATCATTTTTGAAGTAGTGGTATATCTTAACCTATATAGATACAGTTCTGGGCCTTTTAACTAATATCAAAATTAAAGAGTACCTGTCACCAAATAAACTTTTCTAAACAAACTCAGGCTATGTTCTCTAACTACTCCTAACATTCCTCCTACCCTTAAAAAAAGTTTCAGAGTGTTAAAATGCTCTGTATCATACCTTCTTCTTGCTCACATAGTGCAATCTCCCAGCAGGAGGCAGTGGTAGTTTCTCAGCAGGCATGACATCACTGAAGCCTGCTGGGGGACCACTTCCGCCCTCACATCGTTGTAGAGCTGTGATGAATAGAAGACCTCAAGCTCTGTGTGGCAGCTTTCAGCAGTTCAGCTTTCAATGAGGCTCTTTGCAGCTTTTAGTCTGTGCACCTTTCAGTGTGGCTCTGTGCAGTTGTCAATCAAGCCCAGTGCAGAGAATAGTGTTGCTCGCGAATATTCACAATGCAAATTTTATTCGCGAATATTCGCCGTATTTCACTATAGGTACTGTGTTCTTTTCTTTGTAGGCCTCATTCTGTTTTCGGTAAACAATAGAATGATGTTGTCAAGACCGACCAGGGGACAGTGAGAGTGAGCCCTAAACTGACCCTTAAAAATCTCTCCCTGGCTACTTGCCCATCCATCCTAAACGATGGATCGACAACTGGGCGCCGGTCCCTTCCTGCGCTAAAGTGCAGTGGCGTAAAAACAAATAACATACATAGTTGGTCACAGGACAGAAATGGAAAACAACTAAACAACAAGATATACCAGACAGAATACAAATACTTACAAGGCAAAATATAAACTCCCAAACAGAGCAGAATATAGTAAACTAACAAAGTTCATAAACTGGATATCAGATAAACGGCAGACATGATAAAATAAACAAGACTAGGCATGATAAGAGTATACAGCAGAATCCAGGAGATGAAGGGGATAAACAGAAGAACTGAAAGCCAAAACACTTAACTGAAAAGGTAAGTTACTAAGAACTATCACAAGCAGGTACAAGTACAAAGGACAAAGATCAGATCAACAGGATATAAATATAGGACACTGGGGCACAGAACATACAAACTGGACTCCCCACCCCACTATAGGAGTAGCCATTAATAATAAAGCCAAATAGCGTTTCATGGATACCAACCACACTGAGTTCTGAGAGTCAGGAAGTCCCAGGATGCCACCACCCCATCCTCCCCCCCCCCCCCCCCAAACACGTGTTTCAGTCCTAAGACCTTCGACCAGGGGGTGTCGGCATCACAGATGAATGTAGGTTTATATATCATACATGGGCCAATCACATTGTCTGTAGACTAATTAAGAATGGTGTCTCACCTGCTTAGGCTGCGCAGTTTGAACACCCGCCCGGTCCAGCACCCCAGCTTTCTGGATGCGCGCTCTGCATGGGCCTCACGTGACAAATCACATCACAACCCATGCGGCAGCGTGTCACCGGAGCCGGAAGCAGTATGTAGGACGGAGGCGCGCGCGGCCCAATCCAAGACAGCGTTTACACATACAGGTGAAGTATACTGCAAGGAAGGTGGCGACATCTAGTGGGGAATTCATATATTACATCAAATGGCAATTTATAATGGATATTATAGTAATACAACACAGAAACCAGAAAATTCATAATAAGAAATGAAGGGTACCTGATATAATGATGGATAATAATAAATAAATGAATATAAATAAATATATAAATAATTCATGCAGATGTAATACAGGGTGCCGAATCATAAGTGAAAGGGAAAAAGGTACCAAACGTGAAACACACGTGAGCATGCAAAATAAATATATATACAGATAAATATATGTAAATTAAATTAATTTGTGAATAAATGAAAATAAGAAAATGTTTGTAATACACAAATAATGGTGAACAGATCCGGGGGGGGGGGGGGTTGGGGGTTAGGTGGTAATTGGGGCAACAGGGCAATTCTGTGGCCCCACGTTAACTTTTAATATGCAGGGGCCGCCAGGAGGTAGCGCACGCAGGGACGTCACGGACATTTCGTGCGTGCGCCCATAGAAACAGAGCAGAGCGGAGCAGAGTAGCTAGGAGGAGGACGCGTGCATGGTAAGTTACCAGTGGCATGTCATCTTCTGTGCTCCGACCATCGCTCCTCTGGTCCCCAGAAGGGGCAGTACACAGACATACACTGTATAGGGCTGAAGGCTGTATGTCTGTGGGGGCCACTGCCTACCTAATGTGGGGGAACTACAACCTAATGTGGGCGGAACTATACTGCCTACCTAATGTGGGCGGAACTATACTGCCAGCCTAATGTACGGGGAACTATACTGCCAGCCTAATGTGTGAGGAACTATACTGCCAGCCTAATGTGGGGGAAACTATACTGCCAGCCTAATGTGGGGGATCTTTACTGCCAACCTAATGTGGGGGGCAACTATACTGCCAACCTTATGTGGAGGAACTATACTACCAACCTAATGTTGGGGGAACTATACTGCCAGCCTAATGTGGGGGGAACAATGCTGACAACCCAATGTGGGGGGAACTATACTGGCACCCTAATGTGGGGGGAACTATACTGCCAGCCTAATGGGGGGGGGGGAACTATACTGCCAGCCTAATGTGGGGGGAACTATACTGCTAGCCTAATGTGGGGGGAACTATACTGCCAGCCTAATGTGGGGGGAACTATACTGCCAACCTAATGGGGGAAGGAGGGGAACTACATTGCCAATCTAATGGGGGGGGGGGGGAACTATACTGCCAGCCTAATGTGTGGGGAACTATACTGCCAGCCTAATGTGGGGGGAACTATACTGCCAACCTAGTGGGGGGGGGGACTATACTGCCAACCTAATGTGGGGGGAACTATACTGCCAGCCTAATGTGTGGGGAACTATACTGCCAGCCTAATGTGGGGGGAGCTATACTGCCAACCTAATGGGGGGGGGGAGAACTAGACTGCCAACCTAATGTGGGGGAACTATACTGACAACCTAATGTGGGGAACTATACTGACAACCTAATGTTGGGGGAACTATGCTGCCAACCAAATGTGGGGGGGGGGGGACTATACTGCCAGCCTAATGTGTGAGGAACTATACTGCCAGCCTAATGTGGGGGGAACTATACTGCCATCCTAATGGGGGGGGGGGACTATACTGCCAACCTAATGTGGGGGAATTATACTGCCATCCTAATTGGGGGGGGGGGAACTATACTGCCAACCTAATGTGGGGGAACTATACTGCCAACCTAATGTTGGGGGAACTATACTGCCAACCTAATGTGTGGGGGGGGGGGGGCTATACTGCCAACCTGGTGTGGGGGAACTATGCTGACAACCTAATGTGGGGGGGAACTCTGCTGACAACCTAATGTGGTGGGAATTGTGCTGACAATCTAATGTGGGGGGAACTATGCTGACAACCTAATGTGGGGGGAACTATGCTAACAACCTAAAGTGGGGGGAACTATTCTGCCCACCTAGTGTGGGGGGGGGGGAACTATGCTGTCTACCTAGTGTGGGGGGAACTATGCTGCCTACCTAGTGTGGGTGAACTATGCTGCCTACCTAGTGTAGGGGAATTATGCTGCCTACCAAGTGTGGGGGAACTATGCTGCTTACTTAAAGGGGTACTGCACTGCCCCAGCATTCGGAAAAAAAAATTCCGAACTCTGGGTGTGGGCTGCGGGGGTTGTGACATCACACCACGTCCCCTCAATGCAAGTCTATGGGAGGGGGCGTGTCGACCACTGCACAATACTCTGATAGTGCCTCTCCCGAGACTAGACTCTGGATCCTCCCCTGATTCCCACTGTACATTTTGTCAGTCCTGTTGTGACCTTGTTTGATCCTGCAACGCCAAAGATAGAATCCTGTTCTGAACCTTGGGCTAATCTGTCTATCTAGGAGTGAGTGAGTCTTGTGCCTGTACTCGTGTTTGCTTGTATTTAGGATTTTTGTTTCCTCCTAGGCCAGTATCCTGATCACTTGGTGGAGAGTGCCCGGTGACTAGGGGCCTATTTGGCTTTGGTATTGATGTCCCACCATGCTTGTAGTAGGGTGTCTAGTGTGTTCCTTGTTCTGGGCCAGTGTGAACAGTTCTCTTGATTTCCTGACCCATTCAGTTAACCTGTTCATCCCCTGCATCTTCTGGTTTTGTCTACTGTAAACTTATCCCCATATCTAGTCTTGTTCAAGTTATTATATCTGCTGTTAATCTGGATTCTGGTTTCTGAACTGTATGTTAGTATGCTATATCCTGCCTTGTTTGTATTAATATATCGGTTTGTTGGTTCCGTTATGTTCCCGACTTGTTTCCCGACTTTGTACAGTTCTGTTTGTTTTGTTTAACTTCAACACCAATGCACTTTAGCACAAGGAATGGACCGGCTCCAAGTTGTCGATCTGTCATTTAGGGCGGATGGACAAGTAGGCAGGAAGAGTGGTTTATAGGGACAGCTTTAGGGCTCACTTCTCCCTGCCCCCCGTTCATGACACAATCACTGGCTTTGTGGGTCACCATTGTGACCAATGATTGTGCCCACATGTCTGTGTCAGAAGCATCCAGTAAGTGGAGGCTCAACTATCAATAAATAATGTACTGGGGTGCTATCCTAGTGCAATTAGTACCTTGACTATAACACAGAATAAAACAGAAAAAGCACTATAAAAATGTGCACCCAATTACAACAAATGATGATAATAGAAATTATGTTAACACAAATGATGAGATAATAGTATAACAAGGTTTAAGTTTATTGAAAGAGGACAAAGACAAAAACATAAAAAAAAGGCTTATAGGAAGCGCTATTACAAGAAGAAATGGAATACCCAATCCCCTCAGGGACCACAGGTACGCAAAAAAGAACAATACTGCTGCCTAAACCAAATTAGTTACCAAATTGCATAAAAAAATGAATACACTTAGAATAGAATGCATAGGCCCTACATGTAATAAACAAGTACAAATATACAGCTCGTGGGTACCCTTAATGTATGATCACAGAGAAAAGCACATATGTACTGAGGTAAACATAGCAGCACTGAAGATTTATACTATAGGTAAAGCAGATATCAGAAAATGCATACAGGGCAACAGGCATGGTTATTGATGAAAAGGACCTGTGTCCCACTGAGACTTCACACGTTCGTTTCTTGGACTTCTTCAGGAGCAGGACCACAAAGTACAGAGAATAGTAGGATGTGAGAAGCATCTGAAAGGAAAAGTTGCAGATTTGGTAAGGTGAGTATGACTTTTTTTGTTTATACCATTTGAGCTATTTTTAAATGTAATTCTTGTACAATATGTAAAAACAAAAGCAGACAAAAGCGCAAAGAACATGTGCCGTTACTCCGATGGTAGATGGGTCAGCGTTAGCAGCAATACAGAAAATTGCTCACCTGGGGTGGTATGCTTAGAGCACAACACCTACTGAAGCTTGTACACCCAATATCAGGGTATGAAGTCGGGAAGCAGCCTGGATCCTGCCCGTCTCTGTGATACACAGTAAAGGTCGGGGAATCCCACCTGGAACTGCAAGGTTGCAGAAGAAAACTGAATCCTCCTGGCACTCACCCGATGAATAAAGGAGAGGTCAAAATCAATGGATATAAGATAAGAAATTCTTTATTCAGCGCTAACGGTCTACGCGTTTCAAGGGGTGGGACCCCCTCTGCATCAAGGGTCCCACCCCTTGAAACGCGTAGTCTGGGGCCTTAGTAATCAGGCAGCAGACAGGGGAGGTGCGCAAAAGGAAGAGGCTCAGTCTGATCTGGGCTCTCCCTGGGAAACAGCAGGTTGCTGTAAGGGGGAGACACGGGTCCTGCTGGAGGCATACAGCTGGAGCTGTGAGTGGCCCAAGTGACAGTGTGAACTGTGAGTAATCAGGTTGTAGGTGGCACATGTTTTAACTGGGTGAGGGCAGCTCACCAGTTACTAGACAGGGCATACTGAGAGTTGTAGTCAGTGACCAGACGGTCTAGGACTTTATTTTGTTCCTGTGTTATGTTTTATTTTTACCTGCAACCTGTGTAAATAAAGCTGGCGAGGGGCCAGACTTGTATCCTGAACTGTTGTCTGCCTCTGCCGAGTTATTGCAAGGAAACGTGTCCCGTGGCAGTGACAGGACGATCCCAGAGCTATCCCCAAGGACGGTTCCTTACAATACACATATATGTATATATATATATATATATATATATTTATATATATATATATATATATATATATATATATATATATACACATACATACAAGCAAAAAGAATATATATAGAATCTCCTTTTTCTGTGTATGTCACACTGAAGAAGTTATTCAGGATAGGAAAAATAAGTGTTTGCTTTTTGGCATGGGCCATATGGGGCATTGCAACAAAAACTTTTTATATAATGTAGAAAATAGCATTATATGTATATTTTTTATATACATTGGTTAAAAAAGTGTATATTTTTGTCCCTGTGTATCTCTGTAAGACAAAAATACAGGAAGTGTGGATGGACAAGCAGGGCTTTGTACAGTGAGGACAAGCAGGGCTCTGTGCACTAAGGACAAGCAGGGCTCTGTACACTGAGGACAAGCAGGGCTCTGCAGTGAGGGCAAGCAGGGCTCTGTACACTGAGGGCAAGCAGGGCTCTGTACACTGAGGACAAGCAGGGCTCTGTGCACTGAGGACAAGCAGGGCTCTGTACACTGAGGACAAGCAGGGCTCTGTGCACTGAGGACAAGCAGGGCTCTGTGCACTGAGGAAAAGCAGGGCTCGGTGCACTGAGGACAAGCAGGGCTCTGTACAATGAGGACAAGCAGGGCTCTGTACACTGAGAACAAGCAGGGCTCTGTGCACTGAGGACAATCAGGGCTCTGTGCAGTGAGGACAAGCATGGCTCTGTACACTGAGGACAAGCAGGGCTCTGTACACTGAGGACAATCAGGGCTCTGTGCAGTGAGGACAAGCAGGGCTCTGTACACGGACGACAAGCAGGGCTGTGTACACTGAGGACAAGTAGGGCTCTGTGCAGTGAGGACAAGCAGGACTCTGTACAATGAGGACAAGCAGGGCTTCGTACACTGAGGACAAGCAGGGCTCTGTGCACTGAGGACAAGCAGGGCTTTGTACAATGAGGACAAGCAGGGCTCTGTACACTGAGGACAAGCAGGGCTCGGTGCACTGAGGACAATCAGGGCTCTGTGAAGTGAGGACAAGCATGGCTCTGTACACTGAGGACAAGCAGGGCTGTGTACACTGAGGACAAGTAGGGCTCTGTGCAGTGAGGATAAGCAGGACTCTGTACACTGAGGACAAGCAGGGCTCCGTACACTGAGGACAAGCAGGGCCCTGTGCAATGAAGCTCTGTGACACATCCCCGACTCACACATCAGGTTGATTGACAAGCCAGGAGCCTGCACAGAGCCCTGCTTGTCTCGCCCATGCTTCCTGTATTTGGTCTCCTCACAGAGACACACAGGCAATAGCTGCAGGGACAGCATTTTCTCACCCCAAAATATATACATTTTTTAACCAATGTATTTTACAAATATACATATAATGGTATTATCTACATTATATGAAAAGTTTTTGCTAATGACAGGTACACTTTAAGTTTAATAGATTGACTGTAATAAGAAACACAGCCAATGGGCAATAGCGGTACTGTTTCTGGATGAAAGTTAAACTTTTATTTATTTTTGATTACCCCTATTAAATTCTATTATGCAATATGTTATGTATTAAATGGTGAAAAAGGGATACTTTTTTGTGTAGGTAGCCAGTAGGTAGAATATTCTGATTTTGTTTTTCTCATTCTAAGTGTTTAATGTGGCTACTGGTTAGAAATAAAATCCACGAAACCAACAAATAAATCAGTTTTTGTAGCATTTTCCGCTTAACAAACTTTACATTTATCTTCCTTTTTCATGCTTAGGTTGCTGTTCTTTTACTCTACATACTGTATGTTAGTGTATAATGGAGACAGTCAATCATAAGTTAAGTGGAATGATTACTGTTATTCCTGCAGGTATATAATTACATCGCTGTTCTGATCAAGGGCCGTAATACAAATAACAGAAGTGAAAAATGCGATTTAAAGAACATAATTGTAATCTTGTATAATTAACAGATTAGTCACTGTCAGTGAAAAATTCTAGAAGAAAACATTTGTACTGGAATGGAGCAAGCTACCCATTAAAAAAATTTTATGCAAAAAAACTATTCTGCTCTTTCTCTATTAAATATACAGTATCTCACATAAGTTAGCACACTACTCATATTTTTATACTTAGTATATCTTTTCATTTGACAACACTGAAGAAATGACACGCTGCTACAATGTAAAGTAGTGAGTGCTCAAAATAATTCAACACACAGCCATTAATGTTTGAAGAGTACCTGTCACCAAATAAAACTTTTAATATAGTGTTCCTTGTGTAATTAGCAGACACTTTCCCATTCACTTGCTTTAAAAATTATCAACATAAATATTTTTAAAATATATCAGAAAAAATGGCCACTAGGTGGCTCTGTTCTGTTCCCTGCCACAATTAATGCAGTGGGTTTGGTCTTCTCCTGGCCTAGCAGGAGACCAAACTCAGGAAGTGCTTCTGCCTGCACTGAGTTTGATTGACAGCTGCACAGAAAGAGAAATCTCCACAGATTCTCACAGAAATCTGCACAGACTGAAGGCTGCAGGAGTGCCTCACTGATAGCAACACAGACTGAAACATGCACAGAGCTTGAGGTCTTCTATTCATCACAGCACTGCAACCATGTGAGGGCAGAAGTGGTCCCCCAGCAGGCTTCAGTGATGTCATGCCTGCTGGGAAATGCCCACTTTCTCCTGATGGGAAATTGCACTATGTGAGCAAGAAGAAAGGTATGATACAGAGCTTTTTAAAGCTCAGATTTTTTTTTAAGGGCTGGAGCGGTGTTAGGAGTAGTTATGGAGCATAGCCTGAGTTAGTTTAGAACAGTTTATTTGGTGACAGGTACTTTTTAAATTTGGCAACATAAGTGCATACACTGTAAGGGGAAATGGTCCAAATTGAGCCTAATAAGCCATTTTCCCTCCCTGGGGTCATGTGACTCATTAGTGTTACAAGGTTTCAGGTGTAAATGGGAAGCAAGTTTCTTATATTTGGTGTTATCGCTTTCACACTCTCTAATACTAGTCACTACAAGTTCAACATGGCACTTCATGGCAAAGAACTCTCTGAAAATGTATTCAAATGAATTGTTGCTCTACATAAAGATGGCTTAGGCGATAAGAAGATTGCCAAGACCCTGAAACTAAGCTGCAGTATGGTGGGCAAGACCATACAGTGGATTTAACAGGAGAGGTTCCACTCAAAACAGGCCTTGCCATGGTCAACAAAAGAAGTGCACATGCTCAGCGTCATATCCAGAGATTGTCTTTGGGAAATAGATGTATGAGTGCTGCCAGTAATCTTGCAGAGATTGAAGGGATGATAGGGTCAGACGACATGGCACACACTGCATCAAGTTGGTTTGCATGGCTGTTGTCCCAGAAGAAAGCCTCTTTCAAAGATGAAGCACAAGAAACTCCACAAACAGTTTGCCTAACACTAGCAGACTAAGGACAAAGATTTCAACTACAGGTGAAAGTCAAAAAATGTTAATATTGTGCAAAGTTCATTTATGTCAGTAATGCAACTTAAAAGGTGAAACTAATATATGAGGAGACTCATTACATGCAAAGCAAGATAGTTTAAGCCGTGATTTGTCATAATTGTGATGATTATGGCTTACAGCTCATGAAAACCCCAAAGCCCCCCCCCCCCCAATTACTATGATTTGGGGAGCCATGTCATCTGCTGGTGTTGGTCACTGTGCTTCATTAAGTCCAAGGTCAAGACATCTGTCTACCGGGAGATTTTGGAGCACTTCATGCTTCCTTTCCTTTTAGTTGCATTACTGAAATTCAATGGACTTTTACACAATATTCAAATTTTTCAAGTTTCACCTGTATGTCCTGAGGTTTGCCAAGCATGGTGGGGGGAGTGTCATTGTCTGGGTCCACATTTTTTAACAAATGTATAGTACAGATATAGATATGATGTTATAACCTAGATTATCTAAAAAGTTTTTGCAAACGACAGGCCCACTTTAAGTTTGCAGGTATAAAGAGACAATTAAGAATTCCACAGATTTCCCAAACTTTCCGTGATGTATCATAAAAATTTGCAAGAGGAAGACGAGTAGGGGATTTTTTGATGCAGGAAATGATATATCACATTTTTATTCTTATTCTTATGTGTACTACTCTTTGTATGTGGTGATTATTATGGCCCCAGGTTATATTTTGACAGAAGAGATATGTGTTGCTGCTCAGAAGAGCCTAGCTTGGAATGTTTTATGATACATATCTCTATGGATAGAGGTGTTGTAATTAAACCTGAGATTAAATGTGACAATGAATGTTTATGGCTGACTCAAGAAATAAGAATGTAGTCAAAGCTCCTCACATCCCTTTACTAGAAAATCCTATTGTATTTGTAGATACCTGGTTCTCTATACACGGCACCTGGATTTTATTTATTTTTGTCATAATCTCTTTTCAGAATATAGGTTTATACATGTCATCATACACAGACATATCTAAAAACAAAATAAATCTAGAGAGGCTCTGATGCCTGGAAGATGTCAATATTTCAACATATATATGGGAGCTCCTTAGATAATATAGTTGTAGTTAACATTATTGACCCCCTCCCCTGAACATTAAGTAGAGTATTTAAAATATATTCTGCAATAAAATGTTTAGTGAAACTGCTTGGATATATGTAAAATGTTTGATACAAAAATCAAAACAAAATAAAAAATAAAAAAAATGTGACAAAAATAACAAAATTAACTGGGCAGGAAAAAAGATTAAAAAGTCAAAACAATGCCAGGATATGATGAACGACACCTGTAATCAGTTGTTGGGTAGTCACATGTGCCGTATTTGGCTGCATATTTGCTATTGCGTATTACATAGTCATTGACATTGTGCCCATTCGATCAATGACAGCAACAGCATGTGTTTATGTGCATCAGACCTAAAAGTAATCAGGTAATAATTATATGTATAGTAACTGTCAGATGGTTCCCCCAAATCAATTCCACAGTTGGGTCCTTGGCCTCCCAGTCTGACAATATCTCCACAAATACCCTTTGGCACTATCCTAAAGAAGAATCCTTACCCTCCTGTTCCTTCTTTGTGCAGTGCACACCTGATACTGGTGCCCTTAAAAGGGCATTCTTTTTTTTGATGCTACAAAGTTATGGTGCTGTATGCCGTAGAGGAAGTTTTGTAGTCTTGACATGGTGCTCTATAGTGCCAAGTCTGTCAGGAACTGTCCAGATAAGGAGAGGTTTTCTATGGGGATATACTCTGGACAGTTTCTGATATAGACAAAGTTAGTAGTAGAGATCACTGTGTCTGACTGGAATGCCATAAAGCAGCTGATAGTACTGAAAGGCTTGAGATTAAAAAATAGAAGTAATTTACAATTCTGTAATTTTTCTTTTGCCACCTGTTAATTTGAAAATAATTTTATTCTATGGGTGCCCCATACTTGCATTTAATTTTGCAGTGATTTTGGAGTTGCAGTTTTATGTCCTTTGGCTACAATTCTGTAAGTTCTTTTGTCCCTCACATTAAGCTTTGACATTTGACAACAGCTACTTCTGTCTCTAGATGTTTTCTAGTCTTGGATGGGAACAAGGAAACTGTAGACCTTGACACACTCAATTCCAAAACTGGGATCAAAGATGCACCTACCAGACACGCACGCACTGTCTTTGCCCTTTGGAACAGAACTGACATGTCACACCTCTAAAAAATAAACAGATTTTTAGAACAGCACAAATAATATAGTAATATACAAATGAAGACAAACAGGTACCCGCACTCACCACGAGGAAACAGCAAACCGACTCTCCTGGACTCTAGGAAATTCCCGGCATCAGGCTGGTAGCAGGGCGCTCAGAGTGGAGGTGACTGCCGGCAAAGCTTCGCGCAGGACACGCTTCTTCCGGCCTCATACGACGCTGGAAGAAGCACGTCATGAGCGAAACTTGCGCGTCCTGCGCGAAACTTTGCCGGCAGTCGCCTCCACTCTGAGCGCCCTGCTACCAGCCTGATGCCGGGAATTTCCTAGAGTCCAGGAGAGTCGGTTTGCTGTTTCCTCGCGGTGAGTGCGGGTACCTGTTTGTCTTCATTTTTATATTGTTGAGTGACTTTGGGTTTCTTGGTCCCCAGCACCCCCGGACTCAAGGGCACCAGGACTCTCAGTGACAGTTCGTTTGGCTCCTTATTTTATGCTGTTATACAGCTGGGCATAGGTGTCGGTCCCTCTTTTCAGCAGTGCCCTCTATCTTGTGTTTTTCAGTACAAATAATATAGTAATCAACAGCGATATAAAAGTGTGGTGGTGGTGGTGGTGGTGTGAGGGTGGCGGGTAATACACATGCTTGTCATTCTAGTCATCTGTTAGAGTGCCAACCAGTAAAACATTGGCATTGAAAGGTATTCACAGGAAAATAGAGAAGGATGACACTTCATATAGCTGGGCAAAGATGGCAGAGCACCACTTCTATTAGGATGTTGGTACAGTTCAACATGGCAAATACCATTTAAAGTATGAGGTTAATATGATATTATTGGCTGGGTCCTGCCAAGAGAAATCCATTCATAGAATTGCTATGTCTTTCTAACGTTACTGACCTTTGTAACTCAAGCTTAGATTATCCTGGTACTTTAAAACTTGCTATTTCCCATAATAAAAATCTATCAAAGGACACTGTGGAATATCATTATAAAATGACTAAAGCTAAAGTTTCAGTAAAGAGGAAATGTCTTTGGTACCTGATCAAGAATTGTCCAAGGTAGGTCATTGGCCATTGAAATATATTTTTAATATCAAAAGGTGCACAGGGTGATTCAAATTATTATCCAGAAACCACATATTGTTAAAGCATACGTGTCAATTGCTTTACGTTTTTCTTTGCATTTCTTTTTATGTGTCTAGCATACGTGTTTTTGCTTTACATTTCTTTTTATGTGTCTAGCTTCCAAATTTGGTTTAACAAATCCCTCAGGTCTGCTGATTACTCATTCTTACAATTTCTGCTTAGGAAGGGGATTCTTCAAGGCAAGCACTGAGCCTGCCATCACTCACCATGCATTTACTACCTCCTGGAGTCTTCTGTGCAGGCTGCTCTGTAACCTCTCTTTTTTCAGTAAGGAGTCTGATAGATCAGGAGAGAGCAAAGAGGAGTGCTAGTCCTGCCCTACTTCCTGGACTTTGTCCCAGACTGTGCTTTAGCTGGGACAAAAAAGATGTTGCAGCCAGACAGGATCATGTTCTGGATGTTATAGGGACCTCTAGTGGCCTTTTTTTTTTTTTTTTTTTTTTTTTTTTAATAATCCCATGGTTTCTATACAAAGGAGCTAACAAAAATGTTATGAAGCATATTAGAAAAGATGATATACAATCATGTACAACATAAAAAAAAAGCTTTTGATTCTGCTATTGCCTATTTAATCCACATTAGTGTATCATTACGGGAGCTTAAGAGCTAATTGCACAAAGTTTATAGAATAAATATTAAAGGGGTACTCTGGCGCTAAGACATCTCATCCCCTATCCAAAGGATAGGGGATAAGATGCCTGATCGCGGGGGTACCACCGCTGGGCACCCCCATGATCTTGCATGCATCACCCTGTTACAATCAGTCCCCGGAGCATGTTTGCTCCGGGTCTGATTACTGGCGATCACAGGGCCGGAGCATTGTGATGTCACAGCTCCGCCCCATGTGATGTCATGCTCCGCCCCCTCAATGCAAGCCTATGAGAGGGGGCGTGACAGCTGTCTCAATATACAATATTTTATTACTGACTAGTAATATATACATTTGGTTTATGTGCCCTATTTTGATGTCATTAATAGTCTGTGGGGTTTTCATCAGGCTTTGTGTAGCCTTTACTATTGACACAAGTAATATGTGCAAATTCTAGCTACAAGGTACCACTATTCTTGATCAGGATACCTCCTGTACTTCTAATCCTGCTGAAAGAAAGACATAAGACACAGTATAGGTCAACATAAACATTTATATACAGTATATACATTTTGTACAATTCTAGCCCATTAGTACCTCTTCCATCATCACCACCACATTAAACATTTTACTTCATTATCATCTTTGTTTTGGCCTGTGATTTAATGTAGCACCCTATAAAAGTTCTGGGTACTGTAGTCTTTAGAAGTTCACGGCCAAAGCCGGGTACATGCTTACGAATATGGTTGAAGTTAGAATTCTTGGCATGGTTGCCAGGCACATCTACAACGGTTGCAAAAACTGGAAAAACAAAAACAACACAGTATTCCACTCAAGTTATTCCTTGTATAACAGCAATTAAGCAAAAACAAAGGCGCTTTTTGCCATGACATTTTTCTCAGGTGGGAAACTTTCCTTCCCAGCCTCGCTGGTCTCCGGTCTTCTTGGGCTGGGACATGAAGTGATGCCTTCTGGACTGAACCCCCTCCATTGGGTTGATTGTGGTGTTCCACACCACCCCTGACAGACTGGAGTGTGAGATGGTGGGGCTCACAGTAACCACCATCTATACTGCAGCGGCTTGCACCACTGAGAGACAAATTGTCAGTTCCTGATGGGCCGGCCAAACCTCCTCCTCAGCAGGAGTAGGCCGAGGCACTTTAGTTGGTGCCCGTTGGGGCGGCCAAACCTCCTTAATGCCAGGAGTAGGCTGGGGCACATCTGTAGACGATTTCTTCCTCTTGGTACTTGATGCATATTTTGGTGGAGTCCTGGCTTCCATGCCCATGCGAGGGGCTCGACGCAAACTTTTGCGGGCATTAACCCTTGCAGGTACTGGATATTTTGTATGATGCAACATGGCTTCTGTTGGAATTTTGCATCACGGACACAGACTTTGGACTTTCAAAGTAGCAGACAATAAACCTTTCTCCTCCCCCTCTATTTCACAACCGCCTCTTCACAGACAAAGTCCCGTACAAAACGGACTCAATTTCTGTCGCACAGATGTGCGTTTTTTATGCAATATGGACACAGTTCAGACTTGCATAAGGCACATACCGGTATCCTGTTCATAGGACGCCAAAAGTTGTTGTTGAGGGTGATGTGTGAATTAACCTTTTTGTGATGCCATGGCATAGTTGACCTATACACCCTCCGAAGGTAGACCAGCTTCTCCTGTGCCAGGCATGGGGCAAATAATCACTCCAACACCGGGTTACGGATAACTGGCTTGCTTTACTGAGGTTAGAAAGATGGTACAATCTTTTACATCTCAGATAAGCATGAAGGAAATGCAGGGTGAACTTTGGGAAGCTTATCGGCTTGCTGGGACTTCTAGTTGATTGTGCTGTATATGACTGGCTTGACTTGTATGCAGCCCATGCTAGACTTTAGTTACTTTGACTTGACTAGAATTGATACCCGGACTGTAGTGCTTACCGCAAGGCTTTGAATTTCACCCAGGCGCAGGGGTTAACTGGTAGTAGATTCGTGGTTGCTGGACTAGTCCTCAGGCCTCCTTCAGAATCACCTCACAGACAGACTCCACACTTCTCTCAACTGTACCTCAGCATAAGACTGCAGAACTGAACTAGAGACATCCTATTGGCTGGATAAGTCACATGGTTCACCTTTGCATACTCCTCTAACAACAAGGTTCATGACAACAGGTTTCTTAAAGTAAAAAGTGCAAAGAAAATACCAATACATTAACCATTGCATAACATTGCATTATATATAGTGAACGATTGAGAGTCCTGAGGAGAGTGGGCCCAAGACGGACATTGAAGCAGCATCTGCCACACAGGATGGGCAGAAGTGCAGAAGAACATGTGATTCTGTACTGGGTCACCACAACAGCAGTGTCCAGTTGCTAGGCAAGAAGATCCTTCCTCCGTATTTTATCTTGTGTAGCGTCATGCGATCTTTTGATGCATAATCCAGTTTGAGTCCCCTCATAAACTCTGATATTTTATTGGGGGAAGGGGAAGAAAACACGTTGGGTCATGATGTTTTGAGGCAAGTGTTCCCATGTGGTGTACATTTGTATACCCACTGAGCACATTGATCATTATTATATGCATCGGTTTTGGCATCTTATGGCTTATAAGTTTTATCTGACAGGGATCTGGACTTGTGTGGGTATAATCCTTTTTTTTATTACAGCTATAAGGGTTGCTGAGGTTGCAATAGCAACCAAGCTCCTAAGCCAGGGGGCCCACAGGCCCCCTCGCCTCATTAAGGTTTAGTGCTGACCCTGACAAAGGCTGCTACAGGCAGGTCATGAATAGACTGGAGTACAGAGCGTGGACACATCATTGGTAAGACCAGAAACAGATTCCCTTTAAGAGACCCAGCAGTGCAGCTGAAAGTTACAGACATGGCTAATGTTGTCAAGTTGCATGGAAGGGCCTCAAGCACTCCTCCCACACAGACTGCTCCTTATGGCCCCCTTGTGTTCATCTACCCTGGCCCATAGCTGGAAGCTGAACACAAGTTAGACTTCTTGTTTTCTCCCTGCACTGATCACAGAGCTGTTTTCTCCTTTTGTTATCTCTTCTGAAATTTCACGAAATATAGGTGAGCAAGTGTAATCGGACCAGGAGTGGAGGAAGAAAGGAGATAAATGGGGAAATGCTGAACCACTTATGGTTATGTGGCACACCCTTTGGGTACTTCTATCTCTTTTAAAAATGTTTGAAAATGTTAAAAATGGTGTTTGTTGGTGCATACATTGCATATGGACATAAAAAGGTGTGAGACTGACCATATTTCTAAGCCATATTGTCATTAAATAGTCTAGGTTGTCCTGATCACACACCTTTATCCAGTTTCCTTTGTATGCCCTCCTGTGGCCAAGATATGAGGATTCATAGTTTGTCTGACAGTTCAGGGAATAAGTCAGATAGGTGTGAGTAAATATCAGGTGATGGGCGGGAGTGTGGATATTTTACTTGAGAGGCATGTATGTCTAATATACACCCCCCTGACTGTATAATTCTGCCCATAACCTGATAGTCACTATTATTAAAATTAAGTTCACGCCCATCTGACTGAATCCCTGAAGTGTCAGACAGACTAAAAAAACTCATATCAAGGAACTGGAATACGGTGTGTGATCAGGACACCTTAAAGGAGTTATCCCACCATAAGGTGATTTTAGTATGTACGTGGCAGACAGTAATGGACATGCTTAGGAAGGATCTGCGCTTGTCTTGGGGATAAATGGCTATGTTGTGAGATTACCATAACACTGTGGCTAGTTTTTTGTGATTTGGTATTTCCTTTTTGAGTTTTCTTTTTTGCCTACAAATCCCATAATTCCATTTTCCTCCCTCCCACACATCAGCCACAACAACTATTGAAACATAAATGAGCAGCATCTATTCAAAATACCTTTGGTTTTCAATCAGGGTGCCTACAGCTGTTGCATTAGTTGCAGATTGATCTCTCTCCCACCAAGCGATCGCTCCACCCATTGAAGCAGACAGGCTCCCTGTCATCAGCTGACTAGTGAGTCAGTTCTCGGCCACATTAAAACCTGGGAAAAATCTGAGACAACAGTCATTTTGTATGCTGTTAAAAATAAATATTGGGGTGAAAATCACAGAAGTATTTTGAGAAAACTGTCACACACAGGTACAGACACTATATTATGAACTACACTAACTTTACAGCCCCTGTTGCATAGTCAAATAAAAAAAAAAAGAACAAATGGAAAAAACAGCGCTCGGAGGCAGTATATAACATAATAACAATCAAACCAAAATATAGTAGATTGTCACTGTAATGAACTTACTTCACTAGGGGAGATGTGTAGGTACAGTAACCTTTCACATCATCCCCTTCCAGGAGAGTATGACAAAAAGGCCCGGAGGTCCGTGGATAGATAGGGTAGGGTTTATTGCGACGCGTTTCGGAGGGCTTACAGGATCGCCTCCTTCCTCAGGCATATATCAAAACAAAGTAATAACTGCCCCCTTATATACATACCATGTTCGGGGTAGAGGCGTGTTAATTGGTTCTTGTGTTCTAATAAAAGGATGGTTTGAGGACCTGCAGATCCGGTTCTGCAGGTCACATGTTCCAGGGTCACGTGATCATAGATCACGTGATACCCAGAGGTATAGTGATTACCTCCTAAGAGGAGGAAAGCCCGGAGTTCCGGCAATGTGACCCGCGACCACGTGACGAGAATCGCCACGTGATCGAGGATGACACGCCGGCCCTCCGGACAGATGCGCTCCACGCTGGAGCGCACCAATGCGCAAGCGGAGATGGATGGAACACTCGACGCCTGCGCACTAGACGTGTCGGCGACCCGATGCGCTCCAGAGTGGAACACACTGAAATAACTATTGGTAAATTGTTAAAGAACCAAAAACGCCCATCCTACGGACATGTTTACAAAAAAGGGGGAGGCAAGTAATACATTAAGAGAAACATGTTCAATTAAAAACATACAATACTGATATAGTATAATATAAAAAGAATACAAATGTAAAAATATACAAATATAGTGTACACATGTATATGCAGGTGCAAGGACATATGCACATGCATGTACACATGTATAAAACACTCAATCACACATATGCTAACATACACACCCATACTCTCATATGTATATGTGGTGGTTAGCCTGTATAGGCTAATCTAATTTATGGGAGGAGTCTGGAGGCGTATTTATACTCACTCCCAGGGGCAGGGGAAGATCCGACTGCTCCGGTTCCCTCTGGTTCCTGGACGACTCTGCATTTCCGGTCAGCTGATTCGCTTCTTCCGGCGGCGGTCAGGTAGGAGCGCAGTCTATCTGCGCCATGGTTTCCTTTTCTCACTCCCCTCACCCCGTAGGTGGCCGGCTGGGGCCGGGACTCTCAGCACCACCACGGACCTCGTTACTACACGGGGGAGGAGAGGATGTCAGAGCCAGCAGCTCGGTTAGCAGACGGGAGCGTCCCGCACAAAGTCTGTTGCTTGGCAACCACAAGCTCGGCCGCACGATACACAGGGCCCCACGTGGCACAATTTGGTTGTGTAACTCATTGAGGAGCATCTAGCAGGGTCACCCAGGGATCCAATTGTGTGTGTGTGGGGGGGGGGGGGGGGAGGGAGGGGTTCAGTGAGGTTAGATGGTTGCAGAGGCAGCATTATTGTCAGAGGGCATGCTGCCACTGCTTATCTTGGGGCACCCTCTTGTCATCCGGGGGATTTTCTGTAACTAGAGGGGTCATGGCAGCCAGTTATTTAAGAAGTATCCATATATTCACTATCATTTTGCTCTGGATCAGGTTGTAAGTTATATATATGGTTGCTGGTATGTACATTCTTCCCTCTCTTCCTCCTGCAGGTCCTTTTCTCTTCCCTTTACGTCTGGGGGTCATTATTCTTACCCACAATTCCATCCATTATGTATGTATTTGTTCAAGTATATGCTTCAGGTCATGTTTTCTTGAGGTTACGTTTGCTTTAATTTCTATGTTATATCAATTTGGTGTCCACTACCTTCATGTCATTTCAGCGGGAATTACGTAGTATTTATTACCCATTATCCTTTACGATACTACTTCATCTTGTCAGTTGAGTACGTATTTATTTTATTCAGGGGATTTTTGGTTCGGGTTCATTACGCTTTGTGATTTATGGTTTTCCTCAGACAGATTATCCTCTGGTTCCATCTCGCCACATTCCGTTCTGAATCAGGTATTTTCTGGGAGCTTATAGGATGATTGTGGTTCACCTCGTGTTGGGTTTAGTTCTTCAGGGTGATTTCTCATTTCCATATATCACCCCGGTGGTGTCAAATTCTTCTACCGTTTTCTGAGAGGTTGGTTTGCCGGGTCAAACCTCGATGCCTCATGTTATTTGGGTAGTATATACTAAGGCTAGTGGGTGGGACTAGGGGGAGGAGCCAGTAGAGGTGGGTTGCCCTCGTCAATCCTCGTGCCTCGTACTCTGGCTTAGCTAGTTCACTTGTCTTGTCTGGGCACCCTCTAGAGGCAGATTGCTTGTCAATCCTCGCGCCTCACGTTTGTCTCTTACGTCCTCTTTTGTAGACAGGTAGGCTTATGGGTGTTATTGTTTTTCAGGAGATGTCTGTGTGCTCAGAAACCATGGAAGGAACAGCTGTGCCTCCTTCACCAGCTAGATCTTCTTCGCAAGGGAGTGCCATGTCCCTCAGGACTTGGACAGTCCCTAAAATTATTGCGGAGCTTCGCCGCAAAGGGATCCCATTCCCAGCCACGGCTAGGAAGGCAGAACTTTACAGGATCCTGTGCTCACATAGCACCCCGGAGGCCGGTGAACAGTCAGATAGGGATACTGTGACTTTGGCTCAAATTCATACTATCCTTGGCACCTTAACCACTTCCATGCGTGATATGCAAAACAGAATGGCCAACCTCGAGGCAAGATCCAGCCCAGGCACTACCACGGTGATCGCAGGTTCATCAGGTTCTACCGGGCCTGGTGAGACCTCTCAGAGGGCAAGCACGTCAAGCGTGGCAGTCTCAGTAGGGGCAGTCCCAGCCCCGGCCCCTGAGTCGCAAGCTGTATCCTCAGTCCCCATGGTCCCAGCCTTAGTGACCCCCTCAAGCTACATGCCAGGTATGTTCTCTCCTTTAGTCAGCCTGAGCCCAGCACACTTTATTCCAGAAGCTATCAGGAGAGATATCTTGGAGGGAAGAGACGTAAATTTGGCATCTCTCCTGGTTGCTTCGCAGGATGTTCTCGACAACAAAACATTTGCCTGCGGGGAGGTTTCAGTCACAGTGAAAGCCAGGGACCCCAGGCTGAGCAGGAAGCTGAACATTCCAGAATTTGTTCTAGCCTTCGGGCTGTTCAGGGATGTTCTGTGCTCTGCTCATCCTGGCAGCAGAGACGAGCTAGATCAATATCTCCACAAGCTGGTCGACCTTGGTTATAAGTATGGTGGTTTTTCTTTTTATGATTATCACCGTTCTTTTTCTGCCAAGGCAGCGGCTACTCTTTCACAGTTCAAGCAGGGCACCAATTGGGCAATCTTAGACACTGAATTGTTTTGTAGACATTTTGCGGGGCTCAGGGCGCCGCTGTGCGGGGTATGCCAATCTTCTACCCACACCACCAATTGGTGTTCTGCTTCCACTGAGGGCGCATCCGCTTCCGAAGGAGCGGCAGTCAGGGGCCAATCAGGTCCTACGGTCGATAAATTGGGTAGGCCAGTTCACTATCTTGGGAACGCCCAGATATGCAATAATTTCAATCTTTCAGCCTGCCGCTTTAGTCAGTGTAGGCTCTTGCACATCTGCTCCATCTGCCATAGGGCCCATCCAAAAAGTCAGTGTCCTAAAAGATCCGGGGCGGACGCATGACTAAGCGGGGTTAATCACCAAGTGCTACGATCCTACTTAGGTGATCATCCGTCTCCGGGCTTTGTTGACTTTCTTTGCGAAGGGTTTCGGCATGGCTTCGACACGGGCATGATTTGTGTACCTCATGACACGTATGAGTGCAGGAACCTGCAGTCTGCAGAAAATCATCCAGTGATAGTGACAGAGCTTCTCAACCAAGAGGTTCTTAAAAAATTTGTGATCGGCCCTTTTGATAGAACGCCATTCAGTCAATGGAGGATTAATCCAATAGGAGTTGCGTGCGGAAAATTCTCAAATAAATACCGATTAATATATGACTTGTCGGCACCTCATTCTTGCAGCACACCTAGCGTCAATTCCCTCATACCATCGGAGGAAGTCACATTAAAGTACACATCAGTTGACGCCGCTATACAGAGAATTTTACAGTTAGGGACTGGCACATGGCTGTCTAAAGCCGACATTTCTGACGCTTTTAAGCTACTGCCAATACGACCTGACCTCTGGCCTTGGCACGGCGTTAAATGGAACGGTCTATATTACTTTGCGACTCGTTTGACCTTCGGGGCCAAAAGCAGCCCGTGGTTGTTCGACTCATTCGCCTCAGCCCTCGAATGGATCCTCATTAACCACTGGTCATGTGAGTACGTGTTGCATTATCTAGACGATTTTCTGCTATTGGAAGCCCCTGCCAGTGAGCCTAAGGATTTAAGAACTCTTCTTTCAGTGTTCCGGAACCTAAATGTTCCTGTGGCGGATAGGAAGGTTGAAGGGCCGTCAACCTCAATCACCTTTCTGGGCATCATCCTTGACACCATGAGGTTAGAGGCCAGACTGCCTCAAGACAAATTGGATAGAATTCGTTCAGTCCTTCATAGGTTCTCTCAGACCATGGTGACCAATCGTCAGCAGCTCCAGAGTCTGTTGGGAATGCTAAATTTCGCCGTAAGAATCATTCCCCAAGGGCGTGCATTCGTCTCCAGACTGCTGGCCCTGTTGCCATCTGCCCCTGATCCTGACTCTCCAGTCATGCTTGATCAAGCGGCCCGGGCAGACCTAATCATGTGGGACAATTATTTGGCAAATTGGAACGGGGTTGCCATGTTCGTTCCAAAGGCTGACAAATTCTCTCCAATTGTTACATCTGATGCCGCAGCTTCAGGTGGATATGCAGCCATTTTCAAGTCCCACTGGTTGTGGGAAGCTTGGCCTTCAGAAACCCTCCAATGGCCAGAGTTCTCTACCACCTCAGCCCTGCTGGAAATAATACCCATAGTTGCGGCAGCACTAACCTGGGGTCATCTCTGGCGAGGAAAAACAGTCGTTTTCTTCACGGACAATACAGCTACTAGGGATATCATCTGTAAGGGTAGATCCAAGCTACTCAGTATCATGTCTTTTCTGAGGAAACTGACTCACACCGCTTTAATGGATAATTTTCACATTGAATGTGTGCATATCGAGGGAAAAAAGAATCTAGCAGCTGATGCCTTATCACGCTTTGACTTCCAGGCGTTCCGACAACTCATGCCAGAAGCGGACCAGACGGCTACCACGCCACCTCCTTTCAACACTCTGACGCTGGATTGAATATTCTGCATGCAGGAGCAATTAATCTGATCAATCAGTCTCTCGCCAAGACCACGGCGAGATCTTACAGAACAGCCTGGAGGGCTTTCCTCAGTTTCCAGCAGTTACACCCTTCATCCTCACCTTTCAGCATACAGTATATCCTATCCTTCGTATACTTTTGCCACATTTCCAAAAAAATTATCACATAATTCCATCCGTTTGTATTTGGCTGGGGTTCAGCATTTCCATTCACTTAGTCATCCCAGTTCTCCGTCCATTATCAGTTCTCATGCCATCAAAGCAGCCTTGAAGGGCATTCAGAAGTCTGAGAAGCCCAAACCTGCAGCTAGAGCACCACTGTCAGTAACTACCTTCCAGCAGATTAGCATTACTCTTGACAATAACCCATTTGGTCTGGGGAGAAGCCTTGTAATCAAGGCTGCAATGTATTTAAGCTTTTATGGGTTCCTCCGGCCAGGAGAATTTACACGAACCAATTATGGGTCAGATTTCCTCCTGATCAGACATCTGGTCCCCACCGACTCAGGATACCAGCTTATGTTAGACCACACCAAAACCCAACAGGTCACACAAGCCCGGGTAGAATATTTCCCCACCAACAATCCTTGGTGCCCGGTGAGAGTGCTACGTCTATTACTAGAGTCCCTCCGGGGACAATCACCCGAGTCGCCTTTACTCCCGTTTCCGATTCTGGCACTTACTACCAAAGACTTCGTCAAACACATTAGAATCTTGGTGTGCAGTACGGGTATCAACCCAGATACCATCACTGGTCATTCATTTAGGATAGGGGCGGCTTCATCGGCTTCCAGGCATGGTGTTCCTGCTCACATTATTAAAAGACTGGGGCGGTGGAACTCGCCTTGTTTCCAACTGTATGTCCCGAACCCACGAGCTGAAATTGCCGGAGCTTTCAATGTATTGGCTAACGTGTAAAATGCATTGTTACTTTCATTAAATTACTTTCCCTACAAGTTGGTGTTTTGCCCACTTCTTACTTCAGGCTTACCTATACGGCCGGATGGGCACACATCAGGCTTATGTTTGTTAGGGTAAGCCGCACACACTTCTTGGTAAGAATCCGACCATAAGTGGTGGTTAGCCTGTATAGGCTAATCTAATTTATGGGAGGAGTCTGGAGGCGTATTTATACTCACTCCCAGGGGCAGGGGAAGATCCGACTGCTCCGGTTCCCCCACCCTCCACTCCCTCTTTTTATTCAGTATACATAGACATTTTCTTAGGGGTAGCCCACTTCTTACTTCAGGCTTACCTATACGGCCGGATGGGCACACATCAGGCTTATGTTTGTTAGGGTAAGCCGCACACACTTCTTGGTAAGAATCCGACCATAAATATATATATATATATATATATATATACATATACACATACATACATACACATTCACATACACTTAGAAATACACATACACACATACACGTACTAACATACACCTACACAAATAAATGTATACACACATAGAAAATACATATACCAGTGTACATACATACATGCATGCACATATAATCACACATAGATATCACATTAAACACATAGAGCATATTCTAACATATCACATCTCAATCACAGGCATATAATTAATTTAACATTATAAAAAGAAAAAGAATAACACATTATATATATATACACATATACATGTATCCATGTGTATACGCACACATACGCGTAAAAGCACGCGTGTGCACATACACACATATCCACATTCTTCCATATAAAAGGATAGCTTAAATATATACTCCACAGTATATGCATGTCATATAAAATACGCGTCAATTACTCGATGCATTAAAAAAAAAAAAAAAAAAAAGGAATCAATGCACTTGTTCTAAGGATTCGTTTAACCCCCGGGGCATTAAGGTGTTCAATTTGAAGATCCAAAACATCTCCTTATTACATAGTAGTTTGTAATTATTATTTGGAATCTTTTCAAGAGGTGTTATTCTTAGTAGTGTTGGATCTCTATTGTGTTGAAGGTTAAAATGCCTAGATACACTATGGAGGTTGAAGCCATGGCGTATATTGAATCTATGGCCATTGATACGCTGTCTTAAACTCGTAGTGGTTCTACCAATATATCTGAGGTCACACGGACACTCCAGTAGGTATATGATATAACCACTAGCACAGTTAAGATAATCCTTGATGTAATAGGGTTTACAATCGGCTACGGGAATTTCAGTTCTCCTGTGCATAATAATGTCACAACATTTAGAATTCTTAAGTCCACATTTGTAGGCCCCTGTAATAGCCTCACCTCCAAAGAACGTACCCACCTCCCTCCGTGGGGTAAATTTCTTTTTTTGCTTAGTGGGTATTGATGGTGCAATGAGGTTTTTTAGGGTCTTTGATCTTCTAAAGATGCATCTAGGGTTTTTAGGGACTATTTTCTCCATAATGGAATCCTGTTTGATGAGGTCCCAATTTTTAGAAAGGATCTTTTTAATGTAGCCATGTGAGGTATTGAATCGAGTCAAAAAGGCTAGATCCAATCTCTCTTGGTTGTCTCCGTTGGTGACGGATTTCACCTGTAGACAGTCATTTTGTCCAAGTTGTAAAATCCTGTCACTAGCATCTTTTATAAGTGGTTCAGGGTATCCTTTCTCCCTGAACCTATTTCCTAGGGTCTTTAATTGAGAAGAACATTGTAGGTCAGAGGAACAATTGCGTCGTATACGCCTCATTTGCCCGTATGAGATATTGGTTTTCCATGATTTTAGATGACAACTAGAAAAATCTAGATAACTATTTGCATCCACCTCCTTAAAGTGGGTGGTGGTGCAAATTTGACCAGATTCGATGTAGATTTTCAGATCTAGAAAGACTACCTCGGATCCACTGATGGTAGATGTAAAATTTAGACCCCAGTTGTTTTGGTTTGATTGAAACCAAAACAACTGGGGTCTAAATTTTACATCTACCATCAGTGGATCCGAGGTAGTCTTTCTAGATCTGAAAATCTACATCGAATCTGGTCAAATTTGCACCACCACCCACTTTAAGGAGGTGGATGCAAATAGTTATCTAGATTTTTCTAGTTGTCATCTAAAATCATGGAAAACCAATATCTCATACGGGCAAATGAGGCGTATACGACGCAATTGTTCCTCTGACCTACAATGTTCTTCTCAATTAAAGACCCTAGGAAATAGGTTCAGGGAGAAAGGATACCCTGAACCACTTATAAAAGATGCTAGTGACAGGATTTTACAACTTGGACAAAATGACTGTCTACAGGTGAAATCCGTCACCAACGGAGACAACCAAGAGAGATTGGATCTAGCCTTTTTGACTCGATTCAATACCTCACATGGCTACATTAAAAAGATCCTTTCTAAAAATTGGGACCTCATCAAACAGAATCCCATTATGGAGAAAATAGTCCCTAAAAACCCTAGATGCATCTTTAGAAGATCAAAGACCCTAAAAAACCTCATTGCACCATCAATACCCACTAAGCAAAAAAAGAAATTTACCCCACGGAGGGAGGTGGGTACGTTCTTTGGAGGTGAGGCTATTACAGGGGCCTACAAATGTGGACTTAAGAATTCTAAATGTTGTGACATTATTATGCACAGGAGAACTGAAATTCCCGTAGCCGATTGTAAACCCTATTACATCAAGGATTATCTTAACTGTGCTAGTGGTTATATCATATACCTACTGGAGTGTCCGTGTGACCTCAGATATATTGGTAGAACCACTACGAGTTTAAGACAGCGTATCAATGGCCATAGATTCAATATACGCCATGGCTTCAACCTCCATAGTGTATCTAGGCATTTTAACCTTCAACACAATAGAGATCCAACACTACTAAGAATAACACCTCTTGAAAAGATTCCAAATAATAATTACAAACTACTATGTAATAAGGAGATGTTTTGGATCTTCAAATTGAACACCTTAATGCCCCGGGGGTTAAACGAATCCTTAGAACAAGTGCATTGATTCCTTTTTTTTTTTTATGCATCGAGTAATTGACGCGTATTTTATATGACATGCATATACTGTGGAGTATATATTTAAGCTATCCTTTTATATGGAAGAATGTGGATATGTGTGTATGTGCACACGCGTGCTTTTACGCGTATGTGTGCGTATACACATGGATACATGTATATGTGTATATATATATAATGTGTTATTCTTTTTCTTTTTATAATGTTAAATTAATGATATGCCTGTGATTGAGATGTGATATGTTAGAATATGCTCTATGTGTTTAATGTGATATCTATGTGTGATTATATGTGCATGCATGTATGTATGTACACTGGTATATGTATTTTCTATGTGTGTATACATTTATTTGTGTAGGTGTATGTTAGTACGTGTATGTGTGTATGTGTATTTCTAAGTGTATGTGAATGTGTATGTATGTATGTGTATATGTATATATATATATATATATATACATATGAGAGTATGGGTGTGTATGTTAGCATATGTGTGATTGAGTGTTTTATGCATGTGTACATGCATGTGCATATGTCCTTGCACCTGCATATACATGTGTACACTATATTTGTATATTTTTACATTTGTATTCTTTTTATATTATACTATATCAGTATTGTATGTTTTTAATTGAACATGTTTCTCTTAATGTATTACTTGCCTCCCCCTTTTTTGTAAACATGTCCGTAGGATGGGCGTTTTTGGTTCTTTAACAATTTACCAATAGTTATTTCAGTGTGTTCCACTCTGGAGCGCATCGGGTCGCCGACACGTCTAGTGCACAGGCGTCGAGTGTTCCATCCATCTCCGCTTGCGCATTGGTGCGCTCCAGCGTGGAGCGCATCTGTCCGGAGGGCTGGCGTGTCATCCTCGATCACGTGGCGATTCTCGTCACGTGGTCGCGGGTCACATTGCCGGAACTCCGGGCTTTCCTCCTCTTAGGAGGTAATCACTATACCTCTGGGTATCACGTGATCTATGATCACGTGACCCTGGAACATGTGACCTGCAGAACCGGATCTGCAGGTCCTCAAACCATCCTTTTATTAGAACACAAGAACCAATTAACACGCCTCTACCCCGGACATGGTATGTATATAAGGGGGCAGTTATTACTTTGTTTTGATATATGCCTGAGGAAGGAGGCGATCCTGTAAGCCCTCCGAAACGCGTCGCAATAAACCCTACCCTATCTATCCACGGACCTCCGGGCCTTTTTGTCATACTCTCCTGGAAGGGGATGATGTGAAAGGTTACTGTACCTACACATCTCCCCTAGTGAAGTAAGTTCATTACAGTGACAATCTACTATATTTTGGTTTGATTGTTATTATGTTATATACTGCCTCCGAGCGCTGGTTTTTCCATTTGTTCTTTTTTCATACACGGACCACGGCACTGTGATTCCGGCTCACCCTGCGCCCTCCCTAAGGGATGTCTACATGACGGAGATTGTTTCAGTGTATAAGTGACAAGAGGACTCCAGGTGTTAGTGGGGGATCACTGTCTTGTGACCTCCCACATACACCGGGTGAGTACAAACCTCTTCTACTTTTAATTGCTTTTGGGATCTGAGCGCCGCCTCTTTCTGTTTTATCTATTATATAGTCAAATAAAAATAATTCCTGGAATACCCCTTTAAACTATTCAATGATAATAAAATCATATTTTGTTTGGTTGGCCACAAATTTTCTTTAAATGAAGCCCATGGCCAGTTTGCCACAATGGGCTTAGAATTATGATCAGTCTCATCCCTTTTTTTTGTTCATAGGCAATTCATGCACTGACAAACGGAATTTTCCTAAATATGTATCACATTTTTGGGGGGTTTGCCACTTGTCTTTAACCAATAAATTCCTGCTGATAGGTCCTCTATATTCTTAACAATGTATAAATGCTGCAAGACTTTACTTTCTCTTATTGAGAACAATAAAAAAATGTTTTACTTTGTGATGACATCTAGGGATAAGCGAATCGAATCTGATGAATCCGAATTCGATACGAATACCAGGAAAAATTTGGTTCGCAATGAATGCGAATATCGCTGCAATTTGATCGTGCAAATCGCTTAATTAAACTCCATTTAGTGCGGTCCAGGCTCCAGGGCATCTAAAATGGCATATCCATATGTGAGGACATGGGGCAATGAAACCTGGGAAGGTGGGAACAAGGGTAGGCGGGATGACCCTGAATCACATGCAGCATGCCGCCTATAAGCAGCCAGCCACCCCGTGATGTCACAGCCCTATATAATCTGTGGCCATCTTGCAGCCAGTCACTTCAGCCTTTTATTGCAGAGAGATAGAGAGGGACAGACAGCGCTGTGTGTTGCACAGAAAAGCATTTTTCAAGCAGCTATTCACCTCCCAGTCACATCAGCATTCTGTTGCACAGAGAGAGAGAGACGGAGAGCAGTGTGTGTTGCACAGAAAGGCATTTTTACAGCAGCGATTCACCATCCAGTCACTACAGCATTCTATTACAGAGAGAGACAGAGAGCAGTGTGTTGCAGTTATTTGCAACGAACAGCAGCGATTCACCTCAAGCCCAAATTCTGCCTAGAAGCACTGATAGGGAAGGGGTGAGATTGAGAGGGAAAGTGCAATTATGGGTGTAGTACACAGCGACTGTGTGCTGCAGCTCTGGTGTGTACTGCTGGTGTTGTACACAAATACTTTTTTAAGCGTACTGGAGCGCATTGTCCTCCCCTCATAAGTGCATACCACATACGGACATCTAAGTGGTGTATTATTTTGTTCCTGTTAAAGTCTTGAGGGCCCGGATACTGTGAAAGTCCAGCCAAAAGTACACACCGGCTAGTGTTGTACACAAATACTTTTTGAAGCATACAGGAGCGCATTGTCTTCTCCTCATAAGTACATATCGCATACGTACATCTAAGTGGTGTACTATTTTGTTCCTGTTAAAGTCTTAAGGGCCTAGATACTGTGAAAGGCCAGCCAAAAGTACACACCTGCTGGTGTTGTAGACAAATACTGTTTTAAGCATACTGGAGCGCTTTGTCCTCCCCTCATAAGTGCATACCAAATACGTACATCTAAGTGGTGTACTATTTTGTTCCTGTTAAAGTCTTAAGGGCCTAGATACTGTGAAAGGCCAGACAAAAGCTGGTGTTGTACACAAATACTGTTTTAAGCTTAGTGGAGCGTATTGTACTCCCCTCATATACGCACTAAGTATGTCAGGCAGAGAAGTTCCAGGACGTGCACAGAGGAGTGGTAGAGGCCTAAATTCATCAGGCACAGGTCGCAGTAGACTAGGGGCGAGTGGCAACAGGAGTCACAGCGAGAGGCCTGAGCTCCCGGTATCAGCTAGTGGTCGTGTCTCGACCAGCAACCTATCTGCCGTCATCAATTGGTTAACACCGTCATCCACTTCATCACAAGTGACATCTGACACCCCAATTCAACAGTCGGTGGGTTCCTCAGACATAACCTCAGTTGGCATGGGCCGGGAGCAGTCCCTGTCCTCCCATTGCCTCTGTCCTATGCTGTTCCCTCCCCCACAGAAGTATCTTATGCTGTGGGTTCAGCTCCACTATATAGTAAGGACGATCTAGAGGACAGTCAGCAGCTACTGCCCAGCCAATAAGTGGAGGAGACATCCACCTCTTCCTCCGCTAGGCGGGCAAGTAGTGATGAGGAGAGTGGTGTGGGAGATGGTGTTGCAAGCGTTCAGGCTCCTGAAGCAGACACTGTTGAGGAACCTGAGGAGGACATCAGTGATGTGCAGACACTTGTTGATGATGATGAAGCCAATCGCACTCGGAAGCCGGGTGCAGAATGGGCTTCATCATCAGGAGAAGAAGGTTGCAGGTTTCCCGTGAGGCAGCAGCTGAGCCAGCAAGGTGGTGGCATGGTTGGCAGTCAGCATGGTGGCAGAAGTGGAAAGTCTGGAGCCAAACGTGCCCAGGGTAGACCACCTGCTTCGTGGCAACCTAACTTTCTGGGAGGTAGTGAAACAGGGGTTCCTGGAGTCGGTGGCAGTAACAGTCAATCAGTGTGGACTTTTGGTGTGAAAATCAGCTACTCTGCGTTGTGGCAGTTTTTCATCAAGCATCCGGAGGAGGTTAACATGGCCACGTGCACGATGTGTTGGCAGGAGGTGAATCGTGGACAGGGTCCCTATGTTGGGAGAACCGTGGCTCCAATGTGATGGTCCAGCTTGCTGCATCACCCTCTGGCACGTCGCTCCCTCTTTCAGACAGCCAAGGCTCCACCACCTCAGCTGAAGGAAGCTGTGTGTCAAACCCATCTTCTGTCACTCCAGGTGCTCCTGCTCCTCCTACTTCGAGTCATTCCACCAGCAATCCATTGGCGAAGCTATGTCCAAGAGATAACAGTATACGCCCACTCATACAGCGGTGCAGAAGCTGAATGTACTCCTGCCAAAGTTGCTGGTGCTGCAGTCCCTCCCGTTTCAAGTGGTGGACTCTGCACCTTTCAGAGAACTGATGGCTTGTGCCGAGCCGAGGTTAAGAGTCCCAAGCGGTCATTTCTTTGCGAAGAAGGGTACCGGCCCTGCACAATTTTGTGGAACAGAAGGTGGGCCAGTCCTTGAGCCTGTTGGTGCGTACCAAAGTGCACGGCAGCGCCGATGTTTGGAGCTGTAACTACGGTCAGGGACAATACATGTCCTTTACGGCCCACTGGGTGAATGTGGTTCCTGCACAGCCACAACAGCAACTTGGACAGATCACACCGCTTCCGTCTCCACGCTCTCAGGACATTGGTGCGACTTCGCCTCCTCATCCACCGTGTCCTCAGCCTCCACTGCACGGACAAGTCTCAGTGCCCCTCCAGCATAGCATGTGTGCAGGGCACACGGTGTCACACTGTTCTTCACATAGTTTGCCTTGGCGAACGGAGTTACCTGGGGGAGGAACTGCTAAAAGTAATTCATGAAGAAATCGAATCATGGCTTACTGGAAATGGGAGTCATGGTGACTGACAATGGGAAGTACATCTTGTCTGCGCTGCGACAAGGAAGCCTGAGACATGCGCCCGGCATGGCACACGTGTTCAATCTGGTTTTCAAGCAGATCCTGAAGTGTTCCCCCCATCTGCAAGAAATACTAACAATTGGTAGGAAAATTTGCATGCTCTTCAGCCACTCGTACACCGCAAAGCACACCCTCCTTGAGCTGCAGCGTCAGAATGGCATCCCCCAACATGGTCTCATTTGCAACGTTGGAATTCAACCCTCCACATGTTTGACCGACTGTAAGAACAGCCATCACTGATTTCTTGATGATCCAAGCACATAGGGGGACTCCCCTGTGTAACTTCAATGTCAACCCGTGGCAGCTCATACGTGACACCTGCCGTTTGCTCAGGCCCTTTGAGGAAGCCACATTATTAGTCAGTTGCCAGGATTACAGGAGGAATGACGTCATTCCACTGCTTCATTTACTACAACACATGTTGGAAACCATGGCTGGTCAGGGCACTGGAAACATGGGGGGGGCATTTACTAATCTTTTACTATGTATGTTTTTTACCCTGTTTTTTTCTACTTCATTTTTGACTATGTGCGACAAATTTACTAAATTGTTGCACGGCATTAATAAATTTGGCACACATAGGCAAAAGTGGGAAATTTACTTCATGTAGTAGAAAAAAATTGTCTGTTCCTTTTTCCTGCTGTCTGAATTGGTTTTGCTGCTGGTTTCCTTCTGGATCTTTTGTTTTTGAGTTTTTTTTTAGCTTTTTCACCACATCTAAATAATTCAATAACTACAGTGGTCCCTCAAGTTACAATATTAATTGGTTCCAGGAAAACCATTGTAAGTTGAAACCATTGTATGTTGAGACCATAACTCTATGGAAACAGGGTAATTGGTTCTAAAGGCACCAAAATGTCATCCAAAATAGGAAAAAGTGACAAAGAAAAATAAGTAGATAACTGATATAGATAAAGCAAATCCCTACATATAAAAGTAATAAAGATCTGCTGGGAGCTGTAAATCACTGTCTATGTCAGTGTTTCCCAAGCAGGGAGCCTCCAGCTGTTGCAAAACTATAACTCCCAGCATGCCTGGACAGCCAAAGGCTGTCCGGGCATGCTGGGAGTTGTAGTTTTGCAAAAAATGGGGCCACCCTGCTTGGCAAACACTGGTCTATGTAGAGGACAGGAGCTTCTTCAGTGGTCCTGTACAGTACAGGCAATGTCCCAAACAAGTAATGGAGTCGCCCTCACCTGGTGTCCAAAAGAGCAGCTAACCCTGATACAGGTAAAGTGTACAGAACATGTAATACCAGACACCAGTCAGTGCATACACTTCAGTAATACAGGGGTTTTACCAGTGAATGCCCATTTTGATTGGTTGGTTCTTCCAGCCATTGACACGTTTTACAGATCTGGACTGTCTGTAGCATTGTATGTTGAGTCTGGTTTCAACTTATGATGGTCCAGAAAAGACCATTGTATGTTGAAACTATTGTATGTTGAGGCCATTGTAAGTTGAGGGATCACTGTAAATTGTAGTCATGGCTCAGAAGTGGTAAACGGCGTTTAGTGTGTGTGTGTTTATTACATTTTTTTAACACAGTTTTTTTCTCCCTAAATGTACTTACACTTTTTTTTTTTGGTTACTTCTTCTACAGATCTGTGTATCCTGTGGACTCCTTCGGATTCGGTGGACTACTTCGATGACCAGCGTTTTTCTTTGCTTGATGTTAATAAAATGGTTAACGAGGGCTTGTGGGGGAGTGTTTTTTGTAATAAATTTTTTTAAAAACCTGTTGTGTTTTATTTTTATTTTACTTTACTAGACAGGCTTAGTAGTGGAAGCTGTCTTATAGACTGAGTCCATTACTAAGCCGGGCTTAGCGTTAGCCACAAAAACAGCTAGCGCTAACCCCCAATTATTACCCCGGTACCCAACACCACAGGGGTGCCGGGAAGAGCCGGTACCAACAGGCCCGGAGCGTCAAAAATGGCGCTCCTGGGCCTAGGCGGTAACAGGCTGGCGTTATTTAGGTTGGGGAGGGCCAGTAACAATGGTCCTCGCCCACCCTGGTAACGTCAGGCTGTTACTGTTTGGTTGGTATTTGGTTGAGAATAAAAATAGGGGGACCCTATGCGTTTTTTTAATATATTTAATTATTTATTTAAAAAAAAAAAACGCATAGGGTCCCCCCTATTTTCATTCTCAGCCAAATACCAACCAAACAGTAACAGCCTGACGTTCCCAGGGTGGGCGAGGACCATTGTTACTGGCCCTCCCCAGCCTAAATAACGCCAGCCTGTTACCGCCTAGGCCCAGGAGCGCCATTTTGGACGCTCCAGGCCTGTTGGTACCGGCTCTTCCCGGCACCCCTGTGGCGTTGGGTACCGGGGTAATAATAGGGGGTTAGCGCTAGCTGTTTTTGTGGCTAGCGCTAAGCCCAGGTTAGTAATGGACTCTGTCTATAAGACAGCTTCCACTACTAAGCCTGTCTAGTAAAGTAAGAAAAAAACACAACAGGTTTTAAAAAATTTTTATTACAAAAAACACTCCCCCACAAGCCCTCGTTAACCATTTTATTAAAATCAAACAAAGAAAAACGCTGGTCATCGAAGTAGTCCACCGAATCCGAAGGAGTCCACAGGATAAACGGATCTGAAATGAGAAGAAAACAAAAAAAATGGGTTAGTACATTTATTATCACCTGCTCACACATCTCCCGCCCCGCACGACTACAACTGCCAGCATGCCCTTACAGTAAGGACATGCTGGGGGTTGTAGTTGTGTGGTGCAGGAGATGTGTGGGCAAGTGACAAGCTTGTCCCCTGCCCCCAGCTGCAGGACTACAACTCCCAGCATGCCCTTACAGTAAGGTGGGGCGGAGGCCGGGCACAGTGTTTCCCAACCTGGGACTTGTAGTTTTGCAACATCTGGAGGCACCCTGGTTGGGAAACACTGTTTTAGGCCAGTGTTTCCCAACCAGGGTGCCTCCAGATGTTGCAAAACTACAAGCCCCAGCATGCCTGGACAGTCAAAGGCTGTCTAGGCATGCTGGGAGTTGTAGTTTTGCAACATCTGGAGGCAACCTGGCTGGGAAACACTGGCCTAAAACAGTGTTTCCCAACCAGGGTGCCTCCAGATGTTGCAAAACTACAAGCCCCAGCATGCCTGGACAGTCAAAGGCTGTCCAGGCATGCTGGGAGTTGTAGTCTTGCAACAACTGGAGGCACCCTGGTTGGGAAGCCTGCGCAACTTACCGGCTTCCGTAGGATCCAGCGCTGCACGACACTGCCGCGCGACAGTGCCGCGCGACGATCTCCGACAGCGATCGTCGCTGGAGCCTCGGAAGGGTAAGTGAACTTCTTCGCCGGTCCCCTTCAGCTGTTTAGTTTTGCAACAGCTGGAGGACTACAGTTTACAGACCACAAACCAGTGGTCTGCAAACTGTGGCCCTCCAGCTGTTGCAAAACTACAACTCCCAGCATGCCTGGACAGCCAATGGCTGTCCAGGCATGCTGGGAGTTGTAGTCTTGCAACATCTGGAGGCACCCTGGTTAGGAAACACTGTTTTAGGCCAGTGTTTCCCAACAAGGGTGCCTCCAGCTGTTGCAAAACTACAACTCCCAGCATGCCCGGACAGCCAATGGCTGTCCAGGCATGCTGGGAGTTGTAGTCTTGCAACATCTGGAGGCACCCTGGTTGGGAAACACTGTTTTAGGCCAGTGTTTCCCAACAAGGGTGCCTCCAGCTGTTGCAAAACTACAACTCCCAGCATGCCCGGACAGCCAAAGGGTGTCCAGGCATGCTGGGAGTTGTAGTCTTGCAACATTTGGAGGTACCCTGGTTGGGAAGCTTGCGCAACTTACCGGCTTCCGTAGGATCCAGCGCTGCACGACACTGCCGCGCGACGATCTCCGACAGCGATCGTTGCTGGAGCCTCGGAAGGGTAAGTGAACTTCTTCGCCGGTCCCCTTCAGCTGTTTAGTTTTGCAACAGCTGGAGGACTACAGTTTACAGACCACACACCAGTGGTCTGCAAACTGTGGCCCTCCAGCTGTTGCAAAACTACAACACCCAGCATGCCCTGACAGCCAAAGCCTATGGCTCTCAGGGCAGGAGCCGGAGCTGACATTACAGTGCAGCCGCCCGGGCTCCTCATACGGTCTCCCCGCTACCCCCCTTGTCTCCCGCCCGGGCTCCTCATACGGCCTCCCCGCTACCCCCCCCTTGTCTCCCGCCCGCGCCGCTCAGCTACCGCTGCTACAAGACTACAACTCCCAGCGTGTCCTCACTGTAAGGCCATGCTGGGACTTGTAGTCTTGCAACAGCAGACAGATGGAAGTTGTGTGGCGCTGGCAGGTGAGAGGGGTGGGATGTAAATCACTGAAGTGTCCCTGTAGCGCAGTGAGGGTAGCGGGGAGAAAGTATGTCGGAGCCTGGGCGGCAGTAGCTTTTCCTGCTCCATGTTGGAGCTGGAGTAAATTTAGTCAATTTTTATGGCCGTTGCGACAGTTTATTGCGCAACTGCGACTGTCTCAGTTAATAAATTCCTGACCACTGCAAGTAAAAACTGAAAACTTGCGTAAATTAAGCGGGAAATTTTTTTTTGACTTTCTATTTCTAGCTCTTGCTAGGGAAAGTCGCACAATTTATAGGGTAGGCGCAATTGCGACAATTTTGCGCCAAAAATAGTCAGAAAAAAATGACTAAACCCTTTAGTAAATGCCCCCCATGGTGCTTACAGTGGAGGAGGAGGGGGAGGGGCACAGTGGAGCACACTTTAGTTTTCGCAAAGTGGGTGGTTTTTCTAGTCATCTGACAGGAGAGGAGGAGCAGGGGCAGCCAGAGGAGCTAGAGGGTTATGAGGAAGGCGAGACAGAGGACCCAGACACACTGTGGCAGTATTCAGTAGAGATGGAGGCAGGAAGTCCCTCCGAATCACTTGCACAAATTGCACAATGCATGCTCACATGCTTGTATAGTGAAATTGTCACCATTCGGCAGTGGGATGACTTCTGGCTCTCCACTTTATTGGACCCTCGCTACCGGCACAAAATGGGGGCCTTTTTTACACCCACTGAGAGGGAGGACAAACTGACCTACTACGGAGACATCCTATGTAGTCAGTTGGCCGATGCCTATCTGTGCCATAGTCCATCCTCTCGCAGATCTGACTCAGGCGGCCCTCTGCGCTCACCTTCCACAGCCATGGCTACTGGGGAGGTGTGGGGCGGCAGGAGCAGTACCAGCTCCATCAGCAGCAGCCTGAGTCTACAGTCACTGATGAGTAGATTTCTTCACCTGCAACTCATCAGCAGCAAGTAGACCTGGAGCAGGATTTTTAACCAGCAGGCGATGGCATACCTTGACATGCCCATGCCAACACACCTTGAAGATCTGCTGGACTTCTGGCAGCCAAACTTGATTTGTGTCCGCAACTAGCAGAGTTTGCCCTGGAAAAGCCATCCTGCCCGGCATGTAGTGTGCCATCAGAGTGGGTGTTTAGTGCGGCAGGGGGCCATAGTGACCCCAAGGAGAATTTGTCTGTTCAAAAAAATATGGAGAGACTGACCTTTGTGAAGATGAATCAGGCATGGATCAGCCAGGATTTCCAATCGGATCATTATACAAGATTGTATATGTGCACCATGTCTGTTTTTCTACCCAAATTTCCAACCATCAATGCCTGATGCATCAGAGTAGATTGACCATGGTGCCACACCAACACTTCACAAATATGGATAGTGCTAAACATATTTAAGGTGCTGCTCCCCAGTTACAGACATTCATCCGCATCAGACCAGAAGTAAGAATTGAGGATATGCATAACGTAAAACTTAACTTTTAATAATATGCTTAGGATAAAGTGTATGGACCCCAATTTTTTTTTTTAAATCAAACAAAAGGAAAGGTGTGCAAAAAACACCATGTGCCACTTACACCACCAAGTATTGATGTGATGCAAAGACCTCTAAAAAGTGGAAGGCAACAACGTATGGTCCATTGTAACAGGTGGGGTAAAAACATCCCCTGTAAGGCCCTACTCTCGCATTATTAATTCCCTTCTTGGCAAGTGTTACTCACCTTAAAAAGGGCGGCTCCACACAGGAACCTCTCCCTATTTCCCACTAAAAAACACTGCCATTTCCTAGGGTTTTAGGTGTAAATAGAGAGTTTCCTGTGTGAGGCCACCCTTTTTAGGGTGAGTAACAATTTCTAAGAAGGGAATTAATAGGGCGAGAGTAGTGCCTTACAGCAGAAGTTTTTACCCCATCTGCTACAATTGACAATACGTTGTTCCCTTCCACCTTTTAGAGGGAAGTGTTACTCGTCTTAAAAAGTGCGGCCCCACACAGGAACCAATCCCTATTTCCACCTAAAAACCCTGGGAAATGACAGTGTTTCTAGGTGGAAATAGGGAGAGGTTCCTGTGTGGGTCCGCCCTTTTTCGGGTGAGTAATACTTGCCAAGAAGGGAATTAAGAATGCAAGAATAGGGCCTAACAGTTTTTAAAAGTTTTTACCCTCACCAATTACAATGGACCATACGTTGTTCCCTTCCACCTTTTAGAGGTCTTTGCATCACATCAATACTTGGTGGTATGGGTGGCATATGGTGTTTTTTGCACACCTTTACTTTACTAAAATTTGGGTCCATATACTTTACCCTAAGCATATTATGAAAAGTTAAGTTTTACGTAATGCATATCCTTAATACTTACTTGTGCACACTAACACTTTTACAAAAGAGACTGTTTTCTTCTGCCTACCTGCCTCAGGTACTATTTTGATCCTACCACCCACCTGATGCCACACATCTAATGCCAATTTCTCCTTTTTTATCAACCTTCGTTACCAGGTACTGGTATTGCCACCCACCGCAGTCACTTTCAGGACTTATCATGCTGCTGCCACCTCCAGGCTGTCTCATTCTGCCACCATATGTTCTCCTCATGCTGATTCCAGCTCCAAGCTGTCTCATACTGCCACCATATTTTTTCCTCATGCTGCTGCCACTTCCAGGCTGTGTCATTCAGCCACTATATGGTCTTCTCATGCTGCTGCCACCTCCACGCTATGTCATTCAGCCACTATATGGTCTCCTCATGCTGCCACCACCTCCATGCTGTGTTATTCAGCCTCTATAAGGTCTCTTCATGCTGTCGCCACCTACACGCTGTGTCATTCAGCCACTATATGGTCTCCTCATGCTGCCACCACTTCCAGGCTGTGTCATTCAGCCACTATATGGTCTCCTCATGCTGCGGCCTACTCCAGGCTTTGTCATTCAGCCACTATATTATTACACTCACGTTTCAGAAGACAGGAATGCTGGTGGATGTGGATCCGCTGGACCTGTGCCGCAGATGACTCGGACTGTACCAGGGAGTGGAGTCAGAGGTGCAGCTGGTTTTCACCAGAGCCCGCTGCAAAGCGGGATGGACTTGCTGCGGCAGGCGGCACCCAGGTCGTTACCCCTGGCACGGCTCGACCACACAGGTGGCTGAGGAGACACGAGACACAGGAGAGATAAGGCAGCTCGTAGTTAGGATAGCAGAAGGTCAAGGCAGGAAGCAAAGTAGCATAGTCAGGATGTAGCAGGAGGTCAGTAGGCAGGCAGCAGAGGAGCAGTCAAGTCACATAGCAAAGGATCAGATATACAGTAAGGCAACTCTCAGGAATGCTTTCTCTCAGGCACAAGGCAACAAAGATCTGGCAGGGAAGTGAGAAGGGTGGAGGAATTTATCAATGAGCCACAGGTGAATTACACTGATGAGTGCACGGGCCCTTAAAATCTTAAAGCTCCAGCGCATGCGCGCCCTAGGGGACGGGGACACATGCACCGGAGCAGAGAGGCAGAGGCTGGGGCAGGAGAAGCACCAGGTGAGTGACGGCCTGGGGCTCTCATGCGGGCGCGTCCCGTGATGCGAGTCCCAGCCCCGCAGGCAGCAGGTAACGGAACCATGCGCTCACGGCCAGCTTGTGCGGCCTGAGCGCATAACATATATGGTCTCCTCATGCTGCTGCCAACTCCAGGCTGTAAGAGAAAAGGAGGCCAAAAAAGGCACCTGGTGCATTACCCTGGGAGACAAGAAACTCCCCACAAAAAGTGGGGGTGGGTAAGGGGTCTAATAGATGGCCGCTCACCTGGAGCGTATATTGGATACGCATATAACCTCAATCTGAGGTACAAAAAGGATCCTGTGCAGGCCTACATGTCTCAGGATGGGTCCAGAGGGAGATCCTGTGTGTGAACTGGATATAGCAAGGAAAGATGACCTACATGCAGGCACTCGGAAGTCAAGAGAGATCTCACAGCCAAGTCGTGGAAGTGGATTAAAGTTCACGTTTATTGATTCATAGCAGCAATAATGCGTTTCGGGGTGGTGTACATACCCCTTCTTCAGATTGACAGATTGATACAATACACGGAACCAGGGGGCTTTTTGTACACACATTGATTAAAAAACAAGATGGTGGCAGGGTCAAAGAGGCAAAACACTTTGTAAACAAAGCGGAGGAGCGGCGCAGAAGTTGCTAGGGACGCGTCGCTAAGAAGCGGGTCCCTGTATGACGAGTATCGACGAGTCCGTACGCTCTCTCTGCAGTTCAATACATGCAGGAATCCGCTTCTTAGCGACGCGTCCCTAGCAACTTCTACGCCACTCCTCCGCTCTGTTTACAAACAGAGTCGAAGCATGCTGCTTCTATTTACATCCCTTGGGGCGCACGGCAGCCACAATGTAAAATGCGCATCAAACCTCTCTTTTACTCCCGAACCGGATAGAAAGAAAAATGCCTCCTACAATAAACTGAATGGACTTTTTTTTTATTAATCATAGTTATATATACCCACGTCTAGCAAATATATCATGTGAATCAGGATACTAGTTTTATTTTCTGTATTTTATATTGTTATCCATGTGTTTTGCCACTTTGACCTTTGACCCAGCCACATCTTGTTTTTTAACCCCTTAAGGACTCAGCCCATTTGAGCCGTAAAGGGGTACTCCCGTGGAAAACTTTTTTTTTTTAAATCAACTGGTTCTAGAAAGTTAAACAGATTTGTAAATCACTTCTATTAAAAAATCTTAATCCTTCCAGTACTTTTTAGGGGCTGTATACTAAAGAGAAATCCAAAAAAGAAATGCATTTCCTCTGATGTCATGACCACAGTGCTCTCTGCTGACCTCTGCTGTCCATTTTAGGAACTGTCCAGAGCAGCATTTGTTTGCTATGGGGATTTTCTCCAGCTCTGGACAGTTCCTAAAATGGACAGCAGAGGTCAGCAGAGAGCACTGTGGTCATGACATTAGAGGAAATACATTTCTTTTTTGGATTTCTCTTTAGTATACAGCCCCTAAAAAGTACTGGAAGGATTAAGATTTTTTTTATAGAAGTGATTTACAAATCTGTTTAACTTTCTGGCACCAGTTGATTTAAAAAAAAAAAAAAAAAAAAGGTTTCCACGGGAGTACCCCTTTAACCCCTTAAGGACCGGGGTTTTTTCAGTTTTTGCATTTTCGTTTTTTGCTCCTTGCCTTTAAAAAATCGTAACTCTTTCAATTTTGCACCTAAAAATCCATATGATGGCTTATTTTTTGCGGCACCAATTCTACTTTGTAATGACATCAGTCATTTTGCCCAAAAATCTACGGTGAAACGGAAAAAAAAAATCATTGTGCGACAAAATTGAAAAAAAAACCCGCAGTTTTGTAACTTTTGTGGGCTTCCGTTTCTACGTAGTACATTTTTTGGTAAAAATGACACCTTATCTTTATTCTCTAGGTCCATACGATTAAAATGATACCCTACTTATATAGGTTTGATTTTGTCGGACTTCTGGAAAAAATCATAACTACATGCAGGAAAATTAATACGTTTAAAATTGTCATCTTCTGACCCCTATAACTTTTTTATTTTTCCGTGTATGGGGCGGTATGAGGGCTCATTGTTTGCGCCGTGATCTGAAGTTTTTAACGGTACCATTTTTGCATTGATAGGACTTATTGATCGCTTTTTATTCATTTTTAAATGATATAAAAAGTGACCAAAAATGCACTATTTTGGACTTTGGAATTTTTTTGTGCGCACGCCATTGACCGAGCGGTTTAATTAATGATATATTTTTATAATTCGGACATTTTCGCACGCGGCGATACCATATGTGTTTATTTTTATTTTTATTTACACTGTGTTTTTTTTTATTGGAAAAGGGGGGTGATTCAAACTTTTAATAGGGGAGGAGTTAAATGATATTCATTCACTTTTTTTTTCACTTTTTTTTTTCAGTGTTATAGGTCCCATAGGGACACACTGCACAAACTGATCTTCATCATTGATCACTGGTTTCTCATAAGAACGATTCTGCCGCATGACTGCTCAGGCCTGGATCTCATACTAAGGACCATACTAATACCATACTAATAAATCAAAAAACAAAGTCTTTATTGATATTTAACAAAATTTTAAAACATGTATTTAAAAAACACATATGCGCAGAATGGGTACAATAGAAAATCAGGCAGAAGAGAAGGAGATGATGGCGCTACAAAATAAATGAAGCCATTGCAATGAAAACGCGTTCAGGGTTAGGAGGTGAGAGGCGCCCTTCATGTGCATGGGTCATGTATACCTTGTGATTCAGTTATCATGTTTAGTGATGTTCCTGCACTCTTATGCTGGTGGTATATATTGTTATGGGTTATAAACATTCTCTTATGCAGTGATGTTCCTGCACTTCCATGCTGGTTATATATATTGTTATATGCCATACTTTATTAGTATTCATGATCCACACCCAGCTTAGTATCATCCTTATATTGTTTTTTTCTCTATTGATAGTTTATTTTGTAGCGCCATCATCTCCTTCTCTTCTGCCTGATTTTCTATTGTACCCATTCTACACATATGTGTTTTTTAAATACATGTTTTTTAATTTTGTTATATATCAATAAAGACTTTGTTCCTTTTGTATCATCATTTATTAGTATGGTCCTTTTTTCGGAGTTAATGGTAATCGCATGCAAAGTAGGTCATCCCTCCGGTAGGTATACGGTAAGGCTTCAATGGAACCCGGCTCCACGGCACTGATTGACCAGACAGGTGAATAGGTAAAGGAGGATTTATTGACCAGAATGCAACTCGTTTCACTGCGCTTGCGCAACTTCCTTAGGCTGTGACATTAAGCCACTATATGGTCTCCTCATGCTGCCGTCAACTCCAGGCTGTGTCATTCAGCCACTATATGTTCCCCTCATGCTGCTGCCACCTCCACGCTGTGTCATTCAGCCACTATATAGTCTCCTCATGCTGCTGCCACCTCCAGGCTGTGTCATTCTGCCGCCATTTGGCCTCCACTGGCTTATGTCAGTTTTTTTTTATAGCTTTTCGACCAAAAAAAATTAATATCAAACAAAACATTTTTCTGAAAATTCTGCTAAGGAGACAAAAGAAAATTTTCATAAAATTCGATCATCGCTAGTCCTCATATGTTATCTTTGGAATTACCACAAGAATCCAAATAAACAGGTTGGAGTGAGAAAATGTAACCATAACTGATTAAATGAAACATTGAAAGTTTGATACACAGTTTTGTAGTACCAGCCATGCTTACTTACACATGCATGGCTTGATATCTATCGACAAGCATTTGATACCGGCAGAATCTACCAAGTAGCCCTCCCGGATCAGGCCTACACCACTGAGAGGTAGTACAAACTGACACACTACTCTAAAATAGTGCCGCTCTGCAGCCTATATAGGCTGCCGCCACCTCCAGACTGTGTCATTGTGCCGCCCTATGGTCTTGTCATGCTGCCACCTCTAGGCTCTGTCATTGTGCCTCAATGTGATCTCCTTGTCATATTGATCTTGTAGTTTAACAGTATTTTTTCGAAGTAAGCACTTTGGGCACCCGGGACACTCGGACACAGTCATAAGTATGGGGGGGCGGGGGTTAAAGGCAGGGGCTGGGACAGGCGGTAGCTGGCCTCACGGCGGACCATCAGCCCAATTTTAAGATACATCTAGGAGCTTTTCCATAGTTTACACTGGAGCAATTATACACTATTGGAGCTGGAATTACCATGGCTGCTGACACCAGACTTGCCTTCCAATGGGTCCTAAAAAATGGATTTAAAGTTTGCTCATTCAAATTACCAGGCTCTGTCATTGTGCCGCTGTGCGGCAGTGATTCTAATAGCGATGCCTGCAATCTGCATGTCATATTGAATAACAGTATTATTTCACTAACATAGCACACTCCGTATGCGTATTATGACAAGGCAAAGTGTTCTACACCCCTATTGAGGCTCTCTGTAGCCCAGAAATAGCCTTTTTTAATAGTGATTCGCCACAAATAAATTTGGATCAAGCCGAATTGTTTAGGAAAATTTGGAGAATCGGCCAAATCAAATTTTTCAAAAATTCATTTATCTCTAGTGACATCTATGTGAAGGCTTCTTCTTATTTCTGATCAATACATGGCTGGAGTGTGTTTTTTTTTAACAGATCAAAAAGAAAGCGTATCCTAAAAGTCAGATTCCCATAGTATTAATAATGGGTCACAGCATAGCAAACCATCCTATTCTTCCTTTCAAAAGCCAATAAACTGTTGGGGTGGAACTATTTAAAGCTACCTGAAAATGTTTGCTGTCAGAAAAACCTCACTAATATAAACTGGACACTAATTTTTTTTTTTTTTAAACTTTATTTTAGTTTTATTCATTTTTAATAAGAACAAGAAGAGCAACATGGTCCATCCAATATCGAGGTCATCAACATACATACAAACATATATGGTAGGGTACACATAATCCAATGGTTACATGAGAATAACAAGGAAACTTAATACCCGGCACTATAAATCTTTGGTCCAATCGAACCACATGTCAATACGCTGTTTAGAGAGTCCCAGGGGTTTGGCTATGACACCCTCCAGGGTGAGATTGTGGCGTATCACCGCTTTAATGGCGAGAAAGTCCGGAATGTCCGTTGATTTCCAACATTTAGCTATAGCCGTTCTAGTCACTGTGAGAACTTGAAATAAAATCGTAACATGTTTAGGAAGTAACATTTCTACATTCATGGTCAATAGGGCCACCTCTGGACCCCACACAAAAGGGACATTAAGTAATTTATCAAGCAAGCATTTAACTCTTACCCATAGCACTTGCAACTTAGGACAAGACCACTATACATGCAATAGTGTCCCTTCTGCTGCCCTACATCTCCAGCATAGTGGTGAGACCAATGGAAATATTTTAGCAAGCCTAACTGGGGTATAGTACCACCTGTACATCAGTTTGCGGGAGGCCCCGAAGTGGTTAGCACATCTGGAGTGTTTTTTAGGTAGGGAAAATGCAAACTCCCACTGTTCAGAGGAGAATGACATAGTTAGGTCCTGCTCCCACCTATCCTGAAAAGGGTAACGCTCCGGGCAATCAAACTTTAGTATCTCAGAATACCCAATCGTAATGCCTTTCCCAAAGGACTCCCCATCCAAGAAGTGGGATTCATAAGTCGTTTTAAGGGGAACTACTGGCCATTGAAGGGAGTGCATGAAATGTCTTAGTCTAAGGTACAAGAAAAAGTCCTTATTAGAGATCACGTATTTGTCAACTATCGTAAAGAAGGGTAGCAGTCCATCTGCATCTACAACATCCACAAGAAATCTGATTCCCTTGGCTACCCATTGTCGGAAGTCAATGTCTGGAAGGAATGCTTCTATTGGAACATTTTGTAATCTGGGGGGAAGTAATCTAGTGCATATTGTAGACTAGCTCCACAACCGAACAGCTGCTGCTATTGCAGAATAGGGAGAAGAAGGCGAGGAAGTAGGGTTGAAGCGAAGAGTCCATAGAAAATGAAAAAGTGAAGGTGAGGAAAGAAGGACCGCCTCGATATCCACCCAGTGTGGCGGCTCCACTTGCCACCACCATCTCTTCAGTTGATCCAACACGACTGCCTGATAATAGGCCCGTAAATTAGGGACTCCCATCCCCCCCCTCTCCACAGATTGATATAACAAGGACGCTCGCACCCTAGATCTCTTCCCAGACCAAATAAAACAGAGTAGCATCTTCTGAAGTTGCGTTATGTAGGAGGCCAGTACGATCACTGGTAAGTTCCTAAAAAAATATATAATTTTAGGCAGTATCATCATTTTGGTGGTGGCTATGCGTCCCGCCCATGAGATAGGGAGTACAGTGTAGTGTTCGATATCTTTCCCAATTTGCGCTTTCAGTGCAGAAAAGTTCACTGACTCTAAGTTGTTAGGGTGGGAGGTCAATGAAATGCCCAAATAAGGGATTTTCTCTGTCGCCCAATTAAAGGGGAACCGCGTTTTCAGCTCGGCCTCCAAGTCCCTAGGGACACTAATTGCCAGTATGTTGGATTTGGAGGCATTCAGCTTATAATAGCTAACTTTACTGAAGGCCTCTATGACGTCCAGCACAGCTGGTAGGGAAGTTTGAGGGTGGGAGAAGCACATAATAACATCGTCAGCGAATAGGCCGATTCGGTGATCCGTGGGACCCACCCTAATACCCGTGATGGCGGACGACTCTCTAATGTGCTGAGAAAGTGGTTCCATAACCAGTGTAAAAATGACCGGGGACAAGGGGCACCCCTGTCTCGTCCCATTACTAAGAGGGAATTCCCCCGACAAGGCACCAGACGAGAATACTCTCGCCGAGGGTGACGTATAGAGGGCCATAATCGCTAAACTAAATGCAGACGGAATCCGAAATTTGTGTAGGACCACGCGTAAATACTCCCAATGTACCCGATCAAATGCCTTCTCCACATCCAAGGACAGGAGCAGAGAAGGCGCACGATCAGAGTGGGCTTTAGCAATCAGGCTCAGAAGGCGTCTCGTGCCATCTAGGGTCTGACGCTTCCGCACAAAGCCTACCTGATCCCTGTTGACCAGAGACGGGAGGTACGTATTAAGTCGGGAAGCCAAGACCATAGCATACAGTTTAATGTCACTATTTAGAAGTGAAATAGGCCTGTAGTTACCTGGATCATCTGGAGGTTTACCCTCCTTGGGGATAGTAACAACCAGTGCCTCCAGCATCTCCCTCGGAGGTTGTCCCAATTCAGCTATATTAGTAAAGACTCTAGTTAGGTATGGGGCTACCAGGGTGTCAAACTTCTTATAAAAGTCATTTAGTATACCGTCGGGCCCTGGGGATTTGCCTTTTTTGAGGGAACAGATACAAGAAATGACTTCCTCTTCAGTGAAAGCCCTATCAAGGTCTGCCGCCTGCTCATTAGACAGGGAGGGAAGAGATACAGACGAAATAAAGGAAGAAATAGCCTCAGCAGACGGTTGGTGCATCAAAGGGTCTGAGCGTAAATTGTACAATTTTTTATAATAGCTGGAGAAGCAATCAGCCATGCCCTTAGGATCAGTAATCTTGACACCTTGTAAGTTAGTCAGGTAGGCTATTCTAGATCTAGCTACTTTTCTCTTAAGTTGTTTGGCTAAGATAGAGGATAGAGCTAGTCTTATTACCCTGCCAGTAGTGAGTCATTTTGAGTCTCCTAAGAGCCAGCAACGAAATTTCAGCTGCTGTCTGTGGTGTAAAGCAGACCTTATTACGTCTGTGCAAGTCTGCTATCCGTTGTTGCAATTCTAATGTGCAAGACACTCTCTTCTTTCTCTCATGTGACGTTTGGCTAATGAAGTGGCCCCTAATAGTGGCCTTAAAGGCGCACCACAGCATAGAGTCCGCTACCGATCCATTATCATTAACCTGAAAAAAGGCGGGGATAACCGCGGCGGTGTCTTCTGCATATTCTGGATTGTTCAAGATCATGGAGTTAAGCCTCCACACAGAGACCGGGTGGTGGGTATACTTCTCCCTAAGCGTGAAACTAATGGGAGAGTGGTCAGACCATTCCAGTGGCAAGATTTTAGTCTGCGCTATCAGTGGAAGCAGAGACCTGGACACCAAAGTGTAGTCTATGCGTGAATACGTTTTATGTGCATTAGAATAAAATGTAAAGTCTCTTTCAGTAGGATGTGTCACCCTCCATGCATCGTACAACCCAAAAGTAGAAACCACAGAGAAAAAAACTGTCGGGCCTACTATAGAAGTTGGAGCTGTAGAGTCAACCTGGGGCCACATCGTCATGTTAAAGTCTCCTAGCAGAACTATGTGTCCAAGTGCCACCTTCTCCAGTTTGCGCAGGAGTGATTTTAAAAAGACACACTGGCGACGATTAGGGCCACGACATACAAGGCCACCAATGTATACTGTACCCCATTGAGCATACAGGTCAGAATTATATACCTCCCTCCAGCATCTACATGTGTGTTGTGCAGAGAAAGCCACCGAGTCACGTATAGCTATGGATACACCCCCCTTCTTGTTCAAGGCATGGGAATGAAATAAGTGGGGATATCTTTTATGCTGAAGACGACCAACGTCATCTAGATTCAGATGCGTTTCTTGTAGAGAGAGAACATCGGCATCTAAATGCTTGGCCTCATGCCATACAAGAGAACGTTTAAATGGCAAATTCAATCCCTTAGCGTTAAAGGAAACTAGTTTAAGTACCATCACAATACCTAAGGGAACTCTGTGTCATTGGTATTAACTTCACTGTAATAAGAAAATTCACCATCTCTGATATCATTGACAACCATAAGCAGCAGTAACATTCTGGACTCAAAAACATGTACCTTAGGGACCACGACTGGACAGACCAACAAACATAGGGGAAACAGAGATAAAGGGAACAAGAACAGGGGTAGTACATAAACACATATGTCAATAAAGGCCATGTGGTAAGCCTCAGTGGGGGACAAGTAATATCAATATGTCCGCAGCTGGGCCTATAGATATAAAGACATCTAAAAAGTACCTAATTAGCATTAAAAAGTCTGAACAGAACCATAAAGACTGTACCGGTTCCAGTCGCAGCAACCAAAGTCCACTAGTCCATGTGCCAAAGGGAAATGTGGGGGATTACAGCAACACAATGTCACTTATTACTTTTCCGTTTACGATTGGTGACCAAGCTCCATTCTTCTTCCACTGCAGGGATAGGAGAGGCTCCAGATGTCTGTGGGGATGATGCAGGAACAGGTAAGCTCCATTCCTTGCATAGGTGCTCCAGCTCCTCCGGTGTGGCCACCACCTTTTTAGATCCATTACGGGTAACAATCATTTTAACAGGGAAACCCCATTTGTAAGGTATCCCATGGTCCCGCAGCAATTTAGCTCCAGCGCTGAATTCCCGGCGTCTGGCCAGAGTGGCCACCGAAAGTTCCGTATACAACTGCAGGTCCGCAAACCTTCCAGGTAAAGTGGGTGCATTACGAGCCGCTTGCATCAGCTGGTCTTTTATATGGTAGAAATGCATGCGTAAAATAACATCACGAGGCACAGAGCTAGAGAGGGACTTCGGCTTAGGTAATCTATGTACCCTGTCCATGAGCAGATCCAGTGTGCTGCCTTGAGGGAGAAGTAAGGCAAAAAAGTCTGTCAAGTAGTCATTTAGTTCCTCAGTTTTTACTGACTCCGGCACCCCTCTAACTCTCAGGTTATTGCGGCGTGAGCGATCCTCCACATCCGCAATCTTCAGTTTTAGGGCCAGCACCTCATCCTCTAAGGAGTTAGTCACATCCACTACAGCATTGTGCGATGCAGTGAGCTCCGCCATCTTAGATTCAATATGGGAGGTACGGTTCCCTATGGTAGCCAGTTCAGCTTGTATGCTGGAAACTGCATTCTGTAGATAAACCTGAATAGAGCATTCTGACAGCAGGCCTCTCATTACATGTTCTTTAAGGGGTGTTTGGGTGGCCCCCTCAGTATCTCTCACTGGCAGACTCCCTGCGGACTGTGTTGCTAGGGGCACAGGAGAGTAACGTACCTTATGCAACCCGAGTAGCGCTGCCGATCTCCTGGGTGTTGACAGAGCCGCGGGTACCGAAGACTGGTAGTGTTCACTGTCCGCTTTCGAGGAGGCCGAGGCCGGAGAAGCACTCCCCACAGAAGGCGATGCCGAGTCGCTAGTGGAAGGCACTCCAGCTTGCTGAGGCGGGAAGGCCGCCACGCCATCGTGTGAGACCTCTGCAGCGTGGAAGAACGCAGTAAGTTTCATGGGGCTCTTCTTCTTGTTTCCCCTCGTACGAGTCATGTTCCAACCGGCAAGTAGTTCTCCAACTGGTGGCAGCCGGTTAGGAGGTAATTAGATAGGTACACACGCTATGAAGCCGCTAGCAGGCCCAGAGTATAGTGGAGCACAGAGACTATGCGACCGCCACCATGCGCTGCCGGACACACGCCATTCCAAACTGGACACTAATTTAAACAGATCCCTACTACAAAACTCTTTAAGACCTGATCTGAAATAATTCCAAACACAGCAACAAAAGGAACATTAGGTAAGTCATGATCACATAGACCAGGGCTGGCTCTGATTTTAGGCAAAATAGGCAACCGCCTAGAGCACCCTCTTTATGAGGGCGCCGATCGCTCTGCCAGCTGCAATAAAGTTAGCCAGTATCTGAAGCACCTGCCCATCAAGCAAAACCCCTAGCCCACCCATACTATATAATCAGCATTTTTCAGCCTGCTGGAGGAGGGCAGCACCACCTCTGAGGCAGACTGGGGCTATCACTAAGGTCAAGTCCGTCCAACATCCAGACATTGCACACGCCTTCATACATCGAGAGGAGCCAATGGGCGGGGTCAAGGGGTGGCAAAATTAGCTTTTGCCTAGGGGGGAGGGGGGGGGGGGGCATAAATCCTTGCACCAGGCCTGACAGAAACATTCCAGGATTGACAAAATATTAGGAAATTGAAATATCGGTATATATGTCTGGGTTTTTCAACAGGTACTGATCATGGATTCTGCTCCATCATTGTAAACCAGGCTGGACTGTGTTTATTATGTGACATGGGGGTCAAGCAATAGTTCACATACTGACAGCTCTTTGTTTGAACCTCACTGAATCCAGGGACACGTGTAATACACACTTCTCAAGATACAAACCTGAAAATCACTGAACTGGAAAACCATCAGACACATCTATACAGCAGTTATGTACTGTGAATTCCTAGAGATGACAGCAGAGAAGTAATAAATAAGGGGAAGTGTAAGAAGTTCCAGCGGCAACACTTTGATGCTGAGATTCCTGGAAGTTAATCGATGCTCTGGGCTCAGATCCTGGTCCTGTGACAGGTGCAAAGCGCAGCATCCAGAGTGTTAAACAGATTGAATCATCGGTATGTGGACTGAATCTCTGCAGCGTGATGATATAGGACAGCTAAAAATAACCAGCACCTCTCGCCTCCTATCTATGAAATCAGATCATTCTATTTTCCTTTCCGTATTATGCACTTTAGTGATCTCAATCTATATCCTCTTATTTAAACACCAGAACACACAGAAAAATGTCCATTGTAAAATGATATCCACTGCTCAAAATAATAAAGGGTACACTTAAACAACACAATGTAACTCCAAGTCAATCACACTTCTGTGAAATCACACTGTCCACTCAGGAAGCAACACTGATTGACAATCAATTAAACATGCCGTTGTGCAAATGGAACAGACAACAGGTGGAAATTATAGGCAATTAGCAAGACACCACCAATAATGGAGTGGTTCTGCAGGTGGTAACCACAGACCACTTCTCAGTTCCTATGCTTTCTGTCTGATGTTTTGGTCACTTTTTAATGCCGGCAGTGTTTTCACTCTAGTGGAAGTATGAGACTGAGTCTACAACCCACACATGTGGCTCAGGTAGTGCAGCTCATCGAGGATCAATGCGAGCTGGGGCAAGAAGGTTTGCTGTGTCTGTCAGCGTAGTGTCCAGAACATGGAGGCGCTACCAGGAGACAGGCCAGTACATCAGGAGATGTGGAGGAGGCCGTAGGAGGGCAACAACCCAACAGCAGGACCACTACCTCCGCCATTGTGCAAGGAGGAGCAGGAGGAGCACTGCCAGAGCCCTACAAAATTACCTCCAGCAGGCCACAAATGTGCATGTGTCCACTCAAACGGTCAGAAACAGACTCCATGAGGGTGGTATGAGGGCCCGAATTCCACAGGTGGGGGGTTGTGCTTATAGCTCAACACCATGCAGGATGTTTGGCATTTGCCAGATAACACCAAGATTGGCAAATTATTTCTAGCCAATAGCTCTTAGGGTGTGTCTACATAAGTTGTGCTCAGTCCAGCCTCTGGGCTGGTGATTACATCTTGACTTGAGATCCTGTTTGTTGCTGACATGCCTGACATGCTGCTATGGAGCATTTGGTGAAACATTCCTTGTTTGAGCTTTTAATCTACTATCTCTGTTTTGCATGCACCTTGCATTTTTCTTTGATAGGTTCTGGGCTTTTACCCATGGTTATTTGGCAGGCTCATAGTAGATTTTAATCTGTGTTTGTATAGTCGGTTTTAGGATTTGTATGTCAATTCTGCTATGTATCTGTTCACACTGTGTTTTCTCATGTATCTGTTTTCTGTGTTTCTGTATCTAGGCATCCCTGTTACCGCTCCATGAGGACATTCCTGTGTCTACTGGAGGTTTTCTGAGGGATTGCGATTATTCATGTTTAGCAATAGATCCCGTTTACCTTTGTGTGGTGGACTCAGAGGATATTGCTATTCCTGTGTCTACCGGAGGTTTTCTAGGGGATTATGCAATATTCCTGTCTGTTCCTGGAGTCTGTTCAGACCCATCTGTTTTCCTGTCTTTTTTTCAGTGTGAACAGTGTTCTATAATTATATCCTGTTGTATCTGTTTTTCTGAATTTTAACTAGGCATCCCTGTTACAGCTCCATGGGGACATTCCTGTGTCTACTGGAAGTTTAGGGATTGTGACTATTTTGGTTTAGCAATAAATGCCGTTTACCTTTCCATGGGGGCTCTGGAGAATTGAGAATTAATTACAAGATATCTCCGTGCTCCATCCTGGACTCTGGGAGATTGAATTTTAGTGTCAAGACATTCCTGTGCCTACTGGATTTTTTCTGAGGGATTGTATATTCCTGTTTGTTTCTGAAGTCCATGTTGACTCATCCGTTTTCCTTGTCTCATGTTTTGAACTACATGTCTATTGGTTCATTATTCAGATCTTTGGAGTTTTTGTACATGCACTGATCATAGAGTACATGATCGCTTAGCTAGTGTTTTCCTCTGTGCTTAATAATTGGTCTATAGTGTCCTCTGTGCAGCTCCCTGATCTGTGTCCTCTGAACTTAAAGTTCTATGTTCCTGTTATGTTCCTGGCTTGTGACCGACTATTTGTTAGTATGTGTTTTTAAGGCCACTGCACTTTAGCTCAGGGAGGGACCGGCGCCCAGTTGTCGATCCACTGTTTAGGATGGGCAAGTAGGCAGGGGAGATGTTTTAGGGTCAGTTTAAGGCTCACTCTCCCTGTCCCCTGGTCGGTCCCTTACACTGCCATTACATACTGAGATGAGATCCTCAGACCCCTTTTGAGACCATATGCTGGTGCAGTTGGCCCTGGGTTCCTCCTAATGTAAGACAATGCTAGACCTCATGTGGCTGGATTGTGTCAGCAGTTCCTGCAAGAGGAAGGCATTGATACTATGGAGTAGCCTGCCCGTTTCCCAGACCTGAATCCGATTGAGCACATCTGGGACATCATGTCTCGCTCCATCCACCAACGCCATGTTACACCACAGACTGTCCAGGAGTTGGCGGATGCTTTAGTCCAGGTCTGGGAGGACATCCCTCAGGAGACCATCTGCCACCTCATCAGGAGCATGCCATCTACTGAGCCTCATTTTGACTTGTTTTAAGGACCTTACATCAAAGTTGGATCAGCCTGTAGTGTGGTTTTCCACTTTGATTTTGGGTATGACTCCATATCCAGACCTCCATGGGTTAATACATTTGATTTCCATTGATCATTTTTGTGTGATTTTGTTGTCAGCACATTAAACTATGTAAAGATTAAAGTATTTCAATCTTGCTCTTTCTGAGTGTTGCTGTGTAAGAGGGGGCGTGAAAGAGGAGTTTCAAAAACTGTGATTATCTGTTGTGTGGAGTGAATCTGTGGAGTGGGTGCGACTGCCTATAGCCCACATTCATATTTTGGGGGGAGGAGGAGTAGATTGGGCACAGGTGTATAAATCTTAGCTTGGGACTCTTATTGAGAGCTTGCTCTTTCTGAGTGTTGCTGTGTAACAGGGGGCGGGAAAGAGGAGTTTCAAAAACTGGAGTTTGAAAGCAGGAGGTTGAGATCGCTGTGAGTTTTAATTTTTGAACCCACAAGGTCTACAAAAAATTTTAAGTGTAATTTTGACTGTCTGTTTTTTCCTATACATTTGTGAAATCCCCATAATTAGATGGCCTCCATGTTGGAAAATGCAGTCCAATGTACATCCTGTTCAATGTATGCAATCCTTGAACAACAGTTTGAGGGTGCATATTGTTGTGCGAGATGTGTGCTAGTTGTCCGTTTGGAAGCCCAGATCCTGCATCTAGAGGGGCGACTGGCAACAATGAGAAGCATTAACAACATGGAGAGGAGTCTCCTGCTCACTGAGCAGGCACTCTCGGGAATAGAGGTGGGGGAGGACAGTGGGACGGAGTTGCAGGACAGTCAGGCAGTTAGCTGGGTTACAGTTAGAAAGAGGGGTAGGGGAAAAAGTGTCAGGGAGGCTAGTCCTGAACTGGCACACCCCAACAAGTTTGCACGCTTGGCAGATGAGGGGGATGCCATTACAGAGCTAGCAGAACTGCAGCAGGATACCGCCTCTGACCGCCAGGGGGGTGTCTGCTCCAGTAAGGAGGGAGGGAGGAGTACAGGGCAGGCCAGACAGGTACTAGTGGTGGGGGACTTAATTATTAGGGGGACAGACAGGGCAATCTGTCACAAAGACCGGGATCGACGAACAGTGTGTTGTCTGCCTGGCGCACGAGTTCGGCACATCGCGGATCGGGTTGACAGGTTGTTGGGCGGGGCTGGAGAGGACCCAGCAGTCATGGTACATATTGGCACCAATGACAAAGTAAGAGGTAGGTGGAGTGTCCTTAAAAATGATTTCAGGGACTTAGGCCGCAAGCTTAAGGCAAGGACCTCCAAGGTAGTCTTTTCTGAAATACTACCAGTACCACGAGCCGCACCAGAGAGGCAGCAGGAGATCAGGGAGGTAAACAAGTGGCTCAGAAGCTGGTGTAGGAAGGAAGGGTTTGGGTTCATGGAGAACTGGGCTGACTTCGCTGTCGGTTACCGGCTCTACCGTAGGGACGGGCTGCACCTCAATGGGGAGGGTGCAGCTTTGCTTGGGGACAAGATGGCTAGAAGGGTGGAGGAGTGTTTAAACTAGGGACTTGGGGGGAGGGAACATACAGCAAAGAGGGGGAAGATAGTGTAGATAGAGAGGTGGGAATTATAAATGTACCTGGGGGTGGAGCGGAGGGAGGGGTTAGAATAGTTAATAGGATTAGGCTTCATAGGAAAATAAAACTTACACCCTTGAATCCCATTAACCCCAATAACATAAAGGATGGAAATGTAAAGTGTATGTTCACAAATGCCAGAAGCCTAGCAAATAAAATGGGGGAGCTTGAGGCCTTGATACTGGAGGAACATATTGATATAGTTGGGGTCACTGAGACATGGCTGGACTCCTCGCATGACTGGGCTGTCAATCTGCAGGGGTTTACATTGTTTCGCAAGGATAGAATGAACAGAAAAGGTGGTGGAGTCTGTCTGTATGTAAGAAGTGGTATGAAAGTCAGTGTGAACGATGCCATAGTGTGTGATGATTCTGAGGATGTGGAATCATTGTGGGTAGAATTACAAAAGGGGGGAAATACTGAAAAAATAGTATTTGGTGTAATCTACAGACCCCCTAATATCACTGAAGAGATAGAAGTTCGGCTTCATAAACAAATAGAGAGGGCCGCCCGGGCAGGTACAGTGGTAATAATGGGAGATTTTAACTATCCAGATATAGATTGGGGTCCGGGGTTGGCTAAAACTACAAAGGGGCGACAATTCCTAAATTTATTGCAGGATAATTTTATGGGCCAGTTTGTGGAGGACCCAACAAGAAGTGATGCCTTGTTGGATCTGATCATTTCCAACAACGCAGAGCTGGTTGGTAATGTAACTGTGCGGGAAAACCTTGGTAATAGCGACCACAATATAGTTACTTTTGACTTAAAATGTAGAAAACAAAGACAGGCGGGGAAGGCAAAAACATATAACTTTAAAAAGGCAAATTTCCCTGGGCTGAGGGCTGCACTACAGGACATAGACTGGGGGGAGGTGTTGTCAAATACTGATACAGAAGGTAAATGGGACATCTTTAAATCAACTCTAAATAACTATACAGCTAAATATATACCAAAGGGGAACAAATATAAACGATTAAAACTAAATCCTACATGGCTGACACATGATGTTAAAAGAGCAATAAACAACAAAAAAATAGCCTTCAAAAAATACAAATCTGATGGGTCAGCTATAACATTTAAACAGTACAAGGAGCTTAATAAAATCTGTAAAAATGTAATAAAAACAGCAAAAATTCAAAATGAGAGACAGGTGGCCAAAGAAAGCAAAACTAATCCTAAATATTTTTTTAGATTTATAAATGCAAAAAAACCAAGGACAGAGCATGTAGGACCCCTTAATAATGATAATGGGGAGGTTGTCACAGGCGATCAAGAGAAGGCGGAGCTACTGAATGGGTTCTTTAGTTCTGTATACACTATGGAAGAAGGAGCTGACATTGGCCAGGTCAGTGCTGGTAACACATCATGTAATGTACTGAACTGGCTTAATGTAGAGATGGTACAAGGTAAGTTAAGAGATATAAATGTAAGCAAATCCCCAGGACCGGATGGACTACACCCAAGAGTTCTTAGAGAGGTAAGTTCAGTAATATCTGTACCCCTGTTCATGATATTTAGAGATTCTCTGGTGTCTGGTATTGTGCCAAGGGACTGGCGCAAGGCGAATGTGGTGCCAATCTTCAAAAAGGGCTCTAGGTCTTCCCCAGGAAACTATAGACCGGTAAGTTTAACGTGCATTGTGGGTAAATTGTTTGAAGGACTTATAAGGGATTACATACAGGAATACATAGGGGATAATTGTATTATAAGTGATAGCCAGCATGGGTTTACTAAGGATAGAAGTTGTCAAACCAATCTAATTTGCTTTTATGAAGAGGTGAGTAGAAGCCTTGACAGAGGAATGACTGTGGATATAGTGTTTCTGGATTTTGCTAAAGCGTTTGATACTGTCCCTCATAGACGTCTGACAGGTAAGTTAAGGTCTTTGGGTTTGGAAATTTTAGTTTGTAACTGGATTGAACACTGGCTCATGGATCGTACCCAGAGAGTGGTGGTCAATGATTCGTACTCTGATTGGTCCCCGGTTATTAGTGGTGTACCCCAAGGTTCAGTACTGGGACCGCTGTTGTTTAATTTATTTATCAATGATATAGAGGATGGTATTAACAGCTCTGTTTCTATCTTTGCAGATGACACCAAGCTTTGTAGCACAGTACAGTCTATAGAGGATGTGCATAAGTTACAAGATGACTTGGATAGACTAAGTGTCTGGGCATCCACTTGGCAAATGAGGTTCAATGTGGATAAATGTAAAGTTATGCATCTGGGTACTGTTACGCCGAGCGCTCCGGGTCCCCGCTCCTCCCCGGAGCGCTCGCTACACTCTCCTCACTGCAGCGCTCCGGTCAGATCCACTGACCCGGGGCGCTGCGATACCGCCTCCAGCCGGGATGCGATTCGCGATGCGGGTAGCGCCCGCTCGCGATGCGCACCCCGGCTCCCGTACCTGACTCGCTCCCCGTCGGTCCTGTCCCGGCGCGCGCGGCCCCGCTCCTTAGGGCGCGCGCGCGCCGTGTCTTTGCGATTTAAAGGGCCACTGCGCCGCTGATTGGCGCAGTGGTTCCAATTAGTCTGATCACCTGTGCACTTCCCTATATCACCTCACTTCCCTTGCACTTCCTTGCCGGATCTTGTTGCCATCGTGCCAGTGAAAGCGTTTCCTTGTGTGTTCCTAGCCTGTGTTCCAGACCTCCTGCCGTTGCCCCTGACTACGATCCTTGCTGCCTGCCCCGACCTTCTGCTACGTCCGACCTTGCTTCTGTCTACTCCCTTGTACCGCGCCTATCTTCAGCAGCCAGAGAGGTGAGCCGTTGCTAGTGGATACGACCTGGTCACTACCGCCGCAGCAAGACCATCCCGCTTTGCGGCGGGCTCTGGTGAAAACCAGTAGTGACTTAGAACCGGTCCACTAGCACGGTCCACGCAATCCCTCTCTGGCACAGAGGATCCACCTCCTGCCAGCCGGCATCGTGACAGGTACTAATAACCTGCATGCATCGTATGTCTTAGGGGGGATTAAACTGGCAGAGTCACTGGTAGAGAAGGATCTGGGTGTACTTGTAGATCACAGACTACAGAATAGCATGCAATGTCAGGCTGCTGCTTCCAAAGCCGGCAGGATATTGTCATGTATCAAAAGAGGCATGGACTCAAGGGACAGGGACATAATACTCCCCCTTTATAAAGCATTGGTACGGCCTTACCTGGAATATGCTGTTCAGTTTTGGGCACCTGTCCATAAAAGGGACACTGCGGAGTTGGAAAGGGTGCAGAGACGTGCGACTAAACTAATATGGGGCATGGAACATCTTAGCTATGAGGAGCGATTAAAGGAGTTACAATTGTTTAGTCTTGAGAAGAGACGTTTAAGGGGGGATATGATAAACGTATATAAGTATATTAATGGCCCATACAAAAAATATGGAGAAAAACTGTTCCAGGTTAAACCCCCCCAAAGGACGAGGGGGCACTCCCTCCGTCTGGAGAAGAAAAAGTTTAGTCTCAAGGGGCGACACGCCTTCTTTACCGTGAGGACTGTGAATTTATGGAACGGTCTACCTCAGGAACTGGTCACAGCAGGAACAATTAACAGCTTTAAAACAGGATTAGATACATTCCTGGAACAAAACAAGATTAAGGTTTATGAAGAAATATAAAATCTCATCCCTTCCCCAATATCGCGCCACACCCCTACCCCTTAATTCCCTGGTTGAACTTGATGGACATATGTCTTTTTTCGACCGTACTAACTATGTAACTATGTAACTATGTAATTAGTTCATTGATTCAGATCTAGGATGTGTTATCTTAGTGTACCCTTTATTTTTTTTGAGCAGTGTATTTTGTTATCTATACTGGGCTTTTTTTTTTTACTGTGATGCATGCAGAATAGAATCAATACAACATTGATCCAGACTTTATATAGTGGTGTCCTGATGTGAAAAGATGAAGCAATGAATCCGTTATATAGAATAATGTCAGTGAGCAGAGTATGCGCTGACTTGCCCAAGGGAACTGTATATTCTACTTATAGGGCTTCACAATTTATTAAAGCATTCCACATTTCCTACAGTTTTAGTAATAGATGAGAAAGTCCAGACTTTAGTATATATGCTTGGCTTCTGCGTGTTAGTTCCATGTAAAATATTCATATGAGCTTATATTTTATATATTTTGCATGGCAGTTAAAAGATGCATGCCATCTTTGAAGAAATACAAGGTTTAAATGGAAAACTGTAAAATAGATAACAGAAATGTAATCAACTTGACTTAAAACAGATAATTTAAAAAACATAAAGATATATCTACATTTGGGATTTACCTTATACATTTATTTGTATTGCCGTAAATCTCTGTTTGTTATATGAAAAAATTCTATACAGTCATTATAAGCCTTTGGATACAACATTACTGTTTCTAAGGATTATTCTGGTGTTCTAAAATAATGGTACAATGTCAGGGCTGGTAAAAAAGTAAGAAAAAAAGATGATGATACTTACCTACCCCCAGTCGCCCACAGCAGCACCCCTTGCGGCTCCCTTTGGTCCCCCATTGTTCTTCCTGCCTGCTTTTGAAATGAGAGGTTGGACCATGACCTGCCCACTTAAGCAATCCCCGCCTGAGATAGGACAAGACTGCAGCCAGTGGTTGTCTGCGTGGATAGGTCCTGCTCTGACTGGTCATCTCAGAAGCACGCAGAAGAGAGAAGCAATGGGGGACTTGAAGGAGCCACACCAGAACTGCAGCTGGGGACAAGGAATAGGTAAGTATGTTTTTTTTTCCCTTTTTTCAATCAAACCCATAAATATATCAGTTATTTTAAAACACCAGAATACCTCTACAACAGGAATGATGCAGCCAATTCTGAAGCATACAGACTAATTTTAACATGGCCCAGATTTAGTATTCCCCTCCCAACACTTTAGTGATGTCTTTTGCAACACAAGTTTGTGTGCTACAATTTTTGCCTAATGCAATGTTTATAACAAGAAAAAGCTTAACAAACCTACAAAATGGCATGTTCAATGCAATAAAAGAGGCTTGGCTTCAATTTTTTTCAAAAGAATTGCAGTCTTTTTTCACAAATCTTAGGTTAGGTTTCCATACAGATTTTTCTTTCTGGTGTTTTTTCAGAAGTGGATTCAGGTGGAATGAGTATAAGTCCTTCATTTACATTTCCCATACCTTTAAAGTCCACTTCTGGCAAAAAACAAAAACAAAAACAAAAAAAACCTTTGACAACCAATATGTAATACCAAGTACAATATATATATATATATATATATATATATATATATTGTGATGAGGTGGCAAGGAAAGGGTGTATTTCCTTGGCTAACCCTGGAGAATCTCACCTGCTTCTTAATTAATGAGGCAGGAGGGAAGGGAGGTGTGTATATAAGATGGAGAGTCAGTCTAATCTGGGCTCTTCCTAGGAGACAGCAAGTGGGCTGTAGGGGAGAGACAGAGCCTGCTGAGGAGTACACAGCCCGAGCTATCAGTGGCTCAAAGAGTGACAGAATTGTGAGTAGAAGGTTGCAGGGGACATATGTTTAACCGGCTGAGGGAAGTTCAGCGGTTGTTAGTCAGGACAAGCTGATCTGTTTAGTCAGTGACCAGACGGTCTAGGATTTTGTTTGTTCCTGCTTTTTGTTTATTTTTTTCCCTGCAACCTGTCTAATAAAACTGGCAAGGTGCCAGATTTGCATTATAAACGTTTGTTTGCTGGTTTATTGAGAAGAAACGCATCCTGTGGCGTAGTCCAGGACGATCCCAGAGTGAATCCCCGAGGACGGTTCCTTACAATATATATATATTATATTTATTTATTTATATATATATAGGTGACCACTGGCTATCGCCATAATCCACAAAGCCCCATATGTGGTTGCAATATAGTGTCAGGTAGGGTCTTCGTCTCAGAGGTGGGAGCCCCCAGCAACTTTAATCTACCCTGACCATATGTGTTACATAGACACCCAAACTGAGATGTTTGTAAACTTTTTAAAACATACCTGAATGTAGAAATAACAGAATGCTTCTATTTATGTTGACATTTATGTTCTGGGAATCGTCAGATGTTATTCTAAGTAATATTTCCTCTTATATCTCTTGAGTTTGTGACCTTCCAGTTTCCTCAAGCTCTGAAAGACTTTTTCCTTTAAATATACTTCCCTCCAGTACTTAGCTAAATCCCTTGGTAAATATGAATTCTTCTATTGTTGACATTTTGATAACTTGGACCAGGTTTAGAAGAATGGGTAATATAAACAGCTGACAATTACACAATAACAATCATAAAGAACACAGCATACAATGACGTGTTTATATGTATGTGTTACTTATACTTTAGTGCTATGTCCGTGCTCTGTACTCTATATATTGATGTCTTTTTTTACTGTATTTTAGTCCCCCAGTGGGACAATTAAAAGAAGCATAAAAATAAAGTAAAATTAATTGATTAATGTGAAAAAAAAAACTATAAAAAATATGAATAAAAATGCACAATCCCCCTATATCTCATTAAACTTAATGACAGACATTTATCAAGGGGTTTAGTCAGGTTTTCTTTACTATAATTGTCGCAAAATTGTCGCAACTGCGACTACGTGTGTTTTCGTGTGACAATTTGCGTGAAGAACAAGAAAAGCAAGAAAACTTGCTTACGTAGTTAATTTTTCAAAATGGATTTGCTTTAGTTAGGTATTAATTAACTGCGATAGTCGCAGCTGCACAATAAAATGTCGCAACGGCCGTAAAAATTGACAAAATTTACTCCAGCTCCAACATGGAGCAGGAAAAGCTACTGCCGCCCGAGCTCAGACATACTTTCTCCCCGCTACCCTCACTGCGCTACAGGGACACTTCAGTGATTTACATCCCCCCCTCTCACCTGCCAGCGTCACACAACTCCCATCTGTCTGCTAACTGTTGCTAGACTACAAGTCCCAGCATGCCCTTACAGTGAGAACACGCTGGGAGTTGTAGTCTTGTAGCAGCGGGAGCTGAGCGGCGTGGGCGGGAGACAAAGGGGGGATGTATATCAGTGTCCCCATTATTATTGAGGGTAGCGGGAAGGCAGTATGAGGAGCCCGGGTGGCTGCACTGTAATGTCAGCCCGGCCTCCTTATAACATATACCGGCGCCGCAGACACCAAAATCCCCTGCTGTCATTTCACATTTCCCACTGGGTCCTGTGATTGGCCAGGACCAGCAGCCAATCACAGGACCCGACCGGAACAGTGACATAACATTAGGGGATATAGGAGTCTGTCGGGGGGGGGGTCCGTCAGTATACACCCCCCCCCCACCGGCCTTCACCTGCGCTGTGCCCGTCCGTAACTCCCCCCCCCCCCCAGCCTTCATCTGCACTGTGCCCGGCCCCCGCTCCCACGTCTTCGGTTGTGCTGGCCTCCACTCCCATGTCTTCGGTTGCGCCGACCTGACGTCCCTCTGTCAGTGACGTCACTCGCAGGGCGCCCAGAGAGAAGGATCGCTGGATGGGTGAGTGTGTGTGTCTGTCTCTCTGTCTGTGTGTGACTGTCTGTGTGTGACTCTGTGTGTGACTCTGTGTGTGTTTGTGTGTGTGTGACTGTGTGTTTGACTGTGTGTGACTCTCTGTGTGTGTGTATGTAATTTTGGCCTCGTTGGATGTGACAAGTTTGTACACGTCAATTCCCCATGACCGTGGTATACAGGCAGTTTTGAATCTCATCCAACAACACTTTTCTCCACCTCAGACTGACTTTATCTTGTCACAGATCGTGTTGACATGTAATTATTTTACTTTTAATGATCAATTTTTTCTCCAATTGTCTGGTACCGCTATGGGGACCAATGTGGCCCCCACCTATGCCAACATCTTCATGGCCTCCCTCGAGGAGTCCCTCGTCTATGTGTCCCACCATGCCGACCACGTGCTGGCATGGTGGCGATACATAGATGATATTTTCCTCGTGTGGCAAGGGAGTGCCATGGAGCTGTTGGACTTCACAGATTTTCTGAACCAAATTGATCCAAATATCAAATTTACTCTAACTCAGTACAATTTTACTCACCTGACTCAGTACAATTTCTAGACACTTTAGTGACCATTGACAACGATCATCTCACCACTCAACTATATGTAAAGCCCACTGACAGTAACTCAGTATTACATTTTACAAGCTGTCATCCCAGACCCATGATTAGGTCTCTGCCTAAGAGCCAAATGCTCCGTGCTAAACGCATTATTGGTTCTGAAACTCTAGTAGAACCAACACTAGACCGTATGGTATCAAGTTTTACTGAACGTGGTTATCCTCCCGATATTGGTTAGATCTAATGTCTCTCACACCAGTTCAGATACACAACAATACCTTACCGTACAAAACAAGGGCAGTTTTCCATGCAGATTGTGTGTGAATTGCCCCTTGATGAACAAGGGGCCATCTTTTGTACACCCTGCAACTGGTAGGGTTTACAATATTAGCCACTACTTGACTTGTACATCAAAATTTGTGATCTACATACTTTCTTGCCCATGTAATCTATTGTACGTAGGGGAAACGTCTCTAGAATTTAAAACACGGCTGAACCATCACAGGTATACCATCCGGAAAAAACGGATGGATTTACCTGTTGCAAAACATTTTACAGAACTTGGCCACCATGAACGAGATCTTCGCTTTACCCTCATTGACCATGTGACCATGCCCAAAAGAGGTGGCAATCGTATTGCCCTTCTCAAAAAACGCGAGCTCCGGTGGATATTTGAGCTCCAAACATTGCGCCCGAAGGGGCTCAACGTGGAGTTCAATGTCACTCCAGATATTTTGATATGATTTACCAAATGTATCTATTTACTGTCCAGCTAGCCCTCTCACGGTTGCTATATAATTTTCTAATTATGTGTAATGTGTTTTTAACTTCAAGATTTTATTCTCTACTATCATTGAATCTTTTCTCTTTTCTTTATAGATTTATGTACAGATACGACATCACCAAACGTTTCAATTTTTTTTCAGATTTTTATTCAGGACATCAACATCGAGAGACCAATGACATATGCTCATGTTCACACCTATGCGATTCCAGTGCATAATTATGTTTTTAATACACCTGACACCAATTATGTTTTGCACGCATATAGCACTGCTGTCACTTTACTTTACAGATCCACATGTACCTTATATGATGCACTTTATTACGATTATGTCATTGCCTCCCTTTTGTTGTATGGGAGTTTTACTGTATACATATTATGTTGCCTTTTGTATTAATTGTCATTGATTGCACTTTTGTGTACCACCCCCCTATATATATGTTGCACATTCACTATGTTGTCATGCTTGAAAATGGTCGCATGTGGCGACCGAAACATCGCATTTTGGATGGAATAAAACCACTCTAAACTTTTCCACCTGAATCTCGAGTGCTGCAATCTTCTTTTTGTATACATCTCCAATTGTAGCAGTGACCCGGCTCTCTTGGATTGCGTGCACCTGCATTCATTCATATTGGTAGTGCTGCTCTAGAACCTCTTTGCTATATGTATATATATATATATATATATATATATATATATATATATATATATATGCACATTTTTTTTTCAAAGCTGCATAGTGGTGTTCTGTAGTCATTATTTGGTTTTTGCTTATGTGTGCTAAAAAAATGGTATTTAAAAGTGATTTCTTGGTTTTTGCTCGTGTAAGCCAAATTTATCAACCCCCTGTGATAGTATGATAAATATGTCATACATAAGCAAAAAAATTGCAAGAAAAAAAAGACTACAGAACTTGCTTACCAAAGCAACGATGATAAATGTCCCCCAATGTCTTTAAAAAAATTAGACCAAGCATGTAGCTTTAGGGGGTAGAGATGTAGCAGATGGACCTGAGCCTTGGTGACTGAGAGGCCACATCCAAAAATACAATTTATAGAAATGGCACATGCTAGGTAGGGCCCTGTTACTGACTTTGCACTGGGGCCCAGAAGCTTCATATTATATTTCTGATATTAATGGCCAGTCTCAGTCTCTTCCACATGGGTTTCTAATCACTTCAATGGGAAGAGGTTCAAGAGTGCAGCATCTGTCAATCTATGGTAATACAATAATGATCTCTTCTGATCTCTTGCCAAGTTTTTCCACTCTGCTCGACCTACAGAATCCAGCTTAGTACAAAAAAGCAAATAAAGTAATTCCGCCATATTCTGATCCAGCTAAGAACCATTTCCATTCCAACAATACTAAGGTTGTCCTAATGGTTCTTCTTCCTCTCCACAAAATACAAGGATTTGTACCTAGTTGTCTTTTTCTTAGAACATGACATGTATTGCTCGGCTTGTCTTATTGTTTGTCTGACTACACTGTACTTTATCTCCATAAAGGGGTATTCTCATCATTAAAACATAAAGGGGTACTCCAGTGGAATTTTTTTTTTCATATCAACAGGCTCCAGAAAGTTAAACAGATTTTTAAATGACTCCTTTTAAAAAATCTTAATCCTTCCAGTACTTATCAGCTGCTGTATACAACAGAGGAAGTTGATTTGTTCTTTTCAGTCTGACCACTGTGCTCTCTGCTGACACCTCTGTCCATGTCAGGAATTGTCCAAAGTAAGAGCAAATCCCCATAGCAAACCTCTCCTGCTCTGGACAGTTCCTGACATGGACAGAGGTGTCAGCAGAGAGCACTGTGGTCAAACAGAAAAGAACTACACAACTTCCTCTGTAGTATACAGCAGCTGATATGTACTGGAAGGATTGAGATTTTTATATATAGAATTTATTTACAAATCCCCATAGCAAACCTCTCCTGCTCTGGACAGTTCCTGACATGGACAGAGGTGTCAGCAGAGAGCACTGTGGTCAGACAGAAAAGAACTACACAACTTCCTCTGTAGTATACAGCAGCTAAGTACTGGAAGGATTACGATTTATATATATATATATATATATATATATATATATATATATATATATGTATAAGCAACAAAAAACGTGGTCTCAAATGGCTGGAGGTGCTCAACTCCAAATGCGGTTGTGCATTTATACTGGGGGAGCAAATCCTGCTCTTGTAGTCCTTTGCTAGGGGCGATCCCCAGCATAAAAATGCATACAGTGGATGCCTGCAGCGGACTACAAGTGCCACAATAGAATCCTACACCAGATAGACGGTGTGGATGTGTAACAATTAGACTAATACAATAGAGAAATATAGGTGCACTACTGTGATAGATGTATACAATGACATTGGCTATCCCTCAACACTGATGTTAAAATTGAGACATTCGCCAGTGTATCCTTATATGAAGGACATACCAGAGCCCGCACACCAACGCCAAGGTTTCTCAAATGGCGCGGGACCTAACGCTAACCTACCTATGCTTGATAAGCAAAACAGGGGCCAGTGGGCAATTACGGCAGCATTCGATCGACTCACAACTTCCTCCCAGATACCCCCAGTTGATATTATTTTTTTTTTCACCGTAGTACTCCTTTAATTCCCGATCGGTGGCAGTCTGACTGCTGGAATCCCTGCTTATCTTGAGATCAAATATCCCTTGAACGAATGGAGTATCAGAGCACATTCTCAGCCATGTGCTTTATTCGTGGTTTAAGGGGCTTCAAAACATTGCTGAGCTAGGTTTCAAGACTTTCTTAAATTTTTTTGAACCTTTTTTCAACTTTTTTTTTTACGCCTACTGTTAAGGCTACTATTATAAGACTGAGACGTGACACAATGCTTTTAAAATGCTTATTCTTGTTTGCGGTGAAATCCATATGTTGATTTCTTCCTGTTGCGATACACTTCAATTGTCACGCTCACTGAGCTGATGTATTCTGATTAATGTTTTTCATGTACGGTTCTCTATGGATCCCTAATAATTACTTATTTATTAAGAATGTCTTTACTATTTCTTAGAAGTAATTTCATGGTCACCTAGAATTTTACAACCACAAGCAAGTACTGTGAAGCCGATGCTATTTTAAAATTGTTAGAGCAAATCATTCAAAATAATTTTACATATCGCACACCATAAAAGCAAACTGATGTTATAATTATATTCTATTACATATTACCGTACTTTTATTAATAGAAACTTAAATTTGCTCGTTCTAATTAATCATTTGTAATGAGGAAATGTCATTGTCATGTCATTGCTGATTTTGCAAATGACTTGGGACTTATAGACTTTGGAACAGTAGTGATTCTGGCAGCAAATGTAACATTGTAAATCTACTGCTCACTTACTGCTGGTGCTCAACAGGCCGGTTACTCAGAGCTTGACATCATGCCAGAAGCTGTTCAGTAGGACAGGAACAAGGTGGAGACATAAAGATAAAAATTTGTATGGGAAGTTAAGCATGACCGTCATCCAATATGTAATTTCCCTTTGTTGGAAGTATTTTTATCCAGTCAATTCTACCAAATTTTTTATGTCAGGGGTTTATAGTTATAACTATTGTTAAGAACTATAGAAAGACTTGTATGTACAGAATCAACATCTGGCACCAGAAAACATCAAACTGGACACAGAAAAAAATTATAATAATTTGACCCCTTTAGCACTAGGTAACATAAGGCACCCATAACCTTCTGAAACATGGGACTTGATGGGTAAGGTTTCATCCTTAGGAGAGCACCAAAAGGATTGTGGAGACTTAAAGGGGTACTCTGCCCCTAGACATCTTATCCCCTATACAAAGCAAAGGGCATAAGATGTCTGATCGGGGGTCCCGCCGCTGGGGACCCCCGCAATCTCGGCCGCAGCATCCCAGATATCCGGTGCATGGAGCGAAGTTCGTGCCGTGCTGGATGACTGCCGATGCGGGGCGTCCATCACTTCCCCTCCCACAGACTTGCATTGAGGGGGCGTGGCCGTGACGTCACGAGCCTCCGGCACTGCACCTGACGTTCTAAATGAACAGCAGGGAGATCGGGCATAAGATGTCTAGGGGCGGAGTACCCCTTTGAAGGCCATTCATGCTCCACCGGAAACTTTGGAAAAATGATAAGCAAAGTAGCTCTGTCTGAGATAGAAAAAAAACTCACTCTCTGCCTCCTTTTTTGAGGTAGATTCTCTGCAAGTCAAAATCTGACTCCTTTAAAAGCCTTAGAACATGACTGGGGATTTAGGTCAGGTCAGATTCTTCCACATAAGACAAAGTTAACCATCTGTAGCTGTTTCAGAGTTCCTGCCTCTCATCAGTACAGAGTAGAGTGCTAACAGTAGGGGTAATGTTTCTCCTTTAGGAGAGTGACAAATTGCATGTTGAAAGCTATAGTCCATTTATGACCAGGAATTTTGTGAAAAAGGATATGGAAATAGCTTTCTAAGAAGAACACTTTTTGCTTTCTGTTATCACCTTTTGGAGGTAGCTTCCCTGCAAATCAATGTCTGACTCTTTTAAGAAATCTGTAAGTCTCCACATGCTTTTTGGTGCATATAAGCTTCTTTGCTAGCCAGCTCTGTACTGATTAAGAGCAAGAACTGTAAAACTGCTTTTTACAGATGTGACTTTTTCTTTTGAAAAACATTCTGTTTTGGTTTAAAAGCCCAGTCATGTTCTAAGACTTCCATCACAGACAATCTGGACATCAATAAAGAAAAAGAATAATCTTTCTGACCTGTTATGCTTGTTGCATGACCTGCGCTCAGGTGAACGTCAAAGCCAAGCGGTAAGCACTAAAGTCCCAGGAATCCAAGTCAGTCATCTAAATCAGTCATTCAAGTCACTAAAGTCAGTGTGGGTTGCCATACAGCAAGTCAGTCATATACAGCACAATCAACTACAAGATAGGCTTCCAAGGTTTACCCTACACCTCCCTTTACCAATATGAGCTGTAATGGATTTACAATCTATCCTGCCTCAGTAAAGTCAATTTATCTGTAACCTTGTGTCAGAGTATTTATTGCCCCGTGCCTGGCCCAGGAGAAGCTGGCTCAACCTCGGACACTGTAACCATGCCCTGGTGTCATGAAAAGGTTAATTTGCACATTACCCTCACCCGGCACCACACACAGATAGGTAATGTTCCATTTTGGAAAAGATTCTTGCTTGGCTTAAATCCCCACTTTAGTTCTTAGGTGTTTTAAAGGAGTTAGACATTGGCTTTCAGGAAAGCTACCTTTAACAGGTAGCACCAGAGAGAAAGCTCTCTTTTAGGGCCATTTTGCTTATCCTTCCTCCTGAAACATGAGAGTGTGTTCTAGCTCTATCTTCTTTTCAGGCTTCTAGGGTTAATTCACCATTCCCATTTGAACTAATATTATAGTACTGTCAAGAGGATGTTCTCAGTATCCATTTAAAGGGGTACTCTGCCCCTAGACATCTTATTCTTTATCCCTCTGCTTGGAACTCCCCCGCAATCTTCATGCAGAACCCAGCATTCTGAGAGTTTTTTTCCACAATGCTGGGTTTGGGCGGCCGTGGTCGTGATTTCACCCTAGCGGCGGGACCCCCAGTGGTCAGACATCTTATCCTTTATCCTTTGGGCATAAGATGTCTAGGAGTGGTGTACCCCTTTAAATAAGGAATATAGCCAACTTAGTCATAGGCCCTCTTTCTAGGTGCCCCATAGTAACTGCATGGTTTGCCTATATGGTATGTATGCTCCTGGTTCTGACAGTCCATGCTTATATATATATATATATATATATATAGATATATATATATATATATATTACTCTTATACACAATGTTGATCACTGTTGACTACACTTTATGAATTACACTTTATTTTTTCTGCAGAGAACGGAGTTTCCCATTGGCAAAATATCCAGGCTTTGGCCCAGATCTCTAGTTTTATTTTTGTGGTAGCCTAACAACATGAGCAGTGCTTTGGACTGCCAATTACGTTTATCACAGTAGAACTGTCTGATGTGTAGTAGTATGCAGCCGGCATTCACTGTCATTGAGGTCACAAATGGCAGTCCAATTGTGCTCAATACTTTACATACCTTAAGCAGACTTTTAGTTTAGTTTAGTGTTTAGTTTTCATTGTGTTTCAGTATGAACTATTATGCATCACAACAATCACAGCACAGTCAATAAACCTATCACTTCAATAAATGAAATGATAAATATGTGAACCCAGAAGATGGGGCCTGACGAAGCGATACAGCTGTGGCCCGACGCCTGACTTCCCCCCCGTAACATCTTCAGCCTCCCGCTGCACCCTCGCCTGACCGCGATGTTCCTCGTTTGAATCACCTCCATCATACCGGGTGAGTTGCTCCGCTACTACTACTCTTTTCTGTGATTATTATTGAAATAATAAATAGTTCTTAATATTGTGTATTGCAGTGGTCTTGAATTTGTGGACCTCCAGATATTTCAAAACTACAACTCCCAACATGCCCAGACAGCCAGAGGCTGTCTGGGCATGTTGGGAGTTATAGTTTTTGCAACAGCTGGATGTCCACCGTTTGGAGACCACTTGTGTGTTGTCTTGTGTGGTCCTTTATTTCACTTACTTTTGGTGGTTACACCAACAATTCTTTAAAGGAGTGCTCTGGGTTATGAAAACTTATCCCCTATCCTAAGGAAATCCCAAGTTATAGATTACAGGGGGTCTGACCGCTGGGGCCCCCTGCGATCTCCCGTACTGAGCCCCTGGATCTTTGCCGAAATAGCGCGTGTGGACCCCTGCATGACGTGGCGTCCGACACGCCCCCTCAATACATCTCTATGGCAGAGCCGGAGACTACCGAATGCAGAGCTCGGTCTCTCCAATAGAGATGTATTGAAGGGGCGTGTCAGCCGCTGTGTCATGCGGTGGTTGGACACGCCCCCTTGCCGCTCACTGCCGGGGCCCCGTAAGGGATGTCCTTAGGATAGGGGATAAGTTTTTATATCCCTGGAGTACTTCTTTATGGCAAAAGTCTCTAGATCCTGTAAATTCTTGGATTGTCTAGCATGAACTGCATGTTTGAATTCTCTCCAATTTGGCGCAATGATGTTGTGGTAAATAACCTGGGACGGACACTACATTACCTTCACGTTGTTCTGCTATAGGCAATGAAAGTCTGACTTGGCCTCTTGTCTTAAATTATTGTTATATTGAGTCATATAAAGTCTGAATACGCAACTTCCTGGCTCATTAATGCAAATTTTCCTTTAACCCCTTAAGGACGCAGGACGTACTCAAACGGACCCTTTTCCGAGTCCTTAAGGACTCAGGACGTTTGAGTACGTCCTGTCAAATCCCGGCCCCCCGCCGCTAGCTGGAGGGGAGCCGGTGCCCGATGCCTGCTGAAATCGTTCAGCAGGCATCGCGGCATATCGCCCAGGGGGTCATGATGACCCCCCATGTGGGCGATGGCCGCAGATCGCTGGACAATTCAGTCCAGCGATCTGCGGCAGATTCCGGGTCAATCGGGTCTCCAGTGACCTGTGACCCGGAATTACAGACGGCCCCGAACAGCCATAGCCAGCAGGGGTGAGGTGGCACTGGTGCCACCTCACAATCGCCCTGATTCGTCAGCCGGTTTCCCGGCCGACCAATCAGGGCGCCTGCTGCGGGTGTCACTCCAGCACCCGCTCCGCCCCTCTTCCGGAGGATGTGAGTGGGTGTGGGAAGAAGACCCCCGATCCCCGGCGTCAACGTTGGGATCGGGGCCCCAGGAGCAGCGGCGGCAGCGGCGGGACTGACCTTTGCCCGGAGCAGCAGCAGGAGGTGAGTGACAGCCTCCTGCTGTTGCTTAGCAACAGCTCCCAGCATGCAAAAAGGGCATGCTGGAAACTGTAGTTATGCAACAGCAGGAGGCAGACCACCACAACTCCCAGCATGCACTTATTGGCATGCTGGGACTTATAGTTTTGCAACAGCTGGAGGCACATTTTTTCTATGGAAAAGTGTACCTTCAGCTGTTGTATAACTACAACTCCCAGCTTGCACAAACAGCTAAAGTGCATGCTGGGAGTTGTAGGGGTGCATCTGCTGGTTGCATAACTAAAACTCCCAGCATGCCCGTTGGCTGTCGGTGACTGCTGAGAGTTGTAGTTTTGCAACAGCTGAAGGCACACTGAGTTAAGTAGCAAACCAGTGTGTCTCCAGCTGTTGCATAACTACAATCCCCAGCATCCCCAGCCAAAGTAGTATGCCTCCAGCTGTTGCATAACTACAAGACCCAGCATGCCCTTCCGCTGTCCGTACATGCTGGGGGTTGTAGCTTTTGCAACAGCTGAAGGCACACTGGTTGCAAAACACTGAGTTTGTTACCAAACTCGGTGTTTCACAACCAGTGTGCCTCCAGCTGTTGCAAAACTACAACTCCCAGCATGCACTGATAGACCGTACATGCTGGGAGTTGTAGTTTTTCAACAGCTGGATGTCCCCCCCCCCCCCCCCAATGTGAATGTACAGGGTACACTCACATGGGCGGAGGTTTGCAGTAAGTATCCGGCTGCAATTTGAGCTGCAGCAAATTTTCTGCCGCAGCTCAAACTGCCAGCGAGAAACTACTGTGAACCCCCGGCAGTGTGACTGTACCCTAAAAACACTACACTACACTAACACACAATAAAATAAAAAGTAAAAAACACTAAATATACACATACCCCTACACAGCCCCCCTCCCCAATAAAAATTAAAAACGTCTGGTACGCCACGGTTTCCAAAACGGAGCCTCCAGCTGTTGCAAAACAACTACTCCCAGTATTACCAGATAGCCACTGACTGTCCAGGCATGCTGGGAGTTTTAAAACAGCTGGAGGCACCCTGTTTGGGAATCACTGGCGTAGAATGCAAAAGTCGTGAAACACCTCTGGGGTATTAAGGTTCACTTAACCCCTTGTTACGTTCCCTGAGGGGTCTAGTTTCCAAAATAGTATGCTATGTGTTTTTTTTTTTGCTGTTCTGGCACCATAGGGCTTCCTAAATGCGGCATGCCCCCAGAGCAATATTTGCTTTCAAAAAGCCAAATGTGACTCCTTCTCTTCTGAGACCTGTAGTGCGCCAGCAGAGCACTTTTCACTCCCATATCGGGTGTTTTCTGAATCGGGAGAAATTGGGCTTCAAATTTTGGGGGGTATTTTCTGCTTTAACCCTTTGTAAAAATGTAAATTTTTTGGGAATCCAAGCATTTTAGGTAAAATTTTTTTTTTTTACATATGCAAAAGTTGTGAAACCCCTGTGGGGTATTAAGGTTCACTTTACCCCTTGTTACGTTCCCCAAGGGGTCTAGTTTCCAAAATTGTATGCCATGTGTTTTTTTTTGAATCAGTGTTTTCTGAATCGGGAGGGATTGGGCTTCAAATTTTGGGGGGTATTTTTTGCTATTACCATTTTTAAAAATGTAAGACTTTTGGGAAACCAAGCATTTTAGGGAATTTTTTTTTTTTTTTTTTTACATATGCAAAAGTCGTGCATCACCTGTGGGGTATTAAGGTTCACTTTACCCCTTGTTATGTTCCCCGAGGGGTCTAGTTTCCAAAATGGTATGCCATGTGTTTTTTTTTTTGCTGTTCTGGCACCATAGGGGCTTCCTAAAGGTGACATGCCCCCCAAAAACCATTTGTCACTCCTTCCCTTCTGAGCCCTCTACTGCGCCCGCTGAACAATTAACATAGACATATGACGTATGTGCTTACTCGAGAAAAATTGGGTTTCAAATACAAGTAACCCCTTGCAAAAATTCAAAAATTGGGTCTACAAGAACATGCGAGTGTAAAAAATGAAGATTGTGAATTTTCTCCTTCACTTTGCTGCTATTCCTGTGAAACACCTAAAGGGTTAAAATGACTGAATGTCATTTTGAATACTTTTGGGGGTGTAGTTTTTATAATGCTGGTAATTTGAGGGGTATTTCTAATATGAAGACCCTTCAAATCCACTTCAAACCTGAACTGGTCCCTGAAAAAAAGCGAGTTTCAAAATTTTGTGAAAAAATTGGAAAATTGCTGCTGAACTTTGAAGCCCTCTGGTGTCTTCCAAAAGTAAAAACACATCAATTTTATGATGGAAACATAAAGTAGACATATTGTATATGTGAATAAAAAAAAAATTATTTGAAATATCCATTTTCCTTACAAGCAGAGAGCTTCAAAGTTAGAAAAATGCAAAATTTTCAGATTTTTCATCAAATTTTGGGATTTTTCACCAAGAAAGGATGCAAGTTACCACAAAATTTTGCCACTATGTTAAAGTAGAATATGTCACGAAAAAACTATCTCGGAATCAGAATGATAACTAAAAGCATTCCAGAGTTATTAATGTTTAAAGTGACAGTGGTCAGAATTGCAAAAAATGGCCGAGTCCTTAAGGTGAAAAAGGGCTCAGTCCTTAAGGGGTTAATATTTTTGGATAAGATGCTGTATTCATTTTATGTGCAACTGTAGCGCACCTTCTCCTCAAAAAACAGCAGGTATCCAACTGTTTTCTTTGTGGTAGGAAGGTCTGTTCTTCTTTACAGGCCTTATTGATTTCCCTCCAAAGATATGGTTTATGGCTCTAACTAAAGAATTAACTTTTTGGCTCAGAACTCCAAATTATTTTATTCTGAAGTCTGGAGTATCATAAGAGGCTGTATTTCCTGTATTTCGGCCCCAGTGCCTTTGTTTGTGGCAACATTACCATGCAGCCCATTCTAGTTCAGGGATCTCTTTTTTGAACAGTCACACCACTGGATTTCAGTAGAAGTAAGAGCCGTAGCTGCCATGAGGCGACTGAGGCTGTCACCTCATGCGCAGCTGCAGGCTCTGTAAAGTGGGCGCAGACGCGCTCCCCTTTTTTCCCCCTCCAGCAAGACATCACATCAGGGTTGCCCGGTGACCCCCCCCCTCAGACTATGAACCACCGTCCCTCACCCCCTGGCGACACTGCAGGCAGGCAGTACTACATAGTGGTTGCTGGGAGCTGACGTGTCTGCTCACACACGTCTGCTCCTAGTCCCTGAGGTGTACTGCGTGTGCTGTTGCTGAATGTCGCATGAGGTGCTAGGACTCTTGTTTTTGCTTCCCCCTGCCAGTGCCAACATATTGGTATTTAAACAGCAAAAAGTGGGAAACTTAGGATCTCCACAGAACAGCTGCCTACCTACCTCCCCCACCTGTCTACCCCCATCTGCTTACCGCCCCACATGCCTAACCAACCCACCCACCTACCTACCTCCCCCCATCTGCCTACCCCCCACATACCTAACTGTGGTGTCCCGGTACCGTATTGCATACCTTACTGCATACCGTACCTTGTATGGTGGTCCCCAAAGTCAGAGTTACTACGTTCAGGTAGGGTCCTACAGGTGGAACAGCCCCTAGTCTCCTCCTCCTTCTCTAATTTTATAGTGTTTATGTGTATATATTTAATAATGTATATTAATATAATTACCTTTATAGCATCGCAGGACCTTCGGCCGTGTGACTATGTTAATTCCTTTGGGTTATGCTTTAGGACCTTTCAGAGGTCACATGGTGTGGTCACATGTCAGACCATGATCCTTTATACAGATAATTGACAGAAGTTTTGGACCAATCAGCTAAAGGCCAGCCCTGCCCATATAAGGGAGCTGCAGCCAATGATCACTCTCTTGGGTTCCGGATCATCGGAGAGTCGAAATCTGTGTAACTTGCAAAGACAACCCTAGGCCAGAAGCCTGCCGGTCTCAGCCTGAATCAAACTGTGAGTCCTAAACTAAATCCCTGTTAAAGCTAGTGTGACTACTGGACCGAAACTAAATCCCCTAAATCCAGTGGAACAGCTCATATCAGTCTCCGGACTTTAAAACGCTCAAGGTCCCAACCACTGTCAATATATAAGAGACTTTGCTTGTAAAGAGGCTGTTCTTGTTATAAAACCTGCATAAAATCTTCCGTAAAAGTTTCAACAGTTTTCAGCAAACTCTCTGGTTGTGGACATTCACTTATTTAATACCTCCCTCCCGTTCTTGGGACGGGTGGCGGTAGGACAAGCAATTCAGTGGAGCCCTCACCCTGGCGTCACGAATAGAATGGGTTAAGCAAGCACCCTTTAGTAACGCGCAGCTACACCCCATATACCCTACAACCCCAGGCTACCACATAACCAACCAACCCACCTTCATACTTAAAGCGTACCTGTCATTGTTCAAAAAAAAAAAATATAATAATAAAAGTGATATGTTACTCAGTACCTACAGTAATCCTGATCATGTACATATATTTTTATGCGTCTAGAACCCATATAGCCAAAGAAAATAGCATGTATCTGCTGCTCAGTTACTTTTTCCTCTTGCTGGCTGGAGGGGCGTGTCCGTTTGTCTCCCTCACAGTGATGACTCATCTGCTCTGAGTCTCAGGAGGGAGCCTGGGCAGTCGGCCAATCACTCCATTCTACTCTGTAACCCTTTCCTCTCTGGTTTCATGCTGTACATGTTACACATAGGAAGATGCTTGGAGCTTGCCTGCAGTATTCCTAAGACTTTATGGCAAGTTCATAACAGGATAAAATGTATAAATATCAGAATAGATCTTTAAAAAATTAGTGAAATAATTTTATAGATAAAAGTACAGCATTTTTATGAATACATTTTCTATCTGTTTTATCTTTTCCTAGTAAAGCTGGATGCTAATCAATATAGCTGTCACTGGCTGGCACCTGAGTTCCCCCACAGTAGGCACATGCACTTGAGTTCCCCCACAGCAGCTATAGGCATCAGAGTTCCCCCACAGTAGGTACAGGCATCAGAGTTCCCCTACAGTAGGTACAGGCATCAGAGTTGCCCCACAGTAGCTACAGGCATCAGAGTTCCCCCACAGTAGGCACAGGCACCTGAGTTCCCCCACAGTAGCTACAGGCACCGGAGTTCCCTACAGTAGGTACAGGCACTGGAGTTCCCCCACAGTAGTTACAGGCATCAGAGTTCCCCCACAGTAGCTACAGGCAACTGAGTTCTCCCACAGTAGGCAGAGGCACCCGAGTTCCCCCACAGCAGCTACAGGCATCAGAGTTCCCCTACAGTAGGTACAGGCATCGGAGTTCCCCCACAGAAGTTACAGGCATCAGTGTTCCCCCACGGTAGGCACAGGCACTTGAGTTCCCCCACAGTAGCTACAGGCACCGGAGTTCCCCACAGTAGGTACAGGCATCGGAGTTCCCCCACAGTAGCTACAGGCATCAGAGTTCCCCCACAGTAGCTACAGGCACCTGAGGTTCCCCCACAGTAGGTACAGGCATTGAAGAACCCCCACAGTAAGCACAGGCACCTGATTTCCCCCACAGCAGCTACAGGCATCATAGTTCCCCCACAGTAGGTACAGGCATTATTGTTCCCCCACAGTAGGTACAGGCATCGGAGTTCCCCCACAGTAAGCACAGGCATCTGAGTTCCCCCACAATAGCTACAGGCACCAGAGTTCTCCCACAGTAGCTACAGGCATCAGAGTTCCCCCACAGCAGCTACAGGCATCAGAGTTCTCTCACAGTAGGCACAGGCACCTGAGTTCCCCCACAGCAGCTACAGGCATCAGAGTTCCCCCACAGTAGGTACAGGCATCGGAGTTCCCCCACAGTAAGCACAGGCATCTGGGTTCCTCCACAGCAGCTACAGGCATCAGAGTTCCCCCACAGCAGCTACAGGCATCAGAGTTCCCCCACAGCAGCTACAGGCATCAGAGTTCTCTCACAGTAGGCACAGGCACCTGAGCTCCCCCACAGCAGCTACAGGCATCAGAGTTCCCCCACAGTAGGTACAGGCATCGGAGTTCCCCCACAGTAAGCACAGGCATCTGAGTTCCCCCACAATAGCTACAGGCACCAGAGTTCTCCCACAGTAGGCAAAGGCACCCAGGTCCCCCCACAGCAGCTACAGGCATTAGAGTTCCCCCACAGTGGCTACAGACATCAAAGTTCCCCCACAGTACTCACAGGCACCTGAGTCCTGGGTCTGTAAGTGGTTTCCCGGCTCCCTTTCTTTGTTTATATTGCCTGTGTGTGCGCAAATTCCCTGCGCTTGTTCTCAGGCAGTGCATGCCCGCGCATAAGCTGTATCGCATATAGCAGAAATCTCCTATACTGGATACTGGCACGCTTTCTGGCCAGCATCTGGTATGCTGCAAAATCAAGACCAGTCTGTCGGGCTAAAGACAGACGACACCTAGTGGCAGCTATTTTTAGATTTTATTTCTATAATATATAAAAAGTTTTCAACAATGAAGGTGCCACTGAATCCTTAAAGAGGTATTCTGGGTTAGAAAATTATTTATTTTTATCCCCATCCAAAGAATTGGGGGGGGCGCAATTTTCTGGTCTTGCCTCGGGTGCAAAAGAAGCTAGCTACAGCTCTGGTAGAAGTTATTTGTGGACTTTTCTTTGAATCTCAATACATTTTCCTGGCAATTGTTTGTGAAATCTCTCTGGGTCTATGTCATCGTGGCTTGGTATTACAGTGTGAACATAACTGGCATTTCAAAGTTTACATACCTTTTATATTTTTCTACTGATTTATAAAGCATTTTTGCTGACAGATTCCTTTACCAGCCAGTCAGATCAGATGATTGTGCCAGGATTTCTCAAATGCTAAGAAACTCATTGGGAAGATTAATTGGGTCAATCCAACATTAGAAAAACAGAGCTGATTTATGGAAAAAAAAAAAACTGCATCACATTTTCTTGAAGTTTTTTTTAAGGACCATTCTGCCATTTAAAAAATTGTTATAATGATGGTGCCATAGAAAAAAAAAAAAAAAGAAAAGAAAATGACCTATCTCTGTCCCCTGCAGGGAGATGAGAGCTTGGAGCAAGTCTTGATGGTTTAGGCAATCACTGGCAAAGACGGGAAACCACTCTGGCCATTGTTTGGCTTAGCTGACAGGTCCGGCTACAAGCTCTCGTCTTGGAAGCAGGTGGAAAACAGGAACAATGGAGGACTGAAAGCAGAGGAAACAGAAGCTGCAGCGCAACATACAGGGGACATGGGGTAGGTATATATCACCTTTTTTTCTTCTTTTTCCAAGACTTCAGAACTGTAAGACTTTTCTTTAAATTCTGGAATACCTCTTTAAATTTGGTATTTCATACACCTGTCTTAATAAAAAGAGTGCTGGAGTAGGATGCACAGATTTACGAAGAGGTGCAGGGTCAGCTATGAACTGGTGTAAATTACTGCGGTAGGCTATGCTAATTTCTGTCTTAAATGATGTTACATCTTTCGGACCGCGGTAGGCCTTGCCTCCTCCATTTTTTTTAGAAAGTGATGTCAGTTATCCAGAAGTGAAAAAAGCTACTACAATCTCAGCCTCTGTGTGACAGCTGGAGAGTATATTATCGGCCCAGACATTCAGTGATCATGCATAAAATGATACAGGAATTCTGGCAGGTTATATGAAATAATACAGTGTCCTGCTACCATACTTTGCATCACTTTCTATTAGGTTGTTAGTAACTCAAATTTCCATGGCTTAAACAGTTCCATGGCTTACCTAATTTCTGTATTAGTGATGCACCAATGCTGGACATTTGCGATCTCTCTCGTAGCCACTGGCATAATTATGCTGGCAGCCACAAGAGATCAAGCGTCTCTTCCTCTGCGTTACTGCACAGATGAGTATTGTAAACGTCTGGAGAGGCCGTGCTGTGAACTACTTAAGAGCTGGCAAGTGAAGGTAAGTATGGGTGTTTTTTTTTTTTTTTAATCTTGGCAAGGGGCAACTATATAGAGGCATCTACCTACAGTGGGCATCTATCTCCAATCAGCAGGCAGAGGGGCAGGACGAGACACATGAAAACTACGTGACAGGAAGTGGGTTAAAAAAATATTGGTATTTTGTATTATAAGTAGTTGAAAAAAAAATTGGTACTATATTTGGCCTTAAAAAACTGGTATTGTGTATTCCTAAGTTATACCTAATAACACCATTGTACACAGTTACACTGTGTATGACCAAACCCACTATGCCAAGACCAACATTACAAATAATACATCTATAAAAGTAGATAAGCCCCCCATGGTGTGCCTATATATTTGTTCAACCAATATCCTTCTGTACCCCATATAGTAGTAAGCTAGGTCCCTCTGTGCCCCCATATAGTAGTTAGACCCCTCTGGGCCCTCATATAGTATTTAGGCCTCTCTGTGCCACCATATAGTAGTTAGACCCACCTCTGTGCTCCCACAGAGTAGTTAGGCACTTATTCTTCCCCCATATGGTACTTAGGCCAATGCACCCACATAGTATAAGGCCCCTTTGTGCCCCCATATAGTAGTTAGGCCTCTCTTTGCCCAATATAGTAAGGCCACATCTGTGCCTTTATATAGCAGTTAGGCCCCCTCTATGCCCCATGCATCAGTTAAGCCTCACACTGCCCCATTAGTTATAGACCCCTTTGTACCCCCATACAGTAGTTAGGCCCTCTCTGTGCCACCATGTAGTATTAGGCCCCTCTGTGCCCTCTTAGGGGGACCTAACTACTATAAGGCATCACTGTAGTGCCTAACTAATGTTAGGCCTTACAAAGCTCCTATATAGTAGTTAGGTCCCTCTGTGCCCTCATATAGTAGTTGCGCCTCTCTATGCTCCCATAGATCCCACAGTTTTTAGTGGATGAAGAGTGGGCAAGCTTCAGTATAGGGAATACAGAATTTCCATTCACTGAACGGGCCAACACAGGAGTAAGTAACAAAAATAGATTAATACACCATCATTCAACATGTTTAACAGCACAAACACTGCTTCTTCAGACGAACAGGTGGTGAAACCGTCACCATTAAATAGGATAGACATTAATCCTTATATCATATAGTTGTTAGGCCCCCCAATGCCCCAATATAGTAGGTTCCTCTGTGCCCCATATATTAGTTAGGCCCCCTCTGTTATTGTCTACACGCTAAAAGCTTGCTTGTTAATATAAAAGCTATGCTCATTCAGAAATCTGGGACATGTGCTCTGGTCCCTAATGTGGGCCCCTCATTCCCTGTGGGCCTGGTCGCAACCCCTGCAACTGCAGTCATTATGCCCCGGTTCTATATGTTATTAGTTTAGTTCGATTGTTAGATCACATTCTATTACTAGTCAATGCAGGAATGCAGGTAATTCCAAAGGATTTACTTACTGCTTTTTGAAGGTAAATGCAATACATATAAAAACATTTATATATACATCCTTGTATATATAAATATATATACAGAGTGTATGGTCACAGAAAAGAATATCACGTAGGTCCAGTAATAGAAGAAAGGCTTCCATTTTTTTTCACACCATAAAGTTTACAAGTGCAACGTTTCAGCAAGACTGCCTTTGTCAAGCATACAAAACATACAAAATGCCATTCTTAAATACAATAAGGTACAAAGTGGTTAAAAAACATGTGCATTATATTATTCTTGATTAAAGGTACAGCCCTTTTTCTCTGATTGGAGGTTAATAGTGACATCATCAAAACATCAACTGACATTAATAATAAAGTGCAGATTCTTACTTAGAGCAAAGTGTATACAATATATAGAGAACAGGCGGGGACTCCACATGGTATCAGGAATCTACTCGCACCATCCGATTCACTGTGTTCGTCCTAGATCGTGCTCAATAAACTTACATGGTATAGTTTGTACACATTCGCAGTGCGGCTGCGTATAGCTGCATCAACTGAACTTTTCCACCTTCAGGACGTCTGTTCCGCCCTCTGTAAATTCAGACTCATCAGCCTCTGTGTGCATGCGCCGAATCCCGGCACTTGCGAAGCGTGAAGGCAGTGGGCTCCAGTCAATTGCGCCTGTGCCGGCAACCCGGTGCAGCGCATAAGACTGTAGGCTGCTCCGGTGACCTAAAATTGTACTTCAGCTAATTATGCAGAGCTAGTACAGGAACACTATATGGGGCATATAAAAACAGAGAAATGGCCTATATCAAAGATAAAAGTATATCCATGCTACACGAAAATTGAAAAAAAGGATGCTATCGTGGATGTTCCCTCCTCTTCTTTTAACAGTGACTGTGAAGCGATGTGTCAAAATCTATAAAGAAAATATATATAAAATGTTACCATCAGTTTAAAGAAATAAAAACCAAACCAATCTTGCACATATGAAAAATGTATGTCTAGGAACAGGATACCCCAAAAAATATATTTAAATAAAAAGAAAAAAATAGAAAAAGAAAAAAGAGAAAAAGGAGGAGAAATAAAATGAAAAAAGAAAAAAAAAGAAAAGAATTTTAAAATTAAAAAAAAAGTGAAAAAAAGAAATAAAATAACATGTAAGGTCTTAAACTAAAATCAACATTAAAGGGGTATTCCAGGCCAAAACTTTTTTTTATATATCAACTGGCTCCGGAAAGTTAAACAGATTTGTAAATTACTTCTATTAAAAAATCTTAATCCTTCCAATAGTTATTAGCTTCTGAAGTTGAGTTGCTGTTTTCTGTCTAACTGCTTTCTGATGACTCACGTCCCAGGAGCTGTCCAGCTCCTATGGGGATATTCTCCCATCATGCACAGCTCCTGGGACGTGACATCATCATTGAGCAGTTAGACAGAAAACTTCAGAAGCTAATAACTATTGGAAGGATTAAGATTTTTTAATAGAAGTAATTTACAAATATGTTTAACTTTCCGGAGCCAGTTGATATATATATATAAAAAGTTTTTGCCTGGAATACCCCTTTAAGTCCAGTTGGTTGTTAAGTATTTAATGGATGCATCCATTTCAATTCTTTTTGTTTGAGAAATTTTTCACAGGACATGATCAATGATCCTGAATCTCAATTGGCTGATATTATGGCCTGCATCATGAAAATGTTTGGGAATGGGTAAATCAACTCGTCTAGTACATATTGAGGACTTGTGTCCATTTAAGCGAATTCTGCATTCATTAATCGTTTCACCGATATAATATAAGCCCCAAAGGCAGTGTAGCATGTTAATTAAGTAGGATGACCTACAAGTATATCTGTGTTTGATTTTAAAGACATGTCCCGTCTGAAGATGACAGAAAGTGTCTCCCCTCACCATGCCCCTTCCTTGGGCCCAACCAAGTACTAATATCGTTCCTGAAGAAAACGTGGCTTAAAGAAGTGCCAACAAGGCATGAAACTTCGCTGTCCCACCGGTACCTCCTGCTTCTTTCCTTCCCCTCCCTGGCCATGATGTGTGCCATGAACCAAGCTCTGGAATAAAGCCATTCGTTGTGATCAGAGGTGACTAACCTATCTTTAAAGCTGCATCCTTTCCTATAGGCCAGTGATGGCGAACCTTTTTGAGCCCGAGTGCCCAAACCGTAATGCACGCCAACTTTTTTTCCCTCAAAGTGCCAGCACAGCAATTAAATCAGAATACTGATGTGTGTGGGGTGATGTATGTTTGAGGGGTGCTGTGTGTTTGTCTATGGGGTGCTGTGTGTGAGAGGTGATGTGTGTTTGAGGGGTGCTGTGTATTTGTCTGAGGGGTACTATGTGTCTGAGGTGCTGAGTGTGTTGGGTGATGTGTGTGTGTGTGTTTGAGGGGTGCTGTGTGTGTGAGGTGCTGTGTTTGAGGGGTGCTGTGTGTGAGAGGTGCTTTGTTTGAGGGGTGCCTGTGTGTGAGGTGCTGTGTTTGAGGGGGGCTGTGTATGTCTTTGGGGTGCTGTGTGTGAGGTGCTGTGTTTCAGGGGTGATGAGTGTGTGAGGTGCTGTGTTTGAGGGGTGCTGTGTGTGTCTTTGGGGTGCTGTGTGTGTGAGGTGCTGTATGTGGGGGTGATGTGTGTGTGAGGTGCTGTGTGTGTCTTTGGGGTGCTGTGTGTGTGAGGTGCTGTGTGTGGGGGTGATGTGTGTGTGTGTGAGGTGCTGTGTTTCAGGGGTGATGAGTGTGTGAGGTGCTGTGTTTGAGGGGTGCTGTGTGTGTCTTTGGGGTGCTGTGTGTGTGAGGTGCTGTATGTGGGGGTGATGTGTGTGTGAGGTGCTGTGTGTGTCTTTGGGGTGCTGTGTGTGTGAGGTGCTGTATGTGGGGGTGATGTGTGTGTGAGGTGCTGTGTGTGTCTTTGGGGTGCTGTGTGTGTGAGGTGCTGTGTGTGGGGGTGATGTGTGTGTGTGAGGTGCTGTGTTTGAGGGGTGCTGTGTATGTCTGTGGGGTGCTGTGTGTGTTTTAGGGGTGCTGTGTGTGGGGGTGATGTTTGTGTTTGAGGGATGCTGTGTGTGTCTTTGGGGTGCTGTGTGTGGGGGGTGCTGTGTGGTGCTGTGTGTTTTTGAGGGGTGCTATGGGTGCTGTGTGGGGGATGGGGTACATAATACATACATAATACAAAATACATACATAATACATTAAAAAAATGTAAAAAAATGTTTTTTCTTTCAATAGTTTTTTATTGAATTTTACCAAAATAGAAAAACAAACATGCATAAAGGACAGGCGCAGCTGTCAACTTATTATTTTACAACAAGAAAAACAGCAAACAGTTGTTTACTGCATATAGAAAGACTTGATTGTCGATTCAATCTTACATATATAAACATTTTTTATTTCAGCTACCGGGTTGGACGCTAGGTCAGTGCTGTAGTAGTTTTATATTTTATATTTGCTGGTAGAAGAGCACGGACTGCAGAGAGTGGGCCGTGTCCCGTGTATCAGAACAAAGGAAAAAAGAAAGTTGCCTTTTTCAAGGTGCTTGTAGTTTTAAAACATCAAACCTTTAATCTGTATGCATTAAAAATAGAAAAGGGTGGACATCATAAAAGAGAAGCGAAACCCCAACACGTTTTGAGCAAAATGTAGCTCTTAATCATGGCTACATGTAGCTCGAAACGCACTGGAGTTTCACTATTCTTTTATGATGTCACCTTTTTCTATTTTTAATGTATACAGATTAAAGGTTTGATGTTTTAATACTACATGCACCGTTATCCTTGGAAGAGCTGGAGGAAACTTTCTTTTATATTTTGTTCTGATTTATAATACATATATACATACGTCATACATACACACATAACATACATACATATATATATATATATATATATATATATATATACACACACACATCATACATACATAATGCATAAATACATACTATATTGTCACGATGCCGGCTGGCAGGTAGTGGATCCTCTGTGCCAGAGAGGGATTGGCGTGGACCGTGCTAGTGGATCGGTTCTAAGTCACTACTGGTTTTCACCAGAGCCCACCGCAAAGCGGGATGGTCTTGCTGCGGCGGTAGTGACCAGGTCGTATCCACTAGCAACGGCTCAACCTCTCTGACTGCTGAAGATAGGCGCGGTACAAGGGAGTAGACAGAAGCAAGGTCGGACGTAGCAGAATGTCGGGGCAGGCAGCAAGGATCGTAGTCGGGGGCAACGGCAGGAGGTCTGGAACACAGGCTAGGAACACACAAGGAAACGCTTTCACTGGCACAATGGCAACAAAATCCGGCGAGGGAGTGAAGGGGAAGTGAGGTATAAATAGGGAGTGCACAGGTGAACACACTAATTGGAACCACTGCGCCAATCAGCGGCACAGTGGCCCTTTAAATCGCAGAGACCCGGCGCGCGCGCGCCCTAGGGAGCGGGGCCGCGCGCGCCGGGACAGGACGGACGGAGAGCGAGTCAGGTACGGGAGCCGGGATGCGCATCGCGAGCGGGCGCTACCCGCATCGCGAATCGCATCCCGGCTGGAGACGGTATCGCAGCGCACCGGGTCAGTGGAGCTGCCCGGAGCGCTGCGGTAGCGAGAGAGAAGCGAGCGCTCCGGGGAGGAGCGGGGACCCGGAGCGCTCGGCGTAACAGTACCCCCCCCCTTGGGTCTCCCCCTCTTCTTAGAGCCTGAGAACCTGAGGAGCAGACTTTTGTCTAGGATGTTGTCCTCAGGTTCCCAGGATCTCTCTTCAGGTCCACAGCCCTCCCAATCCACCAAAAAGAACCTTTTTCCTCTGACCGTCTTGGAGGCCAGTATCTCTTTCACTGAGAAGACGTCAGAAGAACCGGAGACAGGAGTGGGAGAAACTAATTTGGGAGAGAAACGGTTGATGATGAGTGGTTTAAGAAGAGAGACATGAAAGGCATTAGGAATACGGAGAGAAGGAGGAAGAAGAAGTTTGTAAGAGACAGGATTAATTTGGCACAAGACTTTGAAAGGACCAAGATAGCGTGGACCCAGTTTGTAACTGGGGACACGAAAGCGGACATATTTAGCGGAGAGCCATACCTTGTCTCCGGGAGCAAAAATGGGGGGAGCTCTTCTTTTCTTATCGGCAAACTTTTTCATGCGAGATGAAGCCTGTAAAAGAGAATCTTGGGTCTCTTTCCATATGGTGGAAAGATCACGAGTCACTTCATCTACAGCGGGCAAACCAGAGGGCAAGGGAGTAGGGAGGGGGGGAAGAGGGTGACGGCCGTACACCACGAAAAATGGGGATTTGGAGGAAGATTCAGAGACTCTAAAGTTATACGAGAATTCGGCCCATGGTAGAAGATCTGCCCAATCATCCTGGCGGGAGGAAACAAAATGTCGTAAATAATCACCCAAGACCTGGTTAATTCTTTTTACTTGTCCATTGGATTGAGGATGATATGCAGAAGAAAAGTTTAATTTAATCTTGAGTTGTTTACAGAGAGCCCTCCAGAATTTTGACACGAATTGGACGCCTCTATCCGAGACTATCTGTGTGGGCAGCCCGTGAAGACGAAAAATGTGTACAAAAAATTGTTTAGCCAACTGAGGCGCTGAAGGAAGACCAGGAAGAGGGATGAAATGTGCCATCTTGGAGAATCGATCAACGACCACCCAAACAACAGTGTTGCCACGGGATGGGGGTAGGTCTGTAATAAAATCCATACCAATCAGAGACCAAGGCTGTTCGGGGACAGGCAGAGGATGAAGAAAACCAGCGGGCTTCTGGCGAGGAGTCTTATCCCGGGCACAGACAGTGCAGGCTCGCACAAAGTCCACGACATCCGTCTCCAGAGTCGGCCACCAATAGAAGCGAGAGATGAGTTGCACAGATTTCTTGATGCCTGCATGACCTGCGAGATGGGAGGAGTGACCCCATTTGAGGATTCCGAGGCGTTGGCGTGGAGAGACGAAGGTCTTTCCTGGAGGAGTTTGCCTGATGGAGGCTGGAGAAGTGGAAATCAGGCAGTCAGGAGGAATGATGTGTTGCGGAGAGAGTTCAACTTCCGAGGCATCCGAGGAACGAGAGAGAGCATCGGCCCTAATGTTCTTATTGGCAGGCCGAAAGTGAATTTCAAAATTAAATCGGGCAAAGAACAGAGACCACCTGGCCTGGCGAGGATTCAGCCGTTGGGCAGACTGGAGATAGGAGAGGTTCTTGTGATCGGTGTAAATAATAACTGGAAATCTTGATCCCTCCAGCAGATGCCTCCATTCCTCAAGTGCTAATTTAATGGCTAGAAGCTCTCGATCCCCGATGGAGTAGTTCCTCTCCGCCGGAGAGAAGGTCCTAGAAAAAAAACCACACGTAACAGCATGCCCGGAAGAATTTTTTTGTAGAAGGACCGCTCCAGCTCCTACAGAGGAGGCATCAACCTCCAATAGGAAGGGTTTAGATGGGTCAGGTCTGGAGAGCACGGGAGCCGAAGAAAAGGCAGACTTGAGCCGTTTAAAGGCGTCTTCCGCTTGAGGAGGCCAAGACTTGGGATTGGCATTTTTTTTGGTTAAAGCCACGATAGGGGCCACAACGGTAGAAAAATGTGGAATAAATTGCCTGTAATAATTGGCGAACCCCAAAAAACGTTGGATAGCACGGAGTCCGGAGGGGCGTGGCCAATCTAAGACGGCAGAGAGTTTGTCTGGATCCATTTGTAGTCCCTGGCCAGAGACCAAGTATCCTAGGAAAGGAAGAGATTGGCATTCAAACAGACATTTCTCTATCTTGGCATAAAGTTGTTTGTCACGAAGTCTCTGAAGAACCATACGGACATGCTGGCGGTGTTCTTCTAGATTGGCAGAAAAAATCAGGATATCGTCCAGATATACAACAACACAGGAGTATAAGAGATCACGAAAAATTTCATTAACAAAGTCTTGGAAGACGGCAGGGGCGTTGCACAGGCATGGCCAGGGCATGACCAGATACTCAAAGTGTCCATCTCTAGTGTTAAATGCCATTTTCCATTCATCCCCCTCTCTGATGCAGATGAGATTATAAGCACCTCTTAAGTCCAGTTTGGTAAAGATGTGGGCACCTTGGAGGCGATCAAAGAGTTCAGAGATGAGGGGTAGGGGGTAGCGGTTCTTTACCGTGATTTTATTAAGACCGCGGTAGTCAATGCAAGGACGTAGAGAGCCATCTTTTTTGGACACAAAGAAAAATCCGGCTCCGGCAGGAGAGGAGGATTTACGGATAAAGCCTTTTTTTAAATTTTCCTGGATGTACTCCGACAAAGCAAGAGTCTCTGGGGCGGACAGAGGATAGATTCTGCCCCGGGGTGGAGTAGTGCCCGGGAGGAGGTCAATAGGACAATCATAAGGCCTGTGAGGAGGTAGAGTCTCAGCTTGTTTTTTGCAAAAAACATCCGCAAAGTCCATATAGGCCTTAGGGAGACCGGTTACAGGGGGAACCACAGAGTCACGGCAAGGGGTACTGGGAACCGGTTTTAGGCAGTCCTTGAAACAAGAGGGCCCCCAACTCTTGATCTCCCCAGAGGACCAATCCAGGGTTGGGGAATGGAGTTGAAGCCAGGGTAGTCCAAGGAGGATTTCGGAAGTGCAATTGGGGAGGACCAAAAATTCAATCTTCTCGTGATGAGGTTCGATGCACATTAGAAGGGGCTCCGTGCAGAAACGTATGGTACAGTCCAATCTTTCATTGTTTACACAATTGATGTAGAGGGGTCTGGCGAGACTGGTCACTGGGATGTTGAACCTGTTGACGAGAGAGGCCAAAATAAAATTTCCTGGAGTTCCGGAATCCAAGAAGGCCATAGTAGAGAAGGAGAAGGCAGAGGCAGATATCCGCACAGGCACAGTAAGACGTGGAGAAGCAGAGTAGACATCAAGGACTGTCTCACCTTTGTGCGGAGTCAGCGTACGTCTTTCCAGGCGGGGAGGACGGATAGGACAATCCTTCAGGAAGTGTTCGGTACTGGCACAGTACAGGCAGAGATTCTCCATGCGGCGTCGTGTCCTCTCTTGAGGTGTCAGGCGAGACCGGTCGACCTGCATAGCCTCCACGGCGGGAGGCACAGGAACGGATTGCAGGGGACCAGAGGAGAGAGGAGCCGGGGAGAAAAAACGCCTTGTGCGAACAAAGTCCATATCCTGGCGGAGCTCCTGACGCCTTTCGGAAAAACGCATGTCAATGCGAGTGGCAAGATGGATGAGTTCATGTAGGTTAGCAGGGATTTCTCGTGCGGCCAGAACATCTTTAATGTTGCTGGATAGGCCTTTTTTAAAGGTCGCGCAGAGGGCCTCATTATTCCAGGATAATTCTGAAGCAAGAGTACGGAATTGTACGGCGTACTCGCCAACGGAAGAATTACCCTGGACCAGGTTCAACAGGGCAGCCTCAGCAGAAGAGGCTCGGGCAGGTTCCTCAAAGACACTTCGAATTTCCGAGAAGAAGGAGTGTATAGAGGCAGTGACGGGGTCATTGCGGTCCCAGAGCGGTGTGGCCCATGACAGAGCTTTTCCAGACAGAAGGCTGACTACGAAAGCCACCTTAGACCTTTCAGTAGGAAACTGGTCCGACATCATCTCCAAGTGCAGGGAACATTGGGAAAGAAAGCCACGGCAGAATTTAGAGTCCCCATCAAATTTATCCGGCAAGGATAGTCGTAGACCAGAAGCGGCCACTCGCTGCGGAGGAGGTGCAGGAGCTGGCGGAGGAGATGATTGCTGAAGCTGTGGTAGTAGCTGCTGTAGCATCACGGTCAGTTGAGACAGCTGTTGGCCTTGTTGCGCTATCTGTTGTGACTGCTGGGCGACCACCGTGGTGAGGTCGGCGACAACTGGCAGAGGAACTTCAGCGGGATCCATGGCCGGATCTACTGTCACGATGCCGGCTGGCAGGTAGTGGATCCTCTGTGCCAGAGAGGGATTGGCGTGGACCGTGCTAGTGGATCGGTTCTAAGTCACTACTGGTTTTCACCAGAGCCCGCCGCAAAGCGGGATGGTCTTGCTGCGGCGGTAGTGACCAGGTCGTATCCACTAGCAACGGCTCAACCTCTCTGACTGCTGAAGATAGGTGCGGTACAAGGGAGTAGACAGAAGCAAGGTCGGACGTAGCAGAAGGTCGGGGCAGGCAGCAAGGATCGTAGTCGGGGGCAACGGCAGGAGGTCTGGAACACAGGCTAGGAACACACAAGGAAACGCTTTCACTGGCACAATGGCAACAAAATCCGGCGAGGGAGTGAAGGGGAAGTGAGGTATAAATAGGGAGTGCACAGGTGAACACACTAATTGGAACCACTGCGCCAATCAGCGGCGCAGTGGCCCTTTAAATCGCAGAGACCCGGCGCGCGCGCGCCCTAGGGAGCGGGGCCGCGCGCGCCGGGACAGGACGGACGGCGAGCGAGTCAGGTACGGGAGCCGGGATGCGCATCGCGAGCGGGCGCTACCCGCATTGCGAATCGCATCCCGGCTGGAGACGGTATCGCAGCGCACCGGGTCAGTGGAGCTGCCCGGAGCGCTGCGGTAGCGAGAGAGAAGCGAGCGCTCCGGGGAGGAGCGGGGACCCGGAGCGCTCGGCGTAACATATATGCATACATACAAACATCATACATATATAATACATGCATACATCATACATAGATAATACATACATCATACATATATAGTACATGCATACATCATACATACCGTATTTATCGGCGTATAACACGCACTTTTTAGGCTAAAATTTTTAGCCTAAAGTCTATGTGCGTGTTATACGCTGATACACCCCCAGGAAAGGCAGGGGGAGAGAGGCCGTCGCTGCCCGCTTCTCTCCCCCTGCCTTTCCTGGGGTCTAGAGCGCTGCTGCCGGCCCTTCTCTCCCCCTGGCTATCGGCGCCGCTGCCCGTTCTGTCCCCCTGACTATCGATGCCGGCGCCCCATTGCCGGCGCCGCTGCCCCGTTGCCTCCCCCCATCCCCGGTGGCAAAATTACCTGGGTCGGGTCCGCGCTGCTGCAGGCCTCCGGCGTGCGTCCCCGGTGTCGTTGCTATGCGCTGCACGGCGCGGCGCATGACGTCAGTGCGCCACGCCGTGCATAGCAACGACGCAGGGGACGCGCGCCCGAGGCCTGCAGCAGCGCGACCCGACCCAGGTAATTATGCCACCGGGGATGGGGGGAGGCAACGGGGCAGCGGCGCTGGCAATGGGTGCCGCTGCCCCTTCTCTCCCCCTGGCTGTCGGCGCCGCTTCTCTCCCCCTGGCTATCGGCGCCGGTACCGATAGTCAGGGGGACAGAACGGGGGAGAGAAGGGCCGGCAGCAGGGCTCTAGAACCCAGGAAAGGCAGGGGGAGAGAAGCGGGCAGCGACGGCCTCTCTCCCCCTGCCTTTCCTGGGGGTGTATCGGGGTATACACGCGCACACACGCACCCTCATTTTACCATGGATATTTGGGTAAAAACCTTTTTTTACCCAAATATCCTTGGTAAAATGAGGGTGCGTGTTATAGGACGGTGCGTGGTATACCCCGATAAATACGGTATATAATACATAAATCATACATACATATGCACATCATATATAATCAAATCCATAATATATACATATACACATCATACATAAATACATCATACATACACACATCCTACATACATAACATACATATAGATATATGTACTGTATGTTATGTATGAAGGATGTGTGTATGTATGATGTATTTATGTATGATGTGTATATGTATATATTATGTATGTATGTATTATATATGTATGATGTTTGTATTTATGCATTATGTATATATATATATAATACATATATATATATACATACATAATGCATAGATACAAACATCATACATATATAATACATACATAATATACACATTCACATATGCACACATCATACATAAATACATCATACATCCATAATACATACATAATACACACACCATACATACATACATAATACACACACCATATATACATACATAATACACACCATACATACATATTACACACATCATACATACATTCCACCCCCCTCCCGTCCTCGGTCGCCTTACCCCCAGTCTGTGCACTTTTCTCACCTGCGGCAGCCATGTTGGGGTCAGAGGCCGGGCGCGTGCACTCCCATCTGCTGCAAACTTTGCACCATAGCCCACTTCTTCCTCACGCTGAGGAATGGACACTCGGCACCAGGAGTTGCGGCCAGGATCATCCTAGGAGGTGGAAGGAGACGTGCGCAGCTGCGCGGCAGCCCCTGTGCCTGCTGCTAGCGCAGCAGTGTGCGCGGCCGGGGAAGGGGGATAGAGCGGCCCGGAGGAAGGGGGGATAGAGCGGCCGGAGGGGATAGAGCGGCCGGAACAGCAAATTAAAACAAAATAAATAAATTTTTTGACATTCCACCAAGACAGACGGCCCGGCCAACCGCTGTGCCCTTAAAGGCATCCATGGCGAACTATGGTCGCGTGCCCACAGAGGGGGCTCGGCGTGCCACCTGTGGCACGCGTGCCATAGGTTCGCCATCACTGCTATAAGCCATAACAGGGAGTGAAGAAATATTGGTAGTATGAGTTATGATATCCCAGTTATGTTTCAGAATTCTGGAAGTTTTTTCACTGTTGACTGAATAAGTAGACACAAATGGTATTTTGTCAACCTGGTTTTTAACCTTTTTGGCCAGTAAGTCACTGCGTGTGTTTAGGTGTGTTTTTGTAAAAATCATTTAGGATACCCTCTTTGTTGAAACTTCTTCAATATTTCACTTATCCTCCTGTCCAGTTTCTTGGGTGTGGGTACAATCCGCTTCACTTTTAGAAGCTGACTCCAAGGGAGTGAATTCACCATCAGCTTTAGGTGGAAGCTGTTATAGGAGAGGAGGTTATTCCTATCTGTGGGCTTAACATATAAGTCCATAACCAGTTTGTTATCACATATAGAGACAGTGGTATCTAGAAATTGTAGGGATTCCCCAGATGTCCCCATCGTGGATGGATTTTAGTTCAGGGTTTATCTGATTCAATTCATCAAAAAAGTCATTTAATTGGTCCATTGTTCCTGTCCAGATAACAAAGGTATCATCAAAATATCTATACCAAGTATCGACATATCGAAAAAATGGGAGGTGTAAATGTAGTTTGTCTCTATGTTTGTCATGTAAATGTTCTCGTAGGTGGGTGCTACATTTGAGCCCATGGCTGTTCCTCTGTTCTGGACATAGAAGTCATACACAAGCAGAAAATAGTTCTGCCTGAGGATGACTCCCAATAAGTCCAGAACAAAGGAATAGACACGACCTGTGATCAACGCGTTATCCAAATTTTGTTTTACTGCAGCTATACCTTTATCATGGTCAATTGAGGCATTTAGATTGACAATGTCAAAGGAGACCAAGGTTGCTAGTGGTGGGCAATCCAAGACACTAATCTTATTGATAAAATCTGTTGTGTCTTGTATATAGGAAATTGCACTCATGGCATAACATTTCAAAATCCTGTCCAAATGTAGCCACTGGAGAGAATACAGAGTCCTTCCCGGAGACAATAGACCTTCTGGGGGGACTCTGCAGACTCTTGTGGATTTTCGGCAAGACATATAGGACAGGAGTGCGAGGAAATCTTTGTATAAAAAATTTACTCAAATCCTCATCAATAATCCCTTGTTCTTTAGCACAATTTACTATATGTCCTATTTGGTCTTGGATTTTCCCCACAGGATCACAACTTAGTTTTTGGTACACTTGTCTATCTGCTACCTGTCTTTCAATTTCAGAAAGATAAAGGGGGTGTCCATCACAATGCTGGCACCCCCCTTATCCGCCGGCTTGATAGTAATGTCAGGATTGGTCTCCAACCTCTTCAAAGTCTCATATTCTGCTACTTGTGGTGCTCACCTGTAGTTGCAGAGTTCTTAGTGGAGAACTATATCAATAATAAAGGACCGATGCGGACAAGTAAAATAGTAAACAATAAACGGATTTAATCGGTAAAATCGCTAAGGACAGGATTACACGTTTCAAGGGGTGGGACCCCCTCTTTCTCAGGACCTGAGGAAGGGGGGTCCCACTCCTTAAAACGCATAGTCCTGTCCTTAGCGCTTTTACTGATTAAATCCTTTTATTATTTTACTTGTTCGCATCGGTCCTTCATTATTGATATAGTTCTCCACTAAGAACTCTGCCACTACAGGTGAGCGCTACAAGGAGCATCTTTCTACCTACTTCCTTGGGAATATTACATATTATCAGTATAAAAGACACCTGTCCACAACCTCCCACTCCAAACTCCACTATGGCCAAGACCAAAGAGCTGTCAAAGGACATCAGAAACAAAATTGTAGACCTACACCAGGCTGGGAAGACTGAATCTGCAATAGGCAAGCAGTTTTGTGTGAAGAAATCAACTGTGGGAGCAATTATTTTAAAAAAAATGGAAGACATACAAGATCTTTTAGCATAACAATGATCCCAAACACACCACCGGGGCAATGAAGCATTTCAAGGTCCTGGAGTGGCCTGGCCAGTCTCCAGATCTCAACCCCATGGAAAACCTTTGGAGGGAGTTAAAAGTCCGTGTTGCCCAGCGACAGCCCCAAAAACATCACTGCTCTAGAGGAGATCTGCATGGAGGAATGGGCCAAAATACCAGCAAAAGGGTGTGAAAACCTTGTGAAGACTTACAGAAAACATTTGACCTCTGTCATTGCCAACAAAGGGTATATAACAAAGTATTGAGATGAACTTTTGTTATTGACCAAATACTTATTTTCCACCATAATCTTCAAATAAATTCTTTAAAAATCAGACAATGAGATTTTATGCATTTTTTTCTCATTATGTCTCTCATAGTTGAGATATACCTACGATGAAAATTACAGGCCTCTCACATCTTTTTAAGTGAGAGAACTTGCACAATTAGTGGTTGACTAAATACTTTTTGGCCCCACTATATGTACAGTGATCCCTCAACTTACCATAGCCTCAACATACAATATTTTTAACATACAATGGTCTTTTCTGGACCATTAACTTGAACCAGACTCCACATACAATGCTACGGACAGTCCAGATCTGGGAAACATGTCAATGGTTGGAAGAAACGACCAATCAGAATGGGCATTTCACTGATAAAACCCCTGTATTACTAAAGTGCATGCACTGACTGGCTGTCTGGTAGGGCCTCCTACAGTACAGGGAGGTACTACATGTTCTGTACTACTCTTTACCTGTGCCAGGGATAGCTGCTCCAGGTGGGGCACCTCCATTTAACTTTTTTGGGACACTGTGTGTACTATACTGGACCCTGAAGAAGCTCCTGTCCTCTACAGAGACAGTGATTTACAGCTTCCAGCTTCTTGCCTTATCTGTATTAGTTATCTACTTAAAGGGGTCATCCACCATAAGGTGATTTTAGTACGTACCTGGCGGACAGTAATGGACATTCTTAGGAAGGATCTGTGCTTGTCTTGGGGCTAAATGGCTATATTGTGAGATTACCATAACACTGTGGCTAGCTGTTTGTGAACTGGTATTTCCTGTTTGACTTTTCTTTTTTTGACTACAAATCCCACAATTCCATCTTCCTCCCTCCCACACATCAGCCACCCCACCCATTGAAACATAAATGAGTTGCATCCATTCAAATCAGTGAGGTTTTCAATCAGGGTGCCTACAGCTGTTGCAGATTGATCTCTCTCCCACCAAGCGACCCCTCCACCCATTGAAGCAGACAGGCTCCCTGTCATCAGCTGACTAGTGAGTTAGGTCTCGGCCGCATTGCAAGATGGAAAAATCTGAAACAACAGTCATTTTGTATGCTGGTAAAAATGAATATTGGAGTGAAAATCACAGAAGAATTGTGAGAAAACCGTCACATACAGGTACAGACACTATATTGTTAACTACACTAACTTTACAGCCCCTGTAGCATAGTCAAAAAAAAAAAAAAAAGTCCTGGAATACCCCATTAATTTCCTTTAATCCTCACTTTTTCCTATTTTTGGATGACATTTTGGTGGCTTCAGAAGCAATTACCAGATTTCCATAGAGGTATGGTCTCAACATACAATGGTTGTTCTGGAACCAATTAATATTGTAACTTGAGGGATCACTGTATATATGAAAGTTTATCATGTAATATTTTGTATCATTACTTTCATTCTCAATGTGACTTCTATTATGCATTCATTTCTTAATTTCCTGGCTTACAATTCCAGTCAGCTACCTTGTTGTCTTCTGTCTATGCTCCTTCCGCAGTAGTAGGATGATTACAAAGACAAGTACAGGACTTCCTGACTTCTTCACACACACATTTATAATTTTTTTCTTGGAAAAATGCCAAGAGTTTTAAGTATATTTAATAAAATTTTTAACCAACATTTTTGTACTGCATTTTAACAGTATTTTCAAGTTTTACAGGTAGTAAAATGTCTTGGGGAAAGCATTAAGTTGGCAAAGGGAATCTTAAAAGCCTGACTTGGTCCTTTTCCTCCTCAGAACTAATTAACAAACTTTCTTTCCAGGGATAATTCTCCGTCCAATAAGACAGCCTATGCCAGCTTTGGGGTCTCACTGAGGAGACATACTTACCTCCAAGACTACTTACTCAGCCAACCAAAATCCTGCGCTGTACTGAAAAGGTACAAGAATCCCTAAACAGCTGTCTTCAGATGGATTTTCTTTCTTTGGGAGTAGATTCTGGTTTGGCTGATAATCCCCAGTCATGTGACAATGCTCTTTTTAGGAGTTAAGCATTGACTTTCAGGAAGGAAAGCAACTTTATATCCTGAAGTCCCAGAGAAAAGCTCAGAAATAATGGCATGATCAGAGCATGCAGTATCTTAAAAAAAGGAATTGACTCTAAAAATGCAAAAAAAAAAAAAAAAAAAAGGAAAAAAACACAACAAAACTCACTATATCGCATTATAAACATTAATGTAAAATCTCTCTGCAAAAAAATACACAAATAAATTCATATAAACTACACAAACACACAAAAAAAATCTTTTTATGAAAAAATAAAAAATAAAAATAAGGTGTGAAACTAGCCTTAAAGGGGCACTGTCAGATACAAAAAGCATGCAAAACCAATAGGTTTTGGAATTGCTTTCATTAGAAAATGTTCAATATTTCATTCAGAAAAAGCCAGTCAAACAACTGCCCCCCCCCCCCTCTCCGCTGCTTGGACACATACTAGTCCTGCTGTGTCCATGCATTATCCCCTATGTCATGGACACACTGCCTTGATTGACAGCTGTGAGCGCAGGGCTCACAGATGGAGGAAAAATCCTCCCACTGGCAGCTTGTGTCCCGCTACTGTCAGTGAGGGCAAGCTGGGAGTTTTGCTAATGCTAGGGGAGATGTGAGCAGACAGCATACTGAGGCATGGGGCGGAGACCAGCACAGTGAGGCCACGCGCCCTCCCTTTGAGAGGAATTGAGACTAGTGAGCTAAATTAAAAGTGTAATAAAAAATAAATAAAGGCACATAAACATTTGATGTACATGGTCAGGATAAGGTACTGAGTGATATATATATAAAAAAATGTTTTTGTTGGATCTGAAGGGGTATGCTTTAAAGAGTACCTGTCACCAAACTAAACTTTTAATATATTGTTCTTTATGTAATTATAAGACACTTTGGTATTTACTTGCTGTTAAAATTGTCAACCTTTATATGTTTTTAATGTGATTGAAAAAACAGCCACTAGGGGGCTCTGTTCTGTTCCTTGTCGCAAGTCAAACAGTTAGTTTGGTCTCTGACTGGCCTGACAGGACACTAAACTCAGGAAGTGCATGCGGAGCAGGGCGAGGCACAGCTCTCGCAGGCTTCAGTGATGTCATACCTGCTGGGGAACGCCCTCTTTCTCCTGCCGGGAGCTCACAGACTGTGAGCAAGGGGAAGGATATAATACACAGCTTTTTAAAGCTCAGACATTTTTTAAGGGCATGAGGCATGTTAAGAGTAGTTAGGGAATATAATCTGAGTTAGTTTAGAAAATATGGTTTGATGACAGGTACTCTTTAAGAATAATTTGTATATACAACATCACTGTGACTTTGTAATAACAGTTGGAAAAAAATAATAAGTGAAGTTTGCATGAATTTGTTTAGATTTAGTAGCAAGCCAACCTGAACCTTGAATTAATTCAGAAGATAAAAAACATGTAGTGTAGTACAATTATCCAACAATATTATATTTTGATACAAAAGTATCTGTTAAAGGGGTATTCCGGGCAAAAACATTTTATCCCCTATCCAAAGGTGTCTGATCGGACATGAATGGAGGGGGTGTGGCGTGACGTCACATCCCCAGTCCCGGAAACCCGGAGGTTTCCATAACTGGAGACGCAGCTCCCGCATAGAATGTGGGTGCTGCAGGGAGATCACGGTTGGTCCCAGCGGCAGGCCCCCTCAATCAGACATCTTATCCCCTATCGTTTGGATAGGGGATAAAATAATTTTGCCCGGAATACCCCTTTAAGTCAAAATTTGGTAAAGGGAATTTGTCAGGTCTATTTGCTGCATAGAGCTGCATGCACCGTTGGATAGCTGTTATGGTGGTAGCCAAACTTCTAAGATATAATGGGTGAGTAAAGAGGTGTGCAAGGTTGTGGCACTTGAGCATCTTGGCTCTGCCTCCTTGAAACTCGGTTAATAAAAAGGAGTTTTCATAAGTTTTGTCACTGCCATCAGCTCCAGGAGAGGTATAGTTTGCTTTTATACCCTAACACCTCTCCAACAGTGTCTACTTCTCTTAGCAGCAAATAGAGCCAACACATTCATTAAAAGCAACTACAAGAAGATACAAGAAGTTGGTTGTTAGGTTCCTTAAACTATAGAGCTGTTTATAACACCCATGGAATCTACTATTACATAATTTTGCTTTGTTATTGGTTCTTACATCCTTATAACTTAACAAGACATAAACAGTAGTGACTTCCATTTCCTGTTGTACAGCATATTTTTCTGATAGCTATTTCAAAGTTCTTGAGTCAAATTTATAGCTCCAATTTATAAAACCCATTTTCATTCACCCCAGTAGGTCATTTTGAGTAATTATGGAGACTCGTCCATCCAAAATCCTCCTTTTCTTCTTGGTCAGAGGGGAAAGTAGTTGCAATCTGTGTGTCGCTCTGTAGAAGACCTGTCCTGCATTATACAGACACACAATGAATTTCATGTTTTTAATTAAAACTGTTGATTACAAAGCCAGGAACCGATCATAAATGGAGGTCATTTATTTGGAGGTCAACTATATGGAGGTCATGTGCAAAGGAAAGATTGGGGTTTCTCCTCTCCAAATCCATTCAATCATTGTAATTAAAAACTTGATTGTGTGAACAATCACCCCTAACATACACAGGTCATAATCAGTTATCAGGATGATTGACAGCTGTAAACTCTGATATAAAACATCATCTATGTAAAGTTCCTTGACTTTAGCTATTGACCTGGTCGTACAATAATAAACATCACTAATGCTATACAATCATAAAGCTAAAAACTTAACACCCCTTTATATCATTATTCTCAATTAAAGTTAATATTTCTTTCTAATACTAAAAAAGAAGATTCATGCCCATCAATAACAAATGTCTATATATACGCCTGTTAAATATTAGACCTCGAAAGCAATACCGTGGGGCTTTCAATTAAAGGCCGTGAATTCCAGGCATTAGGAGATTGCAGTAAATGAATAAAAAGTTTGTTACAGACTTGTTGCCAGATGAAGGAAACAAAAGCATTTGATGACATATGAACAATATGCCCCCCAATAGGGTTCACCTTATATTCTCTTTTAGTTTTATTATTCTGAACATTCTAAGGTTATTTCATCGCACAATACTCAGTCTTTTCTCCCAAATAACAGTTTCACGCTGGATACAACTGCTATGCTGTAAATTGTTAGGTGCTACTTTTACTACAGCAGAAGATTAAATATCTGAAGTGTCCACAGACTAAATAAAAAAAAACAACAACGGAGTATTGTAGATTGATTCTATGTCTCAAGGTTCGAGACAAGACTGTCAAGACGTATCTCAAAGACACTCTACAGAAATGCATAAGTACAGGAAGCAATGCTTACCTCTCCAGCTGTAAAATAAATATCCTTGGTATACTGAGTCAGCTAGCCAGCTTACCTAAATGGAAATCTCTAGCAGAGAAACCAAATTTCTCCTGCTGTGCCCACATGTGCCCACTTCTATCCCACAATACAACAACAAGAAATAGTTTTCTCAATTCCTGACTCCAGCATGGGCACTGGCAGGCATCTTCCCTGGAACATTAGTGTGTGGAGGTGCTGGCAGCTAGTCACCAATATGTGTTACCTGTACTCCTGTGAGGCTTGGGACAAGGGTAACGGACCAAAGATCATTCAGCCACATACATGGAATCTTTAGAATTTACTATACAGTGACCCCCTGACCTACGATGCCCCGACATACGATCATTTCAACATACGATGGCCTCTCAGAGGTGATCGCATGTTGAAGGCAGCATCAACATACGATGCTTTTGTATGTCGGGGCCATCGCATAAACAGCTATTCGGCAGCGCAGACTGCTTCAGCTGCCACCGGATAGCCGTTTACGGTGCCCCGTGTGGTCTGCTGACGATCACTTACCTGTCCTCGGGGCTCCGGCGCGTCCTCTTTGGGATCCCCTCTATCGTCGGCGCTCTCCATCGTCGTCATCACGTTGCTCCACGCGCCGTCCCGTCATCCAATAGGGCGGCGTGTGTAGCGACGTGATGGCGGCGATGGAGAGCGAGGATGCCGGGGAAGCAGAGGCCTTGCCAGAGCGTCGGGGACACCCTGGGAACGCGGCGACAGCGATGGAAGGCGACATCCAGGGCAGTGATGATGAGCGGTGACTGTCCGGAGCGACAGGGACAGGTGAGTACAACTTCCTATGCCAGTGGTCTTCAACCTGCGGACCTCCAGATGTTGCAAAACTACAACTCCCAGCATGCTGGGTGTTGTAGTTTTGCAACATCTGGAGGTCCGCAGGTTGTAGACCACTGTCCTATACTTTACATTGCACGGATCCCTCAACATACGATGGTTTCAACAAACGATGGTCCGTTTGGAACGGATTACCATTGTATGTTGAGGGACCACTGTATTTCTGCCAAAATCTGACCTAGAACTACATCAGATTTTCACACATGTCCTAAAAATTGACAAATAGACCCATATCAAGCAAATGAGGCAAAAACATTAGAGTTGGTCATTTATTTATTGAGGAAAATGATCCAATGTCAGATATTTGTGAGTGGCAAAAGTATGTGAACCTCTAGGCGTTGTTCCCACATTAGCATTTTTGGTGTGTTACTTTGTTTACATTATTAGAACCTAAATTGTCAGTGTGGGCTCTGAAATGGGATCAGCATTGCCGGCTTCATCCGATTGTTTATCACAAGGAAACACTTTAGTAAATTCATGTTTTGCCAGCTGCAGCTTATAAACACACAATATAAAAACATGTATGCTTTTATTTTTTCAAGGTATTTTTCAAGCAGTTATCAAACTCAATTCTCAAGGACAGGGATCTTCATAACATGTTTATGGAGGTATATTATGACATGAATAAATGGTTGCTGTAGATCATAAGGCATGAAAAAGTTAAAAAGCCATCTTTAACCCCTTAGGGACAATTTTCACCTTAAAGGGGTACTCCGGCGCTAAGACATCTTATCCCCTATCAAAAGGATAGGGGATAAGATGCCTGATCGCGGGGGTCCCGCCGCTGGGGACCCCCTGTGATCTTCCACGCTGCACCCCGTTAGAATCAGCCCCCGGAGCGTGCTCGCTTCAGGTCTGATTACTAGCGATCACAGGGACGGAGCATGGTGACGTCACGGCTCCGCCCCTGTGTGACATCCTGCTCCGCCCCCTCAATTCAAGCCTATGGAGGGGGCGTGACAGCTTTAAGGAATCAAAATTCTTAGTTTTTGCACTTTTGCTTTTTCCTCCTCACTTTCTAAAAATAATAACGCGTTAAATTTTGCACCTACAGACCCACATAAGGGCTTGTTTTGTGCATCACCAACTGTACTTTGACTTTGTAATGACATTAAACATAACATGACATATAACATAATCTGCGGCGAAACAAAAACAAAAAAGATTTATCGGGTGAAATAAAAAACAAAACTAAACAAAACGTCACTTTTTAGGGCTTCCGTTTCTACGCAGTGTACTTTTCGGTAAAAATGACACCTAATCTTTATTCTGTGGGTCCATACGGTTACAGGGATACCCAATATATGTAGGTATTATTTATTTTACTACTTTAAAAAGATTATAACTACATTCACCAAAAGTAGTATCTTCTGATTCCTTATAACTTTTTCATTTTTTGCTCCGTGGTCTATAGCTTTATCAGTACAATTTTTTTATGGGGCATTTTGATTGCTTTTTATTAATATTTATTTTGTATATGAAGTGACCAAAAATTCACAATTTTGGACATTGGTATTTTTTTTTTTTATGTGTACACCATCAAGCTAGAGGAGGACCATAATTAATAGAGATTAGCAAACTTTCAAAAGTTTGGTTCTGCTGGTTTGCTGAACTCTGGTTCAGAGCGAACTAGTTCTGTCTGAACCTGTACTTTACTAATTGCCAAAAAAATGCATGTATAACACTGCCTAAGAGCCCTATAGCTGAGCACCACCAACCAGGTATCTCTCACTACCAGACATCCACTGAAGTGCACTGCAACAGCTGGGATCCTCCCTATTACGGCCTCAGCCATGGTGCTCTGTGCATACAGTCACTTGTATAATTCAGGGGTAGCAGAAATAAATAGCATCACTCACGGGTATATGCAAGGCTTCTTTACTTAACAGGAATGAAGGTATACATCGTTCCACAGGTAGAGCGACACAGTGTTTTACCGGTGGCTTCTTCCTGCTCCGATGTATCCCTTCATTCCTGTTAAAGGGGTACTCCGGTGAAAACCTTTTTTCTTTTAAATCAACTGGTGGCAGAAAGTTAAACATATTTGTAAATTACTTTTATTAAAAAATCTTAATCCTTCCAATACTTATTAGCTGCTGAATGCTACAGAGGAAATTTCTTTCTTTTTGGAACACTGATGACATCACGAACACAGTGCTCTCTGCTGACATCTCTGTCCATTTTAGCAACCATGCATAGCAGATGCTTATCAGATGTATGCTAAGGGCAGCATGGTGGCTCAGTGGTTAGCACTGCTGCCTTGCAGTGCTGGGGACTTGGGTTCAAATCTCACTAAGGACAACAATAAATAAAGCGTTATTATTATTATAATAACGTCAGCAGAGAGAACTGTGCTCGTGATGTCATCAGAGAGCATTCCAAAAAGAAAAGAATTTCCTCTGTAGTATTCAGCAGCTAATAAGTACAGGAAGGATTAATATTTTTTAATAGAAGTAATTTACAAATATGTTTAACTTTCTGCCACCAGTTGATTTAAAAGAAAAAAAAAGGTTTTCACAGGAGTACTCCTTTAAGTAAAGAAGCCTTGCATATACCCGTGAGTGACGCTATTTATTTCTGTTACCTCTGAGTAATACTGATAGGTCACCTAGGAGTATGTCTATATATTCTGAGCTGTTTTTAAAGCAAAATTAATTTCAAAGTAACTGCAACATGTATGGCTATGGGGAAAACGAATGGTACCCAGTGGTAACTAACAGGTTAAATAAAAGGAATGTGTAATAACGTTTTCCAGTTGGTCCAAGAATGATCCTGTTTTAGAAGTGGCAACAGGTTTTGTGCATGGGAAGTAAAGAAGCAATGGCTTTTTATAAGCTGTGAAAAATGATTTCCATTTTGGAACATAACAATAGGATTGGCACAAAAGTGATACAAAACCCTCGATGCACAGCTTTTCTACAATAAGTGTAAAACTTATAGGCTTTTATAGTGGCTTAGATAACAGCCCTATAATACATCCTGATTGGCTGAGGGATCTGTTTGAAAGGCATTATGGGATTCCCTGAGTTTATGTGATCCTTCCTTCTTTCTGTCGTGTGTTATTTTAGAAAAGTTCTGATTGAACTTGGATACAAATGGTTTGGTTTTGGTCATCTCTAAATATTACCTCCCCCAAGAGTGGTCAACCAACAAAAATCATGCCAAGTGCAAGGCATATAATAGTCCACGACGTCACAAAGGAACCCAAGGTAACCTCTATAGACAAGCAAATCTTAATGAAACGTGTCCACAAGCGAAATCTTGAGAGAACGTGGGTCATGCAGCAAGACAAGTCCTCAAACAGACAAGTCATATCACCAAAGAATGGTAAAGGAAGAATAACGTTTTGGTATGGCCAAAAGCAAAACTCTGTTCTTGTTGCAATAAAAATGTTGTGGAAGGACTTGAAGCGAGCAGTTCATCGGAGGAAACTCACTAACGTTCCAGAGCATCAGTCAATTGTGCTTTTGTCCATGGACATTACTGCAAAGCATGTGTCTTAATGCTATTAAAAGCAGCTCATGCAAGATAGCAACCCCCAATATAATGTACTAAAGAGGATAACATTTACAATCATAAAATAAAAACAGATAACCTTCCTTGCTCTCTGAAGACGTGTCTTTTGCAATTCATTCCAGCGATCTGCCTCTAGATAACAGTCCCATTATTATAACTCTGCTAGGTTTTTGCTGGCAGCTGTCGGGAAGTAGAGTACCCCACCTTTTCTCCAGTAATGGATTGTAAATGTTGTCCAATTTTTTTTATCTAGACGACCCATCTTTTTAAAAGCATTGTGCACACCCGAAAAAAGGTTCCTTCTGGACAAAATATTGAAACTTTGAGACTGACGTTAAACAAAGATATTGATCTAAATGTACTGTGGATTCCATAAGACCTTTTGTCTTACATTTTCAGTCCTGGGTGGTATGAAGAAATCCACTTTTTCTGTGCAAGGTACTGTAAGTAAATATTTGGACACTAATTGTACAATGTTTAACCAAATGTTGAACAGGAGCGCCAATTCAGCAACCAAGATGATCTCCAGATTGACGATTGTAACCAATTAGCTTCGCTCATCTGTGTTTGAAACCAGCAGCTAATCTCTATGCCCAAAAACTTTCTATTGAGAAACTTTTCTATTAGCAATAAAAATGCTTTTCTGCATATATTTTGCATGTAATCCTTTCTGTCAGAAAGAAATTGCAGGAGGCAAATCTGTCTTTACAAGATATTATTTCATGTAAGTCTTTTATCTTGTCTAAGAAGCTTTGCAGTCACAGCAAAGTTATTTACATAATCTTGAAAACTGTTCCGCCTTTTCCCTGTAATGAAATAAGAACATCAAGGCCACATTAGTGCATTTACGTTTAACTGTTGTTTACAACTTTGGCAACTCTTTGAGATTAGACGTGAAGTCACTAGGAATGCAGAATATGAAAAAGTAATTACTAGTAGAAAATAACATTACTGTGAAATACAAAGTAGAATAAAAATGCTCAACGATTTGGTATGGTGTAGGTGTCTGTCTCATCTGCACTTCATTCTTAAGGTATTAAGATCACAAATAAAAATTTGATGTACCTTAAATCTTGGGTACCCCCACCCCAATGATGATATTGGTGAGCATTATTATAAACCTTTATTTATATATTACCTTTATTAACCCCTTAAGGACACCCCCTGTTTTTACCTTAATGACCGGGCCAAATTTTTCCAAATCTGGCTTGTGTCTCTTTAAGTGGTAATAACTTTAACCCCTTAAAGACCAGGCCCATTTTGGCCTTAAGGGCCAGGCCAATTTGATTTGTGCATTTTCGTTTTTTCCCCCCTCTACTTCTAAAAATCATAACTCTTTTATATTTTCACCCACAGACACATATGAGGGCTTGTTTTCTTCGTCACCAATTTTACTTTGTAATGACATCTTATTTTACCATGAAATGTACGGCGCAACCAAAAAAATATTATTTATGTGGGAAAATTGAAAAGAAAAGTTTGGAAGGTTTTGTTTTAACGCTGTACACTTGTTTTCTTTAATCTGTGGGTCAATACGATTAAAATGATACCCATGTTATATGCCTTTTTTTTTAAATAATTGTACCATCTCAAACTATTTAAACAAAATTTGTATGTCTGAAATTGCCCTATTTTGACCACTTATAACTTTCTAATTTTTCCATAAACGGGGCAGTATGAGGGCTCATTTTTTGTGCTGTGATCCATAGTTTTTATTGCTAATATATTTCCTTATATTTTAGTTTTGATAAACTCTTTATAAACATTTTTTGGAATAAATGTGACAAAAAAGCAGAAATGTTGGCCTTTTTTTTTTCTTTACTTTTACGCCATTCACCATACGAGGTAATTAACAATATATTTTGGTAGTTCAGATTTTACACACATGGTAATACCAACAATGTTTATTCTTTTTTTTACGCTTTTTTTGGCAGTAAAATGGGAAAAAATTGCTGATTTACATTTTATTAAGGGAGTGTTTTTTCTAATTTTTGTACTTTTTATTTTTTTTACACTTTAATAATCCTCATGAAGGACTATTTATAGCAATCATTAGATTGCTAATACTGTTCAGTGCTATGCATAGGGCATAGCACTGATTAATGTTATCGGCGATCTTCTGCTCTGGTCTGCTCAATCTCAGACCAGAGCAGAAGACCCCTGGAGATGGACGGAGGCAGGTGAGGGGATCTCTGTCCGCCATCTTGGATGATCTGTATTGGTCACGGCATCTGAGGGGTTAATGGCACACATAAGTGCGATCGCGGATGTCTCCCATTATCGGTGGGTCCCGGGCTGCTGATAGCATAAACCGAGCACTGGTCCGGTGCTCGCGGCCATGGCAGAGCGTAAATGTACGTCATGGTGCGTTAAGTACTGCCGCACCATGACATACATTTACGTCCATTGTTGTTAAGGGGTTAACATGCTTCAACTGAGCGATGCGATTCTGACATGAGGTGACATATTGTACTTTATATTAGTGGTATATATTTGTTAATATTTGCAGCATTTTTTGTAAAAACCTCCAAAATATTGTGAAAAATTGGAATACTGGACTGATTGGAATCAGCACTGATCATGGCATCTATGGGGTAAATGCTGCCAAGATCGGCCGTGGCTGTGATTGACAGCTGGGTCTTGGTACCAACGTACTGCAGCACATCACGCTGTGCAGGAGTTCACTAAGAAGTATGCATATGTCCATGTGCACGAACATGTCAACAACTGGGACGTATGCATACATCCTAGGGCCAGAAAGTGTTGAAAGCCCTACTTTCTCATGCTCCCTAATAACAGAGCAATTCTATAAAACTGGCTATACCTGAAGTGTTGGATGACCCTCAATCCCACATATCATAGATAATATGATAAAATGGCCATATACATATGATTATTAGAAATTCTGTATAAATGATGTATTAAAATAATTTCAGAATAAAACAGAATAAACTGTATACAAAACACATTGAAAAGCCAATGTAACGGAATAACAAAATAAATATAATTGCTACTGACCAATATGTGATATAGTGCCCCAAACTGGAGTACAGACCTCAACGCACCACATCCCACACCCCTTATTCCCACATCGCACCTTGTTTTTGACCTTATTAGATGAAGTATTCGTACATTGGCAAGATAGAGAAGACCTGGGTAGGTGAGCAGTTTTTATTGTTACCTAAGAATAAGAATTATAGGCTTCATGGCAGATAATCTCAAAAAGGTATGAAACACAAATAATAATTGAAAAGAACTAAAAAATACAGAAAAGGAATATGTTCAGTATCTTTGGATCTGTTTGGGATCATTTTATAATAATGCTGTTCAAGAATTGTTTTGTTTTATACCCTATCGTGAACCTCATGATATCTGCCCTGGGTTTGGAGAATTTAACCAGAATTATGTTATTTTGTACAAGGACTAAAGAATTTAGCAAAACACAGTAAAACAAAGGTGGTTCTGTTTGACTATGTTATTCACCAAGACAGGCGGCACTGGCTTTTATAAAGTTATGTTCTCTGGAAGCTGTTAATGGCTTTACTTGGGATAAGGAGCTTATTGTCACTTCTTTGTTACAGAGCCTAATAAAAATTCATTTTGTTACTGCCTTGGGCTATCTGAGCTGTGCAGACATAGGCTAGGTGGCCTTCCTCATAACCTATGCCATTAGTAGCTGCAGGTTTACTATAGTTATTCCATTTGCAGGAAGAAAAATTCAAACAGTAGTTTTGTTGCCAGTAATGGTAGCGGACTAATTACTTTTCTCTTTTATGGTTATATGGCTGTGGTTGTAAATGTGTTATGAAATAGCGATGGTGTTGTTAAATTGCCTTTTATTGCCTGTAATGGTGAATCAATTAGCCAGTCTTACAAATTTAGAGTTTTCTTAGGATTTGAAAGACATCTTGCAATTCAGAACATCAGGTTCCAATAAAAGTCTCAGTTCTAAAGCAGAAATAGATTCTGTTTACATCTATTTTCTTGATATTAGCTGGCCTATGAACTACCATATTTATCAGGGTATAATACACAATGCCCCTGTCCAATTCCCATGTCCCTCCCCATCCCTGGCTTTCATATTTACCTGTCCTATGGGTGCACTCCTGCAGGCTCCGGCGGGTCCTGCGCTGTCGCTGTGCGCTGGGCACTGATGAGTGATGTCGCATTGAGGATGTCAGTGCGTAGTGCACAGCGATAGTGCAGGTCGCCACGGGAGCCTGCAGGAGTGTGCCCACAGGACAGGTAGATATGAAAGCCGGGGATGGGGAGGGACATGGGAATCAAGTGGCGGCGGGACTCTGGCCCCGCAGAAGTTGCTGCAGTTACATGATTGAAAGGGACCGCTTTAAATCACTGAACCGCAGCAGCTTCTGCAGGGCCAGAAAGTTCTTATATGCGTGTAACATGCAGATAGACTTTAGGTTTAAAGTTTTAGTTTGAATAATGTGTGTTATACACCGATAAGTGTAAAGGCTAATATATTGGCCTGTATTTGTGGGAGGGGGCCTATAAGAAGCCTCAGTTCCAGCTGTGCTGAATGTTTTTCATGTTGTGGGAGGGGCAGAGTGCCTATAAGAAGCCTCACCTCCAGCTGGGCGGCAATGTTCTCCATTACATCATGTCCTGGGTACACGCTGTGGCGGGAGTTTTTGATTTGCTGCAGGAGAGACTGTGAGCTATTTTGGCCAGGAGGGAACGCTACATCAGATATCTAAGTGAGATCGATCCTTGTTACAACTATAGGCTCCGTTGCTTATGCTTACAATACTGTTACAGTATAACCATGAGGCAGGCTCACCACAGGTAATGTTGTTTCCCTTCCATGTGAGCAGTTTGGCTGGCTATGAATCAGTCACATCTCCCCCCATGTTCTCTCCTCCTGCCTCTCACTGTCCTGCTTCAGCTGCTCAGTGGCTGTGAGGTAATTTGCCTATCTTCCTGTCATGCCAAGCCTGGGATTAACTCTTTCCTCACCTCTAGCACAGTCTGCAGAGCTCACTCTCAGCCTGTCTCTGTGAGGCCAGGAGGGCTCAGCTGATTCCTATTATCTGTGGCGACCCACGATGATGGTGGGACCACGGGGTGTAGCGGTGTAGTTGGATGGGGCAATATGGAATTAACCCCAGGGGCAAGGTGTTATTAACTCCTAATGTTTGTGATGCCAGAGTGGTTTTTGGGTACCTGAACCACCCAAACGGTATCTCCGCTATTCCAATAGCTAGGCAGTGAAAATGAGAGTCCACAACCAGTTTATGGTTTAATGGAGGCTTTACTGAGGTCAGATAGGTGTCATGATCTTCACAGCTAGGCCAGAATCCCAGAGAGGTGGCCAGGAACACAGAAGAACCTCGCAACTTGCTGGGACCAATTAGACTTGTAATATACTTTAGATGCTTGACTTTAGGCTTTGCTAGACTGTAGATAGTGACAGCAGACATAGACTTGACTTACTGGAATGTCTGTAGATATGAGGCCTTCCAGGTGCTGGACACTGAGATATCTGAATAAAGTGAAAAGAAGAGCCAAAAGAGAGAGAATTGTAATGGCCACCCCCTTATATAGAGGGGGGCTGAGCCAAGGCCCATTGGTCAAGCTGCGGGTCATGTATTAACCTGGTGCCCTCTGGGTAACATGTGGTAACATAAACATAACATGTGACATTTCACAGGTCCTTTAGACTTTTACTGGAATCCTCCAAAGGTCCTTGACTATACATTGACATACTGACTGTAATCCTATTACACTAAATAACACTATAATAACAGCAGAGGAGACACTGCAGAAGAGCCCCCAGGTCACCGAGGGACTCAACCTGACAGGGCCATGTCCTGAACTGGGACATCACATATCTATTACTCCAACAAGAGTCTCTGTCTGGGTATATGATACACTGCTCAAAAAATACAGAGAACCCTAAAATAACACATCCTAGATCTGAATGAATTAACTAATCGTGTGAAATACTTTTGTTGAATGTGCTGACAACAAAATCAATCAAAAATTATCAATGGAAAAATGTTTACATTTTTAAATCCATGGAGGTCTGGATATGGAGTCACACTCAAAATCAACACTACAGACTGATCCAATTTTGATGTAATGTCCTTAAAACAAGTCAAAATGAGGCTCAGTAGTGTGTGTGGCCTCCACGTGCCCAAATGACCTCCCTAAAATGCCTGGGCATGCTCCTGATGACGGTCTCCTGAGGGATGTCCTCCCAGAACTGAACTAAAGCATCGCCAACTCCTGGAAAGTGGTGCAATGTGGCATTGGTGGATGGAGAGAGACATGTTCTCCCAGATGTGCTCAATCGGATTCAGGTCTGTGGAACGGGCGGGCCAGTCCAAAGCATCAATGCCTTCCTCGTGCTGCAACAGCTGACACATTCCAGCCACATGAGGTCTAGCATTGTCTTGCATTATTAGGAACTCAGGGCCAACCGCACCAGCATATGGTCTCACAAGGGGTCTGAAGATCTCATCTTGGTACCTAATGGCAGTCAGGCTACCTCTGGCAAGCACATGGAGGGCTGTGCGGCCCCAAATAAATGCCACCTCACACCATTACTGGCCCACCACCAAACCGGTCATGCTGGAGGATGTTGCAGGCAGCAGAACGTTCTCCATGGCGTCTCCAGAATCTGTCACATCTGTCACATGTGCTCAGTGTAAACCTGCCTTCATCTGTGAAGAGCACAGGGCGCCAGTGGCGAATTTGTCAGTCAGGCCTTCATACCACCCTCATGGAGACTATTTCTGACCGTTTTAGTGGAAACATGCACATTTGTGGCCTACTGGAGGTAATTTTGCAGTGCTCCTCCTGCTCCTCCTTGCACAAAGGTGGAGGTAGCAGACTTGCTACAGCAGTGATTCTCAACCTTTTTTGCCTGAGTACCCCTTGACAGTTCATTCCCAAAAAATTGTACCCCATATTAGAGTCATTTTGTAATGATTAAAGTATAATTCATATGCTTTACTTTCCTCTATAACAGGCCCCCTGTTCCTCTCCCTTTTTCCCCAGTCCCCCGATTTACAGGTGACGTCTTCTCTAATTGGAGTTGTTTACTTTTCTTTTCTTCGCCATCTGGCCTAGGCCGCCATTAATATTTCTCCCAAATAAGACTTCTCCACAGAACCAGCCAAACAAACATTTTAGACTCCTTTCTGCAGTATAATACCCACCTATTTACAAACTCCCCATGTTTATTGTCACACACAGTAATAGTATCCCCTTTGCGTCCCCATAAAGTTGTTAGGCACCCTCTTTGCCCCCAAATATAGCCGTAGGCAATGGAGCAACAAAGCTGATGGTAGTTACTGCCCACAGCAGCCCAGTGCACAGAAACCAGTGGTCGTGGCTGCCATTACTAATTTTTTTCAAATACCCCCTGGAGAACTGCTAAGTACCCCTGGGGGTACTTGTACCCCAGGTTGAGAACCACTGTGCTACAGGGTTGTTGCGTTCCTACGCCCTCCTCCACATCCCCTGATGTACTGGCCTGTCTCCTGGTAGCACCTCCATGCTCTGGACACTACGCTGATAGACACAGCAAACCTTCTTGCCACAGCTCGCATTGATGTGCCATCCTGGATGAGCTGCACTATCTGAGTCACTTGTGTGGGTTGTAGACTTTGTTTCATGCTACCACTAGAGTGAAAGCACCGTCAACATTAAAAAGTGATCAAACATCAGCCAGGAAGGATAGGAACTGAGAAGTGGTCTGTGGTCACCACCTGCAGAACCACTCCATTTTGGGGGTGTCTTGCTAATTGCCTATAATTTTCACCTGTTGTCTGTTCCATTCACACAACAGCATGTGAAATTGATTGTCAATCAGTGTTGCTTCCTGAGTGGACAGTGTGATTTCACAGAAGTGTGATTGACTTGGAGTTACATTGTGTTGTTTAGGTACAGTATAGTTCCCCACATTAGGTACTGGACAGTTCCCCCACATTAGGTGCAGTATAGTTCCCCACATTAGGTGCAGTATAGTTCCCCCACATTAGGTGCAGTACAGTTCCCCCACATTAGGTGCAGTACAGTTCACCCACATTAGGTGCAGTATAGTTTCCCCCACATTAGGTACAGTATAGTTCCCCACATTAGGTACAGCACAGTTCCCCCACATTAGGTGCAGTATAGTTTCCCCCACATTAAGTGCAGTACAGTTCCCCCACATTAGGGGGATTATAGTTTTCCCCACATTAGGTACAGTATAGTTCCCCACATTAGGTGCAGTATAGTTCCCCACATTAGGTGCAGTACAGTTCCCCCACAGACATACAGCCTTCAGCCATATACAGTGTATGGCTGGAGGCTGTATGTCTGCTTACTGCCCCAGTGTTCTGACCACCGCTCCTCCGGTCCGGGGACCCCAGTAACCGGGGTCACGATCTACTGCTATGGCCTATGGGCTATAGCAGTAGGTCCCGGGAACGGAGGTCGGAACACTGAAGATGATGTGCCGCTGGTGAATGTGAGCATCATCCTCGATGCTCCGCTGGTAAATGCACGCTTCATCGTGCCGTTGGTAAATGCGCGCATCATCCTCGATGCTCTGCTCTGCTTTACTCCTATGGGTGCAAGCACGGGACGTCAGTGAAGTTCTTAAAGTTAATGCAAGACTGCAGAGGGGTAACCGCCAGGACATCCCCGTGTCCTGAAAAGATTTTTTGGGACACAGGGATGTCCCGAATGTGATGGAGCCCCCTGCGGGCATGGGACATCACATGGCTGGCCCTCTTTTTCTGTAACTATAGCTGTCGCGGGCTGCTCGTGCTATTCGCTGTGCCTATTTTAACGTAGGGGCCTGGAGCGGCAGCTCCATCCACCCCCTACGTTAATTCAGCCCTGATTCTGCCCATATTCAGTACATGCAGATTTATGTGCATTCTGCCCATATTCAGTACAGATGGTTTTTCGGGGTCTGTCGCTTCACGAATAGTTATACTATGCTCATTTATTCTCGTAGTCTTGTGTTTGCGGGGTCATAGAGCACTTGTGTTTGCAGAGCACTAAAAGCCATAATCCCCTGCTATTAGTGCCTAATACAGGTTGCAAAGCAGAGCGTTTTGTCCTCTATTAAGTGTAACCTGTGCATACATAGGTGGTGGACCATTTTGATCCTGTTAGAGTCCTAACGGCCTAGTTACTGTGAAAGGCCAGCCAAAAGTACACACCTGCTTGTGTTGTAGACAAATACTGTTTTAAGCGTAGTGGAGCGTATTGTACTCCCCTCATAAGTGCATACAATGTACGTACATCTATGGGGTGTACCATTTTGTTCCTGTTTTAAGGTCTTAAGGTCTATTTACTGTGATAGGCCAACCAAAAGTACACACCTGCTGGTGTTGTAAACAAATACTGTTTTAAGCGTAGTGGAGCATATTGTACTCCCCTCATAAGATCATACCACGTACCTACATCTAAGTGGTGTAACATTTTGTCCCTGTTAAAGTCTTAAGGGCTGAGTTACTGTGAAAGGCCAGCCAAAAGTACATACCTGCTGGTGTTGTAGACAAATACTGTTTTGAGCATAGTGGAGCGTACTGTACTCCCCTCATATACGCACTAAGTATGTCAGGCAGAGAAGTGCCAGGACATGCACAGAGGAGTGTCAGAGGCCTAAATTCATCTGGTGCAGGCAGAGTTTTTTTTGTATACTCAGTATTTGCCACAGCAGCCTGTACCTGTGTATTAGGTAGTTGTGCTGGCTATTTTTATTTTTTGTGTTTTTGCTTTACAAGCAAGTGGGAGTAGCACCCTCTCTAGCCCTGCACCCCTCCCTGTTCACAGGAGGTTTTAAATAGGTAGTGGATCCTGCATGTCACCCAGTCAGAGGCCATATGCCCAGCAGAAGGTGAGTGAATCAATCAGGTCAGGGTCCCATCCAAAAGGGGGCCACCTCATAGGAGGTTTTTAATTTTATTTGATAGTGGATACTGCATGTCAGCCAGTCAGAGGCCATATACCCAGCAGAAGGTGACTTGATTTAGCATGTTAGGGTCCCATCCGAAATGAGGCCACCTCCGCGTGGTAGATGGGGGACACATTTTGATCAAAAAGTGCTCAAAGAGCCTCCCTTTTTTGACCAAGAATGCTGCTGCTACCTTTCTTTCTTTTTTTGTAGTCTCAGCAGACTAGGGGCGAGTGGCAGCAGGAGTTGCAGAGAGAGGCCTGAGCTCCCGGTATCAGATAGCGGTTGTGTCTCGACCAGCAACCCATCTGCTATCATCAATTGGTTAACATGGTCATCCACTTCATCACAAGTGACATCTGACACTCCCAGTCAACAGCAGGTGGGTTCCTCAGACACAGCCCTCAGTTGGGATGGCCTGGGAGCAGTCCCTGTCCTCCCATTGCCTCTGTCCTATGCTGTTCCCTCCCCAATAGAAGGAAAATATGCTGTGGGTTCAACAGCTTTACTATTTTGTGAGGACAATCTACTAGAGGGCAGTCAGCAGCTACTGCCCAGCCAAAAAGTGGAGGAGACATCCGCCGCTTCTTCTGCTAGTCAGGAAAGTAGGGATGAGGAGAGTGGCGTGGGAGGTGGTGTTGCGAGCATTCAGGCTCCTGCAGCAGACACTGTTGAGGAACCTGAGGAGAAAATCAGTGACATGCAGACATAACTCGATGATGATGAAGCCGATCGCACTTGGGAGCTGGGTGCAGAAGGGGCTTCATCATCATCAGGAGAAGAGGGTTACAGGTTGCCCGTGAGGCAGCAGCTGAGCCAGCAAGGTGGTAGCATGGTTGGCAGTCAGCATGGTGGCAGAAGTGGAAAGTCTGGAGCCAAACGTGCCCGGGGTAGACCACCTGCTTTGCGGTAGCCTACCTTTCTGGGAGGTAGTGGAACAGGGGTTATTGGAGTCTGCAGCAGTAGAAGTTAATCAGTGCAGACTGTTGGTAGGAAAATCAGATACTCGGTGGTGTGGCAGTTTTTCATCAAGCATCCGGAGGATGTTAACCTGGCCACATGCAAGATGATTCGGCAGAAGGTCAACCGTGGCTAGAGTCCCAATGTTGGCACCACGGCCCTTCGGCAACATATGCAGCATCACCATAAAGTGGCCTGGGAGAACTGTGGCTCCAATGTGGTCGTCCCGCCTGCTGCATCACCCAGTGACACGCCGCTCCCTGTTTCAGCCAACCAAGGCTCCACCACCTCAGCCGAAGGCAGCTGTCTGTCATACCAATCTTCTGTTGCTCCAGATGCTCCTGCTCCAGTCAGTCATTCCGTCAGCAATCCATGGGTAAAGCCATGTCCAAGAGACAACATTATGCGCCCACTCATCCTACTGCGCAGAAGCTGAATGTGCTCCTGTCCAAGTTGCTGGTGCTGCAGTCCCTCCCTTTTCAAGTGGTGGACTCTGCACCTTTCGGAGAACTGACGGCTATGGAGAGTCCATAGCCGTAATTTTTTTGCGAAAAAGGCAGTACCAGCCCTGCACAATTTTGTAGAACAGAAGGTGGGCCCCTCTTTGAGCCTATTTTTGTTTACCAAAGTGCACGGCAGCACCGACATGTGGAGCTGTAACTACAATCAGGGACAATACATGTCCTTTACAGCCCACTTGGGGAATGTGGTTACCGCACAGCCACAACAGCAACTTGGACAGGTCACATCGCTTCCGCCTCCATGCTCTCAGGCCGTTGGTCCTCATCCTCCACCATGTCCTCAGCCTCCACTGCACGGACAAGTCTCAGTGCCCCTCCAGCATACCATGTGTGCAGGGCACGGTGATGTTACGCTGTCCTTCACATGGTTTGCCTTGGCGAACGGAGTCACACAGGGGAGTAACTGCTAAAAGTCAATCATCAAGAAATCGAATAATGGCTTACTCTACGAAAACTGGAAATGGGAACCGTGGTGACTGACAACGGGAAGAACATCTTGTCTTCGCTGCGATAAGGAAGCCTGACCCATGCGCCCTGCATGGCACATGTGTATAATCTGGTTGTCAAGCGTTTCCTGAAGTATTCCCCCCATCTGCAAGACATCCTAACAAAGGGAAGGAAACTTTGCATACACTTCAGCCACTTGTACACCACAAAGTAAACCTTCTTTGAGCTGCAGCGTCAGAATGGTATCCCCCAACTTAGTCTGATTTGGAGACATGGCACGTATATCTCATGGCCACAGGAGCCCTGTGGGGGTGAACTGAAAGAGGAGGAGGAGGGGGACAGTGGAGCACAGTTTAGGTTTCACAAAATGGGCGGTGTTTATAGTCATCTGGCAGGAGAGGAGGAGCAGCCAGAGGAGCTAGAGGGTGATGAAGAAGACAAGACAGAGGACCCAGACATACCGTGGCAGTATGCAGTAGAGATGGAGGCAGGGGGTCCCTCTGAGTCCCTTGCACAAATGGCATGATGCATGCTCACTTGCTTGCGTAGTGACCACCATTTGGCAGCGGGATGACTTCTGGCTCTCCACCTTATTGGATCCTTGCTAGCGGCACAAAATGGGGCCTTTTTTTACACCCACTGAGAGGGAGGACAAACTAACCTACTACAGAGACATCCTACGTAGTCAGTTGGCCCATGGCTATCTGCGCCATCATCCATTCTATCGCAGGTCTGACTCGGGGGGCCCTGTGCGCTCACCTTCCACTGCCATGGCTGCTGGGGAGGCGTCGGGTAGCAGGAGCAGTACCAGCTCCATCAGCAGCAGCCTGAGTCTACAGTTGCTGATGAGTAATTTTCTTCACCCGCATAGTGAAGCAACTCATCAGCAGCAGGTAGACCTGGAGCAGGACCTGAACCAGCAGGTGGTGGCATACCTTGACAGAATCATGCCAACACACCTTGAAGATCCGCTGGACTTCTGGGCAGCCAAACTGGTGTAGGTGGCACATGATGCTTTTTGCACACCTTTCCTTTTGTTTGATTTCCCAAAAATTTGGGGTACATATACTTTATCCTAAGAATATTATTAAAAAGTAAAGTTTTACGTAATGCATATCTAATGCACACTAACACTTTTACAAAAGAGACCTTTTTCTTCTCCCTACCTGCCTCAGCTACTATCCTGATCCTGCCACCTGCCTGATGCCCCACATCTGATGCCAAGTTCTCCTTTTTTCACCCACCTTTATCACCGGGTACTGGTATTGCCACCCACTGCCCCACTCTGTTACCGGGTCACTTTCAAGACTCGTGATGCCACCTCAGGCTGTCTTATTCTGCCACCATATGTTCTATTCATGCTGATGCCAGCTCCAGGCTATGACATTCTGCCACCATATGTTCTCTTCATGCTTATGCCAGCCCCAGGCTGTCTCATTCTGCCACTATATGTTGTCTTCATGTTGATGCCACCTCCAGGCTGTATCATTTAGCCACTATATGGTCTCCTCTTGCGGCCGCCAACTCCAGGCTGTCTCATTCAGCCTCTATATGGTCTACTCATGCTTCCGCCACCTCGACGCTGTGTCATTCAGCCACCATATGGTCTCCTCTTGCTGCCGGCAACTCCAGGCTGTGTCATTCAGCCACTATATGGTGTCCTCATTCTTTTGCCACCTCCAGGCTGTATCATTCAGCCACTATATGGTCTCCTCTTGCTGCTACCACCTCCAGGCTGTGTCACTGTACCGCCATGTGGTCTCCTTATGCTGCTGACACTTTTTAGGTTCATATATTTGAAATCTTCAATTTAAATTGTAAAAAATAACTTAAATCTTTTCAATTGTGAGGCCCTATAGTCTTGTCAGGCTGTTGCCACTTCCAGGATGGGTCATTCAGCCACCATATGGTCTTCTCATGCTGCTGTCACCTCCACCCTGTGTCATTCAGCCACTATATGGTCTCCTCATACTGATGCCACCTCCAGGCTCTGTCGTTGTGCCGCTCTGCGACAGTGATTTGCATAGCGATGCCTCTAATCTGCATGTCATACTGAATAACAGTATTATTTCACTAACCCAGCACACTCCCTATGTGTGTTACAGCAAGGAAAAGTGTTCTACACCCCTATTGAGGCACTCTGTAGGCTAGAAATAGCCATTTTTAATAGCGATTCGCAGCAAATAAATTCGTACCGACACAAATTTTTGGGGAAAATTTGGCGAATCGACCGAATCAAATTTTTGATTGGCGACAATATTATTAGCAATTTATACTTGTTGGGTCAGAGGTTTATGATTATTGGTTGGTTTTGGTTTAGACCTGTCACGTCTACAGGTCAATGACGATCATAACCTGTAACGGTTTAAGGGTGGCAACTACATTACTAGTCATGTGTACTTGTTTGTTTCATTGGTAATGATTATTGAATAAACTGTTTGAATCCTCGATAAGGCCTGTCACGTTTACAGGTCACTTCTGGTTACAACCTGTCACGGCTTCAGGTTGGCATCAACATTTTTTACATGTTTACTGTCAGATTAATTTTGTTCACTTTTTGTTTTGTTATTTCTGTGAGAAATAGATTTCACAATTATTTTAAGGGAAGCCATTATTCCCTTTAGGAATCAGAGTTTCATTACTGTTGTGTCTAGTTTCTGTGGATTAGTGTCAAGTTATTCCTGTTGCTCATTACATGATTAAATTCCCTAATTGTGTTTTGGCCTTTGGAGGGATGAGGTCAGTGCTAGTAGTAGACTGTCAAGTCATGAACGGTCACTGTACGAAGCATGTTAGGTGTAGGTATTATTGTAGAAAGTTATGTAGTATCTGTGTAGTCAGATGTCCAGTAGGGGTGCATCATGAGCGGCTGGTTGTACTCACAGAGTGGCCATTTAAGGATATTCTGTTCCTTGTCATTGTGATGTACAGATATTTTCTTGGAGAAACCACATAGCCATACAAGTGATTTAATTCCATGGGGTCAAGTTAACATCCACCAAGTTCCATATCACAGTTTGTGATTCTAGAATCTGGTTATTCTTTTGTTTACTCCCTTGGTATTTTGAAGCCATATTAAGGTTTGGCAGTAGTTCCAGTATTTCAGGAAGAGTAATTCTCGAGGACATTTGTTACTATACTAGCTTATTCTTGTTTGGCCCCTTTTGGGCTTTTGCCCCATGGCAGTGGGGACATATTTAGGCCACTTTGCTTAAGTGGTAATGAATTTTGCACAGTTTGCTGCCCTGGGTTGCCCTCTCAAGTGTTAAGGCTGATGTGTTAGCTTTTGTTTTGGCAAGGGTGACTGTTAAAAGTTCCCTGACCACAATCCTAGGCCAGGACCTCACTGGGCAGTGTTGTGTATTTTATCAAATATGTGGTAATGTTAAAATTCTGTGTTTTGCCCTCTTTTAGGTGTACTCTTACACAGCAGCAAGGGCACAATTCAGGCTGCTTAGTTTAGGTAGTTGATGTTCAGGATAGGACTATTATGCTGACATAGTAACTGAACCTGCTTAGTGTAGGTATTTAGGGTTCACGATACTACGACCACACAACGTAGCCCCGACCACAAATACAGTTTATGCACAGAGATGTGCCAAGTAATGTATTTGCTTGTAGTGCTTAAATTTGCTTTTTTATAGTGCACTCTGAAAAAATGAGTTGCAGTAACCAGTAAATAGCTTTGGGGTGGCCCCCCCCCCCTTTGCTGAGTTATAGGGCTTTGTAGTCCCACTGACTCATTCAGTGAATCTCTCAAATGGGTGGGACATTTTGTTTTCATATAGGTGGAGTTCTGTGCAGTGACTGTATGGGGCATGCATATTTACTGAAAAGGGGCAGTCATCGCGGGCAGGAAATTTTGCTCAATTTGTTAGGCCATGTAATTAAATATGCAGCAAGGTTGGGGGGGCTTCATCATGCTGTAAACTGGTATGTGATTAGACCACCTAAGCTATCTACTAGTTACTGCAACTTTAACCCTTAGAAGATAACAGGTGTACAGCTTTATCAAGAGAAAAAATTATTATAATGGAAACAAAAAAAAAAGCTTCTTAGAAATTAAAAAAAAATTAAAAATTGTTTAGGCCTGAAGGCCACAAATAGACCAGTCTCTAAAGGAGAACACATTTTCTTAACCAAAAAAAAGCTCTAAGCCGCTGTCATTTCCCTTCCTCACTCCTTTGGATGGGTCATTACAATAGGCATGAAAAACAGAATTCTCTCCAAATTTTCTAATTCTCTTAGATAAAAAAAAAAAATGCATTCTGATGCATTTAACTCCCTGACAATTTAGATTAATGATTTACCAACCCATTCTCATAAAGAAGATGAAGAGTGTGAAGGAAGGTCACGGATGGTAATGCACTCCTTTTTATTAAGCAGGAAAGTGTGTCCAATTGGAAATGAGCTTCATATAACCCCCTTTTGAGAGTGAATATCCTTGATAACAATAACAAAAATGTAATATTGCTTTTGAAGTTGAAATCTGTACGTGCTAGGAACAAAGGAGCACCCTATCATAACCATCTATCTTTCAAATTGTAATTCTTGAATATAGCAACCGAGATCAAAGACCAAAGCATTGTTTGCTTATTGTTAATTAAATTCTTTGCCTGTAAATAGGCCAGAGCAATGTAGAACAATGTATTCAGCATTCACAACTTCAAGAATGTCAAATAGGATAAAGCTTTGGAAAATACTATATACTGCAGGACAAGATGTGACAATGATAAAAAGCATGCTCATGCTTCCACAGGCTCTAAATACCAATTATCTTGCACGTGCAGATTCCTGCTTTCAACACAAATTTTACTTTAAAGATATTGGTGCACTTTAAAGATGGTGGCGCTGGAATAAACCACTGTGCAAAAAGGTAGAACAATGTATATTGACATTCTGTAACAAAACAGTCGGGAACTTCTTTTCAAACTAGTTTACTATACTTCCATTATCCAATGCTGCCTTTAATACAATGAATGGTGTCATATCCATCCTAAAGGGGTTGTCTCTTCACAGGCTGGGCTAAAAAATGAAAATAAATAAATAAAACAACTAAAAAGTTAAAGTCATAAATCACCTTCCCAGATCCCTGATCAATCCATCCTGATGATGTCAGGGCCCAGCTGAGCAGCACTTTCTGTGTTTGTTTCAACGTGCAGAAAGTTCCAACTCATGCCTTTGTTTGTAGCAATTGTAAATGCAGCTCATTCATGGCGTAGTTATAAGAAAAAAACAAGACCATCATAGTTAACATTATCCTGCAGTGCTCAACCCGAGGCAAAAATACCCATTAAAAATATTGACCAAGTTCCTCATATTAGGGAAAAATTCTTTCCCTACTCTAAAGGCCCTTCTGAACATTATAGGAACCCTCTGATTTCAGTACGACCATCTAATGTATATGGGGGAACTTGACTGAATTTCAACTATTCCAGATTATTAGTCTGGCAGTGCCATAACACCCCTTTCTCCATTCTGAACAGTCCCTTGGCACAATACCAAACACCAGAGAATCTCTAAACATTATGAATATAATTTATACTCTCTTATTTTCAAAGAAATGGCTTCAATTAGGATTAAAATAATACATACATTATGGCACTATGTGTCACATATTTTCAGTACCACTATACCACACATGCACATCTTTTCACTATACCATACACCTATACTATAACTCATTTATATATGGTACTATATGACACATCCATACTTTACTTAAACAAACATACATACACACATTACACTCATCTCTAAGTAAAGTTCAAGTTTGATCTTGTCATAAATCATCTTAAAAGATCAGATAGTAGAGAAATGATAGCTGCTGGAAAATAGCTTCTCTGATGGTGATGGTTTTTAATCTAAACAGGACATGGCAGTCTGGAGAAAAAGAATTGAGAAGATTGTTTAAAGAGGTACTCTGGGGAAGGATATATATATATGCTCCAAAGGGACCACACTTCCTGCATATGTTCTCCGTAAACTATCCTTTTTGATATGCATGGATCCTGTGGCCCCTGTTGTCTTCTCTGGCTACTTAATATTCTTTGTCATCCTTCCTTCCCCTCGCCTACATCTCTCAGCAATTATTGCAGCTCTGCTCTGCCAGAAAACTCACTCTCTGAATGCAGCCCCCACCCTCCTGCTCTAAGCAGCAGACAGAGGTTCAGTGTTTGACTGGCTAAGGATGCCACTCCTCCCCGTTCTCAGCACTAAAGAAAGCATGACTCATCAGTGCAGTGCCGAAACCCCATGGTCTGTGTCTCTCTGGAGGGTGTGTGCTGCTTTCAGAGAGCGATTTGCACAGAAACAGAGTGGATAGCTGGATGATGTCATTCACTCACTTCATGTGAGGGACAACCAAATAGGAGAAACTGCTCTATATAGCTAATGAAATCTATTTAGACAATTAAATAGGTTGATGAGAGAAAGGATTTGCTTTGGGTTTATTTCCCTAGAGTACCGCTTTAATAAAGTAAAGTTCAAAGTGTTTTTTTATTTTTTTATTTGCACCATGATAAGTACAATGTAGTAATAAAACTACATGGGGTCTAAAGCCTTAAGTTTAATGTATGTTGGAATTGTATATTTTTTTTTTTAATTGTAAGATTTGAAACAGATTTGAAACTGCAGTAATTTTACATATGACACATTACAATATTGACCTTTTATAATTTCCCTGAGCATACCCTGAGGTGGAGGCCACCCGACTGAGAACTGTGTATTTTGGATATACTTTAATGCAACCTTTATTTCACGTGACCTTACTATTGTTTTCCATTAATAAATATGGCTGTGGCAAATACTTGCACTGCAGATTGTTATGTATTTGCATGGTATATCCTTTCTATTTCTCTCTGTGCACTTTATACTGAGCATCATTTTGGATTATATGCTTAGTGCCTCCACAGTCTGTTTTACTCCCTCCACACTCATTCGATTTGAAAAGTTTTTATGAGTTCATGTTTTTGTAATTTAATAAAGTCGGTAGATTTTTAGTTCTGTAGTACGTGATATCTTTATTATTTAAGTCAAGGGAAGAGAGAAAAGGTGTAATAGTGTTATGTGACGTCCTCTACTACATTATACACACTGGTAAATACTTTCTGGAAGTATAGATGGATTGATTCTTCAATATGTTAACTTTTGAGTTTTAAGAAAATATACCTATATGCCCCAGCATTATTAATTTTATAGCAAATACAACAACAGCTCCTCTTTATGTTATGTAACAAAGTAATGCTCCTGAAAAGATATTAGATTAAAAAAAGATAGCTACCTTAAAGTGATAGAGAAATTTTTTTTTAACCAAAAAAGTATAGAAAATGTTTCAGATGCTTTAGTTGCTCAGTCAGCATCTGGTAGTCATTAGGATTCTTCCTGTATATAAAGCTTTCTTGTCTAGGCTGACTATATGTGAAGTCACTCTTGTCTTTGATTTTGCCTATATGTCAGTATATTTAGAGACTTATTCATTGAAAGGGTTACTCTGGCCCTAGGCATCTTATCTCCTATCCAAAGGATAGGGGATAAGATGTCTATAGCGGGGGCGTTCTCCGTGCTGTACCCGGTGTTCGATTAGAGAGTCGGGTTCAGCGCTGGAGGCTCGTGACGTCACAGCCACGCCCCGCTCGTGATGTCATGGCGACGCCCCACTCGTGACATCACGGTCACACTCCCTCAATGCAAGTCGATAGGAGGGGGCGTGATGGCCGTCACATGACGTCACAAGCGGGGCGTGACGTCTGGAGCCTCCACCCCGCATCACCAGTCATCCAGCACGGAGCAAAGTTCGCTCCGTGCTCCAGATGTCTGAGGTGCCACAGCCAAAATCGCGGGGGTCCCACCGCTGGGGGATAGGGGGATTAGATGTCTAGGGGTGGAGTACCCCTTTAAGGTCACACACCACTTCATATATATGATTTTTAAATTTTTTTTATGTGGTATAGATTTTCTGGTTAGAAGTGTGTATATGTACCCTACCAAGCAGTGAAGAATTGTGCAACGTTATGTGCCTTAAAAAAAAAAAAAAAAAGAAGAAAGGCGCTCAGCATGACACATTTCTATGTGCTCTGCAAACCACTTAGACCCTGCAAGATGGAAAATGGAAACTGATGACACAAAAATTGCTCACAATCCTATATAAATTTGACTAATGCATGAAAAGACAGAAAAAAGATGCAAAATACACCAAAAAGTTGACACATCCACAATGATGAGTTCCGTGAATTTCTACTTTAATTATTATTATTTTTTTTACAATTTTTATGTTCACGATATGATATTTACACATTTCTGATATCACCGATTGTCTCCAGTTGTGACCCATATCACTATCAGAAAGGATACTGTAGAATTCTGCCAATTCCGTCTTTTTATGTACACCCCTGTTGTTTCCTTGTAAGTATATATGAATAAAGACGAAGAGAAACCATCAGCTTTTGCGATTTACAATTCTGGAAATACTCTTATTTCACATGAGAGCAGTGGACTGTTTTTGGTTACACAGCCATGATGACATTGCATATTCCAAAAACCCAAAAAGTTTTCTTCTTTTTTGTATAATTCCACAGAAACATGTTGACTCAGTTTACTTTATTTTTATTTTTTTGTCAATTTTATGTAAAAAAAACAAAAAAAAATCACACAATACTTGCCAACAGTACCTCATAACTATGTAATGTGCCAATGTATTAAAATGGTTACCATCAGGGGCAAAATGTACAATTAAATAATAATAATACATGTAGATTTGGATTTTTCCCAGATTTCATTGTGAAAATAAATCTCCTGTAAGAATAAAAATGTTGGGTTGTAGGGATTGCATCTGGCTTATTGCTAGTGATGAGCGGCATAGGCCATATTCGAATTTACGATATTTAGCAAATATATGGATGAATATTCGTCCTATAATCACAAATTATGATATTTGTTTGCTTCTTTTTCCATGCAAAATTCGTAATAAAATTAGCAAATTGTGCATGCGCGGTTATATCTTTTAACTAACTACTTTCCTATTGGTTGCTTGGGATGTTGCTAATCTCTAACAACTGTATTTGCATCCTTCTCATTGGCCCACAAGCTAAAAGAAGGGAGGGATCAGTGCCCTCTGGAAGTGCCAATATTCGCATACTTTTCGCATAAAATTCTCATTCGCATATTCACCTTCTTTGTACCACAAGCTGGAAGCAGGGAGGGATGATCTCTTTTTATTTATACTGTGAAAAAAAAAATGTTCGTCATAATAACGAATATAATTTGCGATATACTAAATATTGGCAAAATTGCGAAGTGCCGAATTTCGTGAATTAGAATATTTGCACTTAACACTACTTATTGCTACAACAGCACTTAAAGTGTACCTGTCATTAGTAAAATCTTTTTATGTAATGTAGATAATGTTATCATATGTATATTTGTCATATACATTGGTTAAAAATTTGAATATTTTGTCCCTTCAGCTATTTCCTATGTGTCTCTTTCAGGAGACCAAATACAGGAAGCATGGCGAGACAAGTGGGGCTCTGTACACTGAGGACAAGCAGGGCTCTGCACACTGAGGACAAGCAGGGCTCTGTACACTGAGGACAAGCAGGGTTCTGTACACTGAGGACAAGCAGGGCTCTGTGCACCGAGGACAAGCAGGGCTCTGTACACTGAGGACAAGCAGGGCTCTGTACACTGAGGACAAGCAGGGCTCTGTACACTGAGAACAAACAGGGCTCTGTACACTGAGGACAAGCAAGGCTCTGTGCAGTGAGGACAAGCAAGGCTCTGTGAGGACATGCAAGGCTCTGTACACTGAGGACAAGCAGGGCTCTGTACATTGAGAACAAACAGGGCTCTGTACACTGAGGACAAGCAGGGCTCTGTACACTGAGGACAAACAGGGCTCTGTGCAGTGAGGACAAGCAAGGCTCTGTACACTGAGGACAAGCAGGGCTCTGTGCACTGAGGACAAGCAGGGTTCTGTGCACTGAGGACAAGCAGGGCTCTGTACACTGAAGACTGTTATCTGCATCTGCATATAATCTGCAGTAAAGTTATTTCTAGTTTACTACAACTTCTGCTGTGGACAATCCTTTATTCCTCCCTATCGTTCCTGGGACGGGTGGCGGTAGGACATATACATAGAGGAAGCCCGCACCCTGGAGTCACGACAATCAAGGGTTAATGCTACACCCTGCATCACTACTCTGCAACACCCCTGTTCACCCTACACCCCTACAGCTTACCACACAGGGCTTTGCGCACTGAGGACAAGCGGGGCTCTGTGCACTAAGGACAAGCAGGGCAACATGCATTGAGGATAAGCAGGTCTCGGTACGGTGAAGCTCTGTGACATGCTCACGGCTCGCACAGCATGATGATTGACAAGCCAGGAGCCTGCGCAGAGCCCTACTTGTCCTGTCCTCACTTCCTGTATTTGGACTACTCACAGAGACACACATGCAATAGCTGCAGGGACAGTATTTTTGCACCCAAAAATATACCAGTTTTTTAACAATGTATATAACAAATATACAGTACATATAATGGTATTATGTAAATTATATAAAAAGTTTTTGTTAACGACAGGTACACTTTAAAACATGACCCCCCGTCTGCAAATGGGGTCAATGTTGCACTCTGCTTCCTTTCTGCTACTGCATCTTCTTGTATCATCCTCCCAACCCCCCTTACAACAAATAAAGATAAGGGTGACCTATCATACATGCTACAATTCCCATCACAATTTCTTAGATTATATTTTGCTGCCTAGAAGTTGGTCTACAGTATGTTGGTGTTCATTTTCCGAGTCATCAGTTCTATAGCAATGTTTAGTCATCCTTTGTAAAGTGTGCAGTGTAGACTTGAGTGTCATTCTTTGCTTGTGGAACAACAAAACCGCCAATTTAATTTTCACATAATGATGTTTCAGCAGAATCAGAGAAGCCTAGTGATAGAACTCCTCCATTCCCATAGTTTATATATCCATATTAAGGCTAATGGTTGAGGTCTAATTCAGAGCTGATTACGGACATCTCCACAAATGAACAGAACATTTCATACTCAATGACTTTGTCTGGCCCCTTAATTGCTTCTCAGCTTGGAAAGAACAGCCTATTCCTTATGGCTTTCAAAATGTTCTGGAATTTTGCCATTTTTAATAGAGGAAAACTGTCTGAAATTGGTGGACAAGAATGTCTGGTTAATACTTTGAGACCTTACATCTATTTTAAAGTCAATCACATGCTATTTTACAATGCAAGTGGTTTATGTGCTCTCCTTCTATCCTAAATAGGTTAATATTTCACATCCCAAGTTCTATATATTATTACAATCAGCACAATTTACTTGAATGAGACCATTGATGAAGATACCGAGCCAAACAAGGACATCCATTGTAACTCAACTATTAACCATGTTTAAAAATGATATATCACATTGAGAAAAATGAACTTATTTATCTTCCTAAGGGTAAAGGTCCAAAACAGTGTTATATCTCATATGTAGGCTACCACTTAAAAAAAAAAATATTCCATATTGTTAAGTGAGTATCTTTGGTCAATGGTGAGGTGCTGGCATTGCGGAGGTCCACACACAAACAAGCAAAACTCAATGGTATGCCTGGACACAAATCAGACACAAAAAGCAAACGTCAAATGCAAATAGCATGGAGAAAAAATGAAGTTACTGCAGCACTTGTCACCAGTCTAATGTAACTTTATTGAAAGCAGGAGTAATGCACAGGAAACAATTGGTTCACTAGTATAGCTTCTTTACAGCCTTAACATGACACTAATCCCACCTCGTAAGTATACCCATTCAGAGAACCACTTACAAAATAAACAATATAGTATCAAATAATAAAAAAAAAATGTATACTGTAGCAGCCAAATGAGAGAAAAAAACAGCTAGTCTCAAAAAATTAGTCCTAAAATTAGTCATAAAAATTGCATACACTCAGGGTCTCCCCCATGGACCTCGAAGGGTCGATGGCGAAATGACATTGCTAGGAGCAACCGACGTGGACAGCAACCGGTTGTCGCCAAGATGGATGCTATGGTGAGCACCTTTATGAAATTGGCTGCAGCTCAGCAAGAGGACGTCATCTCACCGGATTATTCTCTGGTCAGGAGGCCAGAAAAGATGGACGTGAGGACCAGTGACTGTTCTATTTGACTTTGAAACTTGTTATGGAACAGTGAGCCATGTTATGGAGGTGTGTGCCGAACTTGAGATAGAGATTATACTGGGCAGAGGCTTCCCATATTTTTGGCAGTTGTGGAATGAGGAGATTGTGCCAGAAAAATCGCACACAAAGGGTCCTGAGGTAATGGTGGGTGGTGTGTCACAACTTGACTGTGTGAACTCTGTCCAAGGTGACTCCAACCAATGTCTAGTTGTGAAGTCATGTGAGGGTGGGGAACCCCTCTTGAAGGCTGATGAGACTGTTCACACTCTGCAGGTTGGACTAAAAAAAGTCTGTTGAACAGAAAATGTTGAATGCAGGGCTGGGAGAAAATTTTACAAAACACACTTTGCATGAGTTGGGTCATAGTGCTATGAACTGTCCTGTAAATTTTGAACTTATGCAGTGAGATAATGTTTTCTGTCAAAAATGCATGCTTATGTTTTCTGAAGTAATGTGATGCCAACTCAGACAGGACAAAAGAAAACCTGTGTGAGCTGGTAGTAGATGGTAAATAGATCTTTTTACAGCAGTTATGGGAAGACTGCCAGGTGACTAGAGTGGGTACACTGATAGGCCCACAACACCTGATAGCTCCACAACACTTGACTTGCACCACACACTAGTTGAGAGTTACTCAGCAGAGGCTGAGGAGTGTCAGCAGTCACTAGATATATGTCAGATAGGGGGTCTGCCAGACTGCTGGGTTTGCTGAAGAACAGACCGCGAGTCAAGTCCAAGAGGATCCAGAGACTCAAGTAATAAGTGTGCCTCGGACTGAAACAGAGTCTTCAATAAAACCAGAAACAGAGAAAGTGCCAGAACATGGGTTCCATCCACCAGTTAAAGATGAGCCCAAGGGGGGACTGAAATTGCACCGTCATCTGGGAGCTGAAACCTCGCGCTCCCGTATGCCTTCGTATGCGCTCCCGTATGTCATTCATTAAAATGAGCCAGCCGGAGTGAAACGTTCGGTCGGCTCATTTTTGCGCTGTATGCGCTTTTTCCCCGGACCTAAAACTGCGGTCAACCACAGTTTTAGGACCGGTTGTAAAAGCGCATACGGCTCTGGCCGGCTCATTGAAATGAATGACATATGGGAGCGCATACGAAGGCATACGGGAGCGCGAGGTTTCAGCTCCCCCCTGCCGTATGCGCTCCCGTATGGGAGAAAACGTAGTGTGAACCCAGCCTAACACATGTTTTGCTATACACATGTTTATTCCATTTGTGTGCATTGGAACTAAACCAAAATGTGGAGGAAAAAAAGCAAATTGGACATAATGTCACACCAAACTTCAAAGATAGTCTGGACAAAATTATTGGCACCCTTAACTTTATACTTGGTTGCACAACCTTTGGAAAAAATAGTTGAAATCAGTAATTCCCTATAACCATCAATAAGTTTCTTACACCTCTCAGCCGGAATGTTTGACCACTCTTCCTTTGCAAACTGCTCCAAGTCTCTGTTATTGAGTAAAAGGTTGCAGGAAACTTATGTTTTAACTGGCAGGGAAAAGCCCTCCAGTTGATAGTTAGGGCATGCTGGGTTGTTTAGTTAGTGACTGTACAGTCTAGGGTTTTGTTTGTTCCTGTGTTATGTTTTTATTTATCCTGCAACCTATTTTTGCGCTGTATGCGCTTTTTCCCCAGACCAAAAACTGTGGTCAAGCACGGTTTTAGGACCGGTTGTAAATGCGCATACGGCGCAAAAATGAATCGACCGGACCGAACGTTTCACTCCGGCCGGCTCATTGAAATGAATGACATATGGGAGCGCATACGAAGGCATACGGGAGCGTGAGGTTTCAGCTCCCCCCTGCCGTATGCACTCCCGTATGGGAGAAAACGTAGTGTGAACCCAGCCTAACACATGTTTTGCTATACACATGTTTATTCCATTTGTGTGCATTGGAACTAAACCAAAAAGGGGAGGAAAAAAAGCAAATTGGACATAATGCCACACCAAACTCCAAAGATAGTCTGGACAAAATTATTAGCACCCTTAACTTAATATTTGGTTGCACACACTTTGGAAAAAATAATTGAAATCAGTCGCTTCCTATAACCATCAATAAGCTTCTTACACCTCTCAGCTGGAATGTTGGAACACTCTTCCTTTGCAAACTGCTCCAGGTCTCTCTTATTGGAAGGACGCCTTTTCCCAAAAGCAATTTTAAGATCTCTCCACAGGTGTTCAATGGGATTTAGATCTGGACTCATTTCTGGCCACTTCAGAACTCTCCAGCGCTTTGTTGCCATCCATTTCTGGGGGCTTTTTGATGTATGTTTGGGGTCATTGTCCTGCTGGAAGACCCAAGATCTCGGTAAACAGTAGAATGATGTGCTTTACCAAAAAGCATTCAAGGCACCCAGTGCCAGAGGCAGCAAAGCAACCCCAAAACATAATTGAACCTCCACCAAATTTCACTGTAGGCACCTATGTTCTTTTCTTTGTAGGCCTCATTCAATTTTCGGTAAACAGTAGAATGATGTACTTTACCAAAAAGCTCTATCTTGTTCTCATCTTTCTACAAGACGTTTTCTCAGAAGGATTTTGGCTTACTCAGGTTCATTTTGGCAAAATGTAGTCTTGCTTTTTTTTGTCTCTGTGTCAGCAGTGGGGTCCTCCTGGGTCTCCTGCCATAGCGTTTCATTCTATTTAAATGTCGTTGGATAGTCCGCGCTGACACTGATGCTACCTGAGCCTGCAGGACAGCTCGAATATCTTTGGAACTTGTTTGGGGCTGCTTATCCACCATCTGGACTATCCTGCGTTGACACCTTTCATAAATTTTTCCCTTCTGTCCATGCCTAGGGAGATTAGCTACAGTGCAGTGGGTTGCCAACTTCTTGATTATGTTGCGCATTGTGGACAAAGGCAAATCTAGATCTCTGGAGATGGACTTGTAACCTTGAGATTGTTGATATTTTTCCACAATTTTAGTTCTCAAGTCTTCAGACAGTTCTCTTCTCCTCTTTCTGTTGTCCATGCTTAGTGTGGCACACACAGACACGCAATGCAAAGACTAAGTGAACTTCCCTCCTTTTTATCTGCTTTCAGGTAGTGAACTTCTCTCCTTTTTATCTGCTTTCAGGTGTGATTTTTGTATCGCCCACACCTGTTACTTGCCTCAGGTGAGTTTAAAGAAGCATCACATGTTTGAAACAATCTTATTTTTCCACAATTTTGAAAGGGTGCCAATAATTATGTCAAGACCATTTTTGGAGTTTGGTGTGACATTATGTCCAATTTGCTTTTTTCCTCCCTTTTTTTTGTTTAGTTCCAATACACACAAAACATGTGTTACTGCAATCCTTTTCTGTGAGAAATACTTAATTTTCTTGAAAAGTTTCAGGGGTGCCAACGTTTATGGACATGACTGTATATCTATATATATTTATATATATATATATATATATATATATATATATATATATATATATATAAATATATGCACACACACACACACACACACACACACACATATATATATATATATATATATATATATATATATATATATATCATTGCACAAGAAGGGGTTATAATAAATGTTTGCCAATCCATAGAAACAGAAAATGTACTGAAATATAAAATATATAATGAACTTGTTCTTCAGACGCTATTTGAGTGTTATGCAGGAAACAGAAATATAAACAAAAGCTGTATACCTTTCTATGTTTAATTCAATCCTGTTAAAATGTGGTCAATAATCAATGTATTCCATGTATGTATTCTACTGTATAGCATTAATAAGGTTGTCAGCAAATATTTTATGACCCAATGGGACACCCGTGTTTTATAGTATCAATGTTTTATGCATTTGTTTCATACTAATACTTTTCAGACATTTTTCTAGCCAACCAGAATACTAACGCTAATTCATCTAGCTATCTTAGCTGAAACCACATGTGTTGGTACATGCAAGCTTCTCCTCCAGACTCTAAATGTCTTAATGTATACACAGTACAATGCCTGTGTGGTCTGGAAGGAAATTAGCCCGCTCTGGAGAAACCTCCAGAAATGCCTTCTAATAATAAAACTCCTGAACTGCATCAGCTGATGTCTGTGACCTCCTTTTGACTAAATGATGATGTTGTTTTAATTTTAGGAATGCCAAGCTCTCTTAAAAGAGTAAAATAAAAGCTGACAAAGACAAGACTGCACCACGTGTATAATTTTAAATATGAATTTACACTTTATTAATGTACAGCACATGGTATTCTGACAACATACTGGCTGACAATATACAGTTAATGTGTTTTATATTGAATGCTATATATTTTTATTTGTTAGAAGTCCTTCACCACTCTAGCTGTGTAATTTATGAAGGTTGTGTTCGCACCACATTGAGTGTGCTCCAAGACGTGCTCCCATCATATATTACAAACATATCCGTAGCATATAGAGATGGCGCGAATTGTTCGCCGGCGAACAGTTCCCGGCGAATTTAGCATGTTAGCATTCGCATCGCCGGACGAACATATGTGAAGTTCGATCTGCCCCCTATACTTTAACATTGCAGTAAACTTTGACCATGTGAGTCAGAGTCAGCAGACACATTACAGCCAATCAGCAGCAGTCCCTCCCTTCCAGACCCTCCTATCTCTTGCACGGACGCCATTTTACCCTCATTCAGCATGCTGCAGGCTTAGGAAGTGGAGGGTCAGAGAAGCTGCTCCTGCTCTATAGGGAAAGCGATAGTAGGTTGCTGCTAGGTGGTGTATTCAGGGTCCAGTTTACTTCTAAAGCACTAGTGTAACATCCGCTTTAAGCCCTTTTTAGGGCTGAAAGATATCAGTCCTGGTTGGGAGGGAACCGCTGGTTAAAAGGGGTACTCCAGAATCAAACTTAAGTTCCTTCCAGCAACTAACTACTACAGTATTCAAAGGGCTGAAAGATATCAGTCCGTGTGTCTTGCAAGTTGCAACAGCTGGAGGCACCCTGGTTGGGAGGGAACCGCTGGTTAAAAGGGGTACTCCAGTATAAAACTTAAGTTCCTTCAAGCAACTAACTACTACAGTATTCAAAGGGCTGAAATATATCAGTCCGTGTGTTTTGCAACAGCTGGAGGCACCCTGGTTGGGGACCACTGTATAAAAGGGGAACTCCGCTGGCAAGCTTTTTTTCTTTAAAGCAACTAACTACTACAGTATTCAAAGGGCTGAAATATATCAGTCTGTGTGTTTTGCAACAGCTGGAGGCACCCTGGTTGGGGACCACTGCTTAAAAGGGGAACTCCGCTGGCAAGCTTTTTTGCTCATTGTCACACTAGTGCAAATCACATTAGGTGTGACAGTTGTATAAAATCAGTCGTCACTGTCAGTTCACGTCACAGTTGCCATTTTTTTTGCCTGCAGGGCAAATTGTGTCACCCTAGTGCAAATCACATTAGGTGTGACAGTTGTGCAAATTAAAAAAAAAAAAAAATATTTTTTGGCTGTTAAATAAAATCAGTCGTCACTGTCAGTTCATGTCACAGTTGCCAGTTTTTTTGCCTGCAGGGCAAATTGTGTCACCCTAGTGCAAATCCCATTAGGTGTGATAGTTGTGCAAATTAAAAAAAAAAACACCTTTTTTGGCTGTTAAATAAAATCAGTCGTCACTGTCAGTTCACGTCACAGTTGCCATTTTTTTGGCCTGCAGGGCAAATTGTGTCACCCTAGTGCAAATCACATTAGGTGTGACAGTTGTGCAAATTTAACCAAAAAAATTACAGGCAGAGGAAGGCCACCCCGCAGGGGCCGTCGTGGTGCTGGGATTCCCTTTGGCCCTAGAATGGCCATTGTTCAGAGGCCACGTACCCTGAACCCCCAAAGTTCTGAGGACTTAGTTGACTGGCTATCACAAGACACCCAATATACTACAGCTTCCGCTCGGAACCTTGACGCACCGTCCTTCTCCTCCTCTAGCTTAGCTTCGGGCACCTCTCATGCTACCACTTGCCCGCCTGCCGCCACCACCAACACTAGCACCGCAGCAGCTTTACTTGATCCGTCAGAGGAGTTATTTACACATCAGTTTGAAGACATGAGTGATGCGCAACCATTATTGCCAGAAGATGTAGTTAACAGGGATATGTCTCAGTCAGGCAGCATTACACACATGGACGTACGGTGTGATGATGATGTTGTACCCGCTGCTGCTTCCTTTCTTGAGGTGTCAGATAGCGGTGAAGGTGTTGATGATAACGATATGTCCGTGGATGCCTCGTGGGTGCCCGCTAGAAGAGAAAAAGAGGGAGAAAGTTCAGATGGGGAGACAGAGAGGAGGAGACGACGAGTTGGAAGCAGGGGGGGGTCGTCGCAAGGAGCTAGTGGCACAGTCAGACTGCATGCATTGGCACCCGGGGTCAGCCAGACGGGACGCCAATCAACACATGCTGTTGCCCCCACCAGAATGCCGTCATCGCAGAGCTCAGCAGTGTGGCATTTTTTTTGTGTCTACCTCTGACAACAGCGAGGCCATTTGCAACCTGTGCCAGAAGAAACTGAGTCATGGGAAGTCCAACATCCACCTAGGCACAACTGCTTTGCGAAGGCACATGATGTCACATCACAAACACCTATGGGATCAACACGTCAGTACAAGCAGCAAACAAAGTCAAAGCCGCCATCCTCCTCCTGGTCCAGCATCTTCAGCCAGGTCAACCACTGCTGCCCTCCTTGCCCCCTCTCAACCATCCGCCTCTCCGTCTCTCGCCTTGAGCAGTTCCTGCTCATCTGCCCACAGTCAGGTGTCTGTCAAGGAGATGTTTGAGCGCAAGAAGACAATGTCTCAAAGTCACCCCCTAGCCCGGCGTCTGACTGCTGGCTTGTTGGAACTGCTAGCCCGCCAGCTTTTACCATACAAGCTGGTGGAGTCTGAGGCCTTTAAAAAATTTGTAGCCATTGGGACACCGCAGTGGAAGGTACCCGTCCGAATTTTTTTTGCACAAAAGGCAATCCCCAACCTTTACTCCATTGTGCAAAAGGAAATTATGGCATGTCTGGCACACAGTGTAGGGGTAAGGGTCCATCTGACCACTGATACCTGGTCTGCAAAGCATGGTAAGAGCAGTTATATCACCTACACTGCGCATTGGGTAAACCTGGTGACGGCTGCCAAGCATGGAATGCTTGGCTCTGCAGAGGAGTTGGTGTCACCGCCACGACTTGCAGGCAGGCCTGCTGCCACCTCCTCTACTCCTCCTACTCCATCCTCTTCCATAACATCCTCGGCTGAGTTCTCTTCCACTGCTGCATCTTGCTCCACATCACCGGCACCCCCCCAGCTCCCCAGGTGCTATTCCACATCCCGGATACGGCAGTGTTGACTTGCCTCAAAGCGGAGAGTCCTGTCGGCCCTGCTCCTGTCGGCCCTGAACGCACAGGTGGACCAGTGGCTGACTCCGCACCAACTGGAGATCCGCAAGGTGGTTTGTGACAACAGAACAAATTTGTTGGCGGCATTGAGGTTGGGCAAATTGACACATGTGCCGTGCATGGCACATGTGTGTAATCTGAGTGTACATGCTTTGTGCTCATGTACCCAGGCTTACAGGATGTCCTGAAGCAGTCCAGGAAGGTGTGTGGCCATTTCAGGTGTTCCTACACGGCCATGGCACACTTGTCAGATATCCAGCGGCGAAACAACATGCCAGTGAGGCGCTTGATTTGCGACAGCCCGACATGTTGGAATTTAACCGCCTTCTCCAACAAGAAAAAGCCGTCAACGAATATTTGTATGACCGGGGTGCTAGGACATCATCTGCGGAGCTGGAAAATTTTTTGCCACGTTACTGGAGGCTCATGCGCAATGCCTGTAGGCTCATGCGTCCTTTTGAGGAGGTGACAAACCTGGTCAGTCGCACTGAAGGCACCATCAGCAACATCATACCGTTTGTTTTCTTCCTGGAGCGTGCCCTGCGAAGAGTGCTGGATCAGGTAGTAGATGAGCGTGAAGAGGAAGAGTTGTGGACACCATCACCACCAGAAACAGCCTTATCAGCATCGCTTGCAAGACCTGCGGCAACGTTGGAAGAGGATTGTGAGGAAGAGGAGTCAGAGGAGGAATGTGGCTTTGAAGAGGAGGAGGAAGACCAACCACAGCAGGCATCCCAGGGTGCTCCTTGTCACCTATCTGGTTCCCGTGGTGTTGTACGTGGCTGGTGGGAAGAAGATGATACCTTCCCTGACATCACTGAGGACGAGGAATGGGACATGAGTAGCTCGGCATCCGTCCTTGTGCAAATGGGGTCTTTCATGCTGTCGTGCCTGTTGAGGGACCCTCGTATAAAAAGGATGAAGGAGAACGACCTGTACTGGGTGTCCACGCTACTAGACCCCCGGTATAAACATAAAGTGCCTGACATGTTACCGCATTACAGCAAGGCAGAAAGGATTCAGCAGGTCCAAAATAAATTAAGAAGTATGCTGTACACAGCGTATAAGGGTCATGTCACAGCACAACAGGGATCTAACAGGGGAAGAGGTGAAAGTAATCCTCCTCCTCCTTCCACGAACACGCCGGCAAGGACAGGATGCTGTACAGACATGCTGTTGATGGAGGACATGCAGAGCTTTTTACGTCCTACGCATTGCCACAGCCCTTCGGGGTCCACCATCAGAGAACGACTTGACTGACAGGTAGCAGACTACCTGGCCTTAACCGCAGGTATCGACACTCTGAGGAGCGATGAACCCCTTGACTACTGGGTGTGCCGGCTTGACCTGTGGCCTGAGCTATCCCAATTTGCGCTCGAACTTCTGGCCTGTCCCGCTTCAAGTGTCCTGTCAGAAAGGACCTTCAGTGCAGCAGGAGGTATTGTCACTGACCTTGGTCAAAAAAGTCTGGATTACCTCACCTCTCTTAAGATGAATGAGGGATGGATCCCTAAGGTACTGACACTGGGCGATACATTTGACTGAACAAGGCCTCATCAGATGAGCTGCCTTGGGCTAAAAATGGTCCACACGCTGCTGTATTTGAACTCTGAATGCCGGATGACTTGCGTGATTTATCCGCCACCAACTAGGGCTCAAGCCGCAATGTTTTAGGGCGCTTTCTGCCTGGCGAAACAAACAGAAATTTTTCTGGTTGCTGCTACAATACCAAATTTTTCAGCCAGGTGTACAAGCCTAATTTTTCGAGACTCTGCTGCTGCACTTGTTATGGTGCTGCAATTTTTCTGGCCGCTGCTACAGAAGCGGCTGCAACAATACCAATTTTTTCATCCATGTGTACATGCCTAATTTTTCTGGTATTCTCTGCTGACATCTCTGTCCATTTTAGCAACCGTGGATATTAGATGTATGCTAAGGGTAGCATGGTGGCTCAGAGGTTAGCACTGCTGCCTTGCAGCGCTGGGGCCTTGGGTTCAAATCCCACTCCGGCACGCCACAGTCTAGGTGTTAGTCCCCTTGAAACAACTTTTAAATCACTATTGTGGCCAGAAAGAGTCCCTGTGGGTTTTAAAATTCACCTGCCCATTGAAGTCAATGGCGGTTCGCGAACTTTTGCGGAAGTTCGCGTTCGCGGTTCGTGAACCGAAAATTTTATGTTCGCGACATCACTAGTAGCATATATAATGTCAGGATATGTCTGGCCAGTATGATTATGCACAGGTTTATTGTTCTATTTTATTGGAAAGTTTATTTAATGCCTTGAATATGGGGTCACTGTTCGATTAGGTTTCCAACCAGGTTTCTGGATTCTTGCTCTAGATTCACGCTTCCTAAATGGGATGAATACAAAACACGATCTCATGTATATTTATTAACATATCTAAGGTCACTTTTCCAGTGATATTCTACATATGTTAGTCAAATTATATACAGGTATTTTTTGTGCAGCTAAACATCAGATATATCTCTATGCTAGCTGAGAATTCAAATGTTTCAATCCACTCTCTTTTTTCCATACACAGATGTTTATCACTTAGATTCATGCTGCACATCAATATATCATCATATATATCATCTGCATATACCATCTTGCAGCACAATACCCTAAGCTCCATGTCCATGCTATGCAGCTTTTCAGCATTCTGTTTTTCATATGCGTTTTTCTGTATTTTCATAACATTTACTACCATAGATGACCACCACATAATACATTTTGAGGTGTGCTAGTTCACACATATGCATTTCCAATGCTATATATATATATATATATATATATATATAAATTTTTTTTCACATGGAGGTTATTTTGATTTCTGATGCGGTTAGAAACTTACTATGTTCTGAGCTGCACGATAAGACATCAGAAGTCCCATATATCCTCCATGTAATATATGAAGGGCTCCATGTACTGTATGCTTACTCATATGCATATTCTGTGAATTATTTTATTATTAATTATCTAAATTCTTGGATTATCATGTACTTATTTTATTCATTTATATCCAGTATGTTCATACATATATATTTATACACACATACTTTATATGCTTGTTGGATATTCATAAGTACATGCCCTATACCTGTATACATTTTGTATCTAAAATCTTTATATATGCACACAAAATAATTTTGTTATATAGCATGTTCAGAGTGCTTACATACATGTTCACACTCTTTTTCTTTATTTTTCATGCGATTTTGTTGCATTATATGATTTGTACCTACTGTGGTCCATATCCATGTATTACACATTCAAAACACCTATTCACTCTATAACGACAACACCTCCAGTCCACATTTTCTGGCATTTCTGGTGAATCCAACATGGTCCATTTACGTCATTCCTGTTCCGGAATCCATGTTGTTTGCTTCCGTTGGGCTCATTTGGAAGCAGGACTATATAAGGGGCACATGCCCGTAATTTTCTGTGCCACGACTAAGAGCCAGTGTCGGCTCGAAACGCGTCGGTTTCCTGTACCATTTTACTTTCAATGGATATCCTCTGTTTTTAACAAGTTGAATTAAATGTGAAGTTTTAACTTTTTCAAGTTTTTCAATTTTTGGAGCAGCTGGAGGCCCCTGCTTTTTTGCCCTCCCTTTGTCGAGTAAATAGCAGATCTCTCTTTCTCTGGGCTATACATCCAGCGAATATCAAGTGATTTCCACAGCATATACATTGACTGAATCCATTTACTCATACTGTAATAGAAGAGGCTAACCTACATAAGTCATGGACATAAGGAACATAAGTATAATAAAATTAGTCAAACACCCACCATCATATTTATACAAAAATGTGTCACTTTAGCCCAGGTGAGCAATTTTAAAGTAAATTTTTTACAAAACAGAGGACTTTAACATTACTCTCCCTCCTATTTCTGTGTGACAACTGAGTAGCAGTTTTACATTTAGGTGGCAATCTTGTTCTATTAAGTACCAGGGTGTGAGTCTTTCCTCTAATTCTGCTGATCTGTTCCTGTTAAATTGTGCCCCCTCCTTTATTGTGCAAAGTCGAATTTCACTTCCTTTAGTTACTTTCTCATGGTTTGGGTGGATGAATGTGGTCAAGATGGACATCTTGCCTGGGTTCCTATACCTTTTTCAGACTGCCCAATAGGAATTCTGCAGAGCTATTTTAAAACTCTTCAAGCTTTTCCCACCAAATTCATATGGGAGTCCCTTTAACCGAGGCTTAAATACAAGTCTCTTATGCTTGCATGGACAGGAGGGGAGCAGGCCTCCCTGATTTTGCACTGTATCATTAGGCAGAATTAGGATGCATGCACACCACGTTTTTGCTATCCAGTTCCCGTCTACGGTTTTCGTTCAAAAACCGTACTAAAACGTATTGAAAACCGGATGTGTTGACTTAACATTGCAAACCGTATTGCAAATGCATCATACGGTTATGTCCGTTAGGCGACTTTTACGGTTGGGCCCGGTTTTTCAGTCGTGTTCGCAACCGGAGTATACAGCGTTTTTAGGTCCGGTTGACCAACCGCATACTAACCGGATACGTTTTTATTAACATGGAAGTCAATGAGAACCGGACTAAACCGTATGAGTGTACAGTTGCATCCGTTTTAATCCCTCCATTTTTATCATTGCACATGCGCAATGCAAGCCGAAAACACCACCCACCTTCTAGAATGTTCTTTCTGGAAAAACTTTATTTAAAAACAAGACGAACATTGACAGACGTATACGTTTTTTTAGGGTGAAAACGGATACAACTGGATTAAACCGTACATCACGATTCAAACCGGATACAAGTTGATCTATGTGCACACGGTTTAATACGGTTGAGTCCGGTTTTTGTCTATCCGTTTTTTACAAAAAACCTGATACGGGAACTGGATAGCAAAAACGTGGTGTGCATGCACCCTTAGACTTCTTGATTTGACCGTTCACATGTCCTCTGACATATTTCTCCCCGCAGACTAATTCTTTTACCCACCTTGATGACATCTTTTTTGTAGGGTAATGCACTCTCTACTTTTGCCAACTGACAGAGGACTGACTGAGGACAACCTTCTCATGGTTACAATACACCCACCTTAGGGTTTACTTGCATTGCTGATTCCCTCAGGGCCATGTGGCACCTTTTTCGATGGAATTGGAATCTCTTCTACAGCAGTCTGCAGCCCCTGATCATGCTATATCCCTATTCTACCAGATTGTACTGACTTGCTTAGCCGAGGAGGAGCTTGCCTACATGAGTGTCTTGGAACAGGAGCTTGGGTTTTCCATTTCCCTTGCTGATTGAAGCAAGATATTTGTTCTAACCCACAAGATGCTGCTTGCTTGTCATGCTCAGAAAAAAAAATCAAAATCCTTAACCAATAGTACAAGTGCCCAGATGTTTTGCATCGGTGCTTCCCCATGGTCTTAGAGTTGTGTTGGCGTTGCGTGGCTCGCACTATCATTCCTGCAAACTGGAAAACCACCTCACCACCTACTGTGGAGGAATTGGTTGCAGAGCTGAACATGACCCATAGAAAAGAGTCTTTGATGGCATATCTTGATCTACCTAGAAATGCGGTCTTGCTTGCTGCCCCTCTTCTGCTGCTTACCTATCGTGATGACATCTTAGTGTACATTCCTAGTGTAGTTCCTTGTCTGGGCTGTGAGACTTGCTCTGCAGTTTCCTGCCGATCTCTTTTTTTTTGTTTCTCTCTTTTTCTGTCTTCTCGTCTTCCGTCTTTACCTTATTTATTATACTCCCCTTATATTTTGACTGTTATTTATCCCCTTTTGACGGCTTATATACACATGAGGTGAATGTGTTGTGGTCCTTTTCTTTTTTTTCTTTTTATTGTATTTCTGCTACTGTGTTCATATTTTGCCAAAAAAACTATCATTATTATCTTTAATATTGAAAAATCCTAGGTTCTATAGTGTTGTTGCACTCCTGTGTAGGACTCAGTAGACCACTCTCAAACATACAGTATTAAAAGGGTATTCACAGGTACACAGCTTTAGCAGTGCTCCCCGCTATAGGCTATGCCTGAAATATCAGTATAGTCTTAATAACTTCACACTAGTATCACCTTTCAGCAAGCACACTCCTCACACCTTGTACAGAGGCTGCTTGTCTTCAAGTCATCAGTCTGAATCATGTGGCACAGCTCAATACCGGGGCTCAGTTGGCGATTGTTACAGTTTAGAGCCATATCTTCACTTCACTGTGGCGCTGGGCCATGTCTTGAATGTTCTTGTGGCCCAGCACCACATTAGGCTTGCTGTCTCACACACTGCTTTGCCTGTAGCTTGTCACAAATTCAGGCCAGAAACAATGGGGGATATTTATCAAAGGATTTAGACTGTTTTTTCCTGTCTAAATTTGTCGCACAGAAAGTCGCAGTCTAAATATGTGCAACTTTTCTGCGACTTTTGCTCTAGAGAATTTTTAGAACATTATGCATTCTAGTCTATTTTAGACGGAAATGCATTGGAAAATGCATTAGTGGTGAATTTATCAAAAGCGACTTTAAAGCGACAAGTCGCATCGGCTGAAAGTACGCCGAAATGTCAGACCATGTTGGAGCAGGTTTAAATATAGACTAAAGCATAGATCCCGAAGTCTGTGCACAGAATTTATCAAGAGCAGTGCGCCTTTTGATAAATTAGGTGCACAATAGACCAGCCTAACCCTCTGTAGTTTGGTCTATATTGATGCGGGACATAGACAACTTTGATAAATATTCCCCAATGTGTGTTCGCCTAGTTCAACACCACGAGGTAGGAAACTTGCCCATTATATGGGGGCATTAGGGCTTGCTCACAAAATGGTCCTACAACCTTACTTTCTTCAAACCTTCACCTACAAGGTTATACATGCTAGCTTGTAGCTAGCTAACTACATAATGGCGGAATAGCACACTAGGCTAAAATTTCCCATTGCCATTTGCCAAAACACACAAAAACCACAGCAGAGAATAACATAAGTGCTAAGGTTCACATTACACACCAGCAATGTGTAATTTGGCATCTAGGGTAACAGAAGCCATATGGTTAGTATCTAACACATTATACATTTTCTCAGTTCCATACTCTTTCTGTTGGCTTTAAGGAGAGCCACACAATGTGCCTATGGGGTTCTTGCATGGTCCATGTATACCATTTTTTTTTTTATCCTCCTTACCAACATAAATGCTTGATTAATTCAATGCATTTGGAAAGTCTTCAGACCCTTTCACTTTTTTTCAAATTTTATGTTACGGCCTTGTGCTAAAATAAAACAAAATAAATAAAAGCTTTCCCCCTTCATTCTGGAGTCAATACCCCGTAATGACAAAGAAAAACCAGAATGTTACAGATCTTTGCCAAATAAAATAAAAAACTAAAATGTTGCATGGACCTAAGTATTACGACCCTTTACTCAGGACTTATTTGAAACACATTTGCCAGCGATTGCAGTCTCCAGTCCATTTGGGTATGATGCCACAAGGTGTGCACAACTGGATTTTGGGATTTTATGCCATTCTATGTAGATCTTCTTAGGCCCCTTTCACACTGCTGTTATGCCACGGCAATAATAGCCGTCAAACTCTTTTTTTTTTTTCTTTTGCAGTTTGACAGAAGTCATTTTGATGGGTCATACCAGGCAATAACAGGTTCCGATGGACCCCATTATAGGCACTGCTATTTTCTGAGAGAATAGCAGGAGAAAAAGGCAGTGCAAGCACTATTTTTTCGCCCTCTATTTACAATCCGAAAATAACGGGCTTCGCGCAGCCGGAGACAACCGGCGGTGTGAACGTGGCCTTACTTCTGTCCATAAACAGCTCCTGTGCAGTTTTAACTTAGTGCTTAGGGTCGTCGAGGGAGATTTATCAAAACCTGTCCAAAGGAAAATTTGCCCATAGCAACCAATCAGCTCGATTCTTTCATTTTTTAACAAGGCCACTGCAAAATGAAAGTAGCAATCCGATTGGTTGCTATGGGCAACTGGGCAACTTCCCTTTGCACAGGTTTTGTTAAATCTCCCCCATTGTCTTGTTGGATGGAGAACCTTGAGCATATTCATTAAAGGGGTACTCCGGTGAAAACCTTTTTTCTTTTAAATCAACTAGTGGCAGAAAGTTAAACATATTTGTAAATTACTTCTATTAAAAAATCTTAATCCTTCAAGTACTTATTAGCTGCTGAATGCTACAGAGGAAATTCCTTTCTTTTTGGAACACTGATGACATCACGAGCACAGTGCTCTCTGCTGACATTTCTGTTAACGTCAGCAGAGAGAACTGTGCTCATGATGTCATCAGAGAGCATTCCAAAAAGAAAATAATTTCCTCTGTAGTATTCAGCAGCTAATAAGTACAGGAAGGATTAAGATTTTTTAATAGAAGTAATTTACAAATATGTTTAACTTTCTGCCACCAGTTGATTTAAAAGAAAAAAGGTTTTCACCGGTGTACCCCTTTTAGCATATCTCCGTACTTCACTTAATTCAGCATTCCCTCAACACTGAGTAGCATCTGAAAAACACCCCAACAGCATGATGCTGCCACAGCCTTGCTGTCACGATGCCGGCTGGCAGGTAGTGGATCCTCTGTGCCGGAGAGGGATTGGCGTGGACCGTGCTAGTGGATCGGTTCTAAGTCACTACTGGTTTTCACCAGAGCCCGCCGCAAAGCGGGATGGTCTTGCTGCGGCGGTAGTGACCAGGTCGTATACACTAGCAACGGCTCACCTCTCTGGCTGCTGAAGATAGGCGCGGTACAAGGGAGTAGACAGAAGCAAGGTCGGACGTAGCAGAAGGTCGGGGCAGGCAGCAAGGATCGTAGTCAGGGGCAACGGCAGGAGGTCTGGAACACAGGCTAGGAACACACAAGGAAACGCTTTCACTGGCACGATGGCAACAAGATCCGGCAAGGAAGTGCAGGGGAAGTGAGGTGATATAGGGAAGTGCACAGGTGATCAGACTAATTGGAACCACTGCGCCAATCAGCGGCGCAGTGGCCCTTTAAATCGCAAAGACCCGGCGCGCGCGCGCCCTAAGGAGCGGGGCCGCGCGCGCCGGGACAGGACCGACGGAGAGCGAGTCAGGTACGGGAGCCGGGGTGCGCATCGCGAGCGGGCGCTACCCGCATCGCGAATCGCATCCCGGCTGGAGGCGGTATCGCAGCGCCCCGGGTCAGTGGATCTGACCGGAGCGCTGCAGTGAGGAGAGTGTAGCGAGCGCTCCGGGGAGGAGCGGGGACCCGGAGCGCTCGGCGTAACAGTACCCCCCCCCCCTTGGGTCTCCCCCTCTTCTTAGAGCCTGAGAACCTGAGGAGCAGACTTTTGTCTAGGATATTGTCCTCAGGTTCCCAGGATCTCTCTTCTGGACCACAACCCTCCCAATCCACTAAAAAAAAAGGTTTTCCCTCTGACCTTTTTGGATGCCAGAATCTCTTTGACGGAGAAGATGTCCGAGGAGCCGGAAACAGGAGTGGGAGGAACAGATTTGGGAGAGAAACAGTTGATGATGAGTGGTTTAAGAAGAGAAACGTGAAAGGCATTAGGAATACGAAGAGAAGGAGGAAGAAGAAGTTTGTAAGAGACAGGATTAATCTGGCACAAAATTTTGAAAGGACCAAGATAGCGTGGTCCCAACTTGTAGCTAGGGACACGGAAGCGGACATATTTAGCGGAGAGCCATACCTTGTCTCCAGGGGAAAAAATGGGAGGAGCTCTTCTTTTCTTATCCGCGAACTTCTTCATGCGTGATGAAGCGTGTAAGAGAGAATTTTGGGTCTCTCTCCATATGATGGAAAGGTCACGAGAAATTTCATCCACAGCGGGCAGACCAGAGGGCAAGGGGGTAGGGAGGGGAGGAAGAGGGTGACGGCCGTACACCACGAAAAATGGGGATTTGGAGGAAGATTCAGAGACTCTGAAGTTATACGAGAATTCGGCCCATGGAAGGAGATCTGCCCAGTCATCCTGGCGGGAGGAAACAAAATGTCGTAAATAATCACCCAAGACCTGGTTAATTCTTTCTACTTGTCCATTGGATTGGGGATGATATGCAGAAGAAAAATTTAATTTAATCTTGAGTTGTTTACAGAGAGCCCTCCAGAATTTAGACACGAATTGGACGCCTCTATCCGAGACGATCTGCGTAGGCAACCCGTGAAGACGAAAAATGTGTACAAAAAATTGTTTAGCCAACTGAGGCGCTGAAGGAAGACCAGGAAGAGGGATGAAATGTGCCATTTTGGAGAATCGATCAACGACCACCCTAATAACAGTGTTGCCACGGGAAGGGGGTAAATCAGTAATAAAATCCATACCAATCAGAGACCAAGGCTGTTCGGGGACAGGCAGGGGATGAAGAAAACCAGCGGGCTTCTGGCGAGGAGTCTTATCCCGGGCACAGATAGTGCAGGCTCGCACAAAGTCCACAACATCCGTCTCCAGAGTCGGCCACCAATAGAAGCGGGAGATGAGTTGCACAGATTTCTTGATGCCCACATGACCTGCGAGATGGGAGGAGTGACCCCATTTGAGGATTCCGAGGCGTTGGCGTGGAGAAACAAAGGTCTTTCCTGGAGGAGTTTGCCTGATGGAGGCTGGAGAAGTGGAAATCAGGCAGTCAGGGGGAATGATGTGTTGCGGAGAGAGTTCAACTTCCGAAGCATCCGAGGAACGAGAGAGAGCATTGGCCCTAATGTTCTTATCGGCAGGCCGAAAGTGAATTTCAAAATTAAATCGGGCAAAGAACAGAGACCACCGGGCCTGGCGAGGATTCAGCCGTTGGGCAGACTGGAGGTAGGAGAGGTTCTTGTGATCGGTGTAAATAATAACTGGAAATCTTGATCCCTCCAGCAGATGCCTCCATTCCTCAAGTGCTAATTTGATGGCTAGAAGCTCTCGATCCCCGATGGAGTAGTTCCTCTCCGCCGGAGAGAAGGTCCTAGAAAAAAAACCACAAGTGACAGCATGCCCGGAAGAATTTTTTTGTAGAAGAACAGCTCCAGCTCCCACTGAGGAGGCATCAACCTCCAATAGGAAGGGTTTGGAAGGGTCAGGTCTGGAGAGCACGGGAGCCGAAGAAAAGGCAGACTTGAGTCGTTTAAAGGCGTCTTCCGCTTGAGGAGGCCAAGACTTGGGATCGGCATTTTTTTTGGTTAAAGCCACGATAGGAGCCACAACGGTAGAAAAATGTGGAATAAATTGCCTGTAATAATTGGCGAACCCCAAAAAGCGTTGGATAGCACGGAGTCCGGAGGGGCGTGGCCAATCTAAGACGGCAGAGAGTTTGTCTGGATCCATTTGTAGTCCCTGGCCAGAGACCAAGTATCCTAGAAAAGGAAGAGATTGGCATTCAAACAGACATTTCTCAATTTTGGCATAGAGTTGATTGTCACGAAGTCTCTGAAGAACCATACGGACATGCTGGCGGTGTTCTTCTAGATTGGCAGAAAAAATCAGGATATCGTCCAGATATACAACAACACAGGAGTATAAAAGATCACGAAAAATTTCATTAACAAAGTCTTGGAAGACGGCAGGGGCGTTGCACAGGCCAAAGGGCATGACCAGATACTCAAAGTGTCCATCTCTGGTGTTAAATGCCGTTTTCCATTCATCCCCCTCTCTGATGCGGATGAGATTATAAGCACCTCTTAAGTCCAGTTTAGTAAAGATGTGGGCACCTTGGAGGCGATCAAAGAGTTCAGAGATGAGGGGTAGGGGGTAGCGGTTCTTAACCGTGATTTTATTAAGACCGCGGTAGTCAATGCAAGGACGTAGGGAGCCATCTTTTTTGGACACAAAGAAAAATCCGGCTCCGGCAGGAGAGGAGGATTTACGGATAAAGCCCTTTTTTAAATTTTCCTGGACGTATTCAGACATGGCAAGAGTCTCTGGGGCGGACAGAGGATAAATTCTGCCCCGGGGTGGAGTAGTGCCCGGGAGGAGGTCGATAGGACAATCATAAGGCCTGTGAGGAGGTAGAGTCTCCGCTTGTTTTTTGCAAAAAACATCCGCAAAGTCCATATAGGCCTTAGGGAGACCGGTTACTGGAGGAACCACAGAGTCACGGCAAGGGTTACTGGGAACCGGTTTTAGACAGTCCTTGGAACAAGAGGGCCCCCAACTCTTGATCTCCCCAGTGGACCAATCCAGGGTTGGGGAATGAAGTTGAAGCCAGGGAAGTCCAAGGAGAATTTCAGAAGTGCAATTGGGGAGGACCAAAAGTTCAATCCTCTCGTGATGAGATCCGATGCACATTAGAAGGGGCTCCGTGCGGAAACGTATGGTACAGTCCAATCTTTCATTGTTTACACAATTGATGTAAAGGGGTCTGGCGAGACTGGTCACTGGGATGTTGAACCTGTTGACGAGAGAGGCCAAAATAAAATTTCCTGCAGATCCAGAGTCCAAGAAGGCCATAGTAGAGAAGGAGAAGGCAGAGGCAGACATCCGCACAGGCACAGTAAGACGTGGAGAAGCAGAGTAGACATCAAGGACTGTCTCACCTTTGTGCGGAGTCAGCGTACGTCTTTCCAGGCGGGGAGGACGGATAGGACAATCCCTCAGGAAGTGTTCGGTACTAGCACAGTACAGGCAGAGATTCTTCATGCGGCGTCGTGTCCTCTCTTGAGGTGTCAGGCGAGACCGGTCAACCTGCATAGCCTCCACGGCGGGAGGCACAGGAACGGATTGCAGGGGACCAGAGGAGAGAGGAGCCGAGGAGAAGAAACGCCTCGTGCGAACAGAGTCCATATCCTGGCGGAGCTCCTGACGCCTTTCGGAAAAACGCATGTCAATGCGAGTAGCAAGGTGAATGAGTTCATGTAGATTAGCAGGGATTTCTCGTGCGGCCAGAACATCTTTAATGTTGCTGGATAGGCCTTTTTTAAAGGTCGCGCAGAGGGCCTCATTATTCCAGGATAATTCTGAAGCAAGAGTACGGAATTGTACAGCATACTCGCCAACGGAAGAATTACCCTGGACCAGGTTCAACAGGGCAGTCTCAGCAGAAGAGGCTCGGGCAGGTTCCTCAAAGACACTTCGGATTTCCGAGAAGAAGGAGTGTACAGAGGCAGTGACGGGGTCATTGCGGTCCCAGAGCGGTGTGGCCCAAGACAGGGCTTTTCCAGACAGAAGGCTGACTACGAAAGCCACCTTAGACCTTTCAGTGGGAAACTGGTCCGACAACATCTCCAGGTGCAGGGAACATTGGGAAAGAAAGCCACGGCAAAACTTAGAGTCCCCATCAAATTTATCCGGCAAGGATAGGCGTAGACCAGAAGCGGCCACTCGCTGCGGAGGAGGTGCAGGAGCTGGGGGAGGAGATGATTGCTGAAGCTGTGGTAGTAACTGCTGTAGCATAACGGTCAGTTGAGACAGCTGTTGGCCTTGTTGCGCTATCTGTTGTGACTGCTGGGCGACCACCGTGGTGAGGTCAGCGACAACTGGCAGAGGAACTTCAGCGGGATCCATGGCCGGATCTACTGTCACGATGCCGGCTGGCAGGTAGTGGATCCTCTGTGCCGGAGAGGGATTGGCGTGGACCGTGCTAGTGGATCGGTTCTAAGTCACTACTGGTTTTCACCAGAGCCCGCCGCAAAGCGGGATGGTCTTGCTGCGGCGGTAGTGACCAGGTCGTATCCACTAGCAACGGCTCACCTCTCTGGCTGCTGAAGATAGGCGCGGTACAAGGGAGTAGACAGAAGCAAGGTCGGACGTAGCAGAAGGTCGGGGCAGGCAGCAAGGATCGTAGTCAGGGGCAACGGCAGGAGGTCTGGAACACAGGCTAGGAACACACAAGGAAACGCTTTCACTGGCACGATGGCAACAAGATCCGGCAAGGAAGTGCAGGGGAAGTGAGGTGATATAGGGAAGTGCACAGGTGATCAGACTAATTGGAACCACTGCGCCAATCAGCGGCGCAGTGGCCCTTTAAATCGCAAAGACCCGGCGCGCGCGCGCCCTAAGGAGCGGGGCCGCGCGCGCCGGGACAGGACCGACGGAGAGCGAGTCAGGTACGGGAGCCGGGGTGCGCATCGCGAGCGGGCGCTACCCGCATCGCGAATCGCATCCCGGCTGGAGGCGGTATCGCAGCGCCCCGGGTCAGTGGATCTGACCGGAGCGCTGCAGTGAGGAGAGTGTAGCGAGCGCTCCGGGGAGGAGCGGGGACCCGGAGCGCTCGGCGTAACACTTGCTTCACTGTAGGGATGGTAATGGGCAGGTCATGATCGCTGCTTGGTTTCCTCCAGACATGGGGAAAATGTATTAAAACCTGTGCAGAGGAAGAGTGGTGCAGTTGCCCATAGCAACCAATCAGATCACGTCTTTCATTTCATCAACTGAATTTGTGAATCCAATCAAGGTGTGGAAACATCTCAAAGATGAAAAAGAGAAATGGGAGCAAAATTCAGAGCACAATTTCATAGGAAAGAGTCTGAATACTTATGTCTATTTTGTTATATTCATTTTTAATACATTTGCAAAAATCTTAAATAATTTTTTAAATTTTAGCACATGGCCTTAAAGGGAGACTTCGCCCCTAGACATCTGTGGTAGCCCTTGGGGGGTGTATGGTAGGGATGGTATGATGTTGGTAAATGAGGGGTTAATATTAACCCAGTCACTCGTGACGCCAGGGTGAGGGCTGGTATGCTGAATCTATGTTCCGGCCTATCGCCGCCCTTCCCAGAAGCGATAGGTGCAATGAAATGACTGAAGGTCCACAAGTAGATTTAACTTGAACTTGAATAACTTTACTGCAGTGCTTGCAATATCCAATACATAGTAACAGTCTCATGTAACAGTTCTTAAGTTGCTTAGCGACTGGCAGAAGTTGCGGACCTTGCATGAAACTTATAGTCTCTGAATTTAGGGAATGATGTGCAGATCCGTCCGGATTTAGGGGAAATATTGAGTCCGGTGATACAGCAGAGTGCTTAGGGGATGATACACTCACTGCGATTACTGAGATATAGGTCTTCTCTCATCAAGAGCCAGGAGAAAGAGGGAGATAAGATGGCCGCCGCTCCCTTATATGGGCAGGGGGCGTGGCGATTTTGATTGGTCCGAACGTCTGCCATTCACTTTACATGGTATCATGGGATTGCTTACATCACAGGATCTATATACATTGCAAAACCCAAAATTAGGCTAGAGATACCAAAGTGAGGCCTGGAACACATCCAGAATGAGGCTTGGAACGCATCACATGACCCGAAGGCCCTGTGACACCATGGAAACCAGTAATTAACCATTTATATACAGAAATAATACTATTTACGTTATTCTATGGATAAATTAGGAATCTATACACAATAATAGAGGCGACTAGGGGCGGACTGACTAACAGATATTACTAAGTCCTAGGGACTCTGGCTATGGGGACCCACAGATAAATAAGTACCGTATGAAATGCGGTACTGGGACACCAAAAAACCCCTTACTAAACATAAGTCGGCCTCGACGTCTGTCCCCTGAGACAGAGGGATAAGGAAAAGATTTAGAACAGGATGCTATAGAACAGGATGATTTATATTTAAGCTAGACATCCTACTTAGACATTTGAATGCTATCTAGACATTCGAATGATATCAAGACATTTGAATGCTATATAGACACTTAAAGGAGCTATCTATATTTTAGTTTCTAGCTTCCTATATAACTTTATAAAACTTATTATACATTTTTTTAAGCTTATTAGACATTAGTTCAGCTCTCTATACTGTTAGCTTCAAGCTGACTATACATTTTGTTATCTCACACATTTTATGCCAACAATAAGTTACCTGTTAGTTAGTACACAAAAGGTATACTGGCTAGCCCTAAGCTAGGTCACAGTAAGGGTGGCTGCTAGGGTCTATCGACTACACGCTACTTACCCCTAGAGCACTTTCTCAACAACCTATCCAGGTTATTTTGAAAATTACGTGTTTACTTTTGTACTAGCAAGATCATCTACTGGCCAGGCAGAGCATCTCACACACGTAATGAATAAAGAAGAGAAGTGTACCTAACAGTGGCAGGAATTGGGCATCAATATGCTACAATTCCTTAAGTGTTTTCTTAAGTGAGATGTTTATTTATTTTTGTGTATGTACTAGAGAAATTTTGAAGTAGTACATTAAGTGAGTAATGTAGGGTACTATGTGCAAGTACTATTTGAAAGGGAATCCTCCCTATTATTTTTGTTCCGAGATAGGTGCTAGCGATGGGCAACAGCAATAATACTACCCTCGGAGGAGCCGAGGTGTCCCCTATTGGGTTACTACTAAACACCTTTTGATTTACGATAGATTTGTGTGTACGAGAATTGGACTCAATTGTAGTATTGAGAGTGCACGTGCAGTACGTCGATATTTTCCATGCACAACTCTAAGCTATTTTTATGTACATAGACATTTGACTATATTTTCTATGTACAAACCTTACTGACTATTTATGTACACAGACACAAGGACATTTTTCTGTGTACAAGACCATATACATTTTTACTATATATTTATTAACACTCCAACATATTTCAGGTGCATTCACCCGATAAGTGCGACATTTTTCATAAGAGTTCTTATGAGTATGGTGGTATATACATGAAGCAGGCGTGTAAGGATCAACAGTCCACCTACACTAGAAGTTCAATAGAAAGTGAACACGGCCTTAACCACAACTCAGCCGGTACAGTCCTTGGTGAATCTCCTACAGGCTAGGAGTCTCTTGACTTATTAGTCAGGCACAAGCTTAGTGGTTACATTGCTGAACTTTAAACTGAAACAAACTTAGCACAGTCCTGCTAGGCACTTTTCTTGAACTTGGTTACTGCAAGGCAAAATGGTTAGACAGAGAGAAAAAAACTATAAGACATTACTTTAGAGTCTCTTTAGAATATGTTCTTCTTCACTCTTGTAGTGCCTCTCTTGGTTCCCCTATATCTGCCAACATCAGGGGCAGGGTCAGACTTGACATAGCTTTGCCACACCACATTGGTGAGAATGGAGTTGTGGAAGGCAGCTTGAGAAGGGGTTATAGGCTTACTAGCCAGGATCACAGTGGGACAACAGGGCTTGAGCACCATCTCCAAATTAGGAGCAACCCATGACCCTTTCGTTGGTACCTGAGGAATTGGCAAACTCTCACTGCTCCGAGAGGGCCTTGGTACATCTGTGGGTACCTCAGGGTTAGACAAACTCTCATTGCCCTGAGAGGGTCTAGGTACCGACTTGGGTGGCCGCAATTTTGGCCTGTTTTCTTCACCCTGTGTAGAACTTGACTCTTGACGGTATGAAGAAGATGAAGAACTTGGTTCTTTGCTGTACATAGAAGATGATGAACTTTTCTCTTGAAGCTCCTCCTCCTTGGGTACGCTGGTGGAGGCTTTAGGAGCAGACCTTGTCGGCCTCATGTTGAAGGGATCAGACTCCCAATCCGTTGATGGGAAATATTTAAAGGGAAGCTGTGTTGGGGCTGTTGGTCTGGTGACCGCAGCAGCACATTCTCCACAAAGGCTCTGAACGGGGGTGTACTCCACAATTTCACCCACCTCCAAGGTATTGAACTTTTTATGGAGATATGGCCTTTGCACTGCTCGCCGGTTTACAAGGATGGTCTGCCCAGTGTGGCAGTCAAGGAGTGTCCCATAACCTCTGACCTTGTCGAACTTGGCCACAGTTGCTCTTCTCCTTTCTAATGGCTCCTCCCCTTCTCAGGGGTGATCCCATTTACGGATGTACAATGCCTCCATTTCTTTGGTATTTTCTTGATTCCACACTCTTTCTTCATAAGGCAAATGTTTGTGTTTTGGAGCGTAGAGTTCTTTGTATCGGGCCTTTAGCTTTTCCATCAATTCAGCCAGCTCGGCTTCTTGACGGGCCCTTTCCCTTTCTGCAGTTGGGATTCGTGGGAGTGTCTTCCCAGGTAACGGTTGAAGTACTCTGTGCATGTACTCGATCAGCTCCGGCTCATCTCCGAACACCCATTGTGGCAATTGTGGTGAGCACGGTCGTGCACTTGGCAAACTTGATTGAGGAATGACCTCAGGGCTGGAGGAGGAAGAATAGGCCGCCTCTGGCGGGGTACTCACAGCAGACTCCTCCGAAGGGATCTCGGCCCACGAACCCCAGGTCCTGTGGTGAGGGGACAATTTCACCAGTGACGCACCTCCAGGTGTCCCTGCACTGTTCGCTGGAGGTGTCTCTGGCCAATCGTCATCATCATCAGGCAGTGGGGGAAGATTACAGGCTAATGACAACCGCGGCAGACAGTCAGCAAGCTCTTGAAAAAGTTGGGCTGCGACTGCCACAACTTTCCGTGTTTCCGGTGCCATTTTGCCAACTTGACCACGTGGAACACTGCTCTCTGCCATGTCTGTATTCTCCGGCTCTTTCTGCAGACTGGAGAGGTTGCTCTGTGTGGCGTCTTTTATAGTGGGCTTCTCCAAAATGGCGCTGGGCAGGAAGGACACTATCGGTGCAGTCCCAACTTCCGGTCCCTCCAGAAACGACTCCTGCATCTCTGAGTTCCCTTTTGGCTGCGACACAGCAACTTGGTGGCCACGCCCAGGGGCGGGGCGGGGCGCAGCGCGGGCTTTCTTCGCGCGCTTTTCTGGTAACAGTTGAGGTCCGCCCTTGCTGACTGGACGAGAGGAACGCAGCATAAATTTGTTGCACAGTCTACACATTGTAGTTGCAAGCAGATTTTCGCCTCCCCCCTTACTTTTCTCTTGGCCCCCTTGTATGGTGCACCACAAGCACTGTTCCTGTACACAGCAACACATGAATAAAGTTATTTTCTTAGGGGGGAGTACACTTTCACTAGTGGCAATAGTAGGCACACACCCGAATCCTGTTCGTGCAATGCCAAAAAGTCTTTGTGGTAGCCCTTGGGGGGTGTATGGTAGGGATGGTATGATGTTGGTATATGAGGGGTTAATATTAACCCAGTCACTCGTGATGCCAGGGTGAGGGCTGGTATGCTGAATCTATGTTCCGGTCTATCGCCGCCCTTCCCAGAAGCGATAGGTGCAATGAAATGACTGAAGGTCCACAAGTAGATTTAACTTGAACTTGAATAACTTTACTGCAGTGCTTGCAATATCCAATACGTAGTAACAGTCTCATATAACAGTTCTTAGGTTGCTTAGCGACTGGCAGAAGTTGCGGACCTTGCATGAAACTTATAGTCTCTGAATTTAGGGAATGATGTGCAGATCCATCCGGATTTAGGGGAAATATTGAGTCCGGTGATACTGCAGAGTGCTTAGGGGATGATACACTCACTGCGATTACTGAGATATAGGTCTTCTCTCATCAAGAGCCAGGAGAAAGAGGGAGATAAGATGGCCGCCGCTCCCTTATATGGGCAGGGGGCGTGGCGATTTTGATTGGTCCGAACGTCTGCCATTCACTTTACATGGTATCATGGGATTGCTTACATCACAGGATCTATATACATTGCAAAACCCAAAATTAGGCTAGAGATACCAAAATGAGGCCTGGAACGCAACCAGAATGAGGCTTGGAACGCATCACATGACCCGAAGGCCCTGCGACACCATGGAAACCAGTAATTAACCATTTATATACAGAAATAATACTATTTACGTTATTCTATGGATAAATTAGGAATCTATACACTATAATAGAGGCGACTAGGGGCGGACTGACTAACAGATATTACTAAGTCCTAGGGACTCTGGCTATGGGGACCCACAGATAAATAATTACTGTATGAAATTCAGTACTGGGACACCACACATCCAAAGGATAGTGGATAAGATGTCTGATTGCAGGGGTCCCGCCCGCTGGGGACCCCCGCAATCTCGGCTACGGCATCCCAGAGGCACAGCGCGAACTTCGCTCCATGCCAGATGACTGGCGATGCGATAGCATTAGATCTCAGTCCTGAGACCAGTTGCTATCATGAGTTATAGCTGGATAAAATTCTGGTGGTGGTAGTGTGAGGGCACCTTTTGAGGATTTGCCGCTTTAAGGTCTGGTCACTTGCCATAATTCAAGGGACTATGACTTCTATACTGTATCAGAAATCTTCTACAGTAATTGTCCCATATGAAGCTGAATGTAAAAGCCTGATCTTCACTTATCAGAATAGTTTAGCTGACGTTGTTGCTGCTATAGGCGTCACAACTGTGTATTTAGTTTTTTTTGTAAAGAGTTACTTTAAAATGGGTACGTTTCCTACCGTAAAAGAAATGATCATTTAATAACTTTGTTTTTTGTTTATGTTGTCTTTTTTTTCTCTAACGTTTTGCACTTACGGTTCCTGTATACGGCTGGGAGGAGGGGGGGGGGCTTAATTGCGGTGCCCGCACTCAGCCGTATAGGGGAACCGTATTTAATGCATGTCTATGAGCCAACCGGAGTGAACCGCAGCCTCCTGTCGGCTGCGTTTTCAGCCGTATGCGGTTTCCCGACCGTAGGCAAAAACGCGGTCGACCACGTTTTTGCCTGTGGTCGGGAAACCGCATTTGGCCAAAAACGCAGCAGACCGGAGGCTGCGGTTCACTCCGGTTGGCTCATAGACGTGCATTAAATACAATTCCTCTAAACGGCTGAGTGCGGGCGCCGCGATTAAGCCCAGCCCCCCCTCCTCCCAGCCGTATACGGGAGCCGTATTTAACAAAACGTGGTGTGAAACCAGCCTTACAGAGGAAAAAGTACAATGTTACAAGCTGTTATAGTAGAATGCGTGTCTAAGTTAGCAATAAAATTGGTTGGAACTCTCTAACAGTATACAGTTGTAGGCCTATTCTTTTAGTTTTTTTTTTTTTGTATTTAATTAAAGACCTAATTTACCCCTAGAGGTTGATTCATTGCCTTGTAAACAGCATGTGAATGTGACTTCATAATAATTTCTCTATACTTACCCTAATACGCATAACTTGCTGTTTCACCTCAAATGAAGTGTTGCTGGTACTGTATATGAGGTGTTGGTGGTACTGTGGTCGGCACAGCTAACTCTCAACTAGTCCTCTATCTTTGTGTCCAATCAACTCTCTTTCCATTTGCAAAGCTCAAGGGATAGGAAGGATCAAGAGAGACTTGATGAAGATTTCATTCACAGTAAACAATTCAACTTAGCCAGGTCAAGGCTTGACACATTTTATGGGCAGAATTATACTGTTTATTGATGTATTAGCCTTGCAGCAAAAAGTAAAAGTCCCTACAGAGGGGCCTTTTAAACTTCACAGTAAAGGTATATAAATTAAATAATTCTGTAAAATGTACCGTATTTTTCGCCCTATAGGACGCTCCGGCAGATAAGATGCACCCAATGTTACATGAGGAAAATCTAGAATACAATGTAAAGTATAGGTCACAGTGATCTTCAACCAGCGGACCTCCAGATGCTGCAAAACTACAACTCCCAGCATGCCCGGACAGCCGTTGGCTGTCCGGGCATGCCAGGAGTTGTAGTTTTGCAACATCTGGAGGTCTACAGGTTGAAGAATACTGGTATAGGAGGTAGTATTCACTTGTCCCCGCCGCTCCGGACCCGTCACCGCTGCCCTGGATGTCGCCCTCCATTGCTGTCGCCGCGTCCCCGGGGTGTCCCCGTCGCTCCGGAACGTCTCTGCTTCCCGGTATCCTCGCTCTTCGTCGCCACCATCACGTTGCTATGCACGCCGCTACGTACACCGCTCCTGTTGGTTGACGGGGCGGCGCGCGCGAAGACATGATGACGACGAAGGAGAGCGCCGGCCATGCAGGGGATCCCGGAACGGAGCAGACACCGAGGAGGCAGGTAAGGTCCCTCCCGATGCAGCCGGGTTAGTGTCACTTTCGCTTCGCCGCGTCTGAAGGGTTAATACAGGGCATCACCGCTGTGATAGGTGTGTATTCGCCGTTTATGGGAAGAAAAAGTGCGTCTTATACGGCGAAAAATACAGTATGTTTTAATGCACTTGAATGTATGTACAGACATTATACCTTATACTGCCGAGGGTATCATGTAAAATACCCAGCTTGTCCTTTATAACTGAATCCCTATGTAGTGTATGCTCAGATCAATCTAGTGATACAAGTGATGTCATGACTTTCCAAGTATATATTTTACAGAACCATATTACCCACAGAACAAACGTAAGTGATGACATCACTACTTACAGAATACAAGCATATGTGTTACACGGGGCAATGATTCACATAACTTGTGTATATACATATATGACAACCTCAGCTTCAAGGGCCTTGTAACAGCCAGAAACAGCTGGTTTCATTTCCTTACGATCTCCATATACAGATCATTATATGAATAATAACATTCATTGCACATTAATAAGAGACTATCTGCATTGCATGTTGGTCTGCTGGGAAAACTAAGTCTGAGTTTGCTCAGCACTGTGGAGCTAAGTATTGGTTGAGCTAAATTTGTTGTTCTTTTAGCTGAATCTCTAGTATTTTACTCATTGGTACTATTGGCTTTTGGCAACTTCTTCATGTCAGCTAAAGCAATAAAAGAGGGTAAAACCTTTCTTCCACAGTATTGGCTGATGATTTTATGTGTGCTGTCAATGACGGCAGATGTATTTCAGCATGCCTGATCCTTTGTTACCATGGGACATACAGGGTCTGGCAATAAGTTATTTCGTTTCTATTATTGAAATAAAAGGAGACATGACATCAGTCAAATGAGTATCAGCATTGACCCAACTTTCACCTTGGTTCAAGTGGCTCTCCAGCTGTTGCAAAGCTAGAACTCCCATTATACCTGGAGAACCTCAGGCTTATGAGAGTTGTAGTTTTACAACAGCTAGAGAGCGACAGATTGGGGTTCAGTTTAACCCATAACCACTGCAGAACGTAGAAGTGACAACAGCAGTAATGGGACAGTCAGGAGAATACACAATGATATCAATGGCTCACAGGTAACATCTTCACTGTTGTCTTTCCTTTACTTTTCTTCATCTTGTCCAGATGCCAGGACTTCTTGCAGCTACATCATCTATCTGCAGAGTTTGACGCCCAAACATCATTGGTTCCTCATTTTGTCAACAGATCCTCATTCTCTATATAAGGACAATAATCACGTTAACTGCAAGACACTGTACCGTCCTCCTCAAGACTGTTAACCCCCCACACTCTGTCCCCCCCGACTCCCAAGTTCTCCTGCAGACCCCTATGTCCTCCTCCATACCACCCCCCAGACCCCTCTGTCCTCCTTATCCAGACCCCTGTGTCCTCCTCAGACTCTTCTGACCTCCTCCTCTTTCAGAAACCTCTGTCCCCCTAAATCCCTCTATTCTTCTCATCCAGAAACCTATGTTTTTGCCAGACCTCTCTGTCCTGTTCACCCAGACCCCTCAGTCCTCCTCATCCAGATGCCTATTGTCTCCCAGACCCCTCTGTCCTCCCTGCCCAGTTGCCCCTCAATGCGTGCACTTGACCCTGTAGAGGAGGCAGCATGGTGCTGCATCATGAGACAGGACAGGCTGCAGACCATTGCCAACAAGGAGTGAGGATCCTATCGGGACGGTTCTTCTCCTCCCAATCGCAGCAGAGCAGCAGGGCCAGGGTTGTGTCCATGAAGACATGTAGACGTGCCTGTGTGCAGCACATCTGCTATCAGCAGCCTCCCTGCCCCTGCTTTTCTTGGGGCTGGAAGACCAGTCCAGAGTCTGAGGCCCCATGCAGCAGGACCACCCCACACAGGCGTACAGGCAGTTGTTTTAAAGAAAAAAATATCAGTCAGGCTTCAGGGGCAAACAACCGATCCCAATTTGCCTAAATGTTAGTCTGGGCTTGGTCCTTTGGTGAATATTTTTAGCCAAAACCATTAGTGGGTTCAAAACTTCCATGAATTTTCTATTGATGGTTTTTGCTAAAATACTTACTTTTCAATTCCAAAATGAGGAACAAATAATAAGAAAAAAATATGCTAGAAAGATTTGTTTATTTTGTTTTGGATCCACTACTGCTTCAGGTAAAACTACTAATCGAAATGATGCCCAAAATACTGTGTGTGAACCCAGGATTAGTTGAAAAATAAATAATCTCGTCCACTTGAGATGCATCCAATAATGGGAGCTTCCCTACCTAATGTACCAAAATCCTGGAAAACAGGTAATTCATTGTGAGGCAAGCATTAGCAAACAAAGCTAGATAAATCCTTTAAATCAACAAATAAAATAAAATCTGCATGTGTAAAGTTAGCCTAGGTTCACACTGCATTTATGGGCCTTTGTATTGCTCTATGTTAATTACATGTCAGCAACCTGTCAAAAAGGGAAGCCAACATAGAGTCCAATTGTCCCTTGACTTTAAAGGGGTACTCCGGTGCTTAGACATCTTATCCCCTATCCAAAGGATAGGGGATAAGATGCCTGATCGCGGGAGTCCCGCCGCTGGGGACCCCCGTGATCTTGCACGCGGCACCCCATTTGTAATAAGTCCCCGGAGCGTGTTCGCTCCGGGACTGATTACCGGCGACTACAGGGTGGGCGGCGTGTGACGTCACGCCCAGCCCCCGTGTGATATCACGCTCCGCCCCTCAATGCAAGCCTACGGGAGGAGGCGTGACAGCTATCATGCCCCCTCCTGTAGGCTTGCATTGAAGGGCGGAGGCGTGACGTCACATGCCGCCCACCCTGTAGTCACCGGTAATCAGTCCCGGAGCGAACACGCTCCGGGAACTGATTACAAATGGGGTGCCGCGTGCAAGATCACGGGGGTCCCCAGCAGCAGGACTCCTGTGATCAGGCATCTTATCCCCTATCCTTTGGATAGGGGATAAGATGTCTAAGCACCGGAGTACCCCTTTAATGTGCTGATGGTATTCTGATTGTGACTACATTTGGCCCATTTTCTGAATGGACCATGTTTAATTTTCAACAGCAGTTTGGTTGCTATTGATAACAACCTCTGGTTTTCTATTGGGCAGATTTGATAAGTGAGGCCCACAATTCCCTATTGAATCAGTGTGGTATAGTCAGCCACACTACTGTATGTACTAGGTACAAACAATTTATCTGCTACTATACCGGTTTCACCTTTTGTATCATAAAACAATGGCATTTTATTTTCCATTCCAATCACAAAAGCATTACCAAAAATATTAAAAAGTAACTGGCTCCAGTGTTGATCGTTGTGGTACCCTACTCATAAGGTTAGCACAGTTAGTAACTATTTGTAGTTATGCTTTGTCTTTTTCACTCTTTTCATGCATAAGCATACACTACTCCCACGTCCCTATGCCTGTCAGTTGTGAAACTTATGAGCTGTCTAAAGCAGGCCCTGTCAACCTTTTCCTATTGGAGCTACTCCAGTTAGAACATGATGATGCCTGGGTTAAAAATGCTAGAAAATAGTAGTAGATAGTTGTATCTTTTTCCTCTGAATCCATTGTAATTATTGATTACATTATTCTAAACCAGAAATTGGGTAACCCAGTCTCCCAAGTCTCTCCTACTGTTAAAAAAAAAAAACTCTGGTCTAAATTATGCATTAAAGGGGTACTGCATGGAGCGAAGATCGCTCCGTTCTGATGACTCATGATACAGGGGCCGTAGTATAGTGACATCACGACCACGTCCCCTTGCGATGTACCGGCCCCTCAATGCAAGCCTATGGGAGGGGGCGTGATGGCCACCACGCCCCCGCCCATAGATTGTTATTGAGGGGGCGGGACATCACATCATGAAGGGGTGGGGCCTTGATGTCACGATACTCTGGCCCCTGTATCATGAGTCATCAGCACAGAGCGATCTTCGCTCCGTGCAGCTGATGACAAGCAGGTGCTGCAGGAGAGATTGCGGGGTTCCCCAGCAGTGGGACCCCGCGATCAGGCATCTTATCCCCTATCCTTTGGATAGGGGATGAGATGTCTAGAGGAGGAGTACCCCTTTAAGTCTAGAATAACATTATCAATCACTATCTAGCCCGCCATGTTGCTTAGTAGCTCCCTATTACATTAAATAAATTAAGACAGTTGTAGATCCATCTTCTAAAACAAAAGGCTTGAATTTAGTAGGCATTTCTATGTTTACAATATTATTCTAAACGTTCCTGAGAAATGTCTTTGCTTCACTGGATCACTGGTTCTCCTCAATCAAAAGCCACTGGAAGGTCTCAGAATGATTATTGTGACTAGTCAGATCCCGGGCAGGAAACGTTTAAGAAAAATTTAAATGACAACATTTAAAATATACATAACTTCTAAAGAATAATATATTTACATTCCACCGTGATATGAAACTGTGATGAAATATACAAATATGTGAGGATGGATCAAACTATGGAAATATGAAAGTCATTATAAGTTATTGTTTCCCTTGCAGTAGACGTGTTGTAATTGGAAAAGTTCCTCAGTTTCTTGCAGTCACATAGCACTCTATACATGCAGCAGGTCCACAGAGACTGATATAGGGATCATGTGATGAAGGCACAGAGGCCAAATTTTAACATGAAAAAGGAAAGCAGCGGTCCAGCACAGAATATGTGACACATTTCATGCACTGAACATGTCCTTTGTCTCGTGGTGTTGTCCTACACCTGAGTCCATGCATGCGCTGAGGCTGTCCAGTGCTGCAGTGTACATTCTTGAAATTTTAAATAAAGTATTACAAAAATTGTAACCTAAAATAGTTGTCAATGTGTGTTTAACAATATTTTTGCATTACATTTGTGAAGATAAGATTAAAAATAAAAATAAATGATTAATGTTTTACTAACAACAATTTATTCGCAATACGGCGTCAAACATCAGCTGCTGTCGCATGTTCCAGTGTAAGTTTCTATTAAGACCATCCCGCCAGGGGGACCTGATGGGGCCCATAGTCATGAAGATTGTTACCAATACCTGCTGTATAATTTATATTATATTATGATAACCATCTAAGGCTATGTCCCCAACTTTTTTGTTTCCTGTTACATTAGAGCCATATACTGTAACTGACATACATGTTGGGGTAATTTTCTGACATATAAGCCAACAGGGGAAAAATGGTTTGTGAACAAACATCCATGCAATGAGGGACACCATGAACATCACCCTCAACTACAAATTAGTGCCCCTATGAATTTCACCTCAACTGTACTTGCAAGTGGTTAAATTTAATGTTATGCAGCCATATTTGTTACATAGACATCAATAAAGACTGAAATGCTGAAATACAAGATATATCCTTTTATTGGGGATATATGTTCCTGTAGCAAAATGCCAATAAGATTCATTTCTCAGTAAGAAAATATACAAAGAATGTATACCAGTCCTCTAAGGATAGCAGAAAAAAGGAGAAATAGAGAAAAATGGAAAAAAAAGAAGGAGAGAAATATAGAAAAAAGAAAAGGAAAAAAGGAGAAGAAATATTAAAAAAAAAAGGAAAAAAGAAATAGCAAAAAGAAGAGAAAAAAAAAGAGAGAAGGAAAAAAGATGATATAAGATAGTGAATATATATAATAAATTACAATAATTAGATACAATGAAAACCTGAGATTAAATGAATAAAATATAGCAATTTATTAAACAATAGTATTAGTGTATACCTGGACAGGGCCCTTGCTCCAGGTATACTAAGATGGCTAAAAAACTAGATGATAAAAATATATTGAGAGATATTAATCCATCATAATAGTAAAAATGTGCTGTCATGAAAATGTATACAAATTGGCACTGAGACCATTTGCAACAAAGTTCAATTGAGTTCAATAGTAGCAAGAATAGTGAGTTCAATGCAGTTCAATTATATTGGGGAAAGAAGCTGCCGATTTTTCAAAGACTTTTCAGAGAATGATGCAGCTGATTAAATATTACCTACAGTGCACTGTGGAATTGATTGTATAGTAAAGTTTTGATACCTTGTTTCCAGATGTTACCGTAGTGAAAGCAGTAAGTCTTCCTCAGAGTGGCGTGCTCCGTGGATGTAGGGATCTGTGCTGGTACGTTCCTGCGCCGGACCTTCTTACGGTAGCCGTTGTTACTGGTGGTGACAGATAGTCACAGTGGCTCGGTTCAGCGTCCGGCCCTTCAGGTGTCAGTAGTGGCAGCGGCAGCGATAACAGCAGCAGACACAGCAGTAGGCTCTGGGGACCCGACAGATGGTCCAGCCGGTGTACCTGTTAGGATAGTTGGAGAACTGCGCTCCGTACGACAGAGGGAGGTAAGCGGTCAGCGTCCCTCGTGTGAATTGCGCCCGAGCTGCACAGTGGGCGTTCAAGTGCGGTACTCCAGCACTGTCAAGAGTGGATTTAGTGCAAATATAGATGGAATATCTGAAATGGTAATTAGAATTAATGGCTATACGCATTTCACGGCTTACTGCCGCATTCCTCAGTAGCCAAAAAATATGATATTTTTTGGCTACTGAGGAATGCGGCAGTAAGCCGTGAAACGCCATCGAAGTCTTGTGGGATTCAGACTTCCCAGTTAACCTCGGCATTGCTTCTGAGTGAGCTGGTCTACCCTTTTGTTTTAAGATTCATTTCTCACCAGTTCACTTATCACTACTCCAATGTACTACATTAATAGTTGGTATCATCAATCTAAACTATTAGCCCCCTATGTTTTCCCTTGTATAAGTACAGGGTTAAAACAATAGGTTGGGCTTTATCGTCTTGTTATCCTTGCTAGCTATGTTACTGTGTTTTATGAAATAATTCACTTAGCTCTTCAAGCCTACAGATGGCAAGAACTGCTCTTCAGTGTATAAGTCCTACTTAGCCTTAAATACTTTTTACTTCACTACAATAAATTTGTGAATCCATACTTGGCCCACACATTTCTCCCATTAATATAACATTTCATGGCTCAATTCTCACAGTTGTGGAACTTTCTTGGTCTCAGTAGATCTAGGGAACTCTTTATTATGTGTAAGAAAAAGCCAGAATTTACTGTCCACAGGATTCAATCTTTAAAAACTAACTTCATGCAAATATTGAGGCTTTTAACATTATTAAGTTGTTGTCAGGGTTCCCTTGCGACTATTGAAAAAATCAGGAAAGCTGCCTGCCAAAAGAATAATGTGCATAGTTCTTGACCCATGAAGAGCTGTAAAAATGGGATGCCTATTCAATCTTATGAACACCTACAAACATAGTTGAATTACGGGTGCAATTACCCTTCAGTGGGGTACTTCTTAAAAAGTTAGCAGCATTTTGTCACAAATTATTTTAGGTGTCCCCAATCCAATAAATGTATTAGAAGGCCCACCAGGAAGGCTCACAGCTACTCAAACTGGATGAATGCCAAGGAAAGGAAGGAGATCTGTACATTATTTTATCTGGCAGCTTGCAAGCAAGATTTCTTTTCCGGAGTCAGCATGAACTGACATTCTCCACATAAGTGATTTTGTAAGCATTGTTAGTTTGTTTGGTAGAAAGCTGAAATTCTTTCCATTTCACTTCATTTTGGACTCGTAACAGAAACTATGCTTAAAGACCGAACTCACTCTGAGTAAATTCCATCTGATGCGATGCAAAACTACTTGTTGTGCCACTTTCCGGGCACCTGTCCAAGAGGACAAGCACAAAACCTCCGGAAAGTTACGTAAATTGCGATTATACTATGAAACACCAAGTAATAGGATGTTTTATATGTTATATTATATTCTAAACTAAAAGTTCAACTTGGAACAATAGGAATATATTATCCCAACAACATTTTGTATACACAATTACAGTAAAAATGAAATGTCAGTTTATCTCGTCTTATCAGGTAACATTAATAGTCGATACATTATAAAAACTTGATACATCATAAAAATATGTCAGTCAGTCTTTATTTCATAGGGTTGGTGTTACAGTTTTTGGTGTCTAAAAAGGTGGCATGTATATATGATTTATATCTTGGTATAGCAGAAAGAAGACAAAAGCAATTACGAAAAGGCGAGTAAAAGCAAACATTCATAATCCTATACTTTATTTAGTGCAGAAATATCTTAGATCTAGTCAATTCTGAACTGTATCTAAGGTAAAATTACATAGTTTTTAGTAAATCTTATTCTATCTGTGGTTTCTTGTACGTAATACTTTTGATTTTATGTCAAGACAGGAGACTTCCATTATGCAATCCTTCTTTACTGAACTCAGCAGCGAAATAGTTAATACAGAATATAAATGAAAAAAACAAACAAACTTGAAAGCACAACCAAGTGTGCTGTATATGTAAGATAACCAATTAGGACAGAGCCCAGGTGATATAGCAAGGTGAGACAGCAGCTCCGCCTCTTTCTTTGCTGCTCAGCAGACAAGACAGGTGTATTTTTTTCTGTGTACTGTTGAATGCTCATATTACCTGTACCCTTATATATATATTATATATACTTATTTATATTTCCTCACCATTATACATAGATATTGTTATATTTTACTCATTTTCCTCACTGTTTCATATACACTTCATAAGCTTTTTGATCTTTATTCCTCCTTTCATTCGTGCATGCTCTCTTCATTCTTGCAATGACGCAGTTATAATACAGCGTCTTGCGAGATTTCCCTCCCAGTTGGTTCTCAACTGTGGTGATTTGCGCTCTGAGACAGACATGGCACTCCTCCTATCCTGTCACAGCAGAGATATGCGGCTCCCATTCGTCCCTTCTTTTCATCAACTCCAGTCATATTTGTGGTGTTATAATGCCACTTATTGTTCTGTTAAGAACATTACAGCGCCCTTCTATATTTACAGTAATTGCTGCATAAAAAATATATATATTTTACCTCACAGCATTATTCCTGTCATCTGGGGTTCATTTACCCTAACCTATTAACTCATTATTACTTATTAATTATTTATTCTACCTAATTTATTATATTAATTTATTATAATTTATTTATATATATATATATATATATATATATATATATATAATTATATTATTTCATATATTTACATATATTTATTTATACATATGAATTTCCTTATGTCTTCTGATCAAAGCCAGACCAAGGATTGTGAATTTATTGCTGGGGACCAACTGCAAGATCTAGTTGATCAGTCAGTGTCCCGCTAAGTTCAGTCCGCTATAAAAAAAAACAAAAACGCCATGGCTACAATGCATGACTCCATAACCAAGCGTCTTCCGAGATTTCCCTCCCAGTTGGTTCTCAACTGTCATGATTTGCGCTCTGTGACAGACGCGGCGCTCCTCCTATCCTGTCACAGCAGAGATACGCGGCTCCCATTCTTGCCTTCTCCTCCATCAAATCTGGTCATATTTGGGGTGTTATACTGCCCCCTATTGTTCTGTTAAGAATATTACAGTGACCTGACATATTTACAGTAATTGCTACATAAAAATAAATATATATTTTACCTCACAGCATTATTCCTCTCATCTGGGGTTCATTCACCCTAACCTATTAACTCATTGTTACTTATTAATGATTTATTCTACCTAATTTATTCTACATTATTTATTATATTAATTTATTATAATTTATTATAATATATATATATATATATATTAATTCATATATTTACATATATTTATTTATTTATTTATATATATTAATTTTATTATGTCTTATCAATGAAACTAATAATGATCAAAGCCAGACCAAGGATTGTGAAGTTATTGTTGAGGACCAACTGCAAGATCTAGTTGATCAGTTAGTGTCCCACTAAGTACAGTCTGCTATAAAAAACGCCATGGCTACAATGCATGACTCCATAACCAAGTCAGTTAACATGGCTATTGCTCAGTCCAATACTCGAAAGCCAATCCAAGATATTCCATCTACTTCTACCAATATATTTTGGTTGGCAGATGACTCTACCATACCCCTACCTAAGGGCATTACTAAACACAAAAAATCTACTTTTAATAGGCGATTTACTGATAACGACCATTGTTCCCAACACCAGAGAAAAAGAATCCTTAAAGGGACTGGTCAAGAGCCTAGTGAAGGCTTGCCTCCACTTAGCAGCCATACTACTGTTGTCAAAAAAGGACATACACTACCCGTGAGGAGGTATCCACTAAACAAGTACATAAAGCCTCTTCAAGGGATAAACCCAACTCTTTTGAAGAATTGGGAGATGATTCCTGGGATTCAGATTATTCTGATAATGATGACCCCTCTTTTGGTCCTGTAAACACTGAGGGAAGTGAAACTGAATTCGAAGATGGTAATGCCAAGGATTCTACTATATTGGATAGTAAGGGCACCCCATTCTTTGACCCCTCCCATATAAAGCCCCCCAGGTCAGGGGAATGGATGCCCAACCCTCATGTTGACCAATTTCTAATTAATTGGATAAAAAAGGGCTTAGACAGAATGGCCCGTAATACATTCGAGCTGAATGCCCGCGCCATACTCTGGCATCTAATGCTGATCGCTCAATAAAAGCCTGTCAGGTTCTAAGTTCCTAGACTTGTTGAGGCCATTGACAAAGATTCTAGATCTGACAGAAGAATCTATTGTCTCCGGGGACCCTATTGATGTACACACACTCAGAGGCTGGGCTCAGCGTGCCATATGTTTTTTTGGCAATGCAAACGGTGCACTGTTTGCTGAATGTAGGAGATTTATCCTCCTCAATTTAGATCCCCAACTCACCCATCTCGCCAATTCTGAACCATCTACCCTCACTGATGGACTATTGTTTGGAGAACAATTTATAAAAGAAATGAGCAAATAGGTGTTTTTTTTTTTTTTTTTCCTCTCTGGATAAGGCGCAAACCTCATTAAAATGGGTATTTTCTACAAATAAGGTTTTCAACAAGGCTGAGAATAGAAGGGGTCATTTCCCCAGCCGATCCTCCCACTAAAGACCCCCTCACAGAGGTTCATTCCAAACCAATAGATCCTCATATCCATCTTACCCAACTGCCCCCTTCTTCCCCTATTGGGGAAGACCATGGAGGACTAGAGGGCAAAGAGGATCAACTTCATCCCCTTCCAGAACTTTGACAGGTAAGTCAATCATTACATGCTTTTTCCCTTCTTCCTGTGGGCGGAAGACTCATTCATTTTTCCCACAACTGGGGCATGATATCTTCCGACCATTGGATTCTAAACACTGTCATGGGATACTAAATAGAATTTATATCCAATCCCATTTAACATCATCTTGCTCAACCAATACATTTTTCTTTGGAAGATCAGTTTCTGATAGAAGAGGAGATAAAAGATCTCTATACAAAAAATGCTATATGCCCAAGACCACTCCATTCTCCAGGTTTTGTCAGCAACCTTTTTCTTGTGAAAAAGAAGGATGGAGGTCACCGACCAGCAATAAATCTAAAAATGTGTGACAACTTTGTCCGATATCAACATTTCAAGATGGAGGGCATCCATCTTTAAGAGATATGCTATTAATAGGAGATTGGTTGACAAAAATCAACCTCAAAGAGGTCGACAGTCCCATCTATCTTCTCAAAATTTTCTTCAGTTCATTTGGCAAAACCAGAAATGGCAGTTTACCTGCCTCCCATTCGGACTATCTTCAGCCCCATGGTGTTTCACCAAACTATTGAAACCAGTAATGGCTGCCTTGAAATCCCCTGGTGTTCGTCTTATAGTTTATCTGGACGACATATTGATCATGGCCCATTCCGTAACTCTTGCACATCTCCACATGAATTGGACAATATCTCTCCTATCAGATCTCGGATTTCTGACCAACTACGAGAAATCCGTCCTTATTCCCTCTCAAGTGGTAGAATTTTTAGAATTCTTTGTAAACACTCAATCTGCTCTTTTAAGCCTTCCTTCAAAGAAGTTGAAATCAATTCAAAAGGAGATTCGATCTCTTCTCAACAAGGATTGACTATCTTTACAAACCGTGGCTAGAATTGTAGGCTTACTCTTGGCCTCGATTCAAGTGATCTTCCCTGCTCCTTTGCATTACAGGTCTCTCCAACATCTGAAGATTCAACACTTGGGAGAAGGCCTTGGCTATTCGGACGAGATTCATCTTTCTGTGGAAGCAAGGGAAGAACTTCTCTGGTGGTTACATTGAGTTCAAGAATAGAACGGCAAAACAATATTCTACTCAAAACCCGATCTTATCTTGGAATCCGACGCGAGCCTCCTAGGTTGGGGCTCCTCCTAGGATATGTCTCATTGTTGCATACTCCTACGTATGGATAATATCGCAGTCTAGGAGGAACGAAATCGAGACTCCTAGCCAATTTCACCAAAGAATTTTGGCATTTCTGCTTAGACAAGGACATTTTTCTGAAAGCAGAATATCTCCCAGGTCTTTTCAAATGGTGATGCATTGGAATTCTTTTCACTTGAAAGATTCCAGCAACTGGAGATTGGACTCTTCAATTATTAACCAGATAAACTCCTTATGGGGCCCCCTCCAAATAGACCTCTTCACATTTCATGTCAATCAACAAATACCCAAATTCTTCAGCTGGCGCCCAGATCCGGAAGCTCTAGGAATAGATGCTCTTCTTCATATCTGGCCCCCAGGAACGCTATATGCATTCCCACCTTATACTCTAATTCCCAGAGTTCTCCTGCAAGCTTTGATTCAAGGCTCAACCTTGTTTCTAATCACCCCCACTCTGGCCACTCTGTTATTAGACATTCTGAGAATCATTCTATCATTCCCTTCACTTCTTCTGGATCCTGCTGTGAATCTACATCCACTGATCCTTTCGAACCAACTTTCCCTGGTGGCTTGGAAGATTTTGGCTCAATCTCTATTGACTCAGTGTTTCTCAATCAACTAGGGACATCCTCTCAGAAGCCTGGGCTCCAGGTACCCGATCTGCTCATAGATCAGCCTGGAGAATGTGGGTTCATTGGTGCTCAAAACGGCACTTGGATCCCGTTCATGCACCTATCATCCACATACAAAATTTTCTTTCGGCATCTTTTGATGCTGGCAAGGCTTACAGAACTTTAAACCTTTATCATTCTGCCATCTCCTTTTATCACGCTCCTGTTCATTCTATTGCCATAGGCGAACATCCTTTAACATGTAAATAACTTAAGGGCATTCACTTCAAATGTCCTCCTCAACCATAATATCTTAACACTTGGGATGTCAATATTCTTCTTTCATTATTTACATCTTGGGATGACAATGATTCTTTATCTTTACAATTGTTATCCTTTAAACTCATGGCCCTTCTTTGCCTTATCTCTATCAAAATAGTTGTCAAGGCTTTGGACATATCCCACAGACAAAATACTCCCCAAGGTGTCCTCTTCAAAATCCATAGACGTACTAAAACTAATATTCACAAGGTATTTTATCCTGCTTTTCCTTTTCAGGAAAAACTGTGTGTAGTCTGATGCCTCAAAAATTACAAATCCAGAACTGAAAATCTCTGTCATCTTTCCTCTTCACAGCTTCTCATTTCCTACCCCCTGAGGAAGCATTCTTACAGCGAAACGGTCGTTGGGGTTTGTAGAGGTACGGTTGGCATTTTCCCACCATGTTATGGTACATTTCCTTTTTTGTGTTCAGGTCTGCTTCATTTAGCATGTTTTTATCCTATTGTTAACTTTGGTTATTATACCATATTGACTTTACATTTGTGACCTGTTCCCTTTCTTATATATGCCCTGTGGGATAGCCTTCCTTCCTGTACGTGTATGCATCTGGTGCTGCTCTCTCACTTTCTATGGTAATTTTTATCTATGTATCAATTTTAATATGTGATCAAACAAAGATATATACTTTTTCATATTTATGGTGTGAGTTCTCATTTCCTACTGTAAACCATACTTACCGGTTTCCTCTCCAACTCTAGCTAAATGGGTTAAACAATCCATGTCCCTTGAAGGTATCGATATATCCACTTATAACTCTCATTCCACTAGAGGCGCAGTTTCTACAAAAACTCTTCAGTCAGGAGGTTCTCTCTCTGACCTCCTCAAAGCGGCAAACTGGTCTTCAGACTCTGTCTTTAATATCTTCTATTTTAGACCTCAACCTCATGTTTCTATGTCTCTCATGTAATTATTCCTATATTTAAATTATTGTATATATATATATATATATATATATATTATGTTATATTATATTATGCTTAGTGTCTAAGCTTTAAACTTGCATAATAGAAGTCTCCTGTCTTGACATAAAATTGGAGGTTTTCCTACCCTTGGTGATATAGAGACATATTAATTGTTTTGATCGGTCAGGGTGTGGTTGTTCAGACCTTGACTGGTCAATAAAACAAGTCAGGAGAAGTGTGCTCCCGCCTTTGTGTCACATGACCGAGATGCTCCCACAATGCAAGTCTATAGGACCGTTTTACATATACACAGAGCCAGGATAAGAGCATGTGGCAACTCTCAGACCCTGACAGATAATTACTTGTAACATGTCCCTGTAATGACAGAGTTGGCAGTATAGACCAGATCAGATTCTGGCTACATTCAGATAATTTAAGTCACTTACCTTGGGGTTTTCCTCTACTTGTGCACACATATAATATTCTTGTAATTTATGGTAGGGATACATTATCCCATATGTATGTATATATATATATATATATATATATATATATATATATATATATAGTACAAAAGAGAAAGGGTAGCACTACTTGCGATTCATGGTTTAGCTGGAATTAACATCTGAAGGTCTGAGTTGAACGGCTTCACGAAGCAGGTATGCAGGTGTGATTAGCAGGGTGGTGCTGGAAAGAGTCCGTAGAAAGGATTATCAATGTGCATGCAGAGACAGTACTTAGAAAAAATATCCGCACTCACCCAGAGGCTAAAGACACCAGGCTCTAACGAGAATGTGGCCAGAAGACCGGGGACACTGGACGCTGATAGGGCGCTCAGAGGTTTGCGTTCCACTTGCATCAGTTTACACACTATGTTTCTGTTCATCATATGACCGACGAGGGGGGCGGACCTTGCGTTCCACCACATGAGACGCACGCCGAGATCGCTGTGATACGGCGGTCTCAGAGGCGCTACATGGTAGGTCATGCCCATCTCCTGCCCCTTTAACACATGACAGTCCGGTATAACACTCTTTGCGTTCCACTGCACGGCGCGCTGCGGAGGCCGCTGTCACTCGGCGGTCTCTGACGCGCTTGTGACTCTGGACACATCACATGACCGTGTGGAACGCATTGTGCGTTCCACTTCTCGCCGGTCGCTCTTCATTGTCGTTGACACTCATGTCTTTTTCTCCCCTCATTACACTAGTACATTTTAATAGGTACATACAGGTACTTTCCTTCTAATTTCTGTTTATTTCCCTTGATTCTTTTATATTTCATATTAACTTATCTGTCCACTTCCGGTTCAGTGAACCGGAAGTGATCCTGTACAGCCCTATATACACTTCTCAGTCTGCTCTATGTGCCATTACATTAGCAGCTATATGCTGCATTTCCAGATACCAGTACAACTATCTTCCTTAACCATCAGCTCTCCAGCAATCCGGTAAGCCCAGAATATGAGTTCAGACATCCTCTCACCTATGCCACTATTGTTTGGTGTGTTATCACCATGTGTCTAACATGTTATGTGATGTCTAGATTTCCTTAAACCACTGTTATTTTGATGTCAATATTTCGTTCATTTTGAGTTCTATACCACTATTGGTATGTTGTACTTGTATTTTTTGACTATATCTCTTTTATTATTTGTTCTGCATTTGTTATTCCTCATAGGTCTGAGGAAGATCCTAGCAGGATCGAAACGTTACATTATTTTGGATTGCTAATAGAAATACTCCATTTCACATTGATTGGTGTGCCAAGTTTACTTTATCGTCTATTGTAAGGATTGGGATTCCTACTTAGAGCACCCATACCATTGGAGAGTGACGTAATTGTCATCAATACAACTCTCAGACCCTGATAATTACTTGTAACATGTCCCTGTAATGACAGAGTTGGCAGTATAGACCAGATCAGATTCTGGCTACATTCAGATCATTAAAGTCTCTTACCTGGGGGATTTCCTCTACTTGTGCACACATATAATATTCTTGTAATTTATGGTGGGGATACATTATCCCATATATATATATATATATATATATATATATATATATATATGTATATATATGTATATATATATATATATATATATATATAGTACAAAAGAGAAAGGGTAGCACTACTTGCGATTCATGGTTTAGCTGGAATTAACATCTGAAGGTCTGAGCTGAACTGCTTCACGAAAAAGGTATGCAGGTGTGATTAGCAGGGTGGTGCTGGAAAGAGTCCGTAGAAAGGATAATCAATGTGCATGTAGAGACAGTACTTAGAAAAAATATCCGCACTCACCCAGAGGCTAAAGACACCAGGCTCCAACGAGAATTTGGCCAGAAGACCGGGGACACTGGACGCTGATAGGGCGCTCAGAGGTAAGGCGATAACCGATTATTTCGCGCTATATGCGCTTCATACGGCCTCATACACCATCATTGTGCTCCGCTTTTTATATATGCAGGTGAGCGTGCTGTGATCATGTGACCCAGCACCGGAACTTAAGTGCGTAAACAGGTAAAAGCAGACAACTGATACACTATTGAATCGTATCTTATAATAAGTACAAATCTATATTAATTACAACCTAAAGGTGTAAGGACTAGTAATTAAGTTAGAGCATACGGAAAAAAAAAAAATTATAAAAAAGGGGCCATATCTACCCGGTCATTGAAGCCGAGCGGGACTTGCGCTTCCAGCCGCATAATCCAATGCAATTCTGCTCTTAACTAAGCTTCCCCAAATGCCCTCTTATCTAAAAGACACGGGAGATGTTCTCCTTTTCGTGGAATCTTTTGATTGGAAACATATTCCTTAGTGACTGTGGATGTTGAGAGTCTATATACCCGCATCCCAAACGATGCGGGTATAGAGGCTATTAGATCCATTCTGTCTGACACCAATAAAAGCTCTGGCTTTCAAGATTTTATCTGCAAGGCACTTTTATTTATTATAGAACACAATGCTTTCTGTTTTGAAACACAATGGTTTAACCCCTTAACGACGCAGGACGTATATTTAAGTCCTGCGCCGGCTCCCGCGATATGGGGTCACATCGCGTCGGTCCCGGCGCTCATCAACGGCCGGGACCCGTGGCTAATACCACACATCGCCGTTCGCGGCAATGTACGGTATTAACCCTTTAGAAGCGGCGTTCAAAGCTGACGGCAGCTTCTAAAGTGAAAGCGAAATTATCCCGGCTAGTCAGTTGGGCTGTTCGGGACCACCGCGGTGAAATCGTGGCATCCCGAACAGCTTACAGGACACTGGGAGGGCCCTTACCTGCCTCCTCGGTGTCCGATCGACGAATGACTGCTCCATGCCTGAGATCCAGGCAGGAGCAGTCAAGCGCCGATAACACTGACCACAGGCGTGTTAATACACGCTAGTGATCAGCATAGGAGATCAGTGTGTGCAGTGTTATAGGTCCCTATGGGACCTATAACACAACAAAAAAAAGGGAAAAAAGTGTTAATAAAGGTCATTTAACCCCTTCCCTAATAAAAGATTGAATCACCCCCCTTTTCCCATAAAGAAAATAAAACAGTGTAAATAAAAAAAAATAAACATATGTGGTATCGCCGCGTGCGTAAATGTCCAAACTATAAAACTTTATCATTAATTAAACCACACGGTCAATGGCGTACGCGCAAAAAAATTCCAACGTCCAAAAAAGCGTATTTTTGGTAACTTTTTATACCATTAAAAAATGAATAAAAAGTGATCAAAAAGTATGATCAAAACAAAAATCATACCGATAAAAACTTCAGATCACGGCGTACCGCCCTGTACGTGGAAAAATAAAAAAGTTATAGGGGTCAGAAGGTGACATTTTTAAACGTATAAATTTTCCTGCATGTAGTCATGATTTTTTCCAGAAGTGCGACAAAATCAAACCTATATAAGTAGGGAATCATTTTAACCGTATGGACCTACAGAATAATGATAAGGTGTCATTTTTACCGAAATATGCACTGCGTAGAAACGGAAGCCCCCAAAAGTTACAAAATGGCGTTTTTTTCTTCGATTTTGTCACACGATGATTTTTTTTCCGTTTCGCCATAAATTTTTTGGGTAAAATGACTAATGTCCCTGCAAAGTAGAATTGGTGACGCAAAAAATAAGCCATAATATGGATTTTTAGGTGGAAAATTGAAAGGGTTATGATTTTTAAAACGTAAGGAGGAAAAAACGAAAGTGCAAAAACAAGAGAACGTGTGAATTTCCGAAATATATAGAACAGTGAATAGCTAGATATCAGATTTACTACAAAGCATACACTCGGGCTGAAGAGTACAGGAAACTGGAGTTATACGGTACTTTAAAAGACATAATATTTAAATATATAAAATATGTTAAAGGGCCATTGCTTAGAGAGCCTGACAAAAGGGGTTAAAGAAAATCCCTCACAAATGAGAACATTATTTATAAAAAAAAATAAAATAAATAAGAAAGAAAAAAAAAAAGAAAAAAGCAATTCTTAGTCTGAATTACCCAGATGCCATTCATTCTAGGCCCAGGACCTTGAAACTTATGTTCATACACATTTCAGTTTCCTTGCAGAGAAACATTTCTAAATAATGAGGTGCTATTGGGGGATGAAGGCGGTCATACTTAGTTCCCTATGTTCCTAACTTCCAGTCTGTAGTGAGTTTTCAGTTGGATTAAATGAAATAATCCCTTTCCTGAGGGCTGCAGTGCGAGCTGAATGTCTTATGATTAACTGCACGTGCTCACATAGCGGCTTGGAGAACTTTAGATTGAATGCAGATTTATGAACTATACATTTATTTCATTGTATTCACAAGTATATAAAGCTTATTATTTACATTGTATTTTTCTTAATAACCCTTTATCCCAATAAAGAACTAAAACAAGAGAACAAAAGTAGGAACAGCACCATGGGAAGAAAGATATCCCTTTATCTCATTGTATACTGTAGTCCTCAATAAGGATAGCATTTCTTATTCAATGTAACCATGTTTTTAGGTTCTCCTAAAGTTTCTACCAACCAGTAATTATATGGTTAGTAAACATTAAAGGGGTACTTCGGTGGAAAACTATTTTTTTTTTTAATCAACTGGTGCCAGAAAGTTAAACAGATTTGTAAATTACTTATATCAAAAAATCTTTATCATTCCAGTACTTATTAGCTGCTGAATACTACAGAGGAAATTCTTTTCTTTTTGGAACACAGAGTTCTCTGCTGACATCACGAGCACAGTGCTCTCTACTGACACCTCTGTCCATTTTAGGAACTGTCCAGAGCAGCATATGTTTTCTCCTACTCTGGACAGTTCTTAAAATGGACAAAGATGTCAGCAGAGGGCACTGTGGTCATGATGTCAGCACAGAGCTATGTGTTCCAAAAAGAAAAGAATTTCCACTGTAGTATTCAGCAGCTAATAAGTACTGGATGGATTAAGATTAAGTTTTTTAATAGAAGTCATTTACAAATCTGTCTGGCACCAGTTGATAAAAAAAAAAAAAAAACATTTTCCACCCTAGCCTTTCACAATCATTGCGCCACCAGAGAAACAGGCTCTGTTCTCGCTGCCATTCTGGAGGCCTAGGCGCAATGCCCGGCAGGGTAAGACGAGTACAGCCTGTCTGTCAATGGGCTGGAGGGTACAGTACAAAGGTGCTAGGGCCATGGGGCACAGAAGATTCTAGGCAACAACCCTCTGAAATTTCAACAGGCCATGCAAAATGCATTCTTCGTTGGAATAAACACTCGCCTATGAGATTCTCAGGCATCTTCTGTATTCTTTTATTGAAGAGTATGTTACAATGTCTGTGGTTTCCTATGCATTTATTTATAATTGTATTAACTTTTTAAAGAGAAAAACAGGTTATGTAATTCCAGGTTCCCCGTATTCAAAAAGGATGAGCAAAGATATCATCATTGGTACAGAGTAAAATTTATAATCTTTATAAATGGAGCGAACGTGCTCCAGCAAAGCAGATTATACATCAATAACAAGGAATGAACAATTAGAAGAAACTTTTTGTTGCTGCGGCTATTACGACACTTATTTGCTTCTTGGCACTTCTTTATAACACAGCATTTGTTTTTTTATCTCATTGGAATAATGTTTAGGCTGGGTTCACATTAGCGTTGTGGAGCTCCAATACAACAGCTGAAACAGCTGAATAACTGGGCTGGGACGGAGTCATAACTTACATCAACGGAACCTGAAGGGTCCCATTCACTTTGAATAGGGTCAGTCGAGATCTCCATTAGATGTTTGTTATTTTCCAGGTTTTAGCGGAGAAAAAACCTGACATGCAGCCTAAAATTGCTCCTTAGGACAGTCATCCCCTGGCTGAATCATAGTCTTATCGCTCTTACTGTTCAGAGTTAATACAAGCATGTGAACTATGCACTACCTATCATCTCTACACATTTATTGAGTTAAAAATAAATCACCAAGAATCAATTTGTTTCGTTGCTTTGAAGTTTCTCATCCAATTTCAGATAATCAGTGTATTTCCTGTTTGAGCAATTGTTCAATCTTACAATTCCTAGAATGCATTGCTTTCTCTCAGCTTTTTATCATAGCCCTCCTTTCCTTTCCACAGCACTCCTTCCAGTTCCCTGCCCAGTGCTGTTGCAGAACATCTGATTTCACAGCACCTGCTATTCATTCCCTGTCTGCTCCTCTGCCTGTGGCATTACACAGTGCAACACACCTCATTCTTCTCCAGTGTCCCAATAAAAGTATATATGTATGTGTAAGCGACAGGAAGATGGGGATGAAGGGTGAAGGAGCAGGTCAGAGGTGGTGACATCACTCAGGGGTGTAAAACCCAAGCTCAGAGAGAAAACCCAAGCTCCTGAGACAGCAGTTGATGATGCGTTGTCTCAGGAGAGTGGGAGGAGACGGGGAGCTGGAGACAACATCACATTGAAAATGAAAAAAAAAAAATGAAAAAACTACATAACCTTCTAACAAGGGTATTTTAAGGAAAAATAATTATCCAGCACAATTTGTGATAACACAATAGGGGAGATTTATCAAAACCTGTGCAGAGGCAAAGTTGCCCAGTTGCCCATAGCAACCAATCAGCTTTCTTTTTACTCTCTTTACAAGGCTTATGCAAAATGAAAGAAGCGATCTGATTGGTTGCTATGGGCAACTGGGCAACTCTTCCTTTGCACAGGTTTTGATCAATCTCCCCTAATATTGTTAAGTTAAATGTCTAGGGGTGATAGTGTAATTTAAAAACAGTTTTCTGATACCGGTGTTGGGTGCCCGATCTTGAACAGTGTTTCCCAATCAGGGTGCCTCCAGCTGCTGCAAAACTACAACTCCCAGCATGCCTGGGCATGCTGAGAGTTGTAGTTACGCAACATCTAGTTAAAAAACACTGCTCTCAACTGTCAAACACATGACCATATTATGTCAGCATAACCTTGGGTGTATGACTCTGTATGCCTCCAGTTTTATACAGATGCATATAGTATAGGATTCGGTATATATGGATTCGGTCATAGGATTCGGTATATATGAAGATATTCCCTCATAGAAGCATTGCTTTAAGGGAAGAACATTTCTGTGAGGCTAGGTTTCCACTTGTTTTTTTCTGGCAGTTTTTGGAATATTGCCACTGCAGTTTTTGAGCCAAAGCCAGAGGTGTATTCAAAAGGAATAGGAAATATAAAGGAAGGACTTAGACTTCTCCTGCCTTATGGATCCACTTCTGACTTTGGCTCAAAAACTGCAGTGGCAATATTCCAAAAACTGCCAGAAAAAAAAAACAAGTGGAAACCTAGCCTAAGCATGGCACATAAAGAAGTGTCTATATCAGCTCATGAACCTGAGAAGGTCTTCACATTGCGGAGAGAGCCGGGAGCTGTTCAATTTGGAGTAAAAATGAGAGTCTGAAGCAACAGCAGCCAACAAATGTTAACCCCTAAAGGACCAAGCCCATTTTCACCCTAAGGACCAGAGCGTTTTTTGCACATCTGACCACTGTCACTTTAAGCATTAATAACTTTTACTTTTCATTCTGATTCCGAGATTGTTTTTTCGAGACATATTCTACTTTATTTTAGTGGTAAATTTTCGTCGATACTTGCATCAGTTCTTTGTGAAAAAATCCAGAATTTGATGAAAAAATTAAAAATGTTGCATTTTTTGTAACTTTGAAGCTCTCTGCTTGTAAGAAAAATAGACATTCCAAATAAATTATATATTGTTTCCCATATACAATATGTCTACTTTATGTTTGCATCATAAAGTTGACATGTTTTTACTTTTGGAAGACATCAGAGGACTTCAAAGTTCAGCAGCAATTTTATAATTCTTCACAAAATTTTCTAAATCGGAATTTTTCAGGGACCAGTTCAGTTTTGAAGTGGATTTTAAGGGCCTTCATATTAGAAATACCCAATAAGTGACCGCATTATAGAAACTGCACCCCTCAAAGTATCCAAAATGACATTCAGAAAGTTTTTTAACCCTTTAGGTGTTTCACAGGAATAGCAGAAAAGTGAAGGATAAAATTCAAAATCTTCATTTTTTACACTCGCATGTTCTTGTAGACCCAGTTTAGTTTTTTAATTTTTACAAGGGGTGATTGGAGAATAAGCCCCCCAAAATTTGTAACCGAATTTCTCTCGAGTAAGGAAATACCTCATATGTGTATGTGAAGTGTTCGGCGGGCACAATAGAGGGCTCAGAAGGGAAGGAGCGACAATGGGATTTTGGAGAGTGAATTTAGCTGAAATGGTTTGTGGGGGGCATGTTGCATTTAGCAAGCCCCTATTGTGCCAGAACAGCAAAAAAAAATTAAAATAAATAAAAAACCCACATGGCATACTATTTTGGAAACTACACCCCTCAAGGCACGTAACAAGGGGTCCAGTGAGCCTTAACACCCCAAAGGTGTTTGACGACTTTTCATTAAAGTCGGATGTGTAAATGAAAAAAAAATTTTTTCCTAAATTTACCATTTTTTTGCAAAGGGTAATGGGAGAAAATTCCCCCCAAAATTTTTAACCTTATCTCTTCTGAGTATGGAAATACCCCATGTTAGGACATAAAATGCTCTGCGGGCATACTACAATGCTCAGAAGAGAAAGAGTCACATTTGGCTTTTGGAACGCAAATTTTGCTGAAATGGGTTTTGGTAAGCATGTCACATTTAGGAAGCCAGAACAGCAAAAACAAAAACCCCATGGCATACTATTTTGGAAACTTCACCCCTCAAGGAATGTAACAAGGGGTCCAGTGAGCCTTAACACCCCACAGGTGTTTGACGACTTTTTGTTAAAGTCGGATGTGTAAATGAAAAAAAAATTATTTTTCACTGAAATGCTGTTTTTTTCCCCAATTTTACATTTTTACAAGGGGTAATAGGAGAAAATGCCCCCCAAAATGTGTAACCCCATTTCTTCTGAGTATGGAAATACCCCATGTGTGGACGTCAAGCGCTCTGCTGGCGCACTACAATGCTCAGAAGAGGAGGAGCACCATTGAGCTTTTGGAGAGAGAATTTGTTTGGAATGAAAGTCAGGGGCCATGTGCGTTTACAAATCCCCCCTCGTGATGCCAGAACAGTGGACCCCCCACATAAATGTGACCCCTTTTTGGAAACTACACACCTCACATAATTAAATAACGGATGCAGTGAGCATTTACACCCCACTGGTGTTTGACAGATCTTTGGAACGACTGTTCCAAAAATCTGTCAGACACCTGTGGGGCATAAATGCTCATTGCACCCCTTATTACATTACGTGAGGGGTGTAGTTTCCAAAATGGGGTCACATGTGGGGGGGATGGGTCTAATGTTCTGGCACTATGGGGGATTTGTAAACACACATGGCCTTCAATTCCGGACAAATTTTCTCTCCAAAAGCCCAATGGCGCTCCTTCTCTTCTGAGCATTGTAGTGCACCCGCAGATCACTTTACATCCACATATGGGGTATGCTCTTACTCAGAAGAAATGGGGTTACAAATTTTGGGGGGCTTTTTATCTATTTTCCCTTGTGAAAATGAAAAATTTAGGCTAACACCAGCATTTTAGTGGGAAAACATTTTTTTTTCATTTTCCCATCCACTTTTAACAAAAATTTGTCAAACACCTGTGGGGTGTTAAGGCTCACTATACCCCTTGTTACATTCCGTGAGGGGTGTAGTTTCCAAAATGGGGTCACACGTGGGTATTTATTTTTTTGCCTTTATGTCAGAACCGCTGTAAAATAAGCCACCCCTGTGCAAATCACCAATTTAGGCCTCAAATGTGCATGGTGTGCTCTCACTCCTGAGCCTTGTTGTGCGCTCGCAGAGCATTTTACGCCCACATTATTTCCGTACTCAGGAGAAATTGTGTTACAAATTTTGGGGGTCTTTTTTTTCCTTTTTCCTCTTGTGGAAATAAAAATATGGGGCAACACCAGCATGTTAGTGTACACATTTTTATTTTTTTACACTGACAGGCTGGTGTAGACCCCAACTTTTCCTTTTCATAAGGGGTAAAAGGAGAAAAAGGCCACCAAAATTTGTAGTGCTATTGCTTCCGAGTACGGAAATACCCCATATGTGGCCCTAAACTGTTTCCTTGAAATATGACAGGGCTCCGAAGTGAGAGAGCGCCATGCGCATTAGGGATTGCATAGGGGTGGTCATAGGGGTATTCTACGCCACTGATTCCCAAACAGGGTGCCTCCAGCTGTTGCTAAACACCCAGCATGCCCGGACAGTACGTGGCTGTCTGAAAATGCTGGGAGTTGTTGTTTTGCAACAGCTGGAGGCTCCGCTTTGGAAACACTGCCGTACGATACGTTTTTATTTTTATTGGGGGGGGGGGGGGGGAAACTCACTGTAAACCCGCCCGTGTTAATGTACCTTGTACATTCACATGGGGGGGGGGCAAACCTCCAGCTGTTGCAAAACTACAACTCCCAGCATGCACTGACAGACTGTGCATGCTGGGAGTTGTACTTTTGCAACAGCTGGAGGCACACTGGTTGGAAAACCTTCAGTAAGGTTCTGTTACCTAACTCAATATTTTCCAACCAGCGTGTCTCCAGCTGTTGCAAAACTACAACTCCCAGCATGTACTGATCGCCGAAGGGCATACTACCAATCCTTGCATGCCTATACAGCAAACTGATGTGTGGGCATGCTGGGAGTTTTAGTTTTGCAAGATCTAGAGGGCTACAGTTTAGAGACCAATGCAGAGTGATCTCCAAACTGTAGCTCTCCAGCTGTTGCAAAACTGCAAATGCCAGCATGTCCAAACAGCAAACAGCTGTGTGAGCATGCTGGGAGTTGTAGTTTTGCAATATCTGGAGGGCTACAGTTTAGAGACCACTGTATAGTGGTCTCAAAACGGTAGCCCTCCAGATGTTGCTAGGCAACTACTCACCGGCTTCTGTAGGATCACCGCACCAGGGAGCTGCACCAGGGAGCCGCATCGCCGTCCTCTGCCGCCTGCCGCCGATGGTAAGTGGACCTCTGGCGCCGGTCACCGTCGGTTCTCCCATTCTGCCCAGACTACTGTGGGTGGGCAGAACGGGGGAACCGAACTTTACCCCCCCCCCCCACACACACACACTCCCAGCTGTTGTATGCTCCACAGAAAGTTCTTTTTTTTTCTTATTTGCTTTCTGTGTGACCACAGGGCTCTTTGCTGACACATCTGTCCATGCCAAGAACTGTCCAGAGCAGGATAGGTTTGCTATAGGGATTTGCTCCTGCTCTGGACAGTTCCTAAAATGGACAGAGGTGTCAGCAGAGAGCACTGTGGTCAGACAGAAAATAAATTCAAAAAGAAAATACATGAGCATACACCGGTATTAGGTAATGAAGGATTAAGATATTTAATTAGAAGTAATTTACAAATCTGTAAAAGACAAACCCACACCTCAAGGACAGTGATAATGATAAAGATTCAATAATACATTTTGGCTGAGACCATGCTTCAAATATCAATGAATATAATTTATTTAAAAAAAAAGTATAAAAATGCATACATACCCCTCACAGGGCCCTTGTGGGAGGAATAGTGGAATGACACATATCAAAACATAAATGTGATATAAAATATGAAAATTGTAAGTAAAATTATTTGGACTGTGTGGGGAACTACTTGTAGTCCGGCAATATATGACCAGCTAACTAATAATCCGGCAATTAACTGATAGTCCAGCAATGTGATAATAGTAAAATGCTGAATGGATGTCCATACAATATTAAACAGTTCTGCCCCTCATTAATAGATGTAATATGTTACCAGCTGTACTGTGGGTGCCGTCTCCTCTCGCTGATATGCAGTGCCACACTAGCGCTCGTAGTTGGCAGGCTAACCTGAATGCGATTGCAGACGCTGTACACGGCTGGTCCAGACAGCGCTGGACCCGGTAAATGGCGTGTAGAAGCTCCAAGGGTCCGTGTGTGCAGACTGATAGCGTTTCCTCGTAGTGGTGGCGTCTGACATCAACAGATGGTAGGAGTGGTGGATAGGACACAGGAGCGGCAGGAGCGACATGCGTATAAGCGAGAGGAGACGGCGCGGCGCAATGACGAGTGACGTCATTGCGTCTCGCAGCGCATATCAATGACGCAGGGGACGCACACCGGAGGCCTGAAGCAGCGTGGACCCGACCCTGGCAACAGGTAATTATACAACCGGGAATGGGGGAGGCAACGTGGCAGTGGCGCCGGCAACGGGTGCCGCTGCCCCTTCTCTCCCCCTGTCTGTCGGCGCCGCTGCCCCATTGCCGGCGCCGCACAGATAGCCAGGGGAAGAGAACGGGCAGCGGCACCGATAGCCAGGGGGAGAGAAGCGGCTGCAGCAGGGCTCTAGACCCCAAGACAGGCAGGGGCAGAGAAGCCGACAGCGACGGTAGGTCTCTGCACCTGCAAAGCCGCTGCAGTTCATTGATTTAAAGCGCCCGCTTTAAATCATTGAACTGCAGCGGCTTATCGGCATATAACACGCAGGTAGACTGTAGGCTAAACATTTTAGCCTAAAAAGTGCGTGTTATACGCCGATAAATACGGTAGATAGAATTATGCTGTGTAACTGATGTTTGAGCCTTTAAACTAATGTATATTTCATAAATATTCACAAGTGTCCTACATGTTGGAATATTTTTCTTATGTTTTGTTGTTTTTTTTTAACAAAGAATTACATGGGGCTCTTTGCAATGTAGCAGCTCACAATATTCAAAAATGTGGTTTCTCTTAGTATCTGCTTGACATTTTGGATATGTTTTGATAAAACATCTTTTATTCCATTAGCTCTGCCATTGTTCTCTTGGATGGAGCTGAAACGGTTTACTGGGAAAAATAAAATTGAGAGAGTATTTAGACTGTCGAGTATTTAGAGTGAGGTAAAGATCTTTTCAGACATTTGCAGTAGGTGGTTAAGGCTCTTTGACAAAGATCCCTTGAGCTGTTCTCCTCTGTATCCAGATGGAAAGATGAAAACCTTTTAAATGTGTTTTATTAAACTGCAGCTGCTGTTTCAAAGAATAATATTCTAAAATGAGCCCAGATAAGTAGTCCTATTAAATTCTTGAAAAAAAAAAACACACACACACATATATACACATATGGTACTGTGGCTTGATAAGTAGGGCACACGGACAGCACCACAAAAGGTCCAGATGAATAATTCCATACAGTGCCCAGATAAACAATGACATACACTATCTAGATGAATGGTGTGTACAGTACCCATATAAAATGTATAATTGAGCCTATATTTATAGTGCTGCTGCTGTGGACCCCGCGATCGCCGGCACGGCACTCCTCCAGGGCAAGCAGCGATCATCACCTGGCTCCAGCATCCACGGCTCTGTCCGCTCCCGGTGGCTCTGCAGCGCGGACCGGCTCACCTCAGGTACGACTCTCCCCTGGGCCTTCAGATAAGCAACCGCCAAGGGGTCTGCCTATGAGGGATACTGAGGGGGGTGCCCAAGCCCCGCTCACAGAGCAGGTCATGAGAGGCTTATTATCAGAACTGAAACGCTCCATACAGGCTGACCTGAATACGGCGGTTACAAGCATACAGACTGAGCTTGCTAATGTAGGGCACCGTACCTCTCATATTGAGACTAAAATGGCGGAGCTCACGGCCTCGCATAATGCAGTGGTGGATGTGACTAGCTCCTTGGAGGATGAGGTGCTGGCCCTTAAACTAAAGCTCGCGGATGTAGAGGACCGCTCCCGCCGCAACAACCTTAGGGTTAGAGGAGTGCCGGAGTCTGTCAAAACGGATGACCTTCATGACTACCTAACCGACTTCTTCACCTTGCTTCTTCCTCACTCCACTGCTCTTGATCTGCTCATAGACAGGGCGCACAGACTGCCTAAGCCGAAGTCTCTCCCCAGCTCTGTGCCGCGGGATGTGATTCTCCGAATGCACTTTTATCACATTAAAGACCAACTTATGCAAGCTGCTCGTACTGCCTCGGGCCTGCCTGAACGATTTGCTGCACTGCAATTATACACGGATCTCTCGGCGGCCACCCTTGCCAGGCGACGGGAATTCAGTGCTGGTGCTAAAGTACTGCGGGAGCAGGGGATTCCCTACAAATGGGGGTTTCCTGTCAAGATGATTGTTACTCATGAGGGCACTAAGAAAGTGGTGTCCACACCAGCCGAGTTGGAGCGCTTATGCAGTGAATGGAACTTACCTGCTACCTCACCGTCCCAGAAGGCCGCTGGAACTTCTTCCATTCCTGCAGTAGAGGAGGAATGGAGTGTGGTCACTAACCGCAAGCGAAAGAACACTAAGTGATGTGATGGTGCTGTGTTCTCTGGTTTTTCCCTATGCTGTGTGGACTACTTGCTACTGGTTGCTGCGTCTGGAACTGGTACAATTTTCCTGGTCCTGTTTAGCCTCTTTGTGCCTTGTGCTAGGTACTTCCTAGACAGAATTTTTTTTTTCTGCAGGCCCAGCTGCGGACATTACGATTTCTCCTGTCCCCCATTGAGGCTTACCACATGGCCTTCATTGTTCTTTGTGTTCTTGTGGTTTCCCTGTTTTTGTTCTCCCCTTTTTTGTGTTTTACCCCTGTATGTTGGTCTGTCCTGTCTGGATCATTAAGGTACATGTCCTCAAGTCCTGACGGTTGTTTTTGCACAAAAGTGACGAAGTTCCTAATACTGATGTTTATTACTGTTAAGAAGTTATTAGCGGTGACTGTGAATTTTTCTATGCCTTGCAATGGTACTTAACTTGGTCTCTATTAATGTTAGAGGATTGAACTCGCCATTCAAGCGTTCCCGTGTATGGCATGAAGCCAAGCGCTTGCATGCCGATGTTCTCTCCCTGCAAGAAACTCATTTAAATGTAGAAGACGCCGGACGTCTAAAACATAATAGGTACCCCCACATGTTTCACTCTCACGCCCAACACAAAAAGAGGGGGGTGGTCATTGCCATACGGGACTCGGTGGCTTTTTCTGTACAACATACTCAGATTGACACTGATGGCAGATACATAATTTTGATATGCACGCTCAATGGTGTGCTATACACGCTAGTGGCTCTGTATGCACCTAATCGCCGTCAATGTATGTTCCTTAAGTCAATCCTACGTCAGGTGGAGAGAGTAGCAAAGGGTCACACGGTATTGTTGGGTGACTTTAATATGTCTATGTGGCCGCAGGTGGACACTACAGCTGTATCCTCTAGGTCGGGCCCGACTAGCTTTTTTTCTATGATCTCTGCCTTTGGGTTGTATGATGCGTGGAGGGTGACCCATCCTACTGAGAAAGACTTTACATTTTATTCTACTGCGCATGGGACCTACTCCCGCATAGATTACACCTTGGTGTCTAGATCTCTGCTCCCTTTAATAGCACAAACTAAGATCATGCCGCTGGAGTGGTCTGATCACTCCCCCATTAGTATCTCCATCAGGGAAGCGTACACACACCACCCAGCTTCGGTCTGGCGACTTAACCCCATGATCTTGCATAATCCTGAGTATGCTGAAGCCACAGCTGCAGTTGTCCCTGCCTTTTTCCAGATTAATGACGATAGATCAGTGGCCGACACTACCTTGTGGTGTGCCTTTAAGGCTACCATTAGGGGCCACTTCATTAGCCAGACGTCACATGAGCGAAAGGTGAGAGTGTCCAGGACTTTGCAACTGCAACAGAGGATAGCTGAGTTACATAGACATAACAAAGAATGCTTCTCACCTGCTAATGCTGCTGACCTCTCACGGCTGCATGCTGAACTACACGCCTTGTCTTTACACTCACACGAGTTGGCACTTAGAAGGCTTAAAATGACGTACTATTGGCAGGGAAATAAGACGAGCTCTACATTAGCTAAGCAGTTGAAGAAGAAGATGGCTAGGTCTAGAATAGCTTACCTGACTAACCCACAAGGTGTCAAGCTTACTGATCCGAAGGGAATGGCTGATTGCTTTGCTGGTTACTATAGCAACTTATACAACCTACGCCAGGACCCCTTGACACACCAACCATCTGCTGACACTATCTCTTCATTCCTTTCTTCTGTATCTCTGCCCACTCTGTCACCTGACCAAGCAGAAGAACTTAGTAGGCCTTTCTTGGAGGAGGAGGTGATTTCTTGTATCCGCTCCCTCAAAAAGGGCAAGTCGCCGGGACCAGATGGTCTCCTGAATGACTTTTATAAGAGGTTCGACACGCTAGTTGCCCCCTATCTAACCAGGGTCTTTAACAATATTAGTGACTCCGGTCAGCCCCCAAAAGAGATGTTAGAGGCCTTGATAGTCACCATCCCTAAGGAGGGTAAACCCCCTGATGACCCGAGTAGTTATAGGCCCATCTCGCTGCTTAACAGTGACATCAAGCTATACGCTATGGTGTTGGCATCCCGACTTAACACTTATCTCCCTTCCCTTGTGAATAGAGATCAGGTAGGCTTTGTGCAGCGACGTCAGACCCTAGATGGCACGAGACGCCTTCTGAGCCTGATTACTAAGGCCCGCACTGATCGGACGCCTTCTCTGCTCCTTTCCTTGGATGCGGAGAAGGCGTTCGATCGGGTTCATTGGGGATATCTGCGAGCGGTTCTTCTTAAATTTTGCATTCCTCCCGCATTTGGGCGAGCGATCATGGCCCTCTACACCTTACCTTCGGTGAGAGTGTTCTCGTCCGGTGCCCTCTCCGAGGGATTCTCCCTGACTAACGGGACGAAACAAGGGTGCCCCCTGTCCCCAATAATTTTTACCCTTGTTATGGAGCCGTTTGCACAATGGGTTAGAGAATCTTCCGTTGTCACCGGCATTAGAGTGGGCCCCACGGATCACCGAATCGGCCTCTTTGCCGATGACGTTATCCTGTGCCTCTCCCGCCCTCAGATCTCCCTACCGTCTGTGATGGAGATACTTGAGAACTTCAGCCACGCTAGCTATTGTAAACTGAATGCTTCTAAGTCCAATATCTTGGCACTTAACGTACCTATAGACTTGGAGAATAGACTGAAAACGCAGTTTCCCTTTAGGTGGGCTTCAGAGAAGATACCTTACTTGGGCATATCATTAACCCCCCACCCCAACAACCTAGTGGCAGTGAACTTTTCCACCCTGAAGGCACAACTTGGGAAAGATATGGAACAGTACGGTTCCCTCCCTATCTCATGGGCGGGGCGGATAGCCACGGCTAAAATGATGATATTACCCAGAATCCTATACTTCCTTAGGAATTTGCCGGTGATAGTACCAGCTTTCTATATAGCACAACTCCAGAGGATGGTACTCCGCTTTATATGGTCAGGGAAGAGATCCAGGGTTAGAGCAGCCTTATTGTATCAGTCTGTTGAGAGGGGGGGTATGGGAGTCCCAAATATTAGGGCTTACTACCAGGCGGTTATATTAGATCAATTGAAGAAGTGGTGGTGGCAGGTGGAATCGCCACATTGGGTGGAAATTGAAGCATCTCTTCTGTCCTCTCCTTCACTTTTCTATTTCCTATGGACTCTCCGCTTCAACCCTACCTCTTCGCCCTCTTCTCCATACACTACGATAGCAGCTGCAATCAGACAATGGAGTAGGTCTGCAATATGCAATAGATTACTCCCCCCTAGAATAAGCCTGGTTCCTGTGGAGGCAATCGGTCTGCACCTTCCAGACATTGACTTTCGACACTGGGGGGCTAGAGGTATCAGATTCCTTTCTGACATAGTCGATGGGGATGGCTTGCTTCCTTTCTCCACGATAGTTGCTAGATATGGGATCCCTAATAAGGACTTTTTTCTATATCTTAGATTGAGACATTTTATGCACTCCCTACAGTGGCCGGTGGTTCCCCTTAAAACGACTTACGAATCCCATTTCCTGGATGGGGGGACGTTTCGGAAAGGCATTACTGTCGGATACTCTGAGATAGTGAAATTAGATTGCCCGGAGCGTTACCCCTTCCAGGACAAATGGGAACGGGACCTGAATATGACATTCTCCTCAGAACAGTGGGAGTTAGCATTTTCTTTACCTAAAAAACACTCTAGGTGTGCTTCTCACTTTGAGGCGTCCCGCAAGCTCCTGTATAGATGGTACTACACCCCTGCCAGATTGGCTAGAATGTTCCCATCGGTTCAGCCATTGTGTTGGAGATGCAAGGCAGCGGAGGGGTCGCTGTTGCATGTCTGGTGGTCCTGCCCCGAAGTGCGACCGTTCTGGGAGCAAGTGAGGAGCCTGCTTGACTCCTTACTCATGGTTCCCTTCCCTTGGGGTCCGGAGGTGGCCCTGTTAACTCTGGGTGTAGAATTGTTGCTTCCTACACACATTACGATCTTGTTCCAGGTTCTCACTGTGGCTCGAACGGCGATTGCTAGGTGCTGGAAGTCAACAGACGTTCCTGCCCTCCCAACCATTAAAGCAGAAATACGCAATAACCTCACCCTTGAGGGCCTTATAGCTAAACGGTTAGGACTTTCTAAACAACGTATTGATGTGTGGTTTACTTGGATTGAACAGTTGTAGTGCCTTACATTACGATTTTTGTATTGCTTTCCTGTAATCCTATGTTTTTTTTGTACCTTATTATGTATATTTGCATAACTGCATACTCCTTGAAGACTTGACATTGGATGGACCGTATGACTTTCCCTGTTTTTTTATCTGTGTTCCTTGTTGGAAATAATAAAACTAAAATAAAGTTTAAAAAAAAAAAAAAAGAAATACATGTTGCTATAATATTGATTATTCAGTGTCCAAGTGCGAAAACTGACATTGTACAATAGTATCCTCATAATGTTTCCTGTGGTCTATTTTATATACAAAGCAAGCAATGAGAAGATTAAGAAGAGATTGTGGAGCGTGATGAGTTTGACTGACATCTCCAGGTTCTTGCTTATTTGTCAATTGCTTGCTCTGTCAGTAAGTTAGCAAGGTTGCTGACAGCTTTAGCCTCATAGAAAGAGTTTGCTTGGCCTTCTCATCAGTTTGAGGTTCCAAAATGTTTTTATTTCTGACAAAACAGTCATTACAAAGAAGCCATAGACCATGATGAAACATGTCCTTGAAAGCAGGATTGAGAATTAAGGTTACTGTAGGCAAACTATTCTTGGGTTTAAATGTTTACTTTTAGGCTATGGTCAAATAGGGTATTTTCAGACTATTGGGAAAAAAATGCATCCACAAAATCATGGACAAATTGAATCTGTATTTTTTAACATTAATGTGTTCTTTGTAAGTCTGTGGGGCAGTGGTTGTCTGTGTACTCAACATACAAAAAAAAACTGATGCATTTTTTTCAGCCACGTAAATAAGTGACATGTCAAAAAGTACATCAGTTTTTTTACACACTGTGTGCACAGACAATCACTTCCCCACAGACTTACAAAAAGCACATTAATGTTACAAATACAGAGCCAATTTTTCTGTGATTTTGGGGACACATTTTGAAAACATTTAAAAAAAAAAAAAAACTGACAGAGTCCCAAGCTACTTTGCACTGACCATACCTAACAGAAATGGCACAAGTTTTAGAGAGCTACTAATATACAGGGTGGGCCATTTATATGGATACACCTTAATAAAATGGGAATGGTTGGTCATATTAACTTCCTGTTTGTGGCACATTAGTATATGTGAGGGGAGAAACTTTTCAAGATGGGTGGTGACAATGGCGGCCATTTTGAAGTCGCCCATTTTGAATCCAACTTTTGTTTTTTCAATAGGAAGAGGGTCATGTTACAAATCAAACTTATTGGGAATTTCACAAGAAAAACACTGGTGGTGGTTTTAATGTAACTTTAGTCTTTCATGAGTTATTTACAAGTTTCTCTTTGTTTACAGCCATTGACATGTTGTCAAGGTTAACACGTGAGGACTAGATAGAAATTGTGTTGATGTCTGGTGAATGCAGTAACCGGGTCATTGCAGCAGATTTCAATGCAAGACACCCTACCACCACCCCTGTTACAGTTAGCAAACTGCTTGCTAAGTTTCGTGAAACTGGTTCAGTGTTGGATTTGCCAAAATGTGGACGCATTAAATCTGTCACTAATGAAGAAACATCAGTGGCTGTCCTAGATTCATTCAGCAAGAGCCCACAGCGTAGCACTCGCCACATGTCACTGGAGTGTGGCATTAGTCGAACATCCCTTCGGCGGATATTAGCTACTCACAAATGGCACCCTTACAATGAGGATGACCCAGATCGGCGCACTGAATTTGCAGAATTTGCAAAACAAAAATTGGAACAGGACCCTCACTTTACGCAGAAGATTTTGTTCAGTGATGAGGCAAACTTTTATGTGAATGGTGAAGTTAACAAACAATACCACCGCTATTGGTCTGACACTAACCCACAATGGATAGATCCCTCCAAGACTGTTGGAACACAAAAATTGATGGTATGGTGTGCTATATGGGGTACAAAGATAGTGGAGCCATTCTTCATCAATGGAAACCTCAAGGCCACTGGATATGCGAAATTTCGACATGATGATGTGTTTCCCTCTTTATGCACTGAAGCTGGCATGTTCCCTGAGTTTTTCCAGCAAGATGGTGCACCACCACATTATGGGTGTCAGGTCCGAGCATTCCTAGATGAACGGGTTCCTGGAAAGTGGATTGGACGTTGTGGGCCAGTTGAATGGCCCCCAAGGTCTCCCGATCTGACCCCCTTAGACTTTTATCTTTGGGTTCATCTGAAGGCAATTGTCTATGCTGTGAAGATACGTGATGTGCAGCACCTAAAACTACGGATACTGGAAGCCTGTGCTAGCATTTCTCCTGCGGTGTTGCTATCAGTTTGTGAAGAGTGGGAGAAGAGGGTTGCATTGACAATCCAACACAATGGGCAGCACATTGAACACATGCTATAAGTGGTCAGAAACTTGTAAATAACTCATGAAAGAATAAAGTTACGTTAAAACCAAGCCCATCATTGTTTTTCTTGTGAAATTCCCAATAAGTTTGATGTGTCACATGACCCTCTTCCTAAAGAAATGGGGAAAGACACCAAGCTAGCAACTATAGATGGATGCACACCAAAAATGCAATAACCATGTATCAAAAGTATTCCTTTATTCACAATTCTAGATATACAAAAAAAGAGAATACACAAACATTTTAAATCATTTAAAACACACATGTAATGTGTTATGGTTATTGCATTTTTGGTGTGCATCCATCTATAGTTGCTAGCTTGGTGTCTTTCCCCATTTCTTTGGTTATAATTTTCTAGCACTGGATTGCACCCAGTTTGGTGTAATTTATGAGTGGTGCCCGTCTCTTCCATTTCTATGACCCTCTTCCTATTGAAAAAACAAAATTTGGATTCAAAATAGCCCCCCCCTCACATATACTAATGTGCCAAAAACAGGAAGTTAATATCACCAACCATTCCCATTTTATTAAGGTGTATCCATATGAATGGCCCACCCTGTAGAAAGGCATACAGATATCAGCTATTACAGTCCACAATTGTCCATGAAACCAGTGTCATTTAGATTGACTTTTTGAGTATAGCAGGCTATAACTTGTCATAACTGCAAGTATTACAGAGACTGTGAGACTGTACAGTCTTTTATTGATCCCAATCCAAATATCTATTTAAAGGGGTTCTCCAGCAGAAAACTATTTTTTTAAATCAACTGGTGCATGAAAGTTAAACAGATTTGTAAATTACTTCTATTTAAAAATCTTAATCCTTCCAGTACTTATCAGCTGCTGTATGCTCCACAGGAAGTTCTTTTCTTTTTTAATTTCTTTTCAGTCTAACCACAGTGCTCTCTGCTGACACCTCTGTCCATGTCAGGAACTATCCAGAGCAGGAGCAAATCCCCATAGCAAACCTATCCTGCACTGTGGTCAAACAGAAAAGCAGCTGATAAGTACTGGAAGGAATAAGATTTGTAAATAGAAGTAATATACAAATCTGTGTAACTTTCTGGCACCAGTTGATTAAAAAAAAAATGTTTTCCACCCGAGTATCCCTGTAAATTGTTAGAGTTACTACATTGGCAGAAGTGTACCTAGAGCCCCCTGCTCCCCTGATGAGGTACTGTATCAGACCCCCCCCCCATACCCATCAGGTGTGTGTCAACACACTCCCTTTCCCCTCCCATGATATCTTGTCTGATTGGTGTTGTCCTTTTTCCTTTTCTTTTCCTGCTCAAACCGCCATGAAGATTTTTTTCCAGCCAAAACTTCATCTCTCGAGCATCTGCAGGTCAAACATGTTAGACTCCACAGTGCCTCATCTCTACATAATTTCCCCATCTGTGGGCCACAAAACTGTAATGATACCCCTCTAGGTGTCCTGCACAGTAAAAGTGGGTAGAGAGTAGGTCCCACATTAAGTAGGTATACCCCCCCCCCCCCAAGTAGGCAGGTTGGTGTGTCCCACAGCAGTTAGTTTCCTTATTAGGTAGTCCCCTCCCCATAGGCAGGAAGGTAAATACCTGCTTCTTAGGTAGGTGGATTGATCCCTCCCTAAGTAGATAAATATGTTGGTAGTCAGGTAGGTAGGTAAGTAGGTTGCACAGTAGGTAGTTATCTTTCTAGTTAAGTTGCTATCTAGGCAGCTAGGTAAGTAGGTAGGTAACAAAGTAGTTAGGTAGATAAGTAGGTAGGTTGGTAGGTAGCTATGTAGGTAGGTAAATAAGTATGTGGGTGTGTAGCAAGCTATGAAAGAAGGTAGTTACTTATGTTGTTAGAAAGCTATATAGGTAGCTATGTAGGTAGGTGGCAAGGTAGGTAACTACCTTTTTTTTTACAATGACCCTGACATCATCATAGTTGCAGTCTGTATGCTGAACTATCATAATGAACTGCATTGGATTTTGTCGAGGAAAGTTTACAATACAGTAGTGTAGTAAATACATTTAATCCTAAACTCTTCAATCCATGTGTCTGATGTAGAAACATTTATTATCCCTTATTTCTTATTTAGCAAAAATCGCTTTTTTCCCCTTCTGCTACAAGATGCATCCATTATTTTTTTTTATAACCATTAAAAATGCTTCTGTTTTAACTGCTCAACCCATTAATCCATTAAACATACATTTTACCACCAGCAAATAAATACAGCAGAAGAGGTCTGCCATCCCTGCCCTGATCCGTTAGGTGTGCCTATGTAAATTGTGGATGAATCACCAGAATTTATAGGCGTCCCCAAGGCACAGTTGAGATAATGAGCTACACACGTTGTTTTCTTGGAGATGATTTGCAGTTATTATACACGCAAATAGAGGGAAACAATTACATAGAAGCAGTGACATCTGGATAGCATACTCCTTCACTTTCTAAGTTGCTTCCATGTAGTTCACTTAACAGATAGGAAACCATTACTTTCAATACTGAGTGTAAAAGTTTATAGAACATGTGATTCTAAACGTGTCAAAGGCATCTTCTTTGTGCCAAGTTAACACAATATTTCCAATGTAAAAAAACAATAACTCAGTACTCGATTAACCCCTTCTATCCAAGTAATTTAAGGGGGTATTCCAGCCGCAAACATTTATCACCTATCCACTGGATTGTACTGAAAATAATTTTATTGTTAGCTGCAAGATCTGTCCCTTGAAGGTTAAGGGTTCTCTGGGGCTCAAACATGGTATGACAATCCTTGCACAAAAATAGAGAAACAGAAACATAGCCACACATCCACAACCCTGTGGCGGGGAGCACATGGTAGTTGTTCACACTGATGTTGTGCTGTCTGGCGGCCATTGTTACTGTAATGCTTTGTCTGTGGGATGGGGTGGCCCAGAGCCAGAAGCTTGGTTGGGCAGCAGTGCAACTGCCTGGTCACTGGGTCATTCCCCCTGTGGGCGTGGTGTCGCGGAGGCGATAGTCGCCGCCCGGCGCTACGTCTGTGTTAAATTAGGGACCCAAAGTTAGTTAAATCAATGGCATACACATAAAAAAAACATACCAAAGTCCAAAACTGTGTATTTTTGGTCACTTCTAAAGATGAGCGAACTTTAGAAAAATTCAATTTGGCTGATTTGCCGAATTTTCCGAAAAAATTTGGTTGTTTTGGACTGAATTTATTCGTGGCGAATCGCTATTAAAAATAGCTATTTCTAGCCTACAGAGAGCCTCAATAGGGGTTTAGAGCACTTTGCCTTGTCCTAACATGCATAGGGAATGTGCTGTTGAAACACTCATAGGGAGGCACTGCTCGACCACACAGGTGGCTGAGGAGATACGAGGCACAGGAGGGATAAGGCAGCTCATAGTCAGGATAGCAGAAGGTCAAGGCAGGCAGCAAAGTAGCGTAGTCAAGACGTAGCAAGAGGTCAATAGGCAGGCGGCAGAGGAGCAAGGTCAAATCGCAGAGCAAAGGATCAGATACACAGCAAGCAACTCTCAGGAATGCTTTCTCTCAGGCACAAGGCAAAAAAGATCTGGCAGGGAAGTGAGGAGGAATTTATCAATGAGCCATAGGTGAATTACACTAATGAGTGCACTGGCCCTTTAAATCTTAAAGCTCTGACGCGTGCGCCCTAGGGGACGGGGACACATGTGCCGGAGCAGAGAGGCAGAGGCAGGGGCAGGAGAAGCACCAGGAGAGGACGGACTTGGGCTCGCATGCTGGCATGTCCCGCGATGCGAGTCCCGGCCCCGCCGGCAGCAGCAGGTAACAGGACCATGCACTCACGGCCAGCGTGTGCGGCCAGAGAGCATTACGTAACAGTACCCCCCCCCCCTTTGGTCTCCCCCTCCTTTTACGATTTAGAAAACTCCTGAAAAGATCACGGTCCAGGCTATTCTCTTCAGGCTCCCAAGATCTCTCCTCAGGACCAAAACCCTCCCAGTCGACCAAGAAAAAATAGTTTACCTCTCACAGTTTTTGTAGCAAGAATCTCTTTAACCTTGAAGATGTCAGAAGAGCCGGAGACAAGTGTGGGGACAAGATTCTTCTGAGAAAACTGGTTTATGACAAGAGGCTTGAGGAGAGAGATGTGGAAGGAATTGGGAATACATAACGTAGCAGGTAGCAGATTTGTAGGAGACAGGGTTGATTTTTTTGTAGAATCTGGAAGGGACCAAGGTAGCGAGGACCTAGCTTGTAATAGGGGATTTTGAAGTGGATGTACTTGGATGAAAGCCACACCATGTCCCCAGGAGAGAAGGACGGAGGAGGTCTTCTACTTTTATCCGCTTGCGCCTTCATGCGTGAAGAAGCCTGAGATAACGACTGTCGGGTCTGTTGCCAGTCACGGACTAACTCATCAACAGCAGGGACACCGAAGGAGACTGGAAGAGAAAGAGGAGGACGGAGATGGAGTCCGTAGACAACAAAAAAGGGAGACGACCTTGTGGACTCGGAATCTTATTATTATATGAGAATTCTGCCCAGGGAAGAAGGTCGATCCAATCATCTTGGCGAGCTGAAACAAAATGTAAGATAAGTCTCAAGGATTTGATTAACCCTCTCCACCTGACTGTTGGACTGAAGTTGGTAGGCTGAGGAGAAGTCCAGATTGATCTCCAGACGGTTACAAAGGGCTCGCCAGAACTTCGAGACAAATTGCACACCTCGATCCGAAACGATATGCTGAGGAAGACCATGTAAACGAAAGACATGCAACAAGATGTACTTCGCCAGCTGCGGGGCAGAAGGAAGACTTGGTAGAGGAATGAAATGAGCCATCTTGGAAAACCGGTCTACAACGACCCAGATGACAGTGTTATTATGAGATGGTGGAAAATTGGTAATGAAATCCATGGCGATATGGGACCAGGGAGTCTCTGGAATGGGTAAAGGCTGTAAGAGTCCTGCAGGTCTCTGTCGAGGAATTCTGTCACGGGCACAAGTTTCACAGGAACGAACAAAATCAGAAACATCACGTTCAAGATGGGGCCACCAGTAGTGCCGGGAGATAAGAAGTAGAGTCTTGCGTATTCCAGGATGTCCTGCTGTCAAGGATGAATGACCCCATTTCAGGACCTTGCGTCTCAATCTGGCGGGCACATAGGATTTTCCGGGAGGAACTTGCTGAATCTCGGCAGGAGCTGCAGGAATGAAACGGTCAGGAAGAATAATATGCCTAGGCATGGAGTCCAAACCAATGACGTCAGAGGACCTGGAGAAAGCGTCAGCCCTGACGTTCTTGTCTGCGGGATGGAAGTGATTAAAGAAGTTGAACCTGGAAAAGAACAGTGACCACCTTGCCTGGCGGGGGTTCAAACACTAAGCAGACTGAAGGTATAGAAGATTCTTATGGTCAGAGTAGATGCTGACCGGATGAGAAGAACCTTCCAATAAATGTTGCCATTCCTCCAAAGCTAGCTTGATAGCAAGGAGTTTACAATCTCCAATGGAGTAATTCCTCTCAGCAGGAGAGAAGGTCTTGGAGAAGAACCCACAAGTAAAAGTCTTGCCCTTGGCGTTTTTCTGAGTAAGAATGGCACCAGCTCCAATAGATGAGGCTTCAACCTCCAAAGCAAAGGACCTCTCCGACTCAGGTCTTGTAAGCATTGGAGCAGAGGCAAACGCAGACTTTAAATGGGAGAAGGCCTCTTCAGCCCCTTGAGGCTAAGACTTAGGATTAGATGCCTTCTTAGTGAGAGACACAATTGGAGCAACCAAGGATGTAAAATGTGGGATAAATTGATGATAATAGTCCCAGAAAGGCAGGAAGAACTGTGCTTAGAGAGGGAACCTGCCCGAACGCGGAGATATTCTCGCCTGGCACCTGTGTTTCAACGTCCACCTCTACAGTTTCCTGCGCCTCTTGCCGAAGAGGCTATGCAAGTTGATCGTTCCCATCTTGCGCAACAGGAGAGATCACGCAGATCGACGCAGTGAGAATTTGTGCTTGTATTGTGCCAGCTTGGCGAATCCCAGAAAGCGTTGAAAAAAACGTAGGCCCGAAGGATGAGGCCAATCCAATACTGCAGACAATTTATCTGTATCCATCTGCAGGCCCTGGTGAGAGACAATGTAGCCAAGAAATGGAAGACTAGATTTCTCGAACAGGCATTTCTCCAGTTTGGCGTAGAGAAGATTCCACCGTAATCGCTGAAGAACCAGACGAACATGAGTACAATGCTGCGCTAAGTTGGTAGAGAAGATCACAGAAGATATCATTGACAAACTCTTGAAAAACGGCTGGAGCATTGCAGAGACCAAATGGCATTACGAGATACTCAAAATGTCCATCACGAGTATTTAAGGCCGTTTTTCATTCATCTCCCTTGCGGATATGAATGAGGTTATACGCTTCATGTAAGTCCAATTTGGAAAAGACCTTGGCACCACGTAGATGGTCAAAGAGTTCTGAGATAAGAAGTAGAGAGTAACGGTTCTTGACCGTGATTTTGTTAAGTCCCATGTAGTCAATGCATGGACAGAGTGAGCCATCCTTCTTTCCAACAAAGAAGAACGCAGCTCCAGCAGGAGAAGAGGACTTATGGATAAATCCCTTTTTGAGATTCTCCTGGATATACTCAGCCATGGCTTTGGTCTCAGGAACCGATAAAGGGTATATACTTCCACAAGGAGGAGTGGTTCCAGGCAGAAGATCAATAGGGCAATCGTAAGGACGATGTGGAGGCAGAGACTCAGCCTGTTTCTTGCAGAAAACGTCAGAGAAATTTTGGTATGGTGGAGGCAGACCAAGTAAAGGGGGAGGACAAAAAACTATTTTAGACTGAACTGATTGGAGGCAAAGATTTTGACAGGATTGTCCCCAGAGAATAATTTCTCCAGTTCTTCAATCCAGGTGCAGAGAATGGGGTTGTAGCCAAGGAAGGCCAAGATGAATCTCTGAAGTACAGTGTGGCAGTACATAGAATTCAATCTTTTCTTCATGCAATACACCCAGTTGCATGACAAGAGATTCAGTATGGAAGTAAACCATACAGTCCAGATTTTGTCCATTAACAGAGGAGATGAACAAGTACTTGGCAAGCTGAGTGACAGGAAGATGATACTTGTGGACCAAAGAAGCATCAATAAAGTCACCTGCTGATCCAGAATTCAAAAATGCTGTAGCACTGAAGGATGACTTGGTAGAAGCGAAGACTTGTACAGAAATAGTTAAGCGAGGAGAGGTGGTGTTCACACCTAGGGACGCCTCTCCTCTGTGTCCTAGGCGCAAGCGTTTTCCCAGATACTGTGGATGAACAGAGCAGTCTTTGAGGAAGTGCTCCGGGCTGGCACAATACAAGCACAAATTCTCACTGCGTCGATCTGCGTGATCTCTCCTGTTGCGCAAGATGGGAACGATCAACTTGCATAGCCTCTTCGGCAAGAGGCGCAGGAAACTGTAGAGGTGGACGTTGAAACACAGGTGCCAGGCGAGAATATCTCCGCGTTCGGGCAGGTTCCCTTTCTAAGCACAGTTCTTCCTGCCTTTCAGCCAAACGCACATCAATACATGTGGCCAAGTGGATAAGTTCAGTCAAAGAAGATGGATGATCACGTGCAGCAAGGGCATCTTTAATACTGCTATACAGTCCCTTTTTTAATGTGGCACACAAGGCCTCATCATTCCATGCTAGTTCTGATGCTAAAGTGCGGAATTGAACCGTGTAGTCACCAACGGAAGAATTCCCTTGACATAGGTTCAGCAAAGCCGTCTCAACAGAAGAGGCACGTGCGGGTTTCTGAAAGACACAGCGAAATTCTGCCAGAAAAGCCGTCAAGTTGGAAGCTACTGGATCCCCACGGTTCCAAAGTAGTGTAGTCCAGGCCAGGGCTTTTCCCGGACAGTAGACTAATGACAAAGGCCACCTTCGCATGTTCCGTCGGAAACAGTTCAGACATGAGTTCCAAGTGCATGGAGCACTGCGTATTGAAGCCTCTGCATGACTTGGAATCCTCATCATACTTGGAAGGTAAAGGCAGGCGTAGCTGGGAGCCAGAAGACACTGCAGGTGCTGGTGATGGGAGTGGGCCAGGTTGCGGTACCTGCTGCTGTTGCAAGACCAAAAGCTGTTGATTCATAGCTGAAAGTTAAGAAAGTTGTTGCGCCTGTCAGGCCAACTGCTGTGACTGACGTACCACAACAGAGGCAAGATCTGTGACTTCAGGCAGGGGTACCTCAGCGGGATCCATGGCCGGATCTTACTGTAACACTCACGTTTCAGAAGACAGGAAATCCGGTGGATGTGGATCCGCTGGACCTATGTGGCAGATGACTCAGACCGTACCAGGGAGCGGAGTCTAAGGTGCCACTGGTTTTCACCAGAGCCCGCCACAAAGCGGGATAGACTTGCTGCGGCAGGCGGCACCCAGGTCGCTACCCCTGGCACGGCTCGACCACACAGGTGGCTGAGGAGATGTGAGGCACAGGAAGGATAAGGCAGCTCGTAGTCAGGATAGCAGAAGGTCAAGGCAGGTGGCAAAGTAGCGTAGTCAGGACGTAGCAGGAGGTCAGTAGGCAGGCAGCAGTGGAGCAAGGTAAAGTCACAGAGCAAAGGATCAGATACACGGCAAGGCAACACTCAGGAATGCTTTCTCTCAGGCACAAGGTAACAAAGATCCGGCAGGGAAGTGAGGAGGGCAAGGAATTTATCAATGAGCCACAGGTGAATTACACTAATGAGTGCACTGGCCCTTTAAATCTTGAAGCTCCGGCATGCAAGTCCTAGGGGACACGCACTCTGGAGCAGAGAGGCAGAGGCGGTGGCAAAAGAAGCACCAGGTGAGTGACAGACTGGGGCTCGCATGCAGGCACATCCCGCGATGAGAGTCCCAGCCACGTCGGCAGCAGCAGGTAACGGGACCATGCGCTCACGGCCAGCGTGTGCGGCCGGAGCGCATAACGTAACAGCTGTGTTAGTGAAATAGTACTATTATTCAGATTGACATGCAGATTACAGGCATTGCTCTTAGAATCACTGCTGCAGAGCGTCGATGTGGCCACAGGGAGACCATATGGTGTCAAAATTGAAGAGAATACAAATATTTTTATGTAATTTTAATTTAATTCATTTTAATTTGAATTTATTAAAAATGTTTGAGTACCCATTCTGGTGAGAATGGAGCTGGTGGTCCTCCGCCAGGCGAGATACCACCTGTTCCAGCCCCTGCCCCCTGACTATGAAAGTGCGAATGTTTAATTTAATCAGTTATGGTTCATTATCACCCCAAGCTGTTTCATTGGATTCTTGTGATAATTCCACAGGTAATATGATATAGACGACCATAGGGCCTCGGTCTTGAAAAGATTACATTGATTGTTTTTTATTTAAATTTAAGATTTATATTAGATTCCCAAGTTTAATGTCCCGGTTTCTCCTTTGAACTAATACTGTATGACCACAAAACCCAATCTAACAAGGAGTCACATGGCGGCACAATGACAGAGCCCAGAGGTGGCAGCAGCATGAGGAGACCATAATCTGGCAGAATGAAACAGCTTGGAATTGGCGGCAGCATGAGGAGACCATATCGTGGCTGAAGGACCCAGTCTGGAGGTGGCAACAGCCTCAGAAGACCATAGGGCCTCCCAATAGAGAAGATTAAAGATAATTTTGAAACTTTTAAATGAAGATTTTAGATATATTAAAATTTTAAAAGTTTAATTTAAGGTGCCAACAGCATAAGGTGGCAGAATGACACAGCCTAGAGCTGGCGGCAGCATGAGTAGACAATAGGGCTTCACAATCCCTGACATTAAAAGATGAATTTTAAAATTGAAACTGAAGATTTTGAAATTTTAATTTAAGATTACACTCCCAAGTTTTAATATCCTGGGCCCCGGCATGTGGTTACAAAAAAGACCAAATCTAACATCAAGTCACATATCACATGGCGGCACAATGACAAAGCCTGGAGGTGGCATCAGTATGAGGAGACCATATAGTGGCTGAATGACCTCCTGGAGTTTGTTGCAGCATGAGGAGACCATATAGTGTCTGAATGGTACAGCCTGGAGTTGGCTAAAGCATGATGATACCATATAGTGGCTGAATGGCACATCCTGGAGTTGGCTGAAGCATTTGCAGACCATATAGTGTCTGAATGGCACAGCCTGGAGTTGGCTGAAGCATGAGGATACCATATAGTGGCTGATTGGCACAGCCTGGAGTTGGCTGAAGCATGAGAAGACCATATAGTGGCTGAATGGCACAGTCTGGAGTTTGTGGCAGCATGAGAAGACCATATAGTGGCTGAATGGAACAGCCTGGAGTTGGCTGAAGCATGAGGATACCATATAGTGGCTGAATGGCACAGCCTGGAGTTGGCTGAAGCATGAAGAGACCATATAGTGGCTGAATGGCCCAGCCTGGAGGTGGCAGAAGCATGAGTAGACCATATAGTGGCTGAATGGCACAGCCTGGAGTTTGTGGCAGCGTAAGCAGACCATATAGTGGCTGAATGGCACAGCCTGGAGGTGGCTGAAGCATGAGGATACCATATAGTGGCTGAATGGTGCAGCCTGGAGTTTGTGGCAGCAGGAGGAGACCATATAGTGGCTAAATGGCACAGCCAAGAGTTGGCTGAAGCATGAGGAGACCATATAGTGGCTAAATGGCACAGCCTGGAGTTGTCTGAAGCATGAGGATACCATATAGTGGCTGAATGGCACAGCCTGGAGGTGGCTGAAGCATGAGGATACCATATAGTGGCTGAATGGTGCAGCCTGGACTTTGTGGCAGCATGAGGAGACCATATAGTGGCTAAATGGCACAGCCTAGTGTTGGTTGAAGCATGAGAAGACCATATAGTGGCTGAATGGCACAGCCTGGAGTTGGCTGAAGCATGAGGAGACCATATAGTGTCTGAATGGCACAGCCTGGAGGAAGCAGAAGCATGAGGAGACCATATAGTGGCTGAATGGCACAGCCTGGAGTTTATGGTAGCATGAGGAGACCATATAATGGCTGAATGGCACAGCCTGGAGTTGGCTGAAGCATGATGATAGCATATAGTGGCTGAATGGAACAGCCTGGAGTTGACTGAAGCATGAGAAAACCATATAGTGGCTGAATGGCACAGCCTGGAGTTTGTGGCAGCATGAGGAGACCATATAGTGGCTGAATGGCACAGCCTAGAGTTGGCTAAAGCATGAGGAGACCATAAAGTGTGTGAATGGCAAAGCCTGGAGGTGGCTGAAGCATGAGGAGACCATATAGTGTGTGAATGGGACAGCCTGGAGGTGGCTGAAGCATGAGGAGACCATATAGTGGCTGAATAGCACCTGGAGGAGGCAGCAGCAGCTTCAGGAGTCCTGAAAGTGACCCGGTGATAGAGTGGTGCAGTGGGTGGCTATACTAGTACCCGGTGACGAAGGTGGGTGAAAAAAGGTCTGATGCGGAGGAATGTTTGTAATCGGGGAGCAGCCCCTTAAATCTGTTTGGCACTATCCATATTTGTGAAGTGTTGGTGTGGCACAATGGTCAATCTACTCTGATACATCAGGCATTGGTGGGTGGAAATCTTGGCTGATCCCTGCCTGATTCATCTTCACAAAGGTCAGTCTCTCCACATTTTTCGTGGACAGACGAGTTCTCCTTGGGGTGGCTATGGCCCCCGCCTCACTAAACACCCACTCTGATGGCACACTACTGGCGGGGCAGTACAGCTTTACCAGGGCAAACTCTGCTAGTTGCGGCCACAAATCAAGTTTGGCTGCCCAGAAGTCAAGTTTGGCTGCCCAGATATTCAAGGTGTGTTGGAATGGGCATGTCAAGGTATGCCACCATCTGCTGGTTCAGGTCCTGCTCCAGGTCTACCTGCTGATAGCTTCACTATGCGGGAGAAGAAAAGTACTCATCAGCTACTGTAGGCTCAGGCTTCTGCTAATGGAACTGGTACTGCTCCTGCAACCCCACCCCTCCCCAGCAGCCATGGCAGTGGAAGGTGAGCGCAGGAGGCCCCCCCGACTTAGACCTGCGAGAGGATGGACGATAGTGCCGATGGTGCCAATGGACTAGTTAGAATGCCTCTGTAGTAGGTCAGTTTGTCCTCCCTCTCAGTGGGTATAAAAAAAGGCCCCTATTTTGTGGCAGTAGCAAGGGTCCAATAAGTTAGAGATCAAGAAGTTACACAGGGGAGTACCCCTATCCACTTGGATCATCAAGAAACATATGGAGGGTGGAATTCCAACATGTGGCAACATCACAAATAAGACTATGTTGGGGGATACCGTTCTCATGCTGCAGCTCAAGAAGCCTGTGCTTTGCGGTGTACGAGTGGCTGAAGTGCGTGCAAAGTTTCCTTCCCATTGTTAGGATGTCTTGCAAATGGGGGGGAACACTTCAGGAACCGCTTCACAACCAGACTGAACACGTGTGCCATGCAGGGCGCATGGCTGAGCCTTCCCAGTCGCAGAACATACAAGATGTTTTTCCTGTTGTCAGTCACCATGGTTCCTATTTCCAGTTTTCGTGTAGTAAGCCATGTTCCAATTTCTTCAACAGTTCCTCCCATGTGTGACCCCATTCACCAAGGCAAACCATGTGAAGAACAGCGTGACACCGCCGTGCCCTGCACACATGGTATGCTGAAGGGGCACTGAGACTTGTCTGGGCAGTGGAGGCTGAGGACACGGTGGAGGATGAGGAGGCGGAGTCGCACACTGTCCCAGGACCACAGCCTTAGAGCATGTCCAAGTTGGTGTTGTGGCTGTGCAGGAACCACATTCACCAAGTGAGCCATAAAGGACATGTTACAGCTCCAGACGTCGGTGCTGCCATGCACTTTGGTACACACCGACAGGCTGAAGGACTGGCCCACCTTCTTTTCCCCAAAATTGTGCAGGGCTGGTCCTGCCTTCTTCGCAAAGAAATGACGGCCTGGCCCTCTCCACCTTGGCTCTGCACAAGCCATCGGTTCTCTGAAAGGTGCAGAGTCCATCACTTGAAAAGGGAGGGACTGCAGCACCAGCAACTTAGACAGGAACACATTCAGCTTCTGCGCCATTGGATGAGTGGGCGCATACTGTTGTCTCTTGGACATGAGTTCGCCGATGGATTGTTGGCAGAATGACTGACTAAAAGTAGGAGGAGCAGGAGCATCTGGAGCGACAGAAGGAGGGTATGACACACAGCTCCCTTTGGCTGAGGTGGTGGAGCCTTGGCTGGCTGAAAGAGGGAGCGGCGTGCCACTGGGTGATGCAGCAGGCTGGACCACTACATCGGAGCCACAGTTCTCCAAGGCCGCTTTATGATGGCGCAGCATATGTTGACGCAGGGTCATGGTGCCAACATTGGGACCCTGGCCACGCTTCACCTTCTGACGACATATCTTGCATGTGGCTACGTTAACCTCCTCCGGATGCTTGATGAAAAACTGTCACACTGCTGAGCAGCTGATTTTATCACCAACAGTCCACACTAATTGACTGCTACTGCCGCCGTCTCCAGGAACCCCTGTTCCACTACCTCCTGGGAAGTTAGGCTGCTGCGAAGCATGTGGTCTCTCTGGGCACGTTTGGCTCCAGTACTTCCACTTCTGCCACCATGCTGACTGCCAACCATGCTACCACCTTGCTGGCTCAGATGCTGCCTCACGGTCAACCTGCAACCCTCTTCACCTGATGATGATTAAGCCCCTTCTGAACCCGGCTCCCATGTGCAATCGGCTTCATCATCATTAACAAGTGTCTGCACGTCACTGATGTCCTCCTCAGGTTCCTCATCAGTGTCTGCTTCAGGTTCCTGAACGCTGGCAACACTGCCTCCCACGTCACTCTCCTCATCACTATTTGCCCACCTTGCAGAGGAATCGGCGGATGTCTTCTCCATTTCTTGACTGTACTCTATTAGATCGTCCTCACTGAATAGTGGAGCTGAACCCACAGCATAAGATACTTCTTTAGATGAGGGAAAAGCATAGGATGGAGACAATGGGAGGACAGTGTCTGCTCCCAGACCATGCTAACTGAGGGTTGTGTCTGAGGAACCAACCGACTGTTGGCTGGGGGTATCAGATGTCACTTGTGATGATGTGGATGACCGTGTTAACCAATCAATGATGGCAGATGGGTTGCTGGTCAAGACACGACTGCTAGCTGATACCGGGAACTCAGGCCTCTCGCTGCGACTCCTGCTGCCACTTTCCTCCAGTCTGCTGCGACCTCTGCTTGATTAATTTAGGCCTCTGCCACTCCTCTGAGCACATCCTGGCACTTCTCTGCCTGACATACTTAGTGGGTATATGAGGGGAGTACAATACACTTCACTAAGCTTAACCCCTTAAGGACCGGAGGTTTTTCCGTTTTTGCATTTTCGTTTTTTGCTCCTTGCCTTTAAAAAATCATAACTCTTTCAAATTTACACCTAAAAATCCATATGATGGCTTATTTTTTGCGCCACCAATTCTACTTTGTAATGACATCAGTCATTTTGCCCAAAAATCTATGGTGTAGCGGGAAAAAAAATCATTGTGCAACAAAATTGAAAAAAAAACGCTGTTTTGTAACTTTTGGGGGCTTCCGTTTCTACGTAGTACATTTTTCGGTAAAAATGACACCTGATATGTATTCTGTAGGTCCATACGATTAAAATGATACCCTACTTATATAGGTTTGATTTTGTCGGACTTCTGGAAAAAATCATAACTACATGCAGGAAAATTTATACGTTTAAAATTGTCATCTTCTGACCCCTATAACTTTTTTATTTTTCCGTGTATGGGGCGGTATGGGGGCTCATTTTTTGCGCCGTGATCTGAAGTTTTTAACGGTACCATTTTTGCATTGATAGGACTTATTGATCACTTTTTATTCATTTTTAAATGATATAAAAAGTGACCAAAAATGCACTATTTTGGACTTTGGAATTTTTTTGCGCGCACGCCATTGACCGAGCGGTTTAATTAATGATATATTTTTATAATTCGGACATTTCCGCACGCGGTGATACCACATATGTTTATTTTTATTTTTATTTACACTGTGTTTTTTTTTTATTGGAAAAGGGGGGTGATTCAAACTTTTAATAGGGGAGGAGTTAAATGATCTTTATTCACTTTTTTTTTCCACTTTTTTTTTGCAGTGTTATAGGTCCCATAGGGACCTATAACACTGCACACACTGATCTTCTATGCTGATCACTGGTTTCTCATAAGAAACCAGTGATCAACGATTCTGCTGGATGACTGCTCATGCCTGGATCTCAGGCACTGAGCAGTCATTCGGCGATCGGACAGCGAGGAGGCAGGTAAGGGCCCTCCCGCTGTCCTGTCAGCTGTTCGGGATGCCGCGATTAGCCGCGGCTATCCCGAACAGCCCGACTGAGCTAGCCGGGAACTTTCACTTTCACTTTTAGCCGCGCGGCTCAGCTTTGAGCGCGCGGCTAAAGGGTTAATATCGCGCGGCGCCGCGATCGGCGCTGCGCGCTATTAGAGGCGGGTCCCGGCTTCACTATGACGCCGGGCCCGCCATGATATGACGCGGGGTTACTGTGTAACCCCGCGTTATATCGGAAGAGCAGGACCAAGGACGTACCGGTACGTCCTTGGTCCTTAAGGGGTTAAAACTGTATTTGTCTAGAACAGCAGCAGGTGTTTACTTTTGGCTGTCTTTTCATAGTGTCTGGACCCTTGACAGATTAACAGCTACAAAATAGTACACTACTTAGATGTAGGTATGTGGTATGCACTTATGAAGGCAGAAAAATGTGCTACAGTACGCTTAAAAAATGTATTGGAGTAAAACACCAGCTGGTGATTACTTTTGCTTGGACTTTCACAGTATCTATGCCATTGACAGATTAACAGCTACAAAATAGTACACTGCTTAGATGTAGGTATGTGGTATGCACTTATGAGGGCAGAGTAATGCTTTACAGTACGCTTAAAAAAACATATTTTAGTAAAACACCAGCCGGTGATTACTTTTGGCTGTCCTTTCACAGTATGTAGACTATTGACAGAATATCAGGTACAAAATAGAACACCACTTAGGTTTAGGTATGTGGCATGCACTTATGGGGGGCAGTAAAATAGGCTACAGTTTGCTTAAAAACGTATTGGAGTAAAACACCAGCCGGTGATTACTTTTCACTGTCCTTTCACAGCATGTAGGCCCTTGACAGATTAACAGGTACAAAATAGTACACTACTTAGATGTAGGTATGTAGTATGCACTTATGAGGGCAGAAAAATGTGCTACTATACACTTCAAAAATTATTTGAGTAAAACACTAGCCGGTGATGACTTTTGGCTTTCCTTTCACAGTATGTAGGCCCCTAACAGATTAACAGGTACAAAATAGTACACCACTTAGATGTAGGTATGTGGAATGCACTTACGAGGGCAGAAAAATGCGCTACAGTAAAATTTGCCCACAACACCAGCAGTACACAACAGCGCTGCAGCACATTGTCATTGTGTAATAAACCCAAAATTGCAAAAATGCTCTCTCTCAAATACTATTAGGAATGGACTGCTGGGTATGGATTATACCGTCTACAGACTAGTACAGCGGTACTCAACTGGCGGTCCAGGGAACCGGCCAGATGTGGCAGCCGCTGTTCTGGCATTCATATGTATCGATGTCTTTAAGATACGATACAAATGAATAGCTGAGCGCTGCCGGAGCGAGGGAACACTGTGCTCCCTGCCCGGCCAGCGCTTCTCCTATGATGCAAGCGGGGCGATTAGCACAGCCTGCATCATCTGCTCTGGCCAGGCCTAACAATAAGAGGCCAGAGCAGCGGAGCAGCGCGGGACCTAAGAAGCATCAGGACCAGGCCCTCCGCAGGGCCAGCCATCTGCGCCCGGCGCCATAAAAGTGAAAGTAAGGATGTAGGGGTCTTGGGGTTGGGGGGTGGTGGTGTTAGGGCACAAGGGAATAAATGGGTCTGTGGGTTAAAAGTGAAAATATGACTGATGCAGGGGTCTTGGGGGGGGTTTGGCATTAGGGTTAGAAGGTGATAAAGGGGTCTGGAGAAGGGGGGCAGAAAAGTGAAAGTAAGAATGATTCAGGGGTCTTGGGGGGTGGGGGAGTGTTAGGGCAGAAGGTGATAAAGGGGTCTGGGGCATAAATGTGAAAATAGGAATGATGCAGGGGTCTTGGGGGGGTGTTAGCGCAGAAGGGGATGAAGGGGGTTTGAGGGGGACATAAAAGTGAAAATAATGGTCTGAGAGCGTGTCCAAGTTGGTGTTGTGGCTGTGCAGGAACCACATTCACCAAGTGAGCCATAAAGGACATTTTACAGCTCCAGACGTCGGTGCTGCCATGCACTTTGGTACACACTGACAGGCTTCTGTTCCCCAAAATTGTGCAGGGCTGATCCTGCCTTCTTCGCAAAGAAATGACGGCCTGGCCCTCTCCACCTTGGCTCTGCACAAGCCATCGGTTCTCTGAAAGATGCAGAGTCCATCTCTTGAAAAGGGAGGGACTGCACCACCAGCAACTTAGACAGGAACACATTCAGCTTCTGCGCCATTGGATGAGTGGGCGCATACTGTTGTCTCTTGGACATGAGTTCGCCGATGGATTGTTGGCGGAATGACTGACTAAAAGTAGGAGGAGCAGGAGCATTTGGAGCGACAGAATCAAGAATTCCAGTGGTGGTGCAGCTTCCTGGAGTCGGCGGCAGGAATCTTAACCGAGGTGACGAGCAGAAGTAATGGAGGAAAAAAACAGGTAGGTACAGCATTAAGGAGACTTGGTCTTAGATAAAGTAAAATTTATTTGCCAAACATAACGCGTTGCGAGGGTTTTGACCCTCTTCATCAGATGTACAGGCAGTATACACAGAGGCCACAAGGGGGTTTAAATGAGGAAAGAAAGGAGCCAATTTACCTTAGCTCCGCCCCCTGGGGGCGTTAGTAAGGTGATGGTAAACAAACAGTGATACAAAGTGGCAGAATTAAACACATAGTTCTAAAAAGAATAATACAATTATGTTATATAGTATATAATGTAGTGACCATTAGTATAGCCCTGGACGGTAGTAAAAACAAAGTGTACAACATGTCACTTTAGTAAGCTCCAAGTGTTTCTCGAAGCTGCGGGTATATGGCGCATGTGCAGGCTCTGGGGGGAGCGGCGTGGTGTCCGTGCTGAGTGCACTGACATCGGAGTTGCCGATGGCGCATGCACAGGCTCCGGGGGAAGCGGCGCGGTGTCCGTGCTGAGTGCACTGACATCGGAGTCGTCGGGGGCCCCGCGCATGCGCGAATAAAGGAAAATACTAGTGATGACGAGCGTTGTAGAACAGAAGCAGTGCAAGCTGCTATAGTTTCTGCTACTGAGAGCGCTGGTCTGTATAGAGTAAGACAACCAATAGGTGAATGGGCCCTGCTACTATGAGAGGTATTAGGCACAGGGTAAATAAGATACAAATAGATTTTGGAGAAATTAGTTAATATTCATGTTCATAAGTGTTAAGATATTATAATAAGATTATCATGAATAAATTATATGGGAGAAATGTACAAAGATTCTTGTTGATAATAAACATGTCTCAATGATAAAAAGAATATAAAAAAAATATATATATACAATTGTGACAGATAAATAAAATAAACAGTTAAAACAATGAATGCGTGTGTAATTCATTTTGTGATGGTATCCTTGCCTTATATACATTTGTATGTGTAAAAACCTCCACTGGAGGTGGAGGGGAGTTAAAAAAGGGGAGGGGGGGGGATGGGGGGAAAAGAGAAAGGAATGAATTAAAAAGGTGCCTAAATCCAGTGTGACCAGGTATCTTGGGATAATAAAACAAATGTATGTTAAGATTTAATCATATGTATTATGATTTTATAATGGATTAGAGTGGATAAACGTTTTAGCGCATAATGTCCATAACTTCGTTAAAACCATTGGGTATCAGGGAGTTCATTTTGAAAATCCAAAATGATTCCCTGCGCTGTAATCTTTCAAATCTGTTGGGTGTCTTGACGGGGATTTGTTCGATAATTTTCAAAGTGAAAGCTTTGAAATCCTTATTGTGATACTCTGCCGCATGTCGAGAGACACTGTGCTTGACAAATTCATTGGACACATTGGATCTGTGTTTATTCATCCTAAGGCGTAATTGCTGAATGGTGCGGCCGACGTATTGTAGCTTGCAGCTACATTCCAGGAGATAAATAACATGATCAGAGGAACAATCCAAAGGCAACAATAGAGCTCATTCGGCACTATGGTGACTCAGGAGACCTAATATATGGGCTGGGGTGGTTCTTGCAATTAGGTGATGGCGGTGCTCTGGCTAGAAACAGTATGCAATAGTTAATGTGTTCATTAGCAGAAAGAAAAAGCCAGCAACTCACCAATGTCCATCTTCAAGCTTTTATTCCAGCATATAAACTCACATATGTCAAGGGGGTAAGGGGAAAAGAAAGTGCTTACTCTGGCCATACAACCTTCTTTGACACTGCGCTACAGATATACAGGTGAACCAGGTAACCATTCACCAGTGATTACACCCACACACGTGATGTTTGACGTCTCGGATGAGTGTAACTTGAAGTAAGAAGCATACTGTTAGATCTGTTCTGTCATTTAACCCTGAAGGGCCAGTTGCATTGGATCGAATGATCCAATGCGTTTCCCTTTTTAAAAGTAAATCTAAAAAGGAAAGAACAGAAAAATCAAAAAACAACATGGTTGTGTGATCTTTTACCTAAATTGATATTTCTGTAAATTTAACATGGCAACAAGAAATCCGAGAATAGGTCCTATTTTTCATACAATCAATGATTTAATTACATGTCGGTCTAAAAATTTTATATATGCTCTGCTCTGTCCATGCGGTTTCTTTTACGTGGGGAAAACTAAGAGACAATTATTTGTGCGAATAAAAGAGCACTGTCATGTACCGGCAGGACTGGTAGTGGATCCTCTGAACCAGAGAGGCGATGACGCGGGTTGTACCAGAGGACCGGTTCTAAGTGGTTACTGGTTTTCACCAGAGCTGTGGCGGTAACCACCAGATCGTATCCTCCAGTAGCAACTCAACCTCTCTGGTGGCTGATATGGCGTGGTACACAGGGAGCAGGCAAGAGCATAGTCGGACGTAGCAGGGGTCAGGGCAGGCAGCAAGGGTTCACAGGCAAGTATACGGTAGCAATGGGTACGGCAACTGGCAAGGCAATAATCGTTGAAGGGAACACTTTCTCAGAGGCACAAGGCACAAAGATCCGGCAGGGGCAGGAAGGGGCAGGTGCCTTTTATTGGGAAATCACAATGGGAGGTGTGGAACCAGCGCACCAATTACCGGTGCGGTGGCCCTTTAAATTTACTAAAGCCGGTGCGCGCACCCTAGAGAGCGGGGCTGCGCGCGCCGGGACCCAGGAGCAAGGAGCGCCGTGCGGGGAGCAGGTGAGATGAACAGGGACGCGGCGCGTGAGCGGGGGCCAGCCGCCATGCTAGCCGCTTCCCTGCCACAGTGAGACCCGCGCTCCCGGTCAGTTTGTTTGACCGGGAGACGCCGGGACCCCAGCACGGAGGACACAGGCAGCGGGCGCTCTGGTCCGGAGGTGGAGACCGGAGCTCTTGCTGTGACAAGCACTTTTACTCCATTCGCACTGGAAAAAATGTAGTTCCCCGTTTAATGTCCCAAGTAAAAGAAAAGCATGATAATAACCCTGAAGTCCTTAGATTTGCGGGGCTCAAAAAAGTTGAAGCCAAAGCAGGTGGACGTATAGACATAAAACTTTTGAAAAGGGAAACACATTGGATCATTTGATCCAATGCAACTGGCCCTTTGGGGTTAAATGACAGAACAGATCTAGCAGTATGCTTCTGCCTTTAGGTTACACCCATGCGAGATGTCAGACATCACGTGTGTGGGTGTAATCACTGGTGAATGGTTACCTGGTTCCCTTACCTGTATATCTATAGCGCAGTGTCAAAGAAGGTTGTATGGCCGGAGGAAGCACTTGCTAAGCGCAAAACGGAGCTTGTTGCCTTTGTACCCCCCGCTTCTTTTCCACTCTCCCCCTTGACATATGAGAGTATATGCTGGAATAAAAGCTTGAAGATGGACATTGGTGAGTTGCCAGCTTTTCCTTTCTTCTAATGAACACATCAATTAACATATTTGGTATTGCCACTTGCGTAATTGTCCGAACTATTAAAAAATTACATTTTATATCCAGGACGGTAAAAAAATATACCAAACCACATAATTACGTTTTTCATGTTTATAACATCATATCCCAGAAAAAAATGAAGTAAAAAGTATTCAAAAAGTCAGATCAATACCAAAGGGGGACCAATATAAATAGCAGATGACGGCCCCAAAAATTAGCCATCATACAGCTTGGTATATGAAAAACTAAAAATGTTATGGGCATAAGGAATTTTTTTCAAAAATTTACAAAAATATTTAATTAGTAAAACATGACGGAAACTAAACAAATTTGGTATTGGTGTAATAAGGCCAACCTAAAGTATCAAAATAACATGTAAGTTTTACCCCATGGTGAATGATGAAAAAAAAAAAAAAAATTCAATTTCGCCTCATATTTCTTTTTTTGTTTCAGAGCACAAGTTGTGGAAAAATGAAAGGTTGCATTTCAAAGTATACTTGGTCCCGCAAAAAACAAGCCTCATATGGGTCTTTAGATGGAAAAATTGGAGTTATGGCATTTATAGGGCAAGGAGGAAAAAACTAAAGTGCAGAAATTAATAAAGATCTTATTTACAGACTATTTTTGGTTGAAATTATTTTGTGTAGCAAGACAAGTGGATTTTCATGAGGGACAAGTAGATTTTGCTCCATTTTAGCCCCTTGGACAACTATTTTTTCTTTTTAATTTCCACACCCCTGTTAAGGATCCATTAAAGGGGTTGTGCGCTGCCCTGCCTTTCGGAGCTCCGCTCACAGCGTCCGGAAGTTCATTACTCCGAACGCTGTGTGCGGGCTTCCGTGTTCGCGGCCGCCGGGCGTGACGTCACGCTCGGCCCCTCGTGACGTCTCGCCCGCCCCCTCGTGACGTCACGCCCGCCCCCTCGTGACGTCACGCCCGCCCCCTCTATCAAAGTCTATGGGTAGGGGGAGTGACAGCGGTCGCGCCCCCTTCCCATAGACTTTCGTTGAGGGGGCGGGCAAGACGTCACGAGGGGCCGGGCGTGACGTCACGCCCGGCGGCCGCGAACACGGAAGCCCACACACAGCGTTCGGAGTAATGAACTTCCGGATGCTGTGAGCGGAGCTCCGAAAGGCAGGGCAGCGCACAACCCCTTTAACATATATTGGGATTTATTTACTAATGTGATCCCGACTCCTTTTTGTCAGGTTTTCCACATTTCATGCGACACAATTTGCAACCAAAAAAAACCCCTCCATTTTACAAGAAACACATGAAAATGGGGAGTGACCACTGGAAAAAGTAGGCGTGGTCCCGACAAAGGGGATATGGTCCGGAGAGTTTTGAAAAATCCCAACATATTTACGAAGTTTTCCAAAGAAAATGTGGTGGATTTGAGCTGAGGAAAACCTGAAAGATCAGAACAGTTGTAAAAAAAGCAAAACGTATGGAAAAGTGCAAAATGTATGGACACCTTAGTAAATACCATGGGAAAATACCTGTTGGGAATCAAAAATCACAAAGAAAACTCTCCACTCTTAGTAAATAAACCCCATTATATCGGTACATACAGAGGGACAAAAAGTATTTTGTCAGCCACCAATTTTGCAAATTTTCCCACTTAAAAAGATGAGAGAGGCCTGTCATTTTCATCGTAGGTATACCTCAACTATGAGAGACATAATGAGAAAAAAAAAAAACCATAAAAATCCCATTGTTTGATTTTTTAAGTATTTATTTTCAAATTATAGTGGAAAATAAGTGTTTAGTCACCTACAAACTAGCAAGACTTCTGGCTCTCACAGACCTGTAACTTCTTCTTTAAAGGGGTACTCCGGAGCTAAGACATCTTATCCCCTGCAAAGGGACCAGGACGACTGATCTGTATAAAGGAAAGAATGGATGGGGCCATGTATTGTGAGATTTTGAGTGAAAACCTCCATCCATCAGCAAGGGCATTGAAGATGAAACATAGCTGGGTCTTTACACATGACAATGTTCCCAAACACACCGCCTGGGCAACGAAGGAGTGGCTTCGTAAGAAGCATTTCAAGGTCCTGGAGTGGCCTAGACAGTCTCCAGATCTCAACCCCATGGAAAACCTTTGGAGGGAGATGAAAGTCCGTGTTGCCCAGCGACAACCCCAAAACATCACTGCTCTAGAGGAGATCTACATGGAGGAATGGGCCAAAATACCAGCAACAGTGTGTGAAAACCCTACAGAAAAAGTTTGACCTCTGTCATTGCCAACAAAGGGTATATAACAAAGTATTGAGATTAACTTTTGTTATTGACTAAATACTTATTTTCCACCACAATTTGCAAATAAATTCTTAAAAAATCAGACAATGATATTTTATGGATTTTTTTTTCTCATTATGTCTCTCATGGTTGAGGTATACCTATGATGAAAATCACAGACCTTTCTCATCTTTTTAAGTGGGAGAACTTGCACAATTGGTGGCTGACTAAATACTTTTTTGCCCCACTGTATATATTTATTTCAATTATACATACAAAGGTCTTTCAAGTTGCAATATTAATTGGTTCCAGGATGATCATTGTATGTTGAAACCTTTGTATGTTGAGACTCAAACTATACTAAAACCTTGTAATTAGTTCTGAGAGTGAGGAATAAAGAAAAATAAGTAGATAACTAATACATTAAAGCAAGTCCTTACATATAAAGGTAAGAAACAGCTGCTGGAAGCTGTAAATCATTGTCTATGTACAGGACAGGAGCTTTTTAGGGTCCTGTCCAGTCAGTCTCCCTAAAAAGTTAAATGGAGCCGCCCTCACCTCCAAAGGAGCAGCTAACCCTGGCACAGGTAAAGAGTAGTACAGGACATGTAGTACCTTCTGTACTGTAGGGAGGCGCTACCAGACAGTCAGTCAATGCATGAACTTTAAAATACAGGGGATAATACCCAAATACCCATTCTGATTGGTCGGTTCTTCCAGCCATTGACACGTTTCACAGATCTGGACTGTCTGTAGCATTGTATGTTGAGTCTGGTTTCAGGTTACAATGGTCCAGAAAAGACCATTGTATATTAACAATATTATAACCTGAGACCATTGTAAATTGAGGGATCAGTGTATAGCATATATATAGCAGCTCAGTACTGCACAATCTGGTTTATATTAAATGAAACATATCCAACCAAATGACTAAAATACTTTATAGCCGAGTCCTCTGTATTAGGTGGGATTTAGTTAGACTGACAGTGAGTAATAATATTAGTGACAAAGGCAGTTGGACTGTTGTAAAATGAAATATCCACTGACAACAGAGAATGTGACATATGTTATGTACTCAGTATGTACCCAGTACTGCCAGTTGTTACAAATATGAAATTATTTTTATTACATCTACATTCTACTGACGCAGCTGACTTGACTATTTGTAGATGTCTGTGCCCATATCTACTATTCAAACTCTGATCACTAGCAAACTATAAACAGTCCTGTGGGGATTTTAGGATGATAATTGTCACATACATCCTGTGACCTATAATGTGTAATGTATGCTCTAAAATAAACACAAATCACAAAACCAACTAAAAAGTATAGAACAGAGCACTCCTTACTCCCTATCTTCTAACTTGTTACAACAGGATTGAAAAACAAAAAACAAAAACAACACAGAAACACTTTTGGCCTCATATGTCTCCCAAAGAGAAAATCAGATGTTGTTGAACATTTTCTTCATAGAGAGTATTGCCTAAAGAGGAGTATTACACTGTGCGGTTATGTGTACACACAGTATTTCAAGTATTTTTACATGTTTTTTGACATATCAAACGTCCAAATATGGGGGGGGGGGATTATTTTCACTTTTGACATGTCACATGTATGCCTATAGTTTTAATCAGTTGGGGTCCCACCAACCCCTAGATATTGCCAGGGGTAGCATGTGGCTGGTGCTTCAATCCCTGGCAGGCTACCCTATCTGGCTCATTGGAGAAGACAGGGCCCGAAGAATTAAAGGGGTTATCCAGGAATAGAAAAACAGAGCTAATTTCTAAAAAAAAAAAAAAAAAAAAAATCCCTGTCTGTCTCCAGGTTGGGTGTGGTTCTGCAACTCAGTTCCATTGAAGTCAATAAAGGCAATTTGTAACACCACACCCAACCTGGAGACAGACAGGGAGCTGTTTTTCTATTCCTGGATAACCCCTTTAAAAAGAAGCCTGTCTCCTGCAAAGAGTCTGATCGCATAGCCACATGCTTCTCCCAGCTATACCTGGAAATCTGTAAGACCCTGACTGATCAAAACTTTTTATGTTTTTTTGTGATAAATTTTCCTCTTTTTTTATTTTTTATTTTTTGTTAAATGACAGTTCCGTTTTAAGTGTCAGGCACTACTTTTGGCCCCTTTATGTCTCAAAAATCTTTTTTTTTATGTACCGTACTTTGAAATGTTTTTTTTTATTGGACTCTTTAGGGACACAGATATAAACAGTTTACAAATTCCAAATTTGCTAAAGCAAAAAAGACCCAAAAGGGGGAAATTATCATTCCCCACACCACTTAACAAAATTGTGCAAGATTTATTTAGTTTTTGCACAAAATGTCGAAAAACTTATAGCTAACAAAGAATAAATTAGTTAAAAAATTTAATAGGCTGTGTTCAGATGTAGCATTTGGTAAGTATTTTAAGCCAAAATCAGGAGTTGATTAAAAACACAAAAAAAGGTGCAAATTTCCCCATTGTAGTTTTCCTCTGTGTTTGTTCCACTAGTTGTGTTCACAAAAATACAGACTAAATAATAACCAAATATGATCAAAGTGCTATAGGAGAGATTTATCAAAACCTGTGTAAAGGAATAGTGGTGTAGTTGCCCAAAGAAACCAATTGCTTTTTTTTTTTTTTGTTAAAAAAGCTATCTGATTGGTTGCTATGGGTAGCTGCACTACTCTTTCTCTACAGGACTTTTGAAAAAAATCTCCCCAGTTGTGTGAACCCAGCATTATAAAATACACTATAGACATATAGATACATAGTTGCAACACTCACAAAATGAAATAGAAGACAGGACTTCCGGTGAATGTGGATCCGCTGGACCTGTGTGGCAGATGACTCGGACCGTACCAGGAAGTGGAGTCTAAGGTGCCGCTGGTTTTCACCAGAGCCCGCCGCAAAGCAGGATGGACTTGCTGCGGCAGGCGGCACCCATGTCGCTACCCCTGGCACGGCTTGACCACACAGGCGGCTGAGGAGATGCGAGGCACAGGAGGGATAAGGCAGCTCATAGTCAGGATAGCAGAAGGTCGGGGCAGGCGGCACAGTAGCGTAGTCAGGAACGTAGCAAATTGTCAGTAGGCAGGCAGCAAGGAGCAAGGTCAGGTCACAGAGCAAAGAATCAGATACTCAGCAAGGCATGGAATGCCCAGATACTCAGCAATAACAGGAATGCTTTCTCTCAGGCTCAAAGCAACAAAGATCTGGCAGGGAAGTGAGGAGGGTGGAGGAATTTATCAATGAGCCACAGGTGAATTACACTAATGAGTGCACTGGCCCTTTAAATCTTAACCCCTTAAGGACGCAGGACGTAAAGGACGGTGAGGTGGTACTTAACGCACCAGGACGTACATTTACGTCCTGTGCATAACCGCGGGCATCGGAGTGATGCCCGTGTCATGTGCGGCTGATCCCGGCTGCTGATCGCAGCCAGGGACCCGCGGGCAATGGCCGATGCCCGCGATCTCGCGGGCGTCCGCCATTAACCCCTCAGGTGCCAGGATCAATACAGATCCCGGCATCTGCGGCAGTGCGCGATTTGAATGAATGATCGGATTGCCCGCAGCGGTGCTGCGGGGATCCGATCATTCATAACGCCGCACGGAGGTCCCCTCTCCTTCCTCCGTCCGGCTCCCGGCATCTCCTGCTCTGGTCTGTGATCGAGCAGACCAGAAGATCACCGAAAACACTGATCTGTTCTATGTCCTATACATAGAACAGATCAGTATTAGCAATCATGGTATTGCTATGAATAGTCCCCTATGGGGACTATTCAAGTGTAAAAAAAAATGTAAAAAAAATGTAAAAGTAAAAGTTAAAAAAAAGTGAAAAATCCCCTCCCCCAATAAAAAAGTTAAACGTCCGTTTTTTCCTATTTTACCCCCAAAAAGCGTAAAAAAATGTTTTTATAGACATATTTGGTATCACCGCGTGCGTAAATGTCCAAACTATTAAAATAAAATGTTAATGATCCCGTACGGTGAATGGCGTGAACAAAAAAAAGAAAAAAAAATGTAAAAAATTCCTACTTTTTTAATACATTTTATTAAAAAATTTTTTAGAAAAAATTTATTAAAAGTTTTTTATATGCAAATGTGGTATAAAAAAAAAGTACAGATCATGGCGCAAAAAATGAGCCCCCATACCGCCGCTTATACGGAAAAATAAAAAAGTTAGAGGCCATCAAAATAAAGGGATTATAAACGTACTAATTTGGTTAAAAAGTTTGTGATTTTTTTTAAGCGCAACAATAATATAAAAGTATGTAATCATGGGTATCATTTTAATCGTATTGACCCTCAGAATAAAGAACACACGTCATTTTTACCATAAATTGTACGGCGTGAAAATGAAACCTTCCAAAATTAGCAAAATTGTGTTTTTTCGTTTTAATTTCCCCACAAAAATAGTGTTTTTAGGTTGCGCCATACATTTTATGATATAATGAGTGATGTCATTACAAAGGACAACTGGTCGCGCAAAAAACAAGCCCTCATGCTAGTCTGTGGATGAAAATATAAAAGAGTTATGATTTTTAGAAGTCGAGGAGGAAAAAATGAAAACGTAAAAATTTAATTGTCTGAGTCCTTAAGGCCAAAATGGGCTGAGTCCTTAAGGGGTTAAAGCTCCAGCGCAGGCATGCCCTAGGGGATGGGGACACGTGCGCCAGAGCAGAGAGGCAGAGGCGGGGGCAAGAGAAACACCCGATGAGGGACAGACTGGGGCTCGCATGCAGGTGCGTCCCACGATGAGAGTCCCAGCCCCGTCGGCAGAAGCAGGTAACATGACCATGCGCTCACGGCCAGCTTGTGCGGCCGGAGTGCATAACATAACAATAGTTATATAATTTAAACTATATGGTCATCATTTAAACTATGTAAGATTGTATGCAAATTCGGGTGAAAAGCAAAGTTTCCAACGAGAAATCTAAATGTTCAGTGAAGATCTGTTTCATTTGCTTGGGCCATTTTCTAGAAATAGTCCATATATTCAATGGGTGACAACAACAGATCTTGTGAGATACTTGGTACCACCTTCTGTCCCTTTTGATGGTGCCCTTAGATTTGGCAGCTGCCACGTTCAACCAAAACTATGCCCACATGTAATGATCAATGGTTGTGGAATATTGCTGTGATTATTAGCAGCATTGTACATCCATTGGCTGCCGCATGTGAGGGTAGTTGCAACCTATAGAACATTCATTTTGTTCTCTCCCTGCTCGGACACCTGTCTGATTTCTGCAAGCAGTATATAATGAATCAAAGAGAAATAAATTGGTCCGTATATATATGGAAGAAAAAAAAAAACTATTAACAATATGATTTGGGATAGTTAAGGGGTACAATTTTAAAGTTTTTCTTAAATATCCACATTACTAATGATGCTAAATCCACCTGTGCAGAAGAAAAAGTTCTCTCTGTTTATTATGTCTCCTGTCTATACGTTTTGTTTGTCTTCACTGTATGCTTATATATGTTACCTGCTCTGTCGGACGAATTCAGACATTTTCCATGTACTGTTTAACCCCTTAAGGACCCGGGCTTTTTCCGTTTTTTCATTTTCAATTTTTCCTCCTTAACTTTAAAAAATCATAACTCTTAAAAATTTTCACCTAAAATTATATATAATGGCTTAATTTTTGCGTCACTAATTCTACTTTGTAATGACATTAGTCATTTTACCCAAAAATCTATGGTGAAACTGGAAAAAAAATCAATGTGCGACAAAATTGATGAAAAAACACTATTTTGTAAGTTTTGGGGGCTTCTATTTTTACGCTGTACATTTTTTGTCAAAAATGATACCTTATCTTTATTCTGTAGGTCCATACGGTTAAAATGATACCCTACTTGTATAGGTTTGAATTTGTATCACTTCCGAAAAAAATCATGAATACATGCAGGAAAATTTATACGTTTAAAATGGTCATCTTTTGACCCCTATAACTTTTTTATTTTTCTGTGTTCAGGGCGCTTTGAGGACTCATTTTTTGCGCCGTCATCTGAAGTTTTTAGCGGTACCATTTTTGTTCTGATCAGACTTTTTGATCACTTTTTATTCACTTTTTTGTGGTATAAAAAGTGATCAAAAATGCGCTATTTTGGACTTTGGAATTTTTTTGCGCGTACGCCATTGAACGAGCGGTTTAAAAAGCGGTATATTTTTATAAATCGGACATTTCCGCACGCGACGATACCACATATGTTTATTTTTATTATTATTTACATAATGTTTTTTTTATTTTTGGAAATGCCGGGTGATTTAAACTTTTATTAGGGGAAGGGATAATTGAAAGGGTTAATGATTTTTTTACACTTTTCTTATGCAACATTATAGCTCCCATAAGGGGCTATAACATTGCATTTACTGATCTTTTACACTGATTGATCCATCTCCATAGGAATGGATCAATCAGTGTTTTAGGCGATTGAATGCTCAAGCCTGGATCTCAGGCTTGAAGCATTCATTCGGCGATCGGACAGCACAGGAGAAGGTAAGAAGACCTCCTCCTGTGCTACAGCTGTTCGGGATGCCGCGATTATACCGCGGCGATCCCGAACAGCTCCCTGAGCTAGCCGGGCACTTTTACTTTCGTTTTTAGCCGCGCGGCTCAGCTTTGAGCGCGCGGCTAAAGGGTTAATAGCGCGCGGCACAGCGATCAGTGCCGCGCGCTATTAGAGGCGGGTCCCGGCTTCACTATGACGCCGGGCCCGCCGCGATATGATGCGGGGTCACCGTGTGACCCCGCGTTATATCGCAGGACCGGGACCCATGACGTATGCATACGTCATGGGTCCTTAAGAGGTTAAAATAGCCAGGCTCCCTTGACTCTTCTAATAAATCTGCACTTTCCCTAAAATATGAATGGACTTTGCCAACCCAGCTACTATCTACTTACTCACAGCTGGTGGTGGTAAACTAATATTAACTTAGTATAAAATATTGCAACAAAATCACATTGTTATAACAGCAGAAGGAGCTTGGGTAATCTGGGTGTCCCAGTACAGGACATGTCCTGTCCTATTTGTCTGGAGTCACCTCAGCCAGAGTCCCTCCATGATAATGGGCTCTCCTGAAGGGCTAATCCCTAGTCGCCTCTTAATATGTAATATTCAATGTATATACTTATATATTTAATTAATGTAGGATACCTAAGTATAGGACCTTAGAGGTCACCTGCCTTTAATTTGTGTTATGCTATAGTTTAAGGACCTTTGGGTCATGTGATATACCCAGGGTTCCATGAGTCAGGACTGACAGGTTTGGCTGACCAATGAGCTTTGTCCTGCCCTCTCAATATATAAGGGGCTGCTGCCACTAGATTGTTCTCTTAGCTTGCTCTCTTAGTTCCGGACTATCAGAGAAAGCACATCTCAGCACATTTCAGCAATTTAAGCTAGGCCTGAAGCCTTATCTTCCGCAGCCACTAAACCGTGAGTTATCCAGCTCAAAACTACTAAAATCCTGTGTGACTACTGCAACTCAATTATCTTCAAACCAGTAGGTCCTCTATACTAAAGACTGTTCTGTTATCTGCAGTTGCATAAAATATGCAGTAAAATCTATTCCAGTTTTCATCAAATATCTACTGTGGACATTCAATAATTTCTCCCTACTGTTTCTGGGACAGTTGGCGGTGTCACGATGCCGGCTGGCAGGAGGTGGATCCTCTGTGCCAGAGAGGGATTGGCGTGGACCGTGCTAGTGGACCGGTTCTAAGTCACTACTGGTATTCACCAGAGCCCGCCGCAAAGCGGGATGGTCTTGCTGCGGCGGTAGTGACCAGGTCGTATCCACTAGCAACGGCTCAACCTCTCTGACTGCTGAAGATAGGCGCGGTACAAGGGAGTAGACAGAAGCAAGGTCGGACGTAGCAGAAGGTCGGGGCAGGCAGCAAGGATCGTAGTCAGGGGCAACGGCAGGAGGTCTGGAACACAGGCTAAGAACACACAAGGGAACGCTTTCACTAGGCACAAGGGCAACAAGATCCGGCGAGGGAGTGCAGGGGAAGTGAGGTATATATAGGGAGTGCACAGGTGAACACACTAATTAGAACCACTGCGCCAATCAGCGGCGCAGTGGCCCTTTAAATCGCAGAGACCCGGCGCGCGCGCGCCCTAGGGAGCGGGGCCGCGCGCGCCGGGACAGGACCGACTGAGAGCGAGTCAGGTACGGGAGCCAGGGTGCGCATCGCGAGCGGGTGCCACCCGCATCGCGAATCGCATCCCGGCTGGAGGTGGTATCGCAGCGCACCCGGTCAGTGGATCTGACCGGGGCGCTGCAGTAGCGAGAGTGTAGCGAGCGCTCCGGGGAGGAGTGGGGACCCGGAGCGCTTGGCGTAACAGTACCCCCCCCCTTGGGTCTCCCCCTCTTCTTTGAGCCTGAGAACCTGAGGACCAGACTTTTATCTAGGATATTGTCCTCAGGTTCCCAGGATCTCTCTTCAGGACCACAGCCCTCCCAGTCAACCAGAAAAAAGGTTTTCCCTCTGACCTTTTTGGAGGCCAGTATCTCCTTTACAGGAAAGATGTCCGAAGAACCGGAGACAGGAGTGGGAGAAATAAGTTTAGGAGAGAAACGGTTGAGGATGAGTGGTTTAAGAAGAGAGACATGAAAGGCATTAGGAATACGAAGAGAAGGAGGAAGAAGAAGTTTGTAAGAGACAGGATTAATCTGGCACAAAACTTTGAAAGGACCAAGATAGCGTGGTCCCAATTTGTAGCTGGGAACACGGAAGCGGACATATTTAGCGGAGAGCCATACCTTGTCTCCGGGAGAAAAAATGGGGGGAGCTCTTCTTTTCTTATCAGCAAACTTCTTCATGCGTGATGAAGCCTGTAAGAGAGAATTTTGGGTCTCTTTCCATATGGTGGAAAGATCACGAGTTATTTCATCCACAGCGGGCAAACCAGAGGGCAAGGGAGTAGGGAGGGGGGGAAGAGGGTGACGGCCGTACACCACGAAAAATGGGGATTTGGAAGAAGATTCAGAGACTCTGAAGTTATACGAGAATTCGGCCCATGGTAGAAGATCTGCCCAGTCATCCTGGCGGGAGGAAACAAAATGCCGTAAATAATCACCCAGGACCTGGTTAATTCTTTCTACTTGCCCATTGGATTGAGGATGATAAGCAGAAGAAAAGTTTAATTTAATCTTGAGTTGTTTACAGAGAGCCCTCCAGAATTTTGACACGAATTGGACGCCTCTATCCGAGACGATCTGCGTGGGCAACCCGTGAAGACGAAAAATGTGTACAAAAAATTGTTTTGCCAACTGAGGTGCTGAAGGAAGACCAGGAAGAGGAATAAAATGTGCCATCTTGGAAAATCGATCAACGACCACCCAAACAACAGTGTTGCCACGGGATGGGGGTAAGTCTGTAATAAAGTCCATACCAATCAGAGACCAAGGCTGTTCGGGGACAGGCAGAGGGTGAGGGAGACCAGCAGGCTTCTGGCGAGGAGTCTTGTCCCGGGCACAGACAGTGCAGGCCCGCACAAAATCAACAACATCCGTCTCCAGAGTCGGCCACCAATAGAAACGAGAGATGAGTTGCACGGATTTCTTGATGCCCGCATGGCCTGCGAGATGGGAGGAGTGACCCCATTTGAGGATTCCGAGGCGTTGGCGTGAAGAGACGAAGGTCTTCCCTGGAGGAGTTTGCCTGATGGAGGCTGGAGAAGTGGAGATCAGGCAGTCAGGAGGAATGATGTGTTGCGGAGAGAGCTCTACTTCCGAGGCATCCGAGGAACGAGAGAGAGCATCGGCCCTGATGTTCTTATCGGCAGGGCGAAAGTGAATTTCAAAATTAAACCGGGCAAAGAACAGAGACCACCTGGCCTGGCGAGGATTCAGCCGTTGGGCAGACTGGAGATAGGAGAGATTCTTGTGATCGGTGTAAATAATAACTGGAAATTTTGATCCCTCCAGCAGATGCCTCCATTCCTCAAGTGCTAATTTAATGGCCAGTAGCTCTCGATCCCCGATGGAGTAGTTCCTCTCCGCCGGAGAGAAGGTCCTAGAAAAAAAACCACAGGTAACAGCATGCCCGGAAGAATTTTTTTGTAGAAGAACCGATCCAGCTCCTACTGAGGAGGCATCAACCTCCAATAGGAAGGGTTTAGATGGGTCAGGTCTGGAGAGCACGGGAGCAGAAGAAAAGGCAGACTTGAGCCGTTTAAAGGCGTCTTCCGCTTGAGGAGGCCAGGACTTAGGATTGGCATTCTTCTTGGTTAAAGCCACGATAGGAGCCACAATGGTGGAAAAATGTGGAATAAATTGTCTGTAATAATTGGCGAACCCCAAAAAACGTTGGATAGCACGGAGTCCGGAGGGGCGTGGCCAATCTAAGACGGCAAAGAGTTTGTCTGGATCCATTTGTAGTCCCTGGCCAGAGACCAAGTATCCTAGGAAAGGAAGAGATTGACATTCAAACAGATTTCTCCATTTTGGCATAAAGTTGATTGTCACGAAGTCTCTGAAGAACCATGCGGACATGCTGGCGGTGTTCTTCTAGGTTGGCAGAAAAAATCAGAATATCGTCCAGATACACAACAACACAGGAATATAAGAGATCACGAAAAATTTCATTAACAAAGTCTTGGAAGACGGCAGGGGCGTTGCACAGGCCAAAGGGCATGACCAGATACTCAAAGTGTCCATCTCTAGTGTTAAATGCCGTTTTCCATTCATCCCCCTCCCTGATGCGGATGAGATTATAAGCACCTCTTAAGTCCAGTTTGGTAAAGATGTGGGCACCTTGGAGGCGATCAAAGAGTTCAGAGATAAGAGGTAGAGGGTAGCGGTTCTTTACCGTGATTTTATTAAGACCGCGGTAGTCAATGCAAGGACGTAGGGAGCCATCTTTTTTGGACACAAAGAAAAATCCAGCTCCGGCAGGAGAGGAGGATTTGCGGATAAACCCCTTTTTTAAATTTTCCTGGATGTACTCAGACATAGCAAGAGTCTCTGGGGCGGACAGAGGATAAATTCTGCCCCGGGGTGGAGTAGTGCCCGGGAGGAGGTCAACTTGCATAGCCTCCACGGCGGGAGGCACAGGAACGGATTGCAGAGGACCAGAGGAGAGAGGAGCCGGGGAGAAAAAACGCCTCGTGCGAACAAAGTCCATATCCTGGCGGAGCTGCTGACGCCTTTCGGAAAAACGCATGTCAATGCGAGTGGCAAGATGAATGAGTTCATGTAGATTAGCAGGAATTTCTCGTGCGGCCAGAACATCTTTAATGTTGCTGGATAGGCCTTTTTTAAAGGTCGCGCAGAGGGCCTCATTATTCCAGGATAGTTCAGAAGCAAGAGTACGGAATTGTATGGCGTACTCGCCAACGGAAGAATTACCCTGGACCAGGTTCAGCAGGGCAGTCTCAGCAGAGGAGGCTCGGGCAGGTTCCTCAAAGACACTACGAATTTCCGAGAAGAAGGAGTGTACAGAGGCAGTGACGGGGTCATTGCGGTCCCAGAGCGGTGTGGCCCATGACAGAGCTTTTCCAGACAGAAGGCTGACTACGAAAGCCACCTTAGACCTTTCAGTAGGAAACTGGTCCGACATCATCTCCAAGTGCAGGGAACATTGTGAAAGAAAGCCACGGCAAAACTTAGAGTCCCCATCAAATTTATCTGGCAAGGATAGTCGTAGGCCTGAAGCGGCCACTCGCTGCGGAGGAGGTGCAGGAGCTGGCGGAGGAGATGATTGCTGAAGCTGTGGTAGTAGCTGCTGTAGTATCACGGTCAGTTGAGACAGCTGGTGGCCTTGTTGCGCTGTTGTGACTGCTGGGCGACCACTGTGGTGAGGTCAGCGACAACTGGCAGAGGTACTTCAGCGGGATCCATGGCCGGATCTACTGTCACGATGCCGGCTGGCAGGAGGTGGATCCTCTGTGCCAGAGAGGGATTGGCGTGGACCGTGCTAGTGGACCGGTTCTAAGTCACTACTGGTATTCACCAGAGCCCGCCGCAAAGCGAGATGGTCTTGCTGCGGCGGTAGTGACCAGGTCGTATCCACTAGCAACGGCTCAACCTCTCTGACTGCTGAAGATAGGCGCGGTACAAGGGAGTAGACAGAAGCAAGGTCGGACGTAGCAGAAGGTCGGGGCAGGCAGCAAGGATCGTAGTCAGGGGCAACGGCAGGAGGTCTGGAACACAGGCTAGGAACACACAAGGGAACGCTTTCACTAGGCACAAGGGCAACAAGATCCGGCGAGGGAGTGCAGGGGAAGTGAGGTATATATAGGGAGTGCACAGGTGAACACACTAATTAGAACCACTGCGCCAATCAGCGGCGCAGTGGCCCTTTAAATCGCAGAGACCCGGCGCGCGCGCGCCCTAGGGAGAGGGGCCGCGCGCGCCGGGACAGGACCGACGGAGAGCGAGTCAGGTACGGGAGCCGGGGTGCGCATCGCGAGCGGGCGCCACCCGCATCGCGAATCGCATCCCGGCTGGAGGTGGTATCGCAGCGCACCCGGTCAGTGGATCTGACCGGGGCGCTGCAGTAGCGAGAGTGTAGCGAGCGCTCCGGGGAGGAGCGGGGACCCGGAGCGCTTGGCGTAACAGGCGGTAGGACCATTAATCTAAGGAAACCTCATCTTGGCGTCACGACAACATAGGGTTAATACCAGCATACCCTACACTATTACCTGCACCACCTAGTCACCACAAATCTAATAGGACATTTTGCTCTTATAGCACAGTAAACACCTGCTCATTCTTGTCATTGGTTCCCCTCAGTCTTAGTCACTCTAACTGATAAAAACTCTCTAGGATTTTAGCTTATTCATATTTGGATAGGGGATGTCTAAGGGCGGAATACCCTTTTAAGCTAATCAGAGAAAAATATCCTGTTCAGGACCCAGCAGAATATCCTTCTAAGGCTGGGTTCACACCACGTTTTGTCCATACGGGATCGGATCCAGCTGGGGAATGGGAGAACTGGGCACTCCCATATTCCAGCCGGCCCCATCTCATTCATTTGAATGAGCCAACCAGTGTCACATAGTGACTCAGGTCGGCTCCTTTTCATCCCGTCCCCAGTTTTGTAACGGGACCGAAAAACATAGTATACCACGGTTTTAGGTCCGGTCACAAAACCAGATATGGGGCAAAGATGAGCCGACCAGAGTCACAATCTGACTCCAGTCGGCTCATTCAAATGAATGAGATGGGGGCCAAGTCTGGCTGGGATACGGGAGCATCCGGTTCTCCCATCCCCTAGCTGGATTTAGTCCCCGTATGGACAAAATGTGGTGTGAACCCAGCTTAAAGTGAATGAGAAGCTGCGGGGGCCTGGCAGCCCTAGACTGCAAATGTAATGTGATTGCAGCCTAAGGCTAGGGTTCCACACAGCTTTATGTTTTAAGGTTTTTATAATTATTATTTTTTTTTAACAGAGAAAACACCTGATAAAAAAGCCCAAAAAACAGTCACTGTTTTTTCCATTATTATTTTCAGATGTTTTTTCTTTTACCATTACCATCATTTTTTTTTAAACCTTTTTGGCAGTTTTTCATGCTTTTGGGGTACCACTCCATGGATCAGATGCAGATGCCTGGGCCATAGAGTGTAAGGAGGTAAGTAGTGAAGCATAGCAGTCCTATAGTCACATAGTGCTCCGCTACATACTGTACAGGAACCCAGACTTCCATCACTTTTAATTGACAAAAGTCCCTGCTATAAGTGGGCTAAGCTGTGCTAATAGTTATAAAGCCATGGGTACATTGTAAACCTCCTGTCCAGCCAAAAAAAGTTAAATAGAGATGTTGAGAACATACATCTTCATAGATCTTTAATGTTCTGTCCCACATCACTCCCCTTGCTGAGCTATGGGCTCTGCACTAGCCCAGTGGGGAAGGAGTTAACTAGTGATGCAGAGCACTGTTAGTTAACTGCTTGGGAGCTATACAGGATGCAGCCATCTATATAGATGACTGTATATGGTTAGGAGATGCCCTCTTACTCATCCTGATTTCTGTCTGTCATTTTGTTCTGTAGCTCCACCTCTAGTGTTTGTCACTAGAGACAGGACGGCAAAAGAAGATGACACACATGAAATAGGAGTGTGAAAGAAAGGTTTATTTCTACTTTCTGTGAACTCTTTCTTGTCATTTTTGTCAAAAGTTCAGCAAATTATGTTCAATCAAAATAGGCAGACAATAATACATTTTTGCATTGTCAGGTAGGGATAGTGAGACAATTCTGGAAAGGTTCTGTCATTCATTGTGGGAACATCACTGGTTGGTGACTGGTTTGCACCTTTAATTTATTTAGCAGTTTATTTTGTTCCCTCACCAACTGGAGACTGATGTTCCTGCATTGTAACCGCTATAAGCGTACAGAGATTGGTCGAACAGATGCTGCTGACCCAACCCATTGTTCTAAGTCTCTCACTGGTGTTTTTACTCCCATTGTCTGGTAAGGGCAATTTATTTAGCACCTTTGGCGTACTCATCAAGACAATACCCCACTAGGGGCTTGTAATTTCTTGTTTGGTCTCGCACTGTCATTCATTGTCACACCACTGCTTTTCCATTACAGTTCATGCAAATTTGGAGAATGGCAAATTTAAAGTAAAAAAAAAAAAAAAAAAGAAAGATCTTATTCAATGCTTCAAGATAAATGAATGAGAACAACAAAAAAAAAATTCAGTTACAGATTAAACCATAAATAACATTGTAATGAAATAACACAAACAAGCCTAAGGAAAAACAAAACACATTTGGTAACTAATAAAACAAAAGTGTCAAAATTCCCACCAGTATATACTGTAAGTGGGGGTACTTATATAAAACAAGCTTGAAAAGAATGTTAATGGCTGTCTGCCCTGTTCGAGTGCCAGATGATACTGTGTTACAAGTAACAAATGCTCACACATCAGTTCAGAGTTGTATATTATGTCGCAAAACAATAAAACATGCTCTATGTAAACCCATCCTAAGATTACTTACTGAACTTCTTATGGGCACAACTGAGTGGTTTATCACAAAATAAACACCAATTACCTTTGCTGCCCCTTTAAGCATTACTGTCATTTAAAAAATAACTTGTATCATATCACGTAGACTCGGTTCTGGGACTTCCACTGATCTCTAGATACAGCCTGGAAAAGCTTGCAGCACATCACGCCCCGACTCGGCAGTGATCTTAATAAAGGAGACGGACTCCATAGCCTTATAATGTAGATTGTCTCCTGCATTTAGTGAAGCGTGCTGCCTCATAGTTCTACAGCTTTATCTACAGATCAGTTGGGGTCTCAATATCTAGACCTCAACGAATCAAAACTTTTGACTTGTCTGTGTGATATGTCAAAAGTCTTTATAGCCATTAACCTATATGTTATATCCTGTAAATAGGATGAGACTGCTACTTTTGCATCCAGTTTATTAAGGACCTTGATCTCCTATGAATCCAATACCTAATGCTAATTAGAAGAAAAAAAAGTGTACTCAGTGTACTGAGCCCTGCTTGTCCTCAGTGCACAGAGCCCTGCTTGTCCTCAGTGCACAGAGCCCTGCTTGTCCTCAGTGCACAGAGCCCTGCTTGTCCTCAGTGCACAGAGCCCTGCTTGTCCTCAGTGTACAGAGCCCTGCTTGTCCTCAGTGTACAGAGCCCTGCTTGTCCTCAGTGCACAGGGCCTTGCTTGTCCTCAGTGTACAGGGCCCTGCTTGTCCTCAGTGTACAGAGCCCTGCTTGTCCTCAGTGTACAGAGCCCTCCTTGTCCTCAGTGTACAGAGCCCTGCTTGTCCTCAGTGTACAGAGCCCTGCTTGTCCTCAGTGCACAGAGCCCTGCTTGTCCTCAGTGCACAGAGCCCTGCTTGTCCTCAGTGCACAGAGCCCTGCTTGTCCTCAGTGCACAGAGCCCTGCTTGTCCTCAGTGCACAGAGCCTTGCTTGTCCTCAGTGTACAGAGCCCTGCTTGTCCTCAGTGTACAGAGCCCTGCTTGTCCTCAGTGTACAGAGCCCTGCTTGTCCACCTACACTTCCTGTATTTGGACTCCTCACAGAGACACACAGGCAATATCTGCAGGGGCAAAAATATACACAATTTTTAACAAATGTATATTACAACTATACATATGTTATTTTCTACATTATATAAAAAGTTTTTTCTAATGACAGGTACACTTTAAATAAATACAACTAATGTTAGTCACAGAAATTCTGCAACATATCTGACGTGTGTGAATATATAAGTAATAAAGATACAATACAAAACTGATGCTGAATGAGAAAACACAACAATGACCTCATGCCTGAAAGTAAATGTGAAAGGGACATGACATGAGGAGTGTACAAACTCCCCAGTACTGTGAGTAAATAGGGATTGTTCTCCTGTACTGTAGATTATGTCACTGGTGAAAGCATTGTGTAATCCTGCCCTGCACGGTATGTGGTGAAAGGCATGTGCATAGTGGGAATGTCTCCTAGGAAATCCACTGCGCAAACAAACCTGTAGTACAATGAAGGGTCTCATAAACCATAGTGTTAACGTATACCATGGCTTGCAGCCTGTGAGGAATCTTCAGGACGGAGTACTACACCCTGAAATATACACCATGAATAGCACTTGAAATGTCTACTGCATACCATACTAAACCAGGGGCTAACGAAAACAAACTAAAAATGTACCCGACTGTGCTGGATTTCTCCTAGGCTTGATAACAGTAATGAGCCTACTTTACATTTGTTGTATATCAGTCTTTAATTCAGGGTTTCCCATTAATAATATGTATTACTAGACAATTTTGCTTAGGATACATTCACACCACGTTTTTGCAATACAGTTCCCGTATACGTTTTCAATGTGAAAACCGTACAGAACCGTATTTAAAACCGTATGCACTGACTCTCCGTTGAAAACCGTATGCCAAAAGATGCATCAGGTTGTGTCCGTTTTGCATCCTGTACGGTTTTGTCAGTTTTTTTTTCACGTACCCAAAACTGTAGTCTAGCACGGTTTTTGGTCCGGGTGAAAAACTGTATTAAACCGTTTACGTTTTTTTTTTTTAACATGGGAGTCAATGAGAATCGTACAGAACTGTATGTGCATATGGTTCCATACGGTTTTCACCATATGGTTTTTGAGTTTGCACAGTTTTTTTTCTTGGAATTTCAATCAAACAAGTGAAACTTTATTCAAAATGGAGTGAAAAGTTAAAAACTTATACTTTTTTTCTTAAAAAACGGATGCAACCGGACATCATTTTTCAAACCGTATATGGTTTGTACACACGTTTTGATACAGTTTTGTCAGGTTTTGAGGAATCAGTTTTTCATCAAAAACCGGATACGGGAACTGTATTGCAAAAACGTGGTGTGAATGCACCTTTACTTCTACATGTGTTGGACTGGAATACTCACTAATAAAATATGCGACAAAATTTGTCCTATATTGGACTGGCAAGAAATTACCTAATAGTCTTCAACTGAAATGGCGGAGATCTGCAGTAGCGGTTATAGACAGTAGATTGCCAGTATTTGGTCTGTAGTGTATGGTATTCTGAGACTGTAGGGCAGTGTTTTCCAGTGTGCCTCCAGCTGTTGCAAAACTACAACTCCCAGCATGCCCGGACAGCCGAAGGCTGTCCGGGCATGCTGGGAGTTGTAGTTTTGCAACAGCTGGAGGCACACTGTTTGAAAAACACCACTGTATCGGGTAAAGTAGTGAGGCATATAGCTGAACTCCTTTCCAAGAAGCCATACAGAAATATATATGGAGCTAAAAATACTTAAAGGGGTACTCCAGTGGAAAACATTTTTTTTTTTAAATCAACTGGTGCCAGAAAGTTATACAGATTTGTAAATGACTCCTATATATCAATCTTAATCTTTCCAGTACTTATTAGCTGCTGTATACTACAAAGGAAGTTCTTTTCTTTTTGAATTTCTTTTCTGTCTGACCACAGTCAGGAACTGTTCAGAGTAGGAGCACATCCCCATAGCAAACCTCTTCTGCTCCGGACAGTTCCTGACATGGACAGAGGTGTCAGCAGAGAGCACTGTGGTCAGACAGAAAAGAGACCTCCAGAAAGAAAAGAACTTCCTGTGGAGCACGCAGCAGCTGATAAGTACTGGAAGGATAAAGAAGTCATTTACAAATCTGTTTAACTTTCTGTCACCGGTTGATTTGAAAAAAATTATTTTTCACCCGAGTACCCTTTAATCATTCTGACCTAATAGGTGCCGGATGATCAAATATTCGGGATTATTGGACTGTCAACATTTCAGTCACATTGGGTCCTGCTTCTCTGCTATATGAAGAGGGGGTCTGATTTATTTTTGTACCTTATAATGTACTCTGCACTGTGTAGAAAAATGTATATCAAGCCTTACAGATTGTCTGCCAAGAGCGAATGATATGGCCACCCAACTGCTCCAATGAAGCTGCAAGGCTTTCAATGCAAACATTCCAACATTCAATGTCTCAAGGAGCACTTATAGATAGTGTCAGCCTTAAAGTGAATGGGAAGGATGTGCTGGGAGCACTGCATGACATTGAGGCACAGGACAACACCCTGTACAATACTGTAACTTAAATCTGCAGTAGAAATGTGGTATTGCATAGCACCTAGAATAGGTGACTGGGAGCAGATTTATCCCCATAGAGGGGCCAAGTGTTCATATCAGGTGGCAACTAGTTTACAGATTACATTGTTTACATAGCTGCGGGGGATGCAGAAACATCTGGGCTCTGGTACTTACCTGGTAGACCAAATGGAAAGACTGCCTCATGTGGATATGCTATAAATACCTCATAGATGCAGGTCTCACCCCTAGGAATACTCTTTAAAGGGGTAGTCCAGTGGTGAAAAACTTATCCCCTATCCTAAGGATAGGGGATAAGTTTGAGATCGCGGGGGTCCGACCACTGGGGCCCCCTGCTATCTCTCTGTACAGGGCCCCGGCTCTCCGGCCTGATAGCGGGTGTCGACCCCCGCAAGAAGCGGCAGACGACACGCCCCCTCATTACAACTCTATGGCAGAGCCGGAGATTGCAGAAGGCAGCGCTTCGGCTCTGCCATAGAGTTGTATTGAGGGGGCGTGTCGGCCGCCGCTTCGTGCGGAGGTCGACACGCCCCCTTCCCGTGGGCTGTCGGGGCTCCGTACAGGAGATCACAGGGGGCCCCAGCAGTCGGACCCCCCGCGATCTGCAACTTATCCCCTATCCTTAAGATAGGGGATAAGTTGTTCACCACTGAGTCACCACTGGACTACTCCTTTAAGGGTGCATTCACACGGGCGCAGCAGCGGATCCGCTGACAAAGGCCCCTAGAGTGCTGCCCTCTTTGTGCCTGCTAATAGCGGCAATCCGCCACCACCAGCAGACACACTGCGATGTGCGAGTTGCCCTGCAGTGTACTCGCACACATCGCGGCCTCTTTCTGTGTAGCTCAGGGAGCCGGGGGAGCGGCCGCGATGTGCAGGATGTGCGGATACACTGCGACTCGCACTTCACAGTGTGTTTGCTGGTAGTGGCGGATTGCCGCTATTAGCAGGCACAAAGAGGGAAGCACTTAAGGGGCCTTTGTCATCGGATCCGCAGCTGCGGATCCGCTGACAAATATGCCCGTGTGAATGCACCCTAAGGGTACGTTCAGATGGGGAAGATTACCTGCTGAATTTCAGCAGCATACCTGCTGTGGAAAATCCGCAGCGGATTTTGCTACCATTGACTTCAATGGGTCAGCAGAAAATCCGCAATAAAGGCAGATTTGCAGATTATCCTTCGGACAATGGTAGCAAAAGGGATGCCCTAAACTGTGGCCCCAACTTGGTGACAGACCCTATGCTGAGTAAAGGGATACTCCACTGGAAAACATTTGTTTGTTTTTATAATCAATTTGTGCCAGAAAGTTAAACAGATGTGTAAATTACTTCTATTTAAAAATCTTAATCCTTCCAGTACTTATCAACTGCTGTATGCTCCACAAGAAATTCTTTTTATTTAATTTTTTTTTAATTTCCTTTCTGTCTGACCACAGTGCTCTCTGCTGACACCTCTGTCTATTTTAGGAACTATCTAGAGTAGGAGAAAATCCTCATAGCAAACCTATACTGCTCTGGACAGTTCCTGACATGGACAGAGGTGTCAGCAGAGAGCACTGTGGTCAGACAGAAAGGAAATTCAAAAAGAAAATAACTTCCTGTGGAGAATATAATAGCTGAAAAGTACTGGAAGGGCTAAATAGATTTTTAAATAGAAGTAATTTGCAAATTTGTTTAACTTTCTGGCACCAGTTGATTTAAAAAAATATATATAATAATTTCCAGCGGAGCAACCCTTTAAGTGTATGAAGAAGAAAAGAACAGACACTGTCAACAGACTGGGTCAAAACCAAACTATCCTGACAAAGTCCAAATCAGAAACCAAACAGCAACTTAGAGTCAGGCTGGGGTCAGAACCAAAGGACAACATTAGAACTCAATCAGAATCCAGGAACAACACCTGAGGTTCAGCCGGGTCACACCAAGAGGTCACCAGAGGTGTAACTTGGAAATGCAGGGCCCCAGTGCAAAATCTGTATCAGGGGCCCCAACTATAATGCTTTATTTATAGTACCTGCCTCCTTATATAAGAAATAGAAACCTTATGGGCAAGCGCACCCTCTGCACTCCCCTGGAGATCCAAATCACAATCCAAGTAGCAGTGGTCAGAATGAGGTAGGTAGGTAGTCAGAAAACCAGGAAAAACACTGAAGATAAAGGTAAGGTGACAATCCACAGGGGCCTGTGGCCAGAAGGTGCCCCTTTAAATGTGCTGGGTGCCGTCCCTGATTGGCCTGCCATCCCCATTCTGCCTTCACCAGGGCTGGTCATCAGGGCAATGCTACCCTAATCCTGACAGTGCTGAAGACCAGCCAAGATTGTAAAGATCACCACCAGGATACTATATTTTAAATCAATAGATATGTAAACTTGTCTTTTTTTTATAGTATATTTATTACAAATTTTAAAAACCCTTCAATCACATAAAAGAGATTTGCCATCATTTTATTTCTCACAAGATTGTATTTTTTCTTCAGCTGGCTATGTATGTCACAATAGACTTCGGAGTAAACAATGACAATTGTCTGTAGACACCTGCTTTACCATTGTGTACAGTGTTTTGGTGACATCTGTTCCTTTTCTCCTCCAACATTTGTAGTAGAAATGGTTAGGGTTTTTGTTCTTGTGACATTATACAGTGATCCCTCAACTTACAATGGCCTCAACATACAATAGTTTCATCAGACAGTGGTATTTTCTGGACCATTGTAACCAGGGCTCAAGTCCTTAAAGGGGTAGTCCAGTGGTGAAAAACTTATCCCCTATCCTAAGGATAGGGGATAAGTTTGAGATCGCGGGGGGTCCGACCTCTGGGGCCCCCTGCGATCTCTCTGTACGGGGCCCCGGCTCTCCGCCGAGATAGCGGGTGTCGACCCCCACACGAGGCGGCGGCCGACACGCCCCCTCAATACATCTCAATGGCAGAGCCGGAGATTGCCGAAGGCAGCGCTTCGGCTCTGCCATAGAGTTGTATTGAGGGGGCGTGTCGGCCGCCGCTTCGTGCGGAGGTCGACACGCCCCCTTCCCGCGGGCTGTCGGGGCTCCGTACAGGAGATCACGGGGGGCCCCAGGGGTCGGACCCCCCGCGATCTGCAACTTATCCCCTATCCTTAAGATAGGGGATAAGTTGTAAACCACTGAATCACCACTGGACTACTCCTTTAAGGAACGGCGTTCCTTTGCTTTTTCCAGAGGAGGAACACTGTCCCTGTTACATTAGTCCTGCAGGACTGACCTCTGAATTATTCTTACCCTCCCTCCTTCTCCTCCCCCAGCCCGGACTGCTAGATGCTGGAGGTGTAGGACCTGTGAAGATGTCACCATCACATGTTGGGGGCGGAGCTAAGCTGTGGAGGAGAGGAAAGATCATGGTTGAAGGACCTGTGTGATGCTGTGGAGGAGGCGGGGCTGAGCTGGAGGAGACATGTCACCCCCAGTAAGGTAATTACATGGAAGGAGATTTGTTACAATGTGTCGCCACAGTAGTAAGGAGATTACATGTGGAGGAGGTTCATTACATTGTGTCACCCCAGTAGTAAGGAGATTACATGTGGAGGAGGTTCATTACATTGTGTCACCCCAGTAATAAGGAGATTACATGATGAGGAGGTTTGTTACTGTGTGTTACCCCCAGTAGTAAGGAGATTACATGAAGAGGAGGTTTGTTACAGTGTGTCACCCCAGTAGTAAGGAGATTACATGACGAGGAGGTTTGTTACAAGGTGTCACCCCAGTAATAAGGAGATTACATGAGGAGGTGGTTCGTTACAATGTGTCACCACAGTAGTAAGGAGATTACATGAGGAGGAGGTTCGTTACTGTGTGTCACCCCAGTAGTAATGAGATTAAATGAGGAGGAGGAGGTTTGTTAAAGTGTGTCACCCTAATAATGAGATTACATGAGGAGGGGGTTTGTTACAGTGTGTCACCCTAGTAAGGTAATTACATAGAAGGAGATTTGTTACAGTGTGTCACCACAGTAGTAAGGAGATTACATGAGGAGGAGGTTCGTTACAGTGTGTCACCCCAGTAGTAATGAGATTACATGAGGAGGAGGAGGTTTGTTACAGTGTGTCACCCTAGTAAGGTAATTACATAGAAGGAGATTTGTTACAGTGTGTCACCACAGTAGTAAGGAGATTACATGAGGGGGGGGGGGCTTGTTACAGTGTGTCACCACAGTAGTAATGAGATTATATGAGGAGGAGGTTTGTTACAGTGTGTCACCCCAGTAGTAAAGAGATTACATGAGAAGGAGCATTGTTACAGTGTCACCCCAGTAGTAAGGAGATTACATGACAAGGAACATTGTTACAGTGTGTCACCCCAGTAGTAAGGAGATTACATGAGAAGGAGCATTGTTACATTGTGTCACCCCAGTAGTAAGGAGATTACATGACAAGTAACATTGTTACAGTGTGTCACCCCAGTAGTAAGGAGATTACATGAGAAGGAGCATTGTTACATTGTGTCACCCCAGTAGTAAGGAGATTACATGAGAAGGAGGTTTGTTACAGTGTGTCACCCCAGTAGTAAGGTGATAACATGAGGAGAATTGTTACAGTGTCACCCCAGTAGTAAGGAGATTACATGAGAAGGAGCATTGTTACAGTGTGTTGCCCCAGTAGTAAGGAGATTACATGAGAAGGAGCATTGTTACAGTGTGTCACCCAGTAGTAAGGAGATTACATGAGGAGGGGTTTGTTACAGTGTGTCACCCCAGTAGTAAGGAGAGAGATTACATGAGGAGGAGGTTTGTTACAGTGTGTTAACCCAGTAGTAAGGAGATTACATGACGAGGAGGTTTGTTACAGTGTGTCACCCTAGTAATTACATGAAAGGAGATTTGTTACAGTGTGTCACCCCAGTAGTAAGGAGATTACATGAGGCATGGGCTTGTTACAGTGTGTCACCCCAGTAGTAATGAGATTACATGAGGAGGAGGTTTGTTACAGTGTGTCACCCCAGTAGTAAGGAGATTACATGGAAGGAGCATTGTTACAATGCGTCACCCCAGTAGTAAGGAGATTACATGAGGAGGAGGTTTGTTACAGTGTGTCACCCTAATAATGAGATTACATGAGGAGGGGGTTTGTTACAGTGTGTCACCCTAGTAAGGTAATTACATAGAAGGAGATTTGTTACAGTGTGTCACCACAGTAGTAAGGAGATTACATGAGGAGGAGGTTCGTTACAGTGTGTCACCCCAGTAGTAATGAGATTACATGAGGAGGAGGTTTGTTACAGTGTGTCACCCTAGTAAGGTAATTACATAGAAGGAGATTTGTTACAGTGTGTCACCACAGTAGTAAGGAGATTACATGAGGGGGGGGGCTTGTTACAGTGTGTCACCACAGTAGTAATGAGATTACATGAGGAGGAGGTTTGTTACAGTGTGTCACCCCAGTAGTAAAGAGATTACATGAGAAGGAGCATTGTTACAGTGTCACCCCAGTAGTAAGGAGATTACATGACAAGGAACATTGTTACAGTGTGTCACCCCAGTAGTAAGGAGATTACATGAGAAGGAGCATTGTTACATTGTGTCACCCCAGTAGTAAGGAGATTACATGACAAGTAACATTGTTACAGTGTGTCACCCCAGTAGTAAGGAGATTACATGAGAAGGAGCATTGTTACATTGTGTCACCCCAGTAGTAAGGAGATTACATGAGAAGGAGGTTTGTTACAGTGTGTCACCCCAGTAGTAAGGTGATAACATGAGGAGAATTGTTACAGTGTCACCCCAGTAGTAAGGAGATTACATGAGAAGGAGCATTGTTACAGTGTGTCGCCCCAGTAGTAAGGAGATTACATGAGAAGGAGCATTGTTACAGTGTGTCACCCAGTAGTAAGGAGATTACATGAGGAGGGGTTTGTTGCAGTGTGTCACCCCAGTAGTAAGGAGAGAGATTACATGAGGAGGAGGTTTGTTACAGTGTGTTAACCCAGTAGTAAGGAGATTACATGAAAGGAGATTTGTTACAGTGTGTCACCCCAGTAGTAAGGAGATTACATGAGGCATGGGCTTGTTACAGTGTGTCACCCCAGTAGTAATGAGATTACATGAGGAGGAGGTTTGTTACAGTGTGTCACCCCAGTAGTAAGGAGATTACATGGAAGGAGCATTGTTACAATGCGTCACCCCAGTAGTAAGGAGATTACATGAGGAGGAGGTTTGTTACAGTGTGTCACACCAGTAGTAAGGAGATTACATGAGGAGGAGGTTTGTTGCAGTGTGTCACCCCAGTAGTAAGGAGATTACATGAGGAGGAGGTTTGTTACAGTGTGTCACCCAGTAGTAAGGAGATTACATGAGGAGGGGGTTTGTTACAGTGTGTCACCCCAGTAGTAAGGAGATCACATGAGGAGGAGGTTTGTTACAGTGTGTAAACCCAGTAGTAAGGAGATTACATGACGAGGAGGTTTGTTACAGTGTGTCACCCTAGTAAAGTAATTACATGGAAGGAGATTTGTTACAGTGTGTCACCACAGTAGTAAGGAGATTACATGAGGAGGGGGCTTGTTACAGTGTGTCACCCTAGTAAGGTAATTACATGGAAGGAGATTTGTTACAGTGTGTCACCCCAGTAGTAATGAGATTACATGAGGAGAAGGTTTGTTACAGTGTGTCACCCCAGTAGTAAAGAGATTACATGAGAAGGAGCATTGTTACAGTGTGTCACCACAGTAGTAAGGAGATTACATGAGGAGGGGGTTTGTTACAGTGTGTCACCCTAGTAAGGTAATTACATGGAAGGAGATTTGTTACAGTGTGTCACCCCAGTAGTAATGAGATTACATGAGGAGGAGGTTTGTTACAGTGTGTCACCCCAGTAGTAAAGAGATTACGTGAGAAGGAGCATTGTTACAGTGTCACCCCAGTAGTAAGGAGATTACATGAGAAGCATTGTTACAGTGTGTCACCCCAGTAGTAAGGAGATTACATGAGGAGGAGGTTTGTTGCAGTGTGTCACCCCAGTAGTAAGGTGATTACATGAGAAGGAGCATTGTTACAGTGTGTCACCCCAGTAGTAAGGTGATTACACGAGGATTAGGTTTGTTACAGTGTATCACTCTTATACTCCGGAGGCAGCTGTATGCCTGTGGCCTGTGAGAATCCTGGAACTGTGCAAGATGTCAAGTTTTAGCTTGGACATTTTCTTTTGTTTTTTTTTGCGCAAACTGGGGGGGGGGGGGGGGGGGTGTATTAGAAATCTTGGGTAAGTTCCCACCCTTTTTTTTTCCCGGACATAGCCCCTGATTGTAACTTGAAACCAGACTCAACATACAATACTACAGACAGTCCAGATCTGCCAAACGTGTCAATGGCTGGAAGAACTGACCAATTAGAATGGGCATTCACTGGTAAAACACTTGCATTACTGAAGTGTATGCACTGACTGGTGTCTGGTAGCGCCCCCCACAGTACAGGGAGGTATTACATGTTCTGTACTACTCTTTACCTGTGCAGGGTTAGCTGCTCCAGGTGAGGGCGACTCCATGTTACTTTTTTAGGACACTGTGTTCTGTACAGGACCCTGAAGAAGCTCCTGTCCTCTTCATAGACCAGCTGGGAGTTGTAGTTTTGCAACAGCTGGAGGCACCCTGGTTGGGAAACGCTGACATAGACAGTGATTTACAGCTCCCAGCAGATCTTTCTTACTTTTATATGTAAGGACTTGCTTTATCTATATTAGTTATCTACTTATTTTTGTTTAATCCTCACTTTTTCCTATTTTTTGGATGACATTTTGGTGGCTTCAGAACCAATTACCAGGTTTTCATAGAGTTATGGTCTCAACATACAATGGTTTCAACATACAATGGTTTCAACATGGTCATCCTGGAACCGATTAATATTGTAACTTGAGGGACCACTGTACACTACAAGTGCACTGCACTTGATTTTCACTAAAATGACTTAAAGGGGTACTCCCATGGAAAACTTTTTTTTTTTAAATCAACTGGTGCCAGAAAGTTAAACAGATTTGTAACTCACTTCTCTAAAAAAAAAAATCTTAATCCTTCCAGTACTTTTTAGTGGCTGTATACTAAAGAGAAATCCAAAAAAGAAATGCATTTCCTCTGATGTCATGACCACAGTGCTCTCTGCTGACCTCTGCTGTCCATTTTGTGAACTGTCCAGAGCAGCATATATTTGCTATCGGGATTTCCTCCTGCTCTGGACAGTTCCTAAAATGGACAGCAAAGATCTTAAATTTGTGGTACAATTTTGGTGCATGTTGTCACATGTTAAAGGGGTATCTGGGAATGTCAGCCCATACCCTAGCCACGGGATAGGGGATAAGTGTCTAATGCTCGGGGTCTGACCAATGGGACTCCCTGCGATTTCCTGTCCTTGCAGTGTTCCCAGCTTCTGAAACAAGTGGAAGTGATGGCCCGCTCAGCCAATCACTGGATGAGACAGGGGTCCCATCTCCTGAACATAGGGGATAAGCTGACTTTCCCAGAGTACCCCTTTAAAGGGGTACTCCGGCCCTGAGACATCTTATCCCCTATCCATCTTATAGAGACATCTTATCCCCTATCTCACCATGGGGGTCCCGCCACTGGGGATCCCCGCAATCTTGTATTCGGCACCCACCTGTTTGAGCTGCACGCCATGGTGCCAGCTCACAAACAGCCGGGTGGCGACCACGGGGCCGGAGTATCGTGACGTCACGACCCCGCCCACCGTGTGACGTCAACCCCCGCCCCCACTATGCAAGTCTATGGGAGGGGGCGTGATGGCCATAGACTTGCATAGCGGAGGGTGACGTCACATGGGGGCGGAGTCGTGACATCATGATACTCCTGCCCCGTGGTCGCCATCCGGCTGTTTGTGAGCTGGCACCGCGGCGTGCAGCTCAAACAGGTGGGTGCCGGATACAAGATTGTGGGGGTACCCAGTGGCAGGACCCCCGCGGTGAGACATCTTATCCCCTATCCTTTGGATAGGGGATAAGATGTCTCAGGGCCGGAGTACCCCTTTAAGCCCTGGACAAAGCTAGAAAAGTGTCTAAAATTCATAATAAATGTCAGGCATAGCATGTAGCAGTTTTTTTTTTATTTTTTATTCTTTTAAATTGTGGAAGAATTCTGGTGCATTTTCAACAGTAACTCTGCCCCAATGTGTGTATTCACTCTTAGGGCCTTCTCACACAATGGTAATTCCACCTGGAATTTCCATGAGGAAAATCTGAACGGATTCCGCTTGCAGCAGCCTCCCTTTAATTTCAATGGGATTCTGCTGCACAGTTCACACTGCAGAATTTCTGCTGTGCAAATTATGGAATACGGAGAATGAATCATTCTATTGGCGGAAATCAGAAAAGGCATCAATGTGACTTGTAAGATCTCTTAGGATCGCCCTAATTCCGTATAAACTCTGTTGGACTCAGTATATGCCAGTATAGTCTCTTCTGGCCCAAAGGATGTGATCTTTTTGAAATATTGGATTTGTATGGAATAAAAAATAAATAAAAAAATAAAGAATCGCCATTGCAAAACATTTTTTTGTTGTCATTTGGCAAAGTATGATCCCTTATAAAGTTTATCTCAAGAGTAAAAGTTGTCCCCTATTCACAGGATAGGACACAGCTAGCCTAGGATGGGGGGTGCAACAGCTTAGACCCCCAACTCATGACAAGAATGGAGATGACCTCCAACATAGAAGAGCATTGTACTTTGCTATTTCCTGAAATCTCATAGGCAGTGAATGGAGCAGTGGCCAAGCATGCACACTGGGATCGGTGGGGGCATCACTGGGATTGGTGGGGGTCCCAGCAGTGTGGGTAAAGAAATCCCGCCACTCACAAATGATGCTAAATCACCTTGGGTGTTTATTCACACATAAAGAAAAGGAGTTGCGACTCTGCGAGTCGCAACTCCTTTTCTTTATGTGTGAATAAACACCCAAGGTTATTTAGCTTCATTTGTGAGTGGCGGGATTTCTTTACGCACCCTGCTGATTATCTGTCGGCGGGCACCACACCACTATGACGAGTGCCGACTCTCTGCTACCTCTATTGGGTCCCAGCAGTCGCCCCCCACTGATCATGTGAGGCTGTTTATAGGGAATCTCTTATAATATTGGGATAACTCCCTTAAAGGAGAACTCTAACAAATAAATTTACGTGTTAGGTACCAATAGCAGGCCCGGAGGACGGAGAGCAATTCTAGCAGCATTGGGGGAGCGGAGGAAGGTAAGTGAAGGTTTATTAGTTTAGTTGTGCAAGCCCGGGCATAATGGTGAAATAATGGCCGGAGTTCTCCTTTAAGAGCGCATGTACTTTTCCATGGAGACATAACAGAGGTCTTCATGCATATGTATTTTTCCATCGATCATGATAACGGAGGTCTACAGCCTCCAGACTGAACAGGGTAGCAGAGCGCATGCCCGGCCACTGCTCCATTCACTGCCTATAGGATTTGAGAATAGCCAAGTTCAGAGGTCATCCCTGGTCTGGTGATTGGTGGCCCCCCTGTGGATAGGGGGATTACTTCTAATCTTTGAGTATTTAAGGCTACTTTCACACTGCCGTTGAGCCCCGCCTTTTAATGGCCGTCAGGCTCTTTTTATTTTTCTTCCAGCCTTTAACAGCCGTTATCAGGATGTAGGGCTGGGCGGTATGACCAAATGTGTGTATCACGGTATTTTTTTACTTTTGGTGGTTCCATGGTATATAACAGTATTTCCTAGTGCCCCCCCCCCCCGCCCATATTAATTATCAGCCCACATTCCCATAGGGATACTACTCACATGTCTAACCACAAGCGCCGCTGTCCTCGTCCTGTTTGTTGCGGCCGCCGGCGCTGACACTATACTGTGCGGTATCCCTATGCCCGGGAATACATAATAAACATAATAAACTTTAATGCCCCTACGTTGGCCTTACGCTGGGGACGGGAATGTCGGAGAGCTGTCAGCCTATCACAAGGCCGCAGTGATGTTCCGCCTCGGCTGGTGATAGGTTGAGCGCACTGTCATGTAAGAAGCCGGATTCTTACATGACAGTGGGCTCAGCCTATCACCAGCCGAGGCGGATCATCGCTGCGGCCTTGTGATAGGCTGACAGCTGTCCGACATTCCCGTCCCCAGGAAACAAGTGAGGCCGGTACCGGACCAATGGGAGGTGAGTAAAAGTTTATTTTTTTAATTTTGTGCAGCCCGGGCATAGGGATAACGCACAGTATAGAGCAGTGGTCTCCAACCTGCGGACCTCCAGATGTTGAAAAACTACAACACCCAGCATGCCCGGACAGCCGTTGGCTGTCCGGGCATGCTGGGAGTTGTAGTTTTGCAACATCTGGAGGTCCGCTGGTTGGAGACCACTGGTATAGAGTGCCAGCGCCAGCGGCCGCAACAAACAGGACGAGGAGGGAAGTGCATGTGGGTGACGTGAGTAGTACCCTGATGGGGACAGCGCTGGGCTAATAATTAATTGGGGGGGATTAGTTCCCTGATGTAGGGACAGCGCAGCGCTGGGATGATTCATTCCCGAGGGGGAGGGGCCAAACCGGTATTGCGGTATGGGTTAAAATTCATATCGTGCAGCACAAACATTTTGGTATTCGGTATGAACCGGTATCCCGCCCAGCCCTATCAGGATGGGACACAACGCACAAAAACGTGTCCTGATGGATCCCATTTACTATAATGTGGTCTATCGGGTGCCGTTATTTGGTAGTCAGAGTAGGAGGAGAAGAAGAAGATGGCACGAGCAGGATTTTTCACCCCGGTCCCCCGAGGGCAATCACACTGCCATATCCTAACGTCAGTGTGAAAGAAGCCTAAGGCTGTTTCCCACCCTGTCGCTCTCCAGCTGTTGACTACAACTCCCAGCGTGCCAACAACCTCAGGAACTGGGGAAAAGCACTTCATCAGTAAATATAAGGCAGTGTTTCTTGGACAGGGTGCCTCCAGCTGTTGCAAAACTACAACTTCCAGCTTGCCTGGACAGCCAACGGCTGTCTGGGCATGCTGGGAGTTGTAGTTTTGCAACAGTTGGAGGCACCCTGTTTGGAAAACACTGATAAAAGGACTGTGAGTAGTCTGCCAATCCTTTGAGACAATGTATGGGGATAGTAACGCAGCTTGACAGAAGTCTCAAGGAAACTAAACTCTGTCAGTGTTTCCCAACCAATGCCGCCTCAAGCTGTTGCACAACTACAACTCCCAGCAAGCCTGGACAGCAAAAGTCTGTATATCAGTTTTTTTCCAAACAGCGCACCTCAAACTGTTGCAAAACTACAACTCCCAGCATGCCCAGACAGCCGTTGGGGCACTCTGGGAGTTGTAGTTTTGCAACAGCTGGAGGCACACTGTTTGTAAAACACGGATATAAGGACTGTCAGAGGTCTGCCAATCCTGTGAGGCAATGTATGGGAATTGTAACTCAGCTTTTTAGAAGACAGAAGCGACAAGGAAACTGAACTGTGAACTCTGTTAGTGTTTGCCAACCAGTGTACCTCCAGCTGTTGCAAAACACTACAACTCCCAGCATGCTGGGAGAGCCAAAGGCATGTTGGGAGTTGTAGTTTTGCAACAGCTGGAGGGACACTGTTTGAAAAACACTGATGTAAGGAATTTTCAGTCAGATGTATGAATTCTTACCATAAGGTTTCCCTGTAGTACTATGACAACACCATGACGTCACTCCCACTATAGCAGTGCCCCTCTCAGGACAGTGTGACGTCACAGAGCAGGTCTGACAGGCAGCAGAAGCCGCACTCGTGTGTACGGGGCTGGCAGCTCGGCACAGAAGCCCCTGATCTGCCCCCTTCCTCCTCCTCCCACTCTCCGCTGTCCCCTTGTCCCGGAGCAGATAGCCCCCTTTATTCCTTCCCTCCACTTCCAGTCATGCCCGCTGGCTCCTCACAGCTGCGCTGAACTTTTCCTGGGACAAGAGGAGTTTCTTTCTTGGCTGAAGAGCAGCGGCGGCAGTAGCGGAGGAGGAGGCGGTGCAGAGCCGAGGAGAAAGAAGGCTCCCTCCATCCAGAGATCACCTCCAGCGGTAGTACTGTGCGAGAGCCGGCCGCCTCTATGGCTGACTACAACAGGTGGGGAGTTGTACTGTGCGCCCTGCTCTCAGCATCTGCCGTGCTGGCCAATATAGAGAGAGTGCGGAGGGTCACGTATGTGGTGCAGCCGGGACCCCCGGGAATCTACCACCAGCAACCTGTGCCCATGGGCAGGAGCAGCCTGGTACTGAGCGGCAGCAGCAGCGCCCAGGAGCGGAGCCGCAGGATGAGCAGAGTCGGCTCCAGCCCCAGTGTGGTGCAGAGACAGCAGACCGGGGAGAAGGCGGCGGCTACCGGCACACACAGCCGCCAATACTCGTTCACACGGAGCGGTATGCAGCAGGACGCCCCGAGGACCCCCAGCCTACAGCACAAGCTGCACCTCCAGGGGTGAGACACTAATACTACTACTCTCTGTGGGGTAGAGGGGAGCACAGCTACTACTCTCTGTGGGATAGAGGGAAGCACAGCTACTATTCTCTCTCTGTGGGATAGAGGCAGCACAGCTACTATTCTCTCTCTGTGGGATAGAGGGAAGCACAGCTACTACTCTCTCTCTGTGGGATAGAGGGAAGCACAGCTACTACTCTCTCTCTGTGGGATAGAGGGAAGCACAGCTACTACTCTCTCTCTGTGGGATAGAGGGAAGCACAGCTACTACTCTCTCTCTGTGGGATAGAGGGAAGCACAGCTACTACTCTCTCTCTGTGGGATAGAGGGAAGCACAGCTACTACTCTCTCTCTGTGGGATAGAGGGAAGCACAGCTACTACTCTCTCTCTGTGGGATAGAGGGAAGCACAGCTACTACTCTCTCTCTGTGGGATAGAGGGAAGCACAGCTACTACTCTCTCTCTCTGTGGGATAGAGGGAAGCACAGCTACTACTCTCTCTCTCTCTCTGTGGGATAGAGGGAAGCACAGCTACTACTCTCTCTCTCTCTCTGTGGGATAGAGGGAAGCACAGCTACTACTCTCTCTCTCTGTGGGATAGAGGGAAGCACAGCTACTACTCTCTCTCTCTGTGGGATAGAGGGAAGCACAGCTACTACTCTCTCTCTCTGTGGGATAGAGGGAAGCACAGCTACTACTCTCTCTCTCTGTGGGATAGAGGGAAGCACAGCTACTACTCTCTCTCTGTGGGATAGAGGGAAGCACAGCTACTACTCTCTCTCTCTGTGGGATGGAGGGAAGCACAGCTACTACTCTCTGTGGGATGGAGGGAAGCACAGCTACTACTCTCTGTGGGATGGAGGGAAGCACAGCTACTACTCTCTGTGGGATGGAGGGAAGCACAGCTACTACTCTCTGTGGGATAGAGGGAAGCACAGCTACTACTCTCTGTGGGATAGAGGGAAGCGCCGCTACTACTCTCTGTGGGATAGAGGGAAGCGCCGCTACTACTCTCTGTGGGATAGAGGGAAGCACAGCTACCACTCTCTCTCTGTGGGTTAGAGGGAATCGCCTACTACTCTCTGTGGGATAGAGAGAAGCGCCGCTACTACTCTCTGTGGGATAGAGGGAAGCGCCGCTACTACTCTCTGTGGGATAGAGGGAAGCGCCGCTACTACTCTCTGTGGGATAGAGGGAAGCACAGCTACCACTCTCTCTCTGTGGGATAGAGGGAAGCACAGCTACTACTCTCTCTCTCTGTGGGATAGAGGGAAGCACAGCTACTACTCTCTCTCTCTCTGTGGGATAGAGGGAAGCACAGCTACTACTCTCTCTCTCTGTGGGATAGAGGGAAGCACAGCTACTACTCTCTCTCTCTGTGGGATAGAGGGAAGCACAGCTACTACTCTCTCTCTGTGGGATAGAGGGAAGCACAGCTACTACTCTCTCTCTCTGTGGGATGGAGGGAAGCACAGCTACTACTCTCTGTGGGATGGAGGGAAGCACAGCTACTACTCTCTGTGGGATGGAGGGAAGCACAGCTACTACTCTCTGTGGGATGGAGGGAAGCACAGCTACTACTCTCTGTGGGATAGAGGGAAGCACAGCTACTACTCTCTGTGGGATAGAGGGAAGCGCCGCTACTACTCTCTGTGGGATAGAGGGAAGCGCCGCTACTACTCTCTGTGGGATAGAGGGAAGCACAGCTACCACTCTCTCTCTGTGGGTTAGAGGGAATCGCCTACTACTCTCTGTGGGATAGAGAGAAGCGCCGCTACTACTCTCTGTGGGATAGAGGGAAGCGCCGCTACTACTCTCTGTGGGATAGAGGGAAGCGCCGCTACTACTCTCTGTGGGATAGAGGGAAGCGCCGCTACTACTCTCTGTGGGATAGAGGGAAGCACAGCTACCACTCTCTCTCTGTGGGATAGAGGGAAGCACAGCTACTACTCTCTCTCTGTGGGATAGAGGGAAGCACAGCTACTACTCTCTCTCTCTGTGGGATAGAGGGAAGCACAGCTACTACTCTCTCTCTCTGTGGGATAGAGGGAAGCACAGCTACTACTCTCTCTCTCTGTGGGATAGAGGGAAGCACAGCTACTACTCTCTCTCTCTGTGGGATAGAGGGAAGCACAGCTACTACTCTCTCTCTCTGTGGGATAGAGGGAAGCACAGCTACTACTCTCTCTCTCTGTGGGATGGAGGGAAGCACAGCTACTACTCTCTGTGGGATAGAGGGAAGCACAGCTACTACTCTCTGTGGGATAGAGGGAAGCGCCGCTACTACTCTCTGTGGGATAGAGGGAAGCGCCGCTACTACTCTCTGTGGGATAGAGGGAAGCACAGCTACCACTCTCTCTCTGTGGGTTAGAGGGAATCGCCTACTACTCTCTGTGGGATAGAGAGAAGCGCCGCTACTACTCTCTGTGGGATAGAGGGAAGCGCCGCTACTACTCTCTGTGGGATAGAGGGAAGCGCCGCTACTACTCTCTGTGGGATAGAGGGAAGCACCGCTACTACTCTCTGTGGGATAGAGGGAAGCACAGCTACCACTCTCTCTCTGTGGGTTAGAGGGAATCGCCTACTACTCTCTGTGGGATAGAGGGAAGCGCCGCTACTACTCTCTGTGGGATAGAGGGAAGCGTCGCTACTACTCTCTGTGGGATAGAGGGAAGCGTCGCTACTACTCTCTGTGGGATAGAGGGAAGCGCCGCTACTACTCTCTGTGGGATAGAGGGAAGCGCCGCTACTACTCTCTGTGGGATAGAGGGAAGCGCCGCTACTACTCTCTGTGGGATAGAGGGAAGCGCCGCTACTACTCTCTGTGGGATAGAGGGAAGCGCCGCTACTACTCTCTCTCTGTGGGATAGAGGGAAGCGCCGCTACTACTCTCTCTCTGTGGGATAGAGGGAAGCGCAGCTACTACTCTCTCTCTGTGGGATAGAGGGAAGCGCAGCTACTACTCTCTCTCTCTCTGTGGGATAGAGGGAAGCACAGCTACTACTCTCTCTCTCTCTGTGGGATAGAGGGAAGCACAGCTACTACTCTCTCTCTCTCTGTGGGATAGAGGGAAGCACAGCTACTACTCTCTCTCTCTGTGGGATAGAGGGAAGCACAGCTACTACTCTCTGTGGGATAGAGGGAAGCACAGCTACTACTCTCTGTGGGATAGAGGGAAGCACAGCTACTACTCTCTGTGGGATAGAGGGAAGCACAGCTACCACTCTCTCTCTGTGGGATAGGGAGACGTGTCTGTGGGGCGGGGATAGGGAGACGTGTCTGTGGGGCGGGTATAGGGAGACGTGTCTGTGGGGCGGGTATAGGGAGACGTGTCTGTGGGGCGGGTATAGGGAGACGTGTCTGTGGGGCGGGATAGGGAGACAAGTTTGGGGTCTATGGGGCAGAGGCTTATATAAATAGCAATCTTTGGGGCAGAGGGTCCATCTGTAGTCTCTGTGAGGACTGACAATGTTCTCTCTGTGATTGTGTCAGGCAGGGGGTGGGCAGTAAGCATTGGAGACAGGCTCAGACTTCTTGGTTATAGCCCAGAGATCTAGAGTGAGATGTAGTGGAAGCGCTATGGGGGCAGGCGTGGAGCAGGTCACTCCTAATAACAGCCTGCTGGGTGATCCATGAATGGAGCTTCTGCCTGGTGAGATGAGTGATAGTACTGACCCCCCAAGTGACAACCGTATAAAGTGCATAATAAAACGTGCATGTGGGAATCAGTGGCTTCCTATGAGAGTCACATTAACTACTCTGTACACAGTTATAGAAATACATATTGGTTGATAATGATGAGTGATGGTTACACATGAATCATCATCCTCCACTTTGTTATAGTATTGTCCTGGTTCTAGAATATGCCTCCACAATTGTTCCTTAGACTCTCTGTTATAATGGGCTGAAGCTAGGTTCACATGCTAGTTTATAGAGAATTTACAGCAGATTCTGCCTCTTTTATAGAGAGATAGTTGGGAATATTAAAGGGGTTGTTCAGCTCCGGCCAATTCTAACATAGAGAGTGGAGAGACGCTGCTGCACGTTGGGCTGGACAGTTCCATAGGCATCTAACACCCTGCAGGTATCATATATATGGTCAGTGCTAGACATCACATTGTTGCCTCAGCACCTGACCTGTCCAGTGTGCACAAGAGGCAGAAAGAGAGACTGGACACCCCTTTTTTGTTTGCTACATGCTTACAAATCTACGCTGATATTTTGCATTGCATGTAAATTGGGATTTCCGCTTACTGTGAGATTTGACCATAACAACCAATCGTCAATGTGATAGGCATCGCCCGGCCTGATCTGATTCTGTATGACAAAGAAACACTGTTGCTAAATCGTGTTTTGTCAGTTGCTGCTTATAAAGCACAATCTTAAATAACACAGCTTCAAGTACACTCAACTTCATCACTCCAATACATAGAAGGAAAAGTCATGAAAATCACGAGATCGATAGGTTAGTCTCGGTTCACATCGGCGTCTGAGCCCTGTCACAGACTCCATTTACAACAATTAATATGGACAGCCTTTTGCACAGGGGACATCAACTGGTCTTGACAGATCCCATTGGCTGTAAAGGGGTCCATTAGGATTTCAACTTAATTTTCTCCCCCTCTATTTTGACAGATTCTGCCACGCTGAATGCACTCAGGCACACAATGCATCAAGATCTGCCAGCAGCTCTCTATGGCAATGCTGACTATTGATGTCCCAGATGCGTCTAATAGACATAAGTCTTGAGACACTGCAGGCCATTATAGCACATCTAGGCCATGTAAGCTACTTACAGTAGAACCGGTGGTACAGCCATTTTTCTGAAGTGTCCCCAGAGACTTTTCTGAACACAACACCAGGCCACATTGCTCATACTAACATGAGCATTCTACATGGCCTTAAAGGGGTACTCCGCTGCTCAGCGTTTGCAACAAACTGTTCCGAACGCTGGAGCCGGGAGCTCGTGACATAATAGCCCCACCCCCTCAAGACATCATGCCACCAGACACGTCTCACTATGCCTCCTCGATGCAAGTCTATGGGAGGTGGCGTGACAAATGTCACGCCCCCTCTCATAGACTTGCATTGAGGGGGCGTGACGTAATGAGGGGACGTGGCTATGACGTCACAAGCTCCCGGCGCCGGCTCCAGCGTTCGGAACAGTTTGTTCCAAACGCTGAGCAGCGGAGTACACCCTTAAAGGTACTCCGGCCCTAAGACATCTTATCCCTATCCGAAGGATAGGGGATAAGATGTCTGATCGCTTGGGTCCCGCCGCTTGGGACCCCCACAATCTCTCATGCACTCACCTGTTTGAGCGGGCGGCCGTCACACCTCCTCCCATAGACTTGCATTGAGGGTGCGGGGTGTTACATCACAGGGGGGGGGGCGGAGTCGTGATGTCATAATACTCCAGCCCCGTAGTCATGAGGCTTCAGACTCGGAGCCTCCAGCGCTGCCTGCAGCTCACACAGGTGGGTGCTGCATGAGAGATTGCGGGTTTCCCCAGCGGCGGGACCCCCGCGATCAGACAACATCTTATCCCCTATCCTTTGGATTGGGGATAAGATGTCTTAGGGCCGGAATACCCCTTTAACCTGCTACGATGGATTGCAGCTTCTCCTGACTTCTCTCCTATCGAGCACATCTGGTCATTTGTTGGCAGCTGCAACGGACACTGCCAGCAGCAAATCTTGGTGATTTGGGCATCCAAAGTGTATTCAGCGTGGCAGAACAGTCCTCAGACAACCATTAAAGGGGTATTCCAGGAAAAATACTTTTTTTATATATCAACTGGCTCCAGAAAGTTTAAGATTTTTTAATAGAAGTAATTTACAAATCTGTTTAACTTTCTGGAGCCAGTTGAGATTTATATATATATATATATATATATATATATATATATATATATATATATATATATATATATATATAATATATATAAAAGTTTTTTCCTGGATAACCCCTTTAATAACCTCAGTTATGGCATGTAAGAACATATATGCATGCTGCTCATACTCCATACTGAATAAGTTGAAATGATTTGAATATTTTGTTTCCATTTTTCTCCATTTGCATATCAATAAGATGTCTATTGATCTGGTGATTTTCATAATTGTAAAACTTTTCCTTCTTAGTATTACAATTTCAATGTTGAGGAGTGTATATGATTGACCTATGCCAGGACACTACAGCTGTCAATAGGATCATTTAAAAATTAAAAAAAGCAATCTGGTTGCTATGGGCAACTCAGCAACTATTCCTCTGGACAGGTTTTGATAAATCTCCTCCGCAGTTTTTTCAGGACAGAAAATGACTGTATAAGAACTTGTTTGACTTGCTGTATCTTTAATCTAGAGACGGTGAAGGACAAGATATTGATGTGTTTTTTTTTTGTCTCATCTAGACTGAGATGCCTGCATGTCTGAGACAATAATTTCTTGTACTTTAGGCTTATTTTTAAGATGTTTGGGTCATCATTGTAGGTCATAGCATAGTCCTATGCACGGAGTTATGAATGGGAGTGCTTGGTTCCTTGTATGGAGTCGTACAGGTAACATGAACTGCTGTACTGGCTTTGTTGGTTACAATATTTACAGACTAATTCTCTTTAGGGAGAGACATGGACAATGATAAATTCCTCCCTATATGTTTCATCTATTCTTGGTATAACATTATTATGTTTACAATATTTACAATTTTATTAATGTTAAATATTTACTTCTACAAACTATGTAAGCTATATAAATGGGTTTAATAGGTCACTGGATCCAGCTGGGCATAGTGAAAATCGGGCCCTCCCGTACCCCAGCGGGACCCAGCCCGCATCTCATTCATTTGAATGAGCCGACACGAGTCAGATAGTGACTCCAGTCGGCAAATTTTTGCCCCGTATCTGGTTTTCTTGCCGCATTGAAAATGGGTGGGTTCACACCACGTTTTTGCAATACAGTTTTTTTTATCAGGTTTTTGATTAAAAGAAAAACTGATTCCTCAAAACCTGACTAAACTGTATCAAAACGTGTGTAAAAAGTTTTATCTGTATACGGTTTGAAAAATTATGTCCGATTGCATCCGTTTTTTTAAGAAGAAAAAAAGTATGCGTTTTGAACTTTTCACTCCATTATGAATAAAGTTTCACTTGTTTGATTGAAATTCCAAGAAAAAAAACTGTGCAAAGTCAAAAACCATATAGTGAAAACTGGATGGAACCGTATGCACATACAGGTCTGTACGGTTCCCATTGACTCCCATGTAAAAAAAAAAATGTATACGCTTTAATACGGGTTTTCACCCGGACCAAAAACTGTGGTAGGCCACGGTTTTCTGTCCAGAAAAAAAAAAGTAAAAAACCGTGTGGTTTGAAAAACGGAGACAACCATATACAATATGGTGCATACCTTTTTGAATGGAAAGTCTATGGCCACGGTTTGCTGTACGGTTGCATACTTTTTTTTTAAAACTTATCCAAAAACTGTATAGAAAAATCGTGGTGTGAATCCTCACTATGCTGTGGTTTTCAGTCTGGTCAGAAAACCTGATACGGGGCAAAAATGAGCCGACCGTAGTCACTATCTGACTTGTGTCGGCTCATTCAAATGAAAGAGATGCAGGCTGGGTATTAACAAACAGTGGTATGAATGCACCCCTAGCCAAATAGATGGAAGTCCAGACTGATACAATGTTGCAAACTACCAGCAATATGTGTACAGCTGTACCAGTTGTGTATATGTCACCAATCATACAAATAAATAAGTATAGATTGCTGTGACATCAAGCGATCAAACACCTAAATAAATAGCAGCAATACACAAAGTACAGAAAAATGCAAAATTTTATTGAATGAATACATAAATGTTAAAAACCAAATACATAAGCATGGTGCACAGAGCTGAGAGAACACAGGAGGCATAGGCAAAGAACATTGGAATCAAGTACATAGGACTGCATAAGTGTAGTCAACTGGCAATAGTCAACTGACTGCATAGTCAACTGGCAATACAGTATAAATGACTAAAGTCAGAGTGATGCAGACTACAGAAAATGCACTGGTAGAGACATGTATGTAACCCAATATAGAGCCAGATGCCACCTGCACTTACCCCAACTTACGTTTCGCGCTGCTGCGATAGAGGACAGGAGCTTCATCAGGGTCCTGTACAGTACACAGTGGGGGGGAATTTATCAAGATATTTAGAAAGCTTTTTAAATGGCTTTTTTCTCTGTCTGTGCGACTTTTTGTGCGACAATTGCTTGATTTTTTTTTTCCTATTTTCGATTGCTTTATACAGTGGTTACTGATTTAATAAGTGCGACTGTTTGCAGAATGTCTCTAAATTGTCACATAATCCCAGAAATAGACGGTTTATCAGGTCATGTCAGCCCTGCCCTACATTTTCAGTGCAACAGGGTATATGCGACTTTTCCCACAAACGCTGCACGTCCGCCCAAAATCTGCAACTTTTTTAGAAGTGGCATCAGCGAAATTTATCAAAGTCGACGTTTGATATCTTTGGCACACGTCCGCAACTATTACCGCCGTTTTGTGCTCTAAAATGGTTAAAGGGGTACTCCGCTGCTCCGCATTTGGAACAAACTGTTCTGAACGCTGGAGCCGGCATCGGGAGCTTGTGACATCATAGCCCCGCCCCTCAATGCAATGCAGTTTGTTCTAAACGCTGAGCAGCGGAGTACCCCTTTAAGAATTCACATCACTCTTTGTAAATGCCCCCCAGTGTTTAAAAAAAAGTATAGTGGAGTCGTCTCCACCTTGTGTTCAAAGGAGCAGTTAACCCTGGCACAGGTAAGGAGTAGTACAGAACATGTAGTACCTCCCTGTACTGTAGGGGGCGCTACTAGACAGCTAGTCAGTGCATGCACTTCAGTAATATGTGCGTTTTACCAGACGGGCCAAATTGGTCAGTTCTTCCAGTCATTGACAGGTTCTGCAAATCTGCACTGTCCATAGCATTGTATGCGGAGTATGGGTTTAAATTACAATGATCCAGAAAAGACCATTGTATGTTGAAAATATTGTAACCTGAGGCCATTGTGTGTGGGATCACTGACATGAAGTGCGTGAAACTTGCAGAAGTAAAACATCAGACCACATGTATAGTATAAAATATAAACCGTATGGAAGTATACAGAGGCATAACTTGTAGCTTCTGGGCCTGGATGCAAAATCTGCAACAGGGCCCCATGTGCCAATTATGATACTGGTCTCTTATAGGGCAGACTTGCTCTGTGGCCCTCTAGGCACCAGGGCCTTGGTGCGACTGCTATCTCTGCACCCTCTATAGCTACACCCTGGAAATATATACCGTATTTTTCGCCGTAAAAGACGCTCTTTTTCTTCCCCTGAGGGGAAAAAGTCGGTGCATCTTATACGGCGAATACACCCCTATCGCGGCGGTCCCTGCGGCCATCAACGGCCGGGACCCGCGGCTAATAAATGCCCTGTATTAACCCTTCAGACGGCTAATAAATGCCCTGTAGAGACACGGCAATCAAAGCTGACCACCGCGTCTGAAGGGAAAGGGACACTAACCCGGCTGTTCAGTCGGGCTGTTCGGGACCGCCGCGATTTCACCGGGTTAGTGCTTACAGGACACCGGGAGGGACCTTACCTGCCTCCTCGGTGTCTTCTCTGTTCAGGGATCCCCTGTATGGCCGGCGCTCTCCTTCCTCGTCATCACGTCGTCGCGTACGTGCGTCAGCGTGCGTAATGACGGCGACGCAGAGCGAGGATACCCGGCCGGCAGCAGAGACGTTCCGGAGTGAGGGGACACTGCGACAGTGATGGAGCGACATCCAGGGCAGCGGTGACGGGTCCGGAGCGGTGGGGACATGTGAGTATTGCCTCCTATGCAGTGGTGTTCAATCTGTGGACCTCCAGATGTTGCAAAACTACAACTCCCAGCATGTCTGGACAGCCAACGGCTGTCCGGGCATGCTGGGAGTTGTAGTTTTGCAACATCTGGAGGTCCGCAGGTTGATGACCACTATTGGGTTCAAAATCTTTATTTTTTTAGATTTTGCACCTATAAATTGGGTGCGTCTTATACGCCGGTGCGTCCTATAGGGCGAAAAATACGGTATCCATTGGTAAGAAGCTGTAATAGTAATACAGAGTCCTAATCTGCACTATATGGTATAAGAATAATTAATCATTCTGGTATGCCAATATTATTGCACACAAAAGTCAAATGTTGCATGAAAAAATGTATAACTTTTCATCTTTTGCACCAATCACAGCAGGGCAGGGCTTAGTTGGAGAGGGCTTGGTCTCTGTAGCCCCGAAAATTTGTTATAATCAATGCCCGAAAATTGTCATAAACATGGCAGGCTAACTATTGATAGAAGCCTATTTTTTTCTTCTATATAGTGAAGACCTAAACAGATCTAATGAATTTATATCATCATCCAAACATCCACCAGGGGTGTGGAAATAAAAAAAAAAAAAAACTACTGGCCCAAGGGACTAAAACAGAGCCCAATCTACTTGTCCCTCATGACAATCCACTTTTCTGGGCCAATTTTCGTTTTTACACTCTCGTTTCTTCTTCCTAGCCCTATAATAGCCATAACTCTTTTAATTTTTTCTATCTACAGACTCATATAAGGGCTTGTTTTTTGTGGAACCAATTGTACTTTGTAATGACGCCTTTTTATTTTTCCATAACATATGTTCCGAAGCAAAAAAAAATTATTGGTGAGGTGAAATTTAAATAAAATAAAAAAAAGTGGTCAAGCTAACATGTTATTTTGATACTTAAAGGGTGGAAAACATATATATATTTATTTTTTTTAAATCAACTGGTGCCAGAATGTTAAAGGAGATCTGTAGTAGAAGGATAGGGGATAAGTTTTAGATTGCTGGGGTTCCGAGCACTGGGGGCTGCGGCAATGTACAGGAAAGGGGGGCGTTCCGTTCATGGATGTGCGTACCAGCTGCCGCGTCATGCGGGGACGGAACGCCCCCTTTCCTGTACATTGCCGCGGCCCCGAACAGGAGACTGGTGCTGGGGGCACCAGCGCTCGGACTCCCCGCAATCTAAAACTTATCCCCTATCCTTTGGATAGGGGATAAAGTTCAGAGCACTACAGATCTCCTTTAAACAGATTTGTAAATGACTTCTATTAAAAAATCTTTACCCTTCCAGTACTTTTTAGCAGCTGTATGCAACAGAGGAAATTCTTTTTTTTTATTTCTTTTTTGTCTTGTCCACAGTGCTCTCTGCCTGCTCTGGACAGTTCCTGATACAGGCATCAGGTTTCAGCAGAGAGCATTGTGAACAAGACAAAAAAAAGTAATTCGAAAAGAAAATAATTTTAGGCTTGGAGTTGTAGTTTTGCCACATCTAGAGGTCCGTAGTTTTGAGACCACTGCCTTGGGGCATCGAGTTTTCTTTGTTGCCAGTAAGCTCAGTAAGTCTGTTTTTGTAGACTACAATGTCATACGGGTCCAGTGGCACTGTGGATGGGGCAAATGAGAGTAATTTCAGAACAAAAGCGGTGGAAAGAGGAGGATGATGGGAAGGTACAGTAGGAATAACATCTCGATGCCAGTGGATTTGCATCATTTTCCAGTTGAAGTAATGAACTAAAATGCCTTGATTTGCCTAGGATATTGGACCAAGATGGTTTACTTATGTCCATGTGGGCCTTCCTATGAAATGCCCTGTATCTAGCCACATATTGATATTGGAATGTCGCCATGGCATGGTGTGTATAGGGTACCTTCTCTTTTTCTCCCAATGGTGTCAGATAAGATTTACTAAAAAGTACACACCACGGTGAGAGTATAGTCTAAACTATTAACCTCTATGTTTTTGAAGAGCATTTAGATACTAGTTCTTTATCTGACTCCGACCCGTCGGGTCCATATTCCCGTCTCTAGTGACTTGCAGTGGTGATGTGGTAATAGAACAAGCATGGTTCAGTTTGTCAGGACAACTGTTGATGGGTATTTAAAAAGGCGCAGCCTCTTTTCTGAGCCAAAAATGTGGTCACAGCAGTTGTCACATCCTTTTCCTTACTCTTTTTGGCAGGGCATGTTCCTTATTCAGCATGCAAAGGCACCGGGACAGGTGTATTAATGGTGTAGGAGGAAGAAGTTCTTTTAGGACTGTTATGTATTGTGAATGATGTCAGTGACATTTATTAAAATGTCTTCTCAAATGCTAAAGACCAGTCTAAAAAAGGCACAAGCTCTTGCATGTCCTCTGTAAGCTCCTCTTTTGAAGGACACAATATGCTGGCTACTAAGGTGTATATAACTTTTTAATTCTGCGGCACTCGCCAATATAAAGTTTGAGGCATTATTTCAGCATTGTGGTCGTACAGGCAGGTTAATTTTGCTGGAGCTACGGCGGTTTCGTGCAGTTGTGTGAAATAGCTGTAGGTCCGGCGAATGCACCTACCTGTACAATCGCAATGCTGAAATAAAGCCTAAAACTTCATATTGACAAGTGTTTCTTCTTTTATTTCTCTCATGTTGAATATTGGATTGATGTCTAAGCTATTGCTGAGCACTGTCCCAACAAACATATATAAATAGTGACTGTACCTAGCTAACTCACAGGAAAGGTGGCCTGAAACCGAACTACTACTACAGTAGTGCCAGCTGCATCTCTTGTACAATCTTGGATATGCAAAGTTCTGTTCATGCAGGTTGCATGTCTGAATAAAATGTCTTGTGGCATCCCCAGCACCGCCAGTTCAAATGTCCAGGATGGGAAGCCTTCACGATAAGTGCTCAGAACTCTGTGTACTAAGCAGTTCCTGGCCTCTCCTCTCAGCTCTGACAGCTATAGTGGTCTCCTCACTGGATGCTGATTTGGTGAAAACCAAAATGATCAGACCTTTATCTTATTGGTATTGCCATCTCTAAACTTAATAGAAACAAAACAGGAGAGCGCTCCATAGCGTACAACCATCAGCAGGTAATCCACACAGTAGGTGATAGGCTCTTACCATAGGTGGTTGTGTGGTCAGCATGAGTGAGATTGGGAGTCCTGTCTGCAGCCTTCTCCGACCAAATGATCAATTTCATGCAGCGACTTCGTGGGATAGGACAGGATTCAAGCGGCGCTGACCAGGACAGGTACAGAAGATGAGGTAAGAACGGTTTATTTGATAAAATGTGACGCTTTCACCACACTTGCGCAGTTTCATCAGGCATCAGATGCATGATGAAACCGCACAAGCGTGGTAAAACGCGTCACATTTTATCAAATAAACCATTCTTACCTCATCTTCTGTACCTGTCCTGGTCAGCGCCGCTTGAATCCTGTCCTATCCCACGAAGTCTCTGCATGAAATCTAAACTTAATAGGAGTGTGATAGCAGTGGGGGTGCACTGGAAAATATAAATAAAGTAGAGTTTATATGTTCCTTATCTGCATATTGTACAGCACTTGTGCACCCTGTATTATGTGTGATAGTATGGTTTCTGCACTATAACAGCAGGTGCATGGCAAATGTCTTTTACATTTTTTATTAATGGTTAGGGAACATGGGATGGTGAGAGTATTTCCATCTTAAGCATTTATGGCACATCCACAATAAATGCTGCAAATGATGCCGGATTGGTCAGGTCCCACCTTTTGGAATGAGAACAGCTGTCTGCTGCCCATAGATTTCAGTGGAAAGGGCCAGGTCCCCATTGTATTGATCCAACATATAACTGGACCTCTGTTTCCCGATCAGTGATGGTCCCTGCACTGTCAGGGGTGGCAGGTTAGGAAGTGCATTTCTTCACCCATTTCTTGTTGATTTTGAATGAAGCAGAGTTGCAAAGCCTATGAGTAAGGGAAGATGCAGCTTATAAATCCTCAGTATTCTTGAACTACAGGCAGCCATCAACTTAAATCAGCAGCATTTCTTTGTCAAGTCTTTACTAACAAGATAAAACAAGTTGATTTTAGTGTAGAAGCACCTGGGGGCCACGTCCTACATCATCTGTAGCAGTCATAACTATATTGTAGCTATTGTATATGGATGATGAAGCTGATATTTTTTTTTACCCAGAAATATGTCATGTCTTTCAGGTAGTGCGATAGATATATATATATATATATATATATAGATAGATAGATAGATAGATAGATAGATAGATAGATAGATAGATATAGATATCTAATTTTTTTTTCTTGATTGACATATAAGACACGGCGTCTTGCAGTGTCTGTCAAAGGTTTACTGTATGATGGAAGGAGCTCCTGACACATACCTTACACAAATGCTTGTCTTCTGGGTTCAGACACAAAACTCTGAAAGAATGTTACAGAGACATGACACAAAAGCAGCAGTATAACCCCAACCTGATATCTTAAAGGGGTACTCAAGTGGAAAACTTTTTGGTGCCAGAAAGGTAAACAGATTTGTAAATTATTTATATAAAAAAATCCTTATCCTTCCAGTACTTATTAGCTGCTGAATACTACAGAGGAAATGATTTTCTTTTTGGAACACATTGCTCTCTGCTGACATCATGACCACAGTGCTCTCTACTGACATCTCTGTCCATTTTAGGAACTGTCCAGAGCAGCCTATGTTTTCTATGGGGATTTTTTCCTACTCTGGACAGTTCCTAAAATGGACAGAGATGACAGCAGAGAGCACTGTGGTCCTGATGTCAGCAGAGCGCTCTGTGTTCCAAAAAGAAAACCATTTCCTCTGTAGTATTCAGCAGCTAATATGAAGTACTGGAAGGAGTAATAGAAGTAATTTACAAATCTGTTTCACTTTCTGGCACCAGTTTATTAAAAAAGAAAAAAAAATCCACCGGAGTACCCCTTTAAAGAGAATCTGTCAGCAGTGCCACCTGTACTATCCTGTTTGCACAGGGTAATAGTTTGGATGACGCTAATGCCAATGCTGTTAACCGTTTTTTGTTCAGTGGCGCAAGTTATGGACTAAAATAAAAATATGTAATTGAGCTTCTTGGTTCTCTCGGGAGTTCTTTAGCCCCTTGGTGCACTTAAATGCCTGCATGCATTGGCTCTGTGCTACACCCCCTTTATAAATGTTCCCCCTTCTACAAGCACGTAGCTGATACTTGCTGTGACCTCATCACCACTGATGGCCTGGAAGTAAATGATGAGGGATTATGTGGAAAACTACAAAAAGATTTAATTACTATACATTGAGGCATTAAAGGGAACAAATCATCACATTTTACCCTATATAACGCTTGGCAAAGCGTTATATAGGGTAAAATCTTTATTTTTGCCATTCCCGCTGCTGCCCCCAGGGATGGTGAAGATATGAAGTTATAAACTAGTCACCGCCACCGCCGTAAATAGTCACCTGGGCGGGGAGCTCTTCTCACCTACTCCCGTTCTTTGGCCGGCAGCGACGCCCCCTCCGCTTGATTGATGGGCCGCGTCATCGTTCCGCTCGCTGAACAGACGGAGCAGAGTGATAACGCGGCCCGTCAATCAAGCGGAGGGGGCGTCGCTGCCGGACGAAGAACGGGAGTAGGTGAGAAGAGCTCCCCACCCAGGTGAATACTTACGGTGGTGGTGGTGACTAGTTTATAACTTCATATGTTCACCATCCCTGGGGGCAGGAGCGTCCCCCGGGAATGGTGAAAATAAAGATTTTACCCTATACAACGCTTTGCCAAGCGTTATATAGGGTAAAATCTGATGATTGGTTCCCTTTAATGTCATCTTGTACTCACCTACAGAAAAAAGTCCAGAGCTGTGTTCACACTTTGGCAGGCCTCCGAGATCTCTAGATACTCAGGTAATTGGCCTTCTTGGAAGTAAAGTGTAATGTATCCTGTCCCATTGCATTATAGGAGGTAGGGCTGGGCGGTATACCGGTTCATACCGAAATTTTTGTGCTGCACGATATGAATTTTAACCCATACTGCAATACCGGTTTGGCCCCTCTCCCCCGGGAAGGAATGAATCAGCCCAGCGCTGCGCTGTCTCCACATTGGGGAACTAATCATATGTGACCCGCGAGCGCTGTTCTGCCAACCCCCCCCCCCCCCCAATTAATTATCAGCCCAGCGCTACTACTCACATATGTCACCTGCAAGCGCTGCCCTCCTGGTCCTCCTGTTTGTTGCGGCCGCCGGCGCTGACACTCTATACCAGTCGTTTTCAACCTCCAGATGTTGCAAAACTACAACTCCCAGCATGCCCGGACAGCCGTTGGCTGTCCGGGCATGCTGGGAGTTGTAGTTTTCCAACATCTGGAGGTCCGTACATTGAAGACCACTGCTCTATACTGTATCCCTATGCCCGGGCTGCAAAAGGTAAACAAAATAAACTTTAACTCACCTTCCCCATCTGTCCGGACCTGCTTCCTGGAGACGGGAACGTCGGAGAGCCGTCAGCCTATCACCGGCCGAGGTGGAACATCGCTGCGGCCGGTGATAGGCTGATGGCTGTCCGACGTTCATGTTCCCAGCGTAAGGCCAATGTCTGAACATGCGTTAGTTTATTTTGTTTACCATTTGCAGCCCGGGCATAGGGATACCGCACAGTATTGAGTGTCAGCGCCGGCGGCCGCAACAAACAGGACAAGGAGAGCAGCGCTTGCGGGTGATGTGAGTAGTAGGGGACAGCACAGCGCTGGGCTAATACATTTTTTTTTTGGGGGGGGGGGGGGAATACCGTTATATACCGTGGAACCACCATAAGTTACAAAAATATCACGATACACATATCTGGCCATACCGCCCAGCTCTAATAGGAGCTCTCCTTAGGCTGGCACTACAGACACTATAGCTGTCATGACCTCTCTCCAGATATCCCTCCATATACTTGATTGTTCAGTGTTTGTGTTCTATATGGAGCGGTGGGTAAGCTTCTGACACTCTTCTGGGGACTGCTTATTTCTTAGTGAAATCAGGATGACTGATTGATAAAAATGGGCTATTATGTCTAAAAGTAATTGTTATATGTAAGTGATTACAAGGTGATAAGTCTAACAACCAGGCCAAAAAAAGGGCTGAAATCTGTTGGAGACATTTCCGGGAAACCCTTGCTATGTGTGAGCTAGTGATACTCTGCTGAAAAATACCAGTTGGATCCCTGCCACAAGAAGCAATACATTTAAGTCGCATGATGTCCTGCACATACTGCTGAGATATTAGTGTCCCTCTTATCATTACTAGGGGTGACTGACTGTCATATGCAGTGGCTCCCGAAATCATCACACCACCAGTTCGGGCAGTGCATCACTCTGCAGCAGAGGCAGGGTTGAAATGCTCATCATGTGGCCTCCATATTTGAATTTGATGGGTCCCATGCAGATCCTTGATTTGCTGTGAAAATGTTCGTTTGTAACCGTCCGTGTTTCTTGTTTACGACACCACTGCAGATGAGTGATGGTGGCTGTCAATAGCAGGACACGTAAAGGGTGCATTATTTACACCAAAGTTTTCTCTATAAAGCATCTGGAATTGGTCTAAACAGAAATGGGTGTGTAATTAAGGTGGTACCTGTGTTTGGATGATGGACAAGGAAACTGAGAGCTGTTTGTGCTGGTCAGCAGATCAGACAATCATTTCTACTGTTGGTCTTTTTGAGCCAACCGAACGAAGCCTGTTCACCACACCTGCCAACAGCTTGGTAAGTATGACTTAGATTGTGGGGGCAATCTGTCACAACCAACATCCTGTTTTTTTTTTTAGCATCAAAGTCTGTCAGCTGGGCAAGATATCTTCAAGTGCATCATAGACGCATGTCTAACAGAAAGCCTAGAGGTACACTGCCCAAAAGTAGCCTCTGAGAGCCTTTTGATTGGGGGAGAACACTTGTATTCCCTCTTATGGCAAGACCAAGTGTTTTATCAGACCACTCCTGCAGACACCCGAGACTTAACTGCATGCTGAGCCTTGAAGTGATCCAACATTTTTATCTTGGTTTGTTGAATTTCTTTGCCAACGAGTATATAACTGTCTATGGCCACTACGAAATGTGCATCCTCAAGTAAATCACTTTCAGGATCTAATGTTATTGTTTTATTGGGGGTTGTTGATGTCTAAGAATTGAATCTATTATGCAGCCATTATCCAGGAAGTTTACAGTGGTAACTGCTGCTTTTTTGGTGATAATGTCATCCAAACGGACTTTAGTATAGTGTATTTCCATATGGGAGGACTACTACTAGATATATTACACGAAGGATGGAAATGACATTTGCTATATTGCTTAATAGACTTTGTTTTCTGGACACACATGTTTTATAACTAGGATCATGTTGTTCTAAGGGTATGTGACTTTTTATTTTTTTGCAACAATTTCTATAGTGCAACATTTTTAAGCAATTCCAAAAATGTATGCAAAAGAAAAGTGTAAAAAAACCAAAATTTTATGTATGAAAGAAACAAACAAAAAGCAAACTCGGCTATCTTAACAAATGTATACTTACATTTATTTTAGTGCATTAGTAGTGCAATCTTTTTGTTATTCTTTTTATGTGTTATTCAGCTCTGAGTTTTACTCCCTGGGAAAATGTTTACAAATTAGAAAACGGCCTCTAAAGTCACCTTTATAGGTAGCTACCCTGTAAGATATTTTAGCCAAGCCATTGTGGGGGTCTATTCACTAGAAATAGCAACATTCTGCAATAAAATGAAGCAGTTTGGGGTGGAAGGTTGGAATTCAGGGGGTCAGGGGCTCTTGTAATATTTTAACAAATCACTTATCTAAGAATTTCTCTGTATTGATTTCTCGTCCCATTTCTTGACATGGTTTTAAATCTACTGTTGATGGTTTCTTTTAATAAATGATATATTAAATTTACCATTAATTAATAAGCCGATCTCAGGGACACGTTTTCAGTATAACAGGCTTGCAGCACATTTACTGATAATTTACAGATAGTACAATAGTACAATAGTAATAGTAGTAAAGTGATTCAGATCACATGACCTACTAAAACGTATCCTAAGAGTATGACCAGACTCAGAGTATTTGCTTTGGATTTTCCACATGGGGTTTCTGCGTGGAAAATTCTCAGCAATACAGTAGCGGCAAAGTGGATGAGATTGTGTATGAGATTTTTACAATCTGTGCAGAAATTGTCCTGATGTGTGTGTGAACAGCAAGTCAATTTTAGTTGCAAATATGCTGTGGATTTATTGGGGATTTTCCTTTGAGTGACTACAGAAAGGAAATCAAAATCTGCATGGTTGTGGATTTTCTAAATCAGAAAGATTTTTAAATATACCTTAATTTAGATATATTTTTTAATTTGCATAATCTGCATGATTTAATGTGTAGGACTTTCATTCTGCAATTCTGAGGATTCTGCTGTGTTTGGCCTGTACTGTTGGTTTATATAGTTTACTTACTTTTTGTCCTCTTCATCTTCCCAGTCAATTGGCGTAGTGTATGTTTCCATTAGAATCTGAGGCTCTGTTTCCACATGCTGGAGAACACAAGTGTCCAAAATCAGATACCTAAGTGCTCACCAGTGGCCATGCAATATAGGAATGCAACCAATTGCCAACATTCACCAGCATGTGGGAATGCAGCTAAATCCCGACATTCACCAGCATGTGGGAATGCAGCTAAATCCCGACATTCACCAGCATGTGGGAATGCAGCTAAATCCCGACATTCACCAGCATGTGGGAATGCAGCCAAATTGAGACTGCAATTTTTTGGCCCTTTCAGACAACAGGAGCATGACTGTATATTTTGTTTTGCAAATTGCAAGTCTACGGCAACAGGATGCTGCAAGATAAAAATTCTGTTGTATCTTCAACAAAGAAATGAAAGAGAAAGAACATATGTAAAATCCAGCACCTCAATCTTTATTAAACCACAAGCAAGGCATATACAACCAAAAACTTATTAGAAAGCCAAATCACAAGTCTAAAATAAGACCATTGTATCTTCACAGCCAAACCTGAATAAATATCAAAAAAGGGACAAGGATTTAAAGGAGAACTCCGGAATAGGAAAATTATTGTCCATACTGCTGGCAGTAAAAAAATAACAGGTACATACCTTCCTTCGCTCCCCCGGTGGACCTGCTGCCGGGGCCGAAGACGTCACACTGCCTCTCAGCTTATCAGCGGCCGAGTCGGGCCTTCGCTGCGACCAGTGATTGGCTGAGTGCAGTATGACTCGCCGACCTCCGGCAACCAGGAAGAGGATCGCAGCGGAGGCCGGAGCCGGTTACCGGAGGCACCGGGGGAGCGAAGGAAGGTATGTACCTGTTTATTTTTTTTACTGCCGGCAATATGGATGATAATTTTCCTATTCCGGAGTTCTCCTTTAACTTAAAAAACAAACCTATGTAACCAGCTAAGGGTATCGCAGTACAACAATGCAGTATCAGGAAAAAGCTCCCACCTCCAATAAAATAGAAATAACCAGGTATAGCAAAAGGATACATGGGTAAGAGAATACATAAAAGAACCTGTCACTGCTGGTTGAGCTTCCTATGGTAAATTTGTAAAGCCTCCAAATCTGTTAAAATATTCATTGGTGCATTTAGGCTAGTTTCACATTGTGGCTGGAGATTCCAAGGCACTGTCCTTACAGACAGAATCTCTGCCAGTAAAATTCTGTAGTGTGCACTGTGCAGGGGCATCATATCGAGTGCAATTTCTAAGCGTAATTACGCTCTGGAATTCCTCAGAATGAACCTAGTATAGGAAACAAATACACCTGTTTGGAGAAGGCAGTGACCTAGAAACCCAGGTATTCATGGCATTTTTTGGGGGAAGCCATTCATCGCATTGCCCTAGAGGATTCATAGGAAATGTAGGCAGCATTAGGAATCCATATGAGTGATTAAATTGCATTCATTATGGAGCCAAACTAAAGCCTGCCACGTCAGCTAAAACAGGTAAGCACAAGGCATACACAAGAACCTGTTCGTTATTCCCTAATGCTGCAGCTAGAGATGAGCGAACTTACAGTAAATTTGACTCGTCACGAACTTCTCGGCTTGGCAGTTGATGATTTATCCTGCATAAATTAGTTCAGCTTTCAGGTGCTCCTGTGGGCTGGAAAAGGTGGATACAGTCCTAGGAGACTCTTTCCTAGGACTGTATCCATCTTTTCCAGCCCATCGGAACTCCTGAAAGCTGAACTAATTTATGCAGGATAAGTCATCAACTGCCGAGCCGAAAAGTTTGTGACGAATCGAATTTACTGTAAATTCGCTCATCTCTAGCTGCAGCCTATGCTGCAATATCTTTAAAAAAATGAGTGTTTCTTTAAATAAAAATATATAAAGCTTTTTTTTTTTATCATAGATAACAGGATATGACAATATTGTCCAAGATTATGTGTTGACACTATAACAGTAGATAAGCTTTTCTTTGTTTTAAAGAACATGGATTAACTAAAGTACAAATTGTGCGGACATGAACTTATGCCCCATTATGTCGGTTTCTATCCACATTGTAGACTGTTCAGGACCATGTGAAACAGAACAAATCAGAAACCTATTTTTTGGACACCAGATTGTTTCTTCAATTTGGTATGTGCAGATTAATAATGTCAGACTAATAATAAAACCAATGATATAGAGTTACCTGACTTAGCTGCAATCTCCCTCTCTGTTTATTGGAATGCACCTATAATAGCACATAGCATCTCTTCAGATAGTGAATAAACCTGGGGGGAATGTGTTTACACATAACAGGGATTGGCACAGTTTTCACAAGCTATCCAGTGAATGTAGATATTAGCACGTTCCAAATCTGTATGTGCTGAAAAGTATTCAGAGGGTATTGCTTAAAATTGTCCCATACAGGTTCGTGTTGCAAGTCACATACAGAAATAAAACAGTCTAAGAATAATATGGGAGACTGTGCCACCACACCCCAGTTGTCCTGTTTGCTTTTCAGGCTTATGTGTAATTATGAACTGAAGAATATGAGGTCTTTGTTTTCTTAGGATAGTCCTGGTTTTGGTTATTGGAATGAGCTTCTAAAGAAAAGTTTTTCAGTGTTTCTAAATGAAGTATGCCATACGCATATAAAATATATCAAAGTACCCTCAAGGCTATGATAATACACTATACTGCACAATAAAAACAAAAGTGTGAAGATAAGGACCCTTTAGGGACATGGGCCCGATCTTGAGAATGGAGACCCAAGTCACACGTCTGAATGAGTAGGCCCATGTATTCTGCCTCTCTATTGCTTGTGTTAGGAATCATGGCAGGTGGTGGATCCTCTGGGCCTGTGACTTGAGCCGTGCCAGGGAGCGGGGTCTAAGGTGCCACTGGTTTTCACCAGAGCCCGCCGCAAAGCGGGATAGTCTTGCTGCGGCAGGTGGCACCCAGGTCGCTACCCCTGGCACAACTCATCCACACAGGTAGCTGGGGGAGGACGTGGCACTGACAGCGACTGGCAGAACGTGGCTGGCAGGATGGCAGAAGAACAGGGCTGAAACAGGTACAGGATAGGGCGGAACTAGAAACAGACACAGTAACTGTGATACTTCACTATGGCTAAGACAACCTGTTCTGGCACACGGAACAGGGAGGAGCAGATACTTATGGACAAGGGACAGGTGCAGACTCTTTAATTCATTGGTACTGACCCTTTAAGAAACAGAGCTCCTGTGCCTGCGCACCCTAGGGGGCGGAGGCACGCACGCCGGAGCTGCGGGGACACCAGGGAGCAGAGACACAAGAAGGTGAGTGATGGGCTGAGACTCTCATGCGGGCGCGTCCCACGATGTGAATCTCAGCCCCACCGGCAGCGGGGACAGGGAGCGCTCACGGTCGGAATCAAGCGTTCTTCCCTAGCTCTTTCATACACAGTAAATAGAGCAGCTGTGCGCATGAGGGACCCACTTCTCCTTTCTAAGGGGAGACTCTCTCCCAGTTTTCGAGATTGCCAGTCCAGTAAGCGTTTTAAGTGAGAATATCCCTTCAGAGTACCTGTCACCAAATAAAACTTTTAATATAGTGTTCCTTGTGTAATTAGCAGACACTTTCCCCTTCACTTGCTTTTAAAATTATCAACATAAATATGTTTCAAATGTTATAGAAAAAAGATCCAGTAGGTGGCTTTGTTCTGTTCCCTGCCACAATTAATAAAGGGAGCTGCACAGAATGTGAAAGCTCCACAGATTCTCACAGAAAGTCACACAGACTGAAACCTGCAGGAAAGCCTCACTGATAGCAACATAGACTGACACATGCACAGAGCTTGAGGTCTTCTATTCATCACAGCGCTGCAACCATGTGAGGGCAGAAGTGGTCCCCCAGCAGGCTTCAGTGATGTCATGCCTGCTGGGGAATGCCAACTTTCTTCTGCTGGGAAATTGCACTATGTGAGCAAGAAGAAAGGTAAGAGACACAGCTTTTTAAAGTTCTGATTTTTTTTTTTTAAAGGTGGGTGGAGTGTTAGGCGTAGTTAGGGAACATAGCCTGAGTTTAGAACAGTTTATTTGGTGACAGGTACACTTATAAACTGCAGTGAGCAACTGTATATTCAGATTGTATTACAATATCCAATTAGAATGTGGTCTAAAAAGTTCCTTATTTGGCCATTGATGTCCGTACAGTATCACAACTTAAAGCATACTTGTCAGATCCCACAAAAAAGAAAAAAAATTGTTACTCTGTACCAAATCCTGACCATGCACCATTTTATGCCTCTATCACCTATCTTTATTATTATAATAACACCTCTTTTTATTAGCTCACAGGCCGACATTTATCATTGCCTTTAGACAGTTTTTTGTGTCTAGAAATGGCACAAAAAAGGCGCAAGCGGGGTTTATTTGCACCTTTTTTTTTTTTTTGCGCCTTTTGGTTTACACATTTCTGCTGATTTTGAGTTGTAATCCACTGATTTTGGCAATACACATGATATGGAAGGGTTTTATCCACTGTGCCTTTTTGTGAAAAGGCGCAAAGCCACTGAAAAGTCTCTAAAACTACACCAGCCCAGACTTAGCTTAGCTTTTCGGTGTATGTGAAGAAAGAAATTTAAGATAATGTGTATCCTTCACAAAATTTATCTAATTCTCTGTGACCATTTAATAAATTTGGTGCTCCTACATGTTACCAGCACACAAAAAAAAGGTGTAGAAAAATGCTTCACGCTTACAATGATAAATGCCGGCCACAGTTTTAGAAATCCTCTCAGGGGAAAGGGGTGTGTTTCTCCCTTGTGGTGGTGGGAGGTGATTGGTATGTCTGCTTATGGAGCCTTGTCCATGACTCATGGACAAGCCTAATGCTGCTGCAGGACTGGTTCGTTTCTCAGTAGGTATGGGAGGCCTTAGTGGTGGGATTTTCAGGAGCCGTCTTCGTTATTAAATATAAAAAAAATTTTTTACAACCATATTACAAAAGCTCTTTAAAGGAGTACTCCGGCGTGCACTTTTTTCCTTTTATCCCGTCCGGGCTGCAAAATAAAAGAAAACTCACTTTCTCTTACCTGCCAACGAGCCCCCGGAGCTCCGGTACACTCCAGTACAGGTGTTCGGTCCCCGGGCTGTATTCTTCTTACTTCCTGTTAGCCCGGCACGTCACATGGAGCTTCAGCCTATCACCGGCTGAGGCGGGACATCGCTGCGGCCGGTGATAGGCTGAAGCTCTGTGTGACGTGCCAGGCTAACATGAAGTAAGAAGAATACAGCCCGGGGACCGAACACCTGTACCGGAGCTCCGGGGGCTCGTTGGCAGGTAAGATAAAGTGAGTTTTCTTTTATTTTGTATTTAAGAGTGTTTTCTTTTATCCCGGACGGGATAAAAGGAAAAAAGTGCGTGCCGGAGTACTCCTTTAACCTCTTAAGGATGCAGGCCATACCTGTACGTCCTGCGCCCACTCCTGTGCTATAACATGGGGTCGCACGCTATCTGGTCGGTCCAAGCACCTCGCAATGGCCGGGACCCGTGGCTAATACCGGACATCACTGAACACGGTGATGCCCGATATTAACCCCTTAGACACGGTAATCAAAGTTGATCGCTGCGTCTAAAATGTAAAAAAATTAATAAATGTTTCCCGCAGTAAAACCACTGTGTCCCTATCAGATGAGAAGACGCGAGGAGGGTCCCTACGTTCCTCCTCGGAGTCCGATGGGCTGCTCTCATGCCTGAGATCTAGGCTGGAGCAGCAGAGCGCCGATAACACTGATCAATGCTATGCTAGGGCATTGAACAGTGTATGCAATCAGAAGATGAGGACTATAAAATGGTGTAAAAAAAAGTTAATAAAAGTGATTTAACCCCTTCCTTAATGTAAGTTTGAATCCCTCCCCTTTTTCCCATAAAAAAAATGTGGTATTGCCCTGTGCATACTATATCCGAACTATAAAAATATATCGATAACTATACGGCACAATCAATGGCATATTTGTAAAAAAGTCAAAAATTGCGTACTTTTAGTCGCTTGGTATACCATAAAAGAATTGTATAAAAAGCGATCACAAAGTCCAATCAAAACAAATGGTACCGATAAAAACTTCAGATCATGGTGCAAAAAATTAGCCCTCATTCCGCCCTGTATGTGGAAAAATAAAAAAAATTATAGGGGTCAAAGGGGACATTTTTAAACATACAAATTTTCATGCAAACAGTTATAATTTTCCCCAGAAATAAAACCTAATCAACCTATAAAAGTTGGGTATCATTTTAATCGTATGGACCTACAGAATAAAGATAAGGTGTTATTTTTTACCAAAAAAGTGCACTGTGTAGAAACAGAAGCCCCTAAAAGTTACATAAGTTTTCACTTTTGTCCCACATATATATATATTTTTTTTTTTTCGTCATAGATTTTTGGGTAAATGGACTGATCTCATTACAAAGTACAATTAGTGGCGCAAAAAAAACAAGCCACATATGAGTTAGTAGGTGCAAAATTGAAAAGGTTATGATTTTTAAAAGGTGAGGAGGAAAAAATGAAAGTGAAAAAACACTGAGTTCTTAAGCGGTTAGCTTTCATCAGTAAGGCTGCTTTCACACTATAAAATTAATCCGTTTAAAAGATCAGTTATAAACATCCGTTAGAAAAGCTTTAAAAACGGATGTTAAATGTCCGTTACAAAATCCCATTCAAGTCTATGGGATTTTTTGATTATCCGTTATGGCCCATCATGAATAACGGACATTAATTGTGACGGAAGAAAAAACGGCACATGCACTAATTTTTTCTTCCGACACAAGAAACAGGTAAATTAACGCCCGTTATTTTTAACATTGAAGTCTATGGCAAACGGATGAGCCTTTATATCCTCTGTTTGCACCTGGTTTTTAAATATTCGTTATCACTTCTGAGCATGCTCAGAAGAGGTGACATCAGCAGACTACTGCAGTGATGAGGGACTACTGCTACTCCCATCATGGAACAGACTTGTTTCCATGATGGGAGTAGTAGTTCCCTAGCTGTGGGAGTATGCCGGTGGCTGGGAAGGCTACATTAGTTTTTGTACTACAACCTAGTGCTGGGCGGTATGACCTAAAATTAATATCACTGTATTTTCTTGAATTATGGGGGTATCACGGTATTACCACTCTCCTACACCCCCCCCCCCCCCACCCGGTGTAAGCTACACATGTCATCCCCGACTCTCCCGCACTCACCCCGCCTCCTCACGGGTCTCACCGGCTGATGTCGGCCGGCAGCTGCTTTTCATGGAGGGAGGGAAAATTCTAGTATACCGCCGGGGAAGGAGCGTGTTACGCGGACAGGGGCGCCGGTTACAGGATTCTCCGCTCATCACGCACCGAGTAACAAGCATGTGCCCGGCCTGTCATGCCGTACACTCTGGAAACTAGATCTATGGTTCTGGAGTATTGACAGTTCTCCAGAACCATAGAGGCAGTTTCCAGAGTGTACGGGCATGACTGGAAGCCGGGCACACGCTTGTTACTTGCTACGGACCCACTGCTCATGGTCCGGGAAAGGGGAGGGCTTCGCTGGCTGGGCTCTATAATTAATTCGGAGGGTGGGGGAGGGGCCCGACCGGTATAGCGGTATGGGCAAAAATCCATACCGTTGGGGGAAAAAAATGGTATCCGATATGAACCGGTATACTGCCCAGCCCTACTACAACCCTCATCATGGAACAGAGTTCTGAGACCCGATGCGATTAGAAGTTATTAAACAGGAGCAGGCGGCATGCTGCGCTCCCCTGCGATGTACGATGTATTTACTTTCATTTTTAAATTCCCCGCCGGGAGCCCTGAATGGTCGGTACCGAGGAGCCATTCAGGGCTCCCGGCGGGGTTTTCAATTTTTATCTGCCCCCCCGCAGCTAATTTATATGTCCCCCCCCCCCCCAGCTCATTTATATATGTTCCCTCCGCAGCACATTTATATATGTCCCCCCCGCAGCGCATTTATATATATTCCCCTCCGCAGCGCATACATATATATATTCCCCCTGCAGCGCATTTATAGATGTTCCTCCCGCAGCATATATATACGTTCCTCCCGCAGCATATATATATATTTATATATGTTCCCCCGCAGCACATTTATATATGTTCCCCCTGCAGCGCATTTATATATGTTCCTCCCGCAGCGTATATATATTTTCCTCCCGCAGCGTATATATATATGTTCCCCCCGCAGCGCATATATATGTTCCCCCCGCAGCGCTATCATAAGCCCCTGGCAGTGCTATGAATGAAAAGTATTCTACAGCAGCGCATCTGGCCGGCGCGATGCGCTGCTGAAAGAATACTTGTCAATCATAGCACTGCCAGGGGCATCTGTACATAGATGCGCTGCAGGGGTCAGACATATATCTATATGTATCTTTGTCCGGTAAGCTGATCGGGACATCGCGATTTTGTCGCGATAGTCCCAATCAGCTCCGCTGAGCTGCCGGGATTCTTTTATTTTCGTTTAAGATGCCACAATCAACTTTGATCGTGGCGTCTAAAGGGTTAATGCAATCGGCCATGCCTGGCATTAGCCGTCATTCCTGGCTGTCCGTAGCAACCGGGACCCACCGGGTTTAACCCGTTCTCTGCTGCTGAGAACAGTTTTTAAACCTGGTAAACGGGACCAGGGTGTACAGGTACGCCCTGAGTCTTTAAGGATCGGGGATTCAGGGTGTATGCATGCCGATTGCCGTTTAAGGACGAGCTGGCATGTCCTGAGACAGCGAGCGGTGTATGACGTGGGCTCCTGACTCAAGCCTGCGCCATACAGCCCTCAGCTGATTCTTGCAGCTGAGGGCCGGCGTTAATAGCCGACATTCGGCGATCGCCGCGGGCGGCTATTAACCCTTTAGATCGCCACTGTCAATATTTGTGGATCGCAGCGCGGTCGGGGGGGAGGGACGATCCACTGCTCAGATAGCCGGGGGGCTTGCCTCTCCTTCTGTGCTGGCTGCTGCGCTGAGAATGATAAAGACTGGCAGGACCAGGCTTTATCAGTTGAGTGCAGAGCATGCAGATCAATGTGGTTCTATGGAACCACATTGATCTGTATGAGGAATCTACTGATTCCTCCTAAAAGTCAATAAAAAAATATGTAAACATAATAAAAATAAACATGTGGTATCGCCGCATGCGTAAATGTCTGAACTATAAAAATATAATGCTAATTAAACCGCCCGGTCAATGGCGTACACGTAAAAAAAAAATTCCAAATATGCGTAATTTTTGGTCACTTTGTATACCCTAAAAAATTTTATAAAAAGCGATCAAAAAGTCCCATCAAAACAAAAATGATACCGATAAAATCTTCAGATCACGGCGCAAAAAATTAGCCCTCATATAGCCCAGTATAAGGAAAAATAAAAAAAGTTATAGGGGTCAGAATAGGACAATTTTACACATACTAATTTTGGTGCTTGTAGTTATAATTTTTTTAAAGTAGTAAAATAAATTAAAACCTATATAAATTAGGTATCCTTGTAACCATATGGAACTACAGAATAAAGACATGGTGTAATTTTTAACTGAAAAGTGCACTGCATGGAATCGGAAGCCCCCAAAAGTTTTTTTTTTTTTCAATTTTGCCCCACAAATATTTTTTTTCTGGTTTCGCCGTAAATTTTTTGGTGAAATGATTGATGTCATTATAAAGTAAAATTGGTTGTGCAAAAAAGAAAAACCCTCATATGGGTCTGTATGTGCAATATTGAAAGAGTTGTGATTTTTAGGTGGTGATGAGGAAAAACCCTGTGTCTTTAACGGGTTAAAGTCCTTACATAACCATGTAGTGGTGGTTAGTCCTGGTGTAAAGACACCAGTCTATCTCCGTTCTGTTTCCCAGGGCAGCTTTGTTCCTTCTCCAGCCTGTGGCACAATGTGGAGGACATAGCAAACAAACTCCTCAGGTTCACACTCTCTCGCTTCTTTCATTTTTAAAGAGGCCTGGGAAAAATAAAAGAAGCAATCTGATTGGTTGCTATGGGCAACTGCACCACTCTAGACAGGTTTTGATAAATCTCCCCCTAAAGGCCTCATAGGTCCAGTAAAGCCCAGACTGGACTGTGGGAACGGATCCCACCCACGTTACAGCCCTTCCAGAAAAAGAGCCCATTCGGTGGCACATATCTGCATGAACATGCCAAAGCGTGCTGCCGGATCAGCCTTTTTGACAACCCTGGAAGTTTACAAGTTGATACAGCAACCTACTTGGCATGTATCTACCTTCCACCACTTTACCTGCTGGCCGTCTACACAACATATAAAAGTGATATAGGTCTGTATAGAAACAAGCCAACCGGCACCAGAAAGCCTTTGAAATAATTAGAACAATGTCCGAAGCCTGCGCTGCGATGGACCAGGTGTGTCTGCAAGAGTGGAGGTGCTAACCAAGTGAAAAGCTATATGTGGTATACAGGTAATAGAAAAAGTAACGTTGCACTCGCCACAAGACACAGCATGAAGGTTTTCAAATCCGGGTGTATTCGTAAATACGAAGTGCTATACAGTCAAAGCAGGTTTCCGTGGAGCTGGTGTCTGCTCCCCTCCCTTCCCTCCAACCTGCTTTGACTGTATAGCACTTCGTATTTACGAATATACCCGGATTTGAAAACCTCCATGCATGTCTTGTGGTGAGTGCAACGTTACTTTTTCTATTACCTGTATACAACATATAAAAGGTTTTTGGATCTGACAGTGCCCATTTGAAGCAGATCTATAGTTTCAAGTAAATTTTCCGGATAAGATTCCCTGTGTGTGTACATGACATAAGTTGCAGTTCTCCCTGAGCTGGTGGGCAGAGCATAATGTCTATGGTGTCTCCCATACACTGTGGAGATCCTGCATTATGTCTCTGTGCACAGCCAAGAGCAATCTATACTGTGTATAAAGCCCTGGGGGGAGGTTTGTTACACTTATTATGATCAGGCACAGGGCACTTCCCCCTTCCTCCTCCATAGACTTGTGTTGCTTGTCTTGATGACACAGGACAAAGCATAGCAAATTTTCAGAGTGGATGGGGGAGATTTATCAAAGTTGTCTATGTCCCGCATCAATATAGACCAAACTACAGAGGGTTAGGCTGGTCCATTGTGCGCACGGCTTTTGATAAATTCTGTGCACAGACTTCGGGCTCTATGCTTTAGACAGTATTTAAACCTGCTCCAGTATGGTCTGACATTTCGGCGTACTGTTAGCCGATGCGAGTTGTTGACAAAAAGTCGCTTTTGATAAATTCAGCACCAATGCATTTTTCCGTCTAAAATAGACTAGAATGCATCATGTTCTAAAACTCCTCTAAAGCAAGTCGCTAAAAAGTCGCACATATTTAGACTGCGACCTTCTGTGCGACAGATTTAGATGAGAAAAACCAGTCTAAATCCTTTTAATAAATCTCCCACGATGAGTTTAGCAGCAGTAGGTAGTGGAGTGGGGTGGGGAGAGAAAAAGTTTGATAACAGGAGAAAGAAATTTTTTTGTCTATTAAGATACATTACCAGGGCTGTGGAGTCAGTAGATAAATGTTCCGACTCAACAGTTTTTGTACTTCCGACTCCCCGACTCCTCTGTATTAATATGCGAATGTATTTATAAACACTTACAGTTGAATCCAAGAAACTGTTCCACCAAGTTCTTCTAAGCTCTTCTAGCAGAGAGAGGTAGTTGGGTAGAAGCTGCTGTCTTCTCCTTTTTGTGTGCTGATCTGCTGCTGAAGGTAGGGCAGTGGGAGGATCCAGGAAGGGGCATTTATTTTAAAACATGATTTCCCTAGTAGAATCCCATAGTCATGGTTAAAGGGGTACTCTGCACCTAGACATCTTATCCCCTATCCAAAGAATAGAAGATAAGATGTCAGATCGCCGGGGTCCCGCTGCTGGGGACCCCCGGGATCGCCGCTGCGGCACCCTGCTATCATTACTGCACAGAGCGAGTTCGCTCTGTGCGTAATGATGGGCGATACAGGGGACGGAGCAGCATGACGTCATGGCCCGTCCCCTTAATGCAAGTCTATGGCACTGCCACGTCCCCTCCCATAGACTTGTATTGAGGGGGTGGGCTGTGACTTCACAAGGGGCGGAACCGTGATGTAACGATGCTCTGGCCCCTGTATTGCCTGTCATTACGCACAGAGCGAACGGGACCCCGGCAATCTGACATCTTATCCCCTATCCTTTGGATAGGGGATAAGATGTCTAGGGGCGGAGTACCCCTTTAAGATAGTTTACAAGTTTTTATAGCCTTAGCTGAATGGCAGCAGTTTTTCCAATGGTTTACAGCTTCAGTCTTGAACTATTGACCCAACATTCCCTTCACTTATACAAGTGTCTCTAGTCCTGCAAAAACATATTTTCTTAATCCCTTATCAGTGAGAGGCTAGGTTACCCATGGGTTCCCTGTAACAGCAGAACACAACACTATGGAAAGTATAAGTATTGCCGCTCCTAATTGTGCGTTGCGTGCCATATAGTGACGCACATGAAAAGCATGCTTCTTCACGGTCACTTAACGTGTTCATTTTGCGGTTACGTGAGGCACTGCATGCATTGGTCTTTATTCTTACAGTAGAGAAGTCATTAATTATAACTTTTTGTGAATTGGGACATTTAAACTTGCTTTTTTTTTATTCCAATCTAAATTTCGTCGGAGTCGGTGCATTGTTTGCCGACTCAGACCCAAAATGTAGTCCGACGACTCTACTCCGACTCCACAGCCCTGTACATTACTAATTCCTTATATTCTCTTGTACTATTGATCTATGTAGTTTGTTTAAATGATGTGCCTATTTAAATTCCACTTGGCTGTTTCTATGATAAAAGTAAAAAATGACATTTGCAACACAAATGTGAACAGGATTCATACTACTGTGTTTTCTAAAATGTATTTTCCTGTAACTAGGGGCAGGAAGTTACCACCCTAGGCTGCTCTTTTGAAGGCTATATAGAAACATCTATTGACACGCCACTGTGTCTGCTAAGAATGTTACACAAGGTGAATGCATCTCTATAAATCTGGTAGGTTTTTCCATAAGTCCCCTGACTTCTCCCACTCCCATTGTCTAATTCTAATGCTTATCACAAAAAAAGTGAAAACAGAGATATCTGGCATCTGCATGCATTTCTCTCATCCTATTAAACTAAGCAGCATGTTCTGCCGAGCTGTATATGTAAGTTTATGGGGGAGTCTTTTTGTATAGTTATCCTTCACTTGCCAGCTGTAGCTGCTTGCTGAGAAGCATTGATATAACCTATTCAGAACCATACCTGTTCATGGAATCTGATTCAGCTGGGTAAGATTACTAGGCTCAGAATGAAGTACTTTTCTTGCAGAATTTACTGTAAATGTACAGCTGATAGAAATGATTGACATTTAAATAAACTTACATATTTTCCTTTATTTCTTAAAGGGGTACTCTGCTGCTCAGCATTTGGAACAAACTTCCGAACGCTCAAGCCAGCGCCAGGAGCTTGTGACATCATAGCCCTGCCCCCTCATCATTTCACGCCCCACCCCCTCAATGCAAGTCTATGAGAGGGGGTGTGACCGCTGTCACGCCCCCTCCCATAGACTTGCATTGATGGGCGGGGCTATGATGTCACAAGCGCCTGGCGCCGGCTCCAGCATTTGGAACAGTTTATTCCAAGCGCTGGGCAGTGGAGTACCCCTTTAAGGATTAGCTATTATTTTACAGTGACCTACCAGAAGTTTGTATTGGTGGGAGTCAGTCAAATAAAGGGGCAGAAGTTCTGCATATGTTGTGCAAAGCTAAAGTGAGTGGTATGCAGGCATGTGCAGCTGTGTGCATTTGCCCCTTCATTATAGCAATTGATGGGAGTCCCAGCACTGGATCCCCACCAATACAAATACTAATAGGTATGCTTTAAATGTATTGGGCTGCTTATACTGTTTTAGGGGTTATATGAATGTGTTAAAATAACACGCTATACTGCTTACCATACTCTACTATACTTATCCTCATTCTGTCTAGCACCACCACTATGGTTCTTTCTGCCAGCTTTATTTACTTCCCTGTTGGTGTCCCTGGGCACCCTGCAGCCAGTCACTGGCCTGAGTGGTATTCTACATGAAAGTGCTGAGGCCAGAGATTGGTTGCAAGGAAGTTAACAAGGGCGGCAAGAAGGACAACAGTGGGGGCCCTGTAGACAGTGAGGATGAAACTGGTGAGTACAGCTGTATTTTTATTTTAACGCAAAAACAGACTGTAAAAAGTTTCTTAAATTATTTGGACAACCCCTTTAAGTCTGTGGCTTATGAGGGAGCAGTAGATTTAGGGGTTAGTATTTAGGGAAACGAAATGCTGAGCTCTAGAAGAAGATCATTAGTGCACACTTCAGGGTTCAGCTGGTAGAGAGGAAAAATATAGTGTGTTAGACCACATCAGGAGTATTGGTTAATTTACTTAGTAGCCAGGTAGAAGGTCCCGGCTGTGCAATGGCAATCTGGCCCTAGATCGATAGATTGTAACTAGGCCCCAAATACACAGAAGAGTTACATGAAAGAGACCAGTAGTCAAACACCTTTTTAAAGAAAACCAATGATGCTTTTTTGAGGCACATGTTCATGCAAACAACTGTTCTGTTTGCAGAAATTTTTTAAGGGGTACTCTGGTGTAAAACTTCAGATGACCCGGCGGTCACGTGCTGAGGTCACGTGACCGCTAAGACCGATCACATGATCGCTTTTGCATGTCAATGCTCCGTGTCCACTAATACGGACCTGTAGAGTGCAACGCATGAATGACACCATGCGTACTACAGATTAGCCTGCAGCCTACAGATTTACCATTTGTCCACACATAGTACGCATGTGCCAGGCACATGCGTACTATGTGTTGACAAATCGTTAAGAGTGATCATGTGATCGGTCTTAGCGGTCACGTGACCTCAGCACATGACCGCCGCATCATCTGTGCGTAAGAATCAGCTTGTCTGTCTTTACAAACACAAAAGTATTGATATGCATTAACGATCATGTGATTGACTGAAGGGGTCACGTGATATTTACACGTGACCGCCGCATCATTACACAGAATGCCGTGCGAGCTCTGTATGGCTATACAGCCGCTCCGGAACAAGTACGTGGCGGCCAATTGATTGACGTCAGGTACAGGTGTGTCCAAGTGGTAGGTAGTGCGGTGATTGGTTGCCTTATTGCCATTCACCGGGTGATCTCCGATTGATTGGCTCTAGTTACCACAGGATGTGTATGTTAACATGGCGTTTGGGTTCATCTGACAGCATTGCCATCATCAGCCACTCTGATTATCTGTACCCAATCATGAGCTTATCTACTGCCCCCCATTGTCCCCTGATGATCGGGGCAAGAAACGCGTCGGGATGTTTCTGTTAAAATTTTACTTACCATACCTGGGGTCCAGCTAAGTATACTGGATAATATATTCAATTTCTTTTTCGTGTCTATATTTTTGTGGTTATCATCCACTTGCTGAAATAGAGAGTTTTTTTTCTTGAAGTTACACTATGATTTAAGATAACTACATGGAATTTCCAGTGTACAACCAACTGCTATGTTGAATTGATACCTACCAATACCTATGTAGCATTTTGATATTTTCATCTATCTCTATCAGTCTTGACATATGTGAAGTTATACTTTAGAGGGCAACAACATCCGTGTCCCTATCTATACATACAAGAGGGACGTTTGTGTGTGACTATAGGTATATCTTCCCTTCTCCCATCCAACTTAAATAGACAGTTGCTTCTAGTGAGAGCCTCCTCACTGTGACATAGGGCATATTAGGCCATCACAAGGGTAGGTTCCTGTGCGGGACCGTTCTTATAAGGACGCCCACCCCGCCTAGGCATAGGGGTAGTAATAGGGACTCTATATCAGGGCAAGGAGGTAGTGGCCGCTCATCCATAAGGCAATTTGTTTCCCTAGATCCGTCCCTCCCCCATCCACCCACCTTATCCCCCCATCCTATCCTTTAGTACTTTTATTGGATTTCCAGCTATGGTAAGTCTCCAGCTTGGTGGAGCATAATTGTTATACATCTTGATAAGCCTTAGTTGCTATCTTATTATCGTGTTTATATTGGACATATCTGGGAAATATCAAACCCAGGACTATTTTTAATCCACATTGGGTTTTTTCTTCCCTTTTGGGCAATCACATTTTGATTTGCTTTTCGTTCATCTTTGGTGGATATTTTTGATATATTTTTTGATTTTTGTTTTGGCTCTTAGTGTAACATGTATTAAAAGTTAAGTTTTAGTGTCTTTTCAGTGATTCCTATATGCATGCAGTCTATTTTTAGTGTGCATTTACTTGTGGTTTATTTATTTATTGTGGATTTCTAAGTGTGCATGTGTTTTCAATGGAAAGAGAAAGCTGCAGGAAAGCATTCAGGAAGCCCTATACACATTAGGTAGCTGGGAAGTCCAGCTGGGATCAACAGGTTTGGCGGTTTTCTGTGTAATGTACATAGAGGCCTTTAGAGTTTCTCTATGTTTGTTGGTGTCAAGAGTGATGGGATTATAATACACTGGCTATCGTTCCCATGCAGGCAGCTTTTTGAAGTTAGATCTCTATCTCCTTATTATTGATAGAGTCTATACTTGTGAAAGCCCAGCCGGCCCTACTCCTCCAGAGTACGTATAGAAGAAGATGTCAGGGTCTGTAGTAAAGGCCAAATGTTCTGTTCCCAGTTTGCTGTCTCTTGGTTGCGGTACTGTACACAGGTGCAGGTAAATGATAGTTTCTTTTAATATGAGGACTAAAAAATCATATCAAGCAGCAGATCAAGAGCTCTCGATTTGTGCAATAGTAAGACATATTGTAAACCAGGAAGAAAACAAATATCTGGTATTACTAAATGTAAAATTTTTTTTGGGGGGGATTCTATTAATCCAAATGTTCTTGTAAGCCTGTTAAGAAGTAGAGAGGCTGCAGCTCTTACATTAGTGCAGCGAGGGTGCCTGGATCTGGAACCCCACCAATTGGGTGTTGATGGCCTGACAGAGATTGTCCCTCAATAAAAAAAAAAGCCTGGGGAAGTCTTTAAACTTAGTACAGTGTCTATGGTGGCATGAAAAACCTAACCCTCAGGCCCTGAACTGGAGTAGTAAAAATAATGGCATGATGCTGTATACTGTAATTCTTAAAAGAATTTCCATTGCCATACGTTTCTATATGACATTGAAAGACCACTGTCCAATAGCGGTGTATAGAGAATGTATTATGTGCTCATACAACATAAATCTGTAATACTGATGTGTTCTAAGGCCTTACTACTGCCAGCATGTGGCGTCTATATAAAAGATCCCGCTCATTGCCCAATTTTATGGATGTCACCTGATAGCGTCTTTACTGTTCAGTAAGAATTTTATGGTTGGTATCTATCCTGCAAATCATTGTTTCTGGTTATATTTAGCAAATCTTTGTATTTTCACACTTTACCATTTGTAATTGATGAATTCATTGTCCATTGGCTTTCTTTATGTTGGATGTAGCTATTGACTCTCTTCTGGTGCCTTTTGTTTTTTGCAGAGTTAATGTCTGTGGGGGAAAGTGCTGTCATGGCTGGAGTAAGTCTTCTGGGTCAGAACGATGTACAAAGCGTAAGTATTAAAACCTAAATGATATGGAGAGTGACACACATGGCAGATTTTTCTGATGCTGCAGAAGTTGTTACAGATCCTTGACAAATCTGCAGCTAAATCTGCATGTGTTGCATGTGAATTTAGCTTTCATTGTAGCAGTGGTTTTTACCCCTGCTAAATTGAGAGGGAAAAATATTTAGTAAAACCTTTTGTAAAATGTCATTCACTTGCCTGCTGCTGTATTTTACCTGTACAAATCTGCGATGTTCGAGCAATGTGTGAATTTACCCCTAGAGTATGTTTACGTTTATTGTACACTGCTCAAAAAGATAAAGGGAACACTAAGATAATACATCCTAGATCTGAATGAATGAACTAATCATATGAAATACTTTCGTCTTTACATAGTTGAATGTTCTGACAACAAAATCACACAAAAATTATCAATGGAAATCAAATTTATCAACCCATGGAGGTCTGGATATGGAGTCACCCTCAAAAATCAAAGTAGAAAACCACACTACAGGCTGATCCAACTTTGATGTAATGTCCTTAAAACAAGTCAAAATGAGACTCAGTAGTGTGTGTGGCCTCCACGTGCCCGTATGACCTCCACGCCTACAATGCCTGTGCATGCTCCTGATGAGCTGGTGGATGGCCCTCCTGGAGGGATGTCCTCCTGGGCCTGGACTAAAGCATCCACCAACTCCTGGACAGTCTGTGGTGCAACGTGGCTGGAGCGAGACATGATGTCCAAGATGTGCTCATTCGGATTCAGGTCTGGGGAATGGGCAGGCCAGTCCATAGCATCAATGCCTTCCTCTTGCAGGAACTGCTGACACACTCCAGCCACATGAGGTCTTGTCTTGCATTAGGAGGAAGCCAGGGCCAACTGCACCAGCATATGGTCTCACAAGGGGTCTGAGGATCTCATCTCGGTACCTAATGGTAGTCAGGCTACCTCTGGCAAGCACATTGAGGGCTGTGCTGCCCCCCCCAAAGAAATGCCACCCCACACCATTACTGACCCACCGCCAAACCGGTCATGCTGGAGGATGTTGCATGCAGCAGAACATTCACCATGGCGTCTCCAGACTCTATCACGTCTGTCACATGTGCTTAGTGTGAACCTGCTTTCATCTGTGAAGAGCACAGGGCGCCAGTGGCAAATTTGCCAATCTTGGTGTTCTCTGGCAAATGCCAAACATCCCGCACGGTGTTGGGCTGTAAGCACAACCCCCACCTGTGGACGTCGGGCCCTCCTACCACCCTCATGAAGTCTGTTTCTGACCGTTTGAGTGGACACATGCACATTTGTGGCCTGCTGGAGGTATTTTTGTAGGGCTCTGGCAGTGCTCCTCCTGCTCCTCCTTGCACAAAGGCGGAGGTAGCGGTCCTGCTGCTGGGTTGTTGCCCTTCTGCGGCTTCTTCCACATCTCCTAATGTACTGGTCTGTCTCCTGGTAGCGTCTCCATGCTCTGGACACTACGCTGACAGACACAGCAAACCTTCTTGCCACAGCTCGCATTGATGTTCCATCCTGGATGAGCTACACTACCGGAGCCACTTGTGTGGGTTGTAGACTCAGTCTCATGCTACCACTAGAGTGAAAGTACCACCAGCATTCAAAAGTGACCAAAACATCAGCCAGGAAGCATAGGAACTGAGAAGGTCTGTGGTCACCACCTGCAGAACCACTCCTTTATGGGGGGGGGGGGGGGGGAGTGTCTTGCTAATTGCCTATCATGTCCACCTGTTGTCTGTTCCATTTGCACAACAGCATGTGAAATTGATTGTCAATCAGTGTTTCTTCCTGAGAGGACAGTGTGATGTCACAGCAGTGTGATTGACTTGGAGTTACATTGTGTTGTTTAAGTGTTCCCTTTTTTTTGAGCAGTGTATATGCTGCAGATTTTATGCTCCATATTTGAAGCTGTAGAATAGATACTGCGGATTTTAGGCTGTGTTCAGTTATTGATGTATATTGATTTACACTGTATTATTTATATTGATCCTCAGCATATACATATCTTTACAGTGAATGCATAGCAGTCTTCAGCTGCCCTGCTGGTCTTCCAAACTTTGGAGCCAAATATTTGCAACCCCATGGGCACTATGAAATACCACCCATAAGGCTTGGTACATGGTTTCCACAGAAGTCTTACCTGGTTTCCTTCCTTAAAACCATGAAGCAATTGTGCTTCTGGTTGACATTGTTGACAATGGTGTTTCCAATGTGAGCACTGCCACATCTTGTCCACGTGACAACAACAATATCACAAGTTGTTGTGTGAATACATTAGAAGCATGTCACATTGTCTACATAAACTACTGCGTGCAACAGGGCAAAACCACAATGTAAAGTAGGATATATGGGCAAAAAACATTTGTACTTTCAGATAGGTTATTTAAAAAAAAAATAATCCAAAGACATTTCCATTTGAATACAGCATTGGGAAATCTACAGAAATGTCCGATATATAATTAAATAAATTATCGTTCTTATTTTTATTATCCTTTTTATTTCCACTCAGGGTACAAAACATGTCACACAGTGTTCCATTTATGCTGGATGTGTTACTATTCCATTTGCAGCAGAAAAGTACAGTATCCTGCAGATGGCAGTGTTGTTCAGGTTGTCAGTACAAGTGAGATCCTGCGCTGAGTACTGTACTCATACAGAGCGTGCGCTGCACTTTACAAAACTGCTCCGTTCATAATGGTTTACGGCAACTTCGGATCTTGCTCCCCTAGTTATCAGCCTGAGCAGGGATTATAATAGAACCATGACCACGTGGAGGCTGTAGCTCGAGATAAATGCCTTTTCTTTGTAGTGTGATGATAAAAGCTCAGATTTATCATTCTGCTTCGGGAACCGCTATTTCTGGTTTGAACGTCTGCGTTTTCTATACTCTTTTCATTAGGGTCCATGGGATGAGAATTCCGCGCCACTTACGTGAGATTTTCTTTCATAAAGTACAATAGAGGAGAGAACTAATCTTATTGCTTCTGATAATGAATATTGTGGTGGTGGTGGTACCGTATTTTTCGCCCTATAGGATGCTCCGGCATATAAGACGCACCCAATTTTAAATGAGGAAAATCTAGAATACAATGTAAAGTATAGGTCACAGTGATCTTCAACCAGTGGACCTCCAGATGTTGGAAAACTACAACTCCCAGCATTCCCGGACAGCCGTTGGCTGTCCGGGCATGCCAGGAGTTGTAGTTTTGCAACATCTGGAGGTCCGCAGGTTGAAGACCACTGGTATAGGAGGTAATACTCACCTGTCCCCAGCCGCACCTGACCCCTCACCGCTCATCACTGCTGCCCTGGATGTCACACTCCATCGCTGTTGCTGCGTCCCCGGGGTGTCCCCGTCACTCCAGAACGTCTCTGCTGTCCGGTGTCCTCGCTCTCCGTCGCTGCTACGCACGCCGCTCCTATTGGATGACGGGGCGGCGTGCGCGACGACGTGATGACGACGAAGGAGAGCGCCGGCCATGCAGGGGATCTCGGCGAGGAGCAGACACCGAGGAGGCAGGTAAGGTCCCTCCCGGTGCAGCCGGGTTAGTGTCACTTTTGCTTCAGACGCGGGGTCAGCTTTGATCGCCGCATCTGAAGGGTTAATACAGGGCATGACCGCAATCGGTGATGTCCTGTATTAGCCGTGGGTCCCGGCCATTGATGGCCACAGGGACCGCCGCGATAGGTGTGTATTTGCTGTATAAGACGCACCAACTTTTCCCCCGCAGTTTTGGGGAAGAAAAAGTGTATCTTATATGGCGAAAAATATTCCAAAATGCAATTTTTATATCCTTTAAATTTCTACATTGAGCCCACATTGCTCCAGCTGCTTTATGCGGTCCGTGCTTAGGTTTTTTGATGACACTTATTTCTAGAACCCATGTAAAGCAATCCTTGCCAAAGGCAAGTGTGACCTTATAAAGTGACATATAAAGTACTGTCGACATGTCCGCTATTATTTAGCAATTATTACAAAGTTTATAGATCTTTGTCGCATGTCGCAGAGATATGTCAAAGGTTTTGCTCAGTCAGTGTCTGGGTGTTCAGACCCCTACTGACAGGGGCATAGCTATAGGGGGTGTAGAGGTAGCAGTCACACCAGAGCCCTGGTGCCTAAGGGGGCCCCAAAACACATCTGCCCCATTTGAGACCAGTAATATAATTGGCATATGGACCCTGTTGCAGATTTTGCGTTTGGGCCCAGAAGCTACAAGCTACGCCTCTGCCCACTGATCATTAGAACAAGCTAAAGGTGTAAGGTGTAAGACTGAGCCCTTCTCTCCCTGTCTTGCTACAGTAGACAGGCTCTGAGAGTGGGAGGGAAGCTCTTATGTAACTGTCATGTAACACAGGGGTTCCTCAAGTGTAATGGCAAGTTTTCAGCTATTTTTTGTGTGTCATTTAACTAAGTTGAATTTACAGTGTTGCAGATCTGCATTTCAGCTTGTGCATTTTACAATGAACTGAACTGGACCACACTTAGTATTGGACTATATTATGTCTATTAAATTGAACAGGTATAGCTCAGGTACACAACAGTATATGTCGGCATACCTTTCTGACAGTATGCTGACATAAACACTGAACCTAGGCCAATCCACTTTTCAAGTGTGAACATGCCCTTATCTTGTTGTTTTTGTGAGGAATTAAAGATCAGTCACAATTAGAGATGAGCGAACTTACAGTAAATTAGATTCGTCACGAACTTCTCGGCTCGGCAGTTGATGACTTTTCCTGCATAAATTAGTTCAGCTTTCAGGTGCTCCGGTGGGCTGGAAAAGGTGGATACAGTGCTAGGAGACTCTTTCCTAGGAATGTATCCACCTTTTCCAGCCCACCGGAGCACCTGAAGGCTGAACTAATTCACGCAGGATAAGTCATCAACTGCTGAGCTGAGAAGTTTGTGAAGAATCAAATTTACTGTAAGTTCGCTCATCTCTAGTCACAATCTTAAACAGGTTGTTGGTTTGTCTTGACAGGTCACACTATTGTCATACTGTGCCATTCTTGTATATTCTTGTTTTGCAGACTAATATTTTAATGCTAATGGCCATTAAAGGTCACTATAGGTGAAGAGGTAATGTTGATCTGACTGCTTTCATCTCTGGTGGTGGTCATGGGATTGTTCAGAACTGATACAAGTATTGTTGACAGTAATATATGGGTTGTCTGAATAGACGTAAATAGTAGACTGATTTATAAGTAGCATAATATTAAAATTACATTTGGAAAGCTATACACATTTCTTTGTGTCCCCACTAGTGGGGTCATGTTTGCACAATCGCTCTAATAGCCACTGCTGGAATGTACCAGATGTCTGGAAGTGGACCAGTGAAGAATTCCAGGAATATCTCAACTGAGGTGTATTTAAGAAAACAAACTTTCTTTGGCCTAAGTATAGTATTATCAACTGATATGGAGCAATCCTTCAGGGTTTTTGCAGTGTAGGAGGCTTTGTTCTGATGCTGTGTCTTTCACATAGTTGTCTATCTAGTGATACAAGTTATGCACATAGCCTTTTTTGGGAATTAAAAATTGCATCGGATAAAAACTCTATTCCCTCATTCATTTTACGACCCTTATGTGCAGTTTGTTCTTCACTAGATCACTTATACCCGATTCCTTCTCCTTGCAGCTCACCAGGGATCTCACCTTTCTTGTGTTAACTGCCACTGATGTTGAGAAGTGTTATTTTACCCCTGCAGCCTGTCTTGAGTTCTTTTCCCTCTCTCCCTCCTGTTTATTTTACCTCTTCCCTGCAGAGTATCATGTGTTCGTCCACCTATCTGATGCAGTGCAGCCTATGTGATCTGCTCTCCCTGAACACTTGGATGTTTTCCTCCCTCTTCACACTCTCTCTGATCTGATGTGTTCAATCTTCTCACAGCCCTGCTGCAAATTCCAAGTGCTTATTTTTCCTCAGAAACTTCTGTGGAAAATCAGTGACAGAAAAGTAAGGCATAAATTAGCATTTCTGTCGTGGATTTTTACTCTGTATCCCACAGATTTAGCAGAATGTGTGGACACAAAATAAGCCATATTTAGTAGGGATGATCTGTGTCCTGGCTGCCCATTGCAGTTTCTTAGCTGAGTCCGCGTCAACAAATGACATTATTTTTTATGTGTAGAGAGATTTCAGCTGCGCAAGTAATGAACTATGGCCTGAATTCCCATTGAAAATAATAGGACACATGATAATCCCCAGTGTAAACACTAACATTGAGAAAAGGGAGAGCAGAGAGCCAATATAGCCTGTGTGCTCTCTGATGTATTTTGACACCAGGCTAAGTTTTGACTATTTATTATAGATTAAGATATTCTAGAATAACTTAATTGTAATATTAGAACATTACTTGTGCGTGTTATTTAAGTCTGGAGTACTCCTTTAACAATTGTATGGAAAAACACAGTAATGCTACAAAGCTAGTAGCTGGTTCTTTTAGTGGAATGTGCTCTCCTTGTTGCCTTCTTTTAGATCTGGCTTTATTTTATTTTCCTTTAAGGTTTTTTTTCCCCACATGAATATCTTTTCCTTAAAAGTCCATAATTTACACCCTGATAATTCTGTGTAGCATCACTTTTTATCTCCTTTCATTGCCTTTTTTCCTCTTCTGTTTATACAGCAGAACCATTAATCATCTGAATGTCTGTAAGAATACAGTATTTTCAGAACAACTGGGTCACAGGTTCCACAATGTGCGGGTGGTTACTAAAAAAAGGGAAGGTTTCCTTTGCTAAAGCCAGAGATAAGCCTCATTCGAAATGTCAACTCTGTTCTGCATCCAAAAAAATCGAAAGAAAAAACATCTTTCATCTTCCACAAAAAAAAGACATGAGTGCAGTTTCTTTATCATGTTCCTGATAAAGCATAGTGGGGGATTATCGTCATGATTTGCTCCCCCTAGTGGATATGTTAGTTAGTGGACAGTAAATGTTTAGATATTTAATATTTAAATATTATGTCCCAAAACGTAATTTCCTATCAAAACTACTGCAAAAGTACCTGATGAATCCCTCTCTCTCTCTGGTTAGTCATATCATACTTTTTAGTACAAAGATTCCTAACCTTTAACCCTTTGTGGACCAAGGGACAGGTCTATCCTCCAAGACACCATTGATAAACAGTACAAAGGGGACAGTCAATCAATAAACCATTCTTTCTGCTGATCATGGGGTTCTGATCCCCACAAGCACATCCTAATGGCCTATCATAAGCTGTGCCAAGGGGGAGGGGGGGGGGGGGGGGAGACACGTGCAGGACCCCGAAGATCCACTAGGGGCTTCAAAGCCATTAGTTTTGGAACACTGAATTAGTGTATGGTATATTGAACAAGACTGACCAGCTTTACCATAAACAGTCTATATACAAACTCATAACCCATATTTAAACAGAGGCTAACCCCTTTAATTTGTTACAATTTTCTGTTATATTTTTGTGTATAGTACAAAGAATAGAGGTGAAAAAAATATTTAGCTTTGTTTATATGTTGGATTTGATAGGTATACAATGAAAACCTGATCAAACAGTCTTGAGTCCTCTGTCAATAGTAAGTTAATCACTTTTGATAATGTATATGTACTAGACAAAGGGGCTTCCTATTTGCTCAGCTGAGGGAAGCTTGTGTTTGGAATGCAGCTTTTATGTTTTTTCTTTTTATATAGTCAGGCAATATTAGAGTTCGCACTAATTTGCAAAAAGATGAATGGATGCATTTATATACTTATATTAGCACTGTCAAATATAAAAACTTTTTGTATGTTGTACATCTTGGCAAAACATTAACCTTTCTAATATACTTCATAAGGAAATTGTATTTCCATTTTATAGAAATCATGGCTTATAAAATCATGGCTTTGTCCAAGCTGAAGCACAGGCATGGACATAGTCCAGTAAGTGAGGGTGGGTTAGCACTGTCTGATAGGACAGTGAGAGCACAGAGGAGTGCTATCAGACAAGAGAGAGCACAGAGGAGTGCTATCAGACAGGAGAGAGCACAGAGGAGTGCTATCAGACAGGAGAGAGCACAGAGGAGTGCTATCAGACAGGAGACAGCACAGAGGAGTGCTATCAGACAGGAGAGAGCACAGAGGAGTGCTATCAGACAGGAGAGAGCACAGAGGAGTGCTATCAGACAGGAGAGAGCACAGAGGAGTGCTATCAGACAGGAGAGAGCACAGAGGAGTGCTATCAGACAGGAGAGAGCACATAGGAGCCCTATCAGACAGGAGAGAGCACAGAGGAGTACTATCAGACAGGAGAGAGCACAGAGGAGTACTATCAGACAGGAGAGAGCACAGAGGAATTAGAGCTGGGCGGTATGACCAAATATGTGTATCACTGTATTTTAGTAACTTATGGCGGTTCCACGGTATATAACGGTATTTCTTTCATAGCTGGCTTTTTACATGACAGTGGACTCAGCCAATCACTGGCCGGGGCGGGACATCGCTCCGGCCGGTGATAGGCTGAAGGCTGTCCGACGTTCTAGTCCTCAGCGTAAGGCCAACGGCTGTCCCGGCATGCTGGGAGTTGTAGTTTTGCAACATCTGGAGGTCCGCAGGTTGGAGACCACTGGTATACAGGGAGTTCCAGCGCCGGCGTCCCCCAACAAAGAGGAGGAGGGCAGTGCTTGCGGGGTGACACATGTGAGTAGTACCCCGCTGGGCTGATAATTAATTGGGGATGAGCAGAACAGCGCTGGCGGGTCACATGATTTGGTGGGGGGGAGCAGAACAGCACTCGCAGGTAACATGATTTGGTGGGGGGGAGTAGAACAGCGCTGGTGGGTCACGTATGATTAGTTCCCCGATGTGGGGACAGCACTGCGCTGGGCTGATAATTCATTCCCAAGGGGGAGGGGCCAAACGGGTATTGCGGTATGGGGAAAAATTAATATCGTGCAGCCCAAAAATTTCGGTATTCGGTATGAACCGGTATACTGCCCAGCCCTAAGAGGAGTGCTATCAGACAGGAGAGAGCACAGAGGAGTACTATCAGACAGGAGAGAGCACAGAGGAGTGCTATCAGACAGGAGAGAGCACAGAGGAGTGCTATCAGACAGGAGAGAGCACAGAGGAGTGCTATCGGACAGGAGAGAGCACAGAGGAGTGCTATCGGACAGGAGAGAGCACAGAGAGGAGTACTATCAGACAGGAGAGAGCACAGAGGAGTGCTATCAGACAGGAGAGAGCACAGAGAGGAGTACTATCAGACAGGAGAGAGCACAGAGAGGAGTACTATCAGACAGGAGAGAGCACAGAGAGGAGTACTATCAGACAGGAGAGAGCACAGAGGAATGTTATCAGACAGGAGAGAGCACAGAGGAATGTTATCAGACAGGAGAGAGCACAGAGGAATGTTATCAGACAGGAGAGAGCACAGAAAAGTGCCATCAGACAGGAGAAAGCACAGAAGAGTGCTATCGGACAGGAGAGAGCACAGTGACTTTGTCCATGCCCGTGCTTTAGTTTGGAAAAAGCCATGATTTTATAAGCCATGATTTCTTTAAAAAGGAAATTTTCTTATGAAGTATGTTAAAATGGTTAGTGATTTTCCAAGATGTACAACATAGAAAAAGTTTTTGTATCTCACAGTGCCCATTTAAGTGGTGGACCCAGTTATTACTTGTGACCCTTTAGTGCTTAGCCCACACTTTTCTCTTTCAACAGTACCAAGTCTATACAGTATGCTTTGACGTAGAATGTGCATGGAGCAGTGTACTGTATATGCGGTAGACAGGACAATGCAATATGTGTTTCTCTAATTGAGTCCAGGACTACCTCTGAGACCCTCATAATGCTGGCGATTGGCTGACAATAGTGGCTATACATTATTGAACTGTACTTTTAAGTGCACTTAAAGCATGTTAATGGGTTTTCCTGCTACCCTATTTTTGTATCCTTCATCATTTAAATAAATTGTGGAGATCTGAGTTGGGAACTTTTTGGTCACTTTCACTACATTATTCAACTTGCATAGGTGACAGTACTACTGGCTGAATACAGTATGAACCTTTTTATCATTGATGTATGTGACCTATGTATGTAAAATAGAGACAAATTTCGAAGCAAAGAGTCAGTATTTTTTCGTAAAGGCAACTTAGCCATTTTTTATATTTTTGTACAGTTTTTTTTTAATTTTTTTTAATTTTTTTAGGGGTGCCTAGCAGCAAACCTGTTAAGTAGGCAGTGGTAGTCCGGTTTCATATAGCTGTACAAATAAAATTCTATACGGTGTCTAGAAAGGTTAACTTCATTCACTTTAGTTGTAAAACACTGACCTAGAATCTGGATGGTTGTGCCAGATTCCACGGTGTCAGCTCACGTTAACGCTCTTGTCAAATATGTCTACAGAATAGTAGATATTTGCTGAACATTAAAGGATCATTTGTTTGTGTTGCCTTTGTTCTGTGACCTGTTTCCACCATTTGTTAACCTTTGTTTCCTGGGTCAGTTGTATATGTCAAATTAGTTATTGTGGTTCAACAACAAATGTACATCTGTAACTATGGGTTTATACTTGGTGTAATTTTACACCATGAACAAATCCACCAAAACATCTGAGTCTTACATGTAGATCTGACACAGATTTGCCTTAGATTCCACCCTTTTACATTACATTTGTAATCCTCCCTAATGGGAAGCAGAGATAAACTAAAAACTAGTTAGAGGAGTCAATCTTCAATGCAGCGCTATTGGTTGAAATCACCTGCTATGCTTTTAGTGACATTTTTAGATCAAAGCATGATCTTGGTATAGTGTTTTTTTCTTGTTTTTCCCATAGGCTTCTGTATAGAATAATAAAAAAATTTTTAAATAAAACTTGTAATAAAAATTTCCTGAATAATAAAATAAAATTGGCGTGCTTTCTTACAAACATTAAAAAAATTCTGAAAAAAGTGGCAGAAAACTGGTGACTGAAGTGGGTAAGGTGACACACCAAATGGCCGAGGCTCTGTGGGGATCATAAGATTTCAGAGGCTCTCTTTGGGGCCAGAGAAACTGCAAGGTAATCGGGGCTCTGAGAAGGGAGTGATGGGGGAGTCACAGCGTAATGGTGGCTCTCATAATGGAGGGTCAAGGGAACACAGCATCTTATGGGCTGTGATTAGCAGGGACAGTGAGAGTCACAACATAAAAAAATACAAGATGGCAGGGGCTCTCTGGGTGTGGGGGCACAGGCTAGCCCCATTGATGAGCAAACACAGTGTCAGTATGTTGTGTTCCTCCAACTAGAGCTGGGCGGTATGACCAAATATGTGTATCACTGTATTTTTGTAACTTATGGTGGTTCCACGGTATATAACGGTATTTCTTTCACCCCCACCCCAAATCATGTGACCCACGAGCGCTCTTCTGCTCCCGCCCCCCCAAATCATGTTACCCGCCAGCGCTGTTCTGCTTCTTACATGACAGTGGGCTCAGCCTATCACTGGCCGGCTTCTTACATGACAGTGGGCTCAGCCTATCACTGGCCGGCTTCTTACATGACAGTGGGCTCAGCCTATCACTGGCCGGCTTCTTACATGACAGTGTGCTCAGCCTATCACTGGCCGGCTTCTTACATGACAGTGGGCTCAGCCTATCACTGGCCGGGGTGGGACATCGCTCCGGCCAGTGATAGGCTGATGGCTGTCCGACGTTCCAGTCCCCAGTGTAAGGCCCCAACGTAGGTAAGTTAAAGTTTATTTTCTTTGTCTTTTGCAGCCCGGGCACCGGGATACAGCGTACAGCAGTGGTCTCCAACCTGCGGACCTCCAGCTTTTGCAAAACTACAACTCCCAGCATGCCTGGACAGCTGTTGGCTGTCCGGGCATGCTGGGAGTTGTAGTTTTGCAACATCTGGGGGTCCGCAGGTTGGAAACCACTGGCGTACAGTGAGTTCCAGCGCCGGCGGCCCCCAACAAAGAGGAGGAGGGCAGTGTTTGCAGGTGACATGTGAGTAGTACCCCGATGGCTGATAATTAATTGGGGGGGAGCAGAACAGCGCTGGCGGGTCACGTATGATTAGTTACCCGATGTGGGGACAGCGCTGGGCTGATAATTCATTCCCAAGGGCAAGGGGCCAAACCGGTATTGCGGTATGGGAAAAATTCATATCGTGCAGCCCAAAAATTTTGGTATTCGGTAGGAACCGGTATACCGCTCAGCCCTACCTCCAACCAGCACCATGATTTGTAAATGGGTTTAATGCATCTTTTATAATGGCATATAATAATAGAAGCCATTGGTATACAATACAGTAATCCCTAGATGAGGTTAATGACTGCACAACATATTATGTTACATTCTTTGTAGATAAGCCATTCTGAAAGAAATTCATTAACAACAGGACGTCTCTTGCCAAGTTCAGCTAAATTAGAAGTGACCCCGATTCTTAGGAAATCTCCTGAGTAAAAGCTTGAAGTCTGTGTTTTATATTTTGCAATCATTATTATTATGCCTTGGGATTTAGGCTACAGCCAAGGCATGGTGAGGTTGAATTCCACATTACATCGTAGCTAGACTTTTCCTTAGCAATTTGCCAAAATGATGCATTTGTATATATTAGACATGTAAGTATTTCAAGGCTCTTACATTGCCATGTGTAGGCCGACTAGAAATGTTCGACCGGAGAAACTGTTCCTTAATGGAATTCAAAATTGCAAACGCATGTTTAGCTCTCTCACCCCTGACTAGATGTTTACATCTGGGATCCAGAGGCCAATGTTTAATGGGTGTGTGACACAGGGGCAGGGGTGCTTAGCGTTGCGGTCAGCTAGCATTGTGGTTTACCAGGGCTCTGCATAGTGATTGTATGTTCTCTCTGTGATCTCATGGGTTTCCTCAACAGTCCAGAAACATGGAGATCAGTTATCAGACTGACTTTAGTGTGACATACTTCAGATCATAATCTCCACAATCTCCTCTTTAGAATTTGCCGGGGCTGTTTGCCTGAAAAAAAAAAATATTGGATGGTGATCCCCTTTTAGGCTAGGTTCAGACTACGGAATTTCCGACTGTCTGCCTGCAAAATTTTCTGCGACTATTTTCCGCCTCCAAAGGCGTTTTTCAGTTTCATGCGTAATTTGGTCATTTCCGTGAGTAATCCGCCGCTATTCCGCACGGAAATGATGCAACCAAATACGCCTTAAATTTCCGCTTCAATTACAAGCAGAAAACTGTGGGAGTGCTAAGAGCCAAGTTCAGCCCCTTTTGGACCATGTGATCACATGACCCAAACCAGGTCAGTCAATTTTTTTTCAATGTGGGCTAGTCCAAGAACCAGGGGGCTGATCATATTTAAATTTCTGACTCAAATCCGTACGGATTTTCAGCATGTAATCCGCTTTCAATCTGCCTACATTCCGCGTTTGAATAAAATTCCGCCGGGAAATGAGAGTCCCATTGAAGTCAATGGGATTCTGCTGCGGAAATCCGTCTGAAGAAAGAGCACCTCCTTTCTTCATGTGGAAATTTTCTAGCGGAAATTAGACACGCAAATTCGGAGTGAAAAAATCCGAAGTTTGAACAGGTGCACGGTAATCCCATTGACTCGCATGTACTTTTTAGCAAGTGGAATTTCGGACGGAAATTTTAAAACTGAATTTCCGTCAGAAATTCTGTAGTCTGAACCTAGCCTTAGACACAAACTATTGGGAAAGGGAGAAACCTGTTGTAGGCCACTTTTCTGGCAGCCTCATTCTCATGACAGCAACCAGAAGCACTGAGAACGTGTCAAAGCAGGTGAAAAAACCCTGCACCTTGTTAACTGTGACTGACGCCCTCATTGAAATTGTCGTATACGCCAAGAAGTATACAGTAAGCCAGCAATGTTTATGTCCTTTGTAGTTACGTATAGGGCTGGGCGGTATGACCAAATGTGTATCACAGTATTTTTTTTAAACTTTTGGCGGTTCCACGGTATAGAACGGTATTTCCTAGACGCCCCCCATATTAATTATCAGCTCACATATCACCTGCATGCGCTGCCCTCCTCGTCCTGTTTGTTGCGGCCGCTGGCGCTGGCACTCTATACTGTGCGGTATCCCTATGCCCGGGCTGCAGAAGGTAAACAAAATAAATTTTAACGCACCTACGTCAGCCTTACACTGGGGACGGGAATATCGGAGAGCTGTCAGCCTATCACCGGCCGCAGTGATGTTCCGCCTCGGCTGGTGATAGGTTGAGCGCACTGTCATGTAAGAAGTCGGCTTCTTACATGACAGTGGGCTCAGCCGATCACCGGCCGAGGCGGAACATCGCTGAGGCTGACGGCTCTCCGATGTTCCCATCCCCAGGAAACAAGTGAGGCCGGTACCAGACCAACGGGAGGTGAGTTAAAGTTTTTGTTTATTTTTTGCAGCCCAGGCATAGGAATACCGCACAGTACAGTGACCCCCCGACTTATGATGGCCTCGACATATGATCATTTCAACATATGATGGCCTCTCAGAGCCCATCGTATGTTGAAGGCAGCCTCGACATATGATGCTGCTGTGTGTCGGGGCCATCGTACAAACAGCTATCTGACAGCGCAGACAACTTCAGTAAATGACAGATAGTTGTTTAATGTCCCCGTGTGCCCCGTTCTGCCTCCTGTTACACTCATGCTGTCCTGCTAACTCATACAGGCTTCCACTGTGAGCTCCAGCTGTTGCAAAACTATAACTCCCAACATGCCCAGACAGTCAATGGCTGTACATGCATGCTGGGAGTTGTAGTTGTGCAACAGCTGGAGGCACCCTGGTTTGTTATACACTCCACATACAATGGTCATCCCAGAACCAATTAGCAGTTTCCCATAGAGATATGTATTCAACATACAATGGTTCCAAGGCCCCAGAACCAATTACCATTTTTACATAGACATATGTACTCGACATATGATGGTTTCAACATATGATGGTTCTCCTGGAACCAATTAATATCATATGTTGAGGGACCACTGTATAGAGCAGTGGTCTCCAATCTGCGGACCTCCAGATGTAGCAAAACTACAACCCCCAGCATGCCCCTTGCAACATCTGGAAGTCCGCAGGTTGGGGACCACTGGTATAGAGTGTCAGTGCCGGCGGCCGCAACAAACAGGACAAGGAGGGCAGTGCATGCGGGTGACATGTGAATAGTACCCTGATGGGGACAGCACTGGGCTAATAATTAATTGGGGGGGGGGGGGCAGAACAGTGCTCGCAGGTCACATAGGATTAGTTCCCCGATGTGGGGACAGCGCAGCGCTGGGCTGATTCATTCATTCCCGAGGGGGAGGGGACAAAATTCATATCGTGCAGCACAAAAATTTCGGTATTCGGTATGAACCGGTATACCGCCCAGCCCTAGTTGTGTACTTTTCGTTATACCTTATGCAGCTTTACCTTCCCTGTACTTTAAAAAAAAGGTCACACAAATTCCAATTCACTTAGGGATATCCTTGACATGTCCAGAGCCTCTGTGGTTACCTTTGCCGAATACCAGATATTACAGCCCCTCAGGCAAGAATGTGAATCACTCCCCACGTCCGTGCACAATCTGCATTTACACTTCCTACCCTGCAATAAAAAGAGTTTCATTTCCCTTTGAGGAACAAACAGAAAAGCCAATGAAATGATGCAGAGACATGGAATCCATCCAGTATGTCAAGTAATGTTTAGAACTTAGCTTCCAAGAAAGAAAAGATGCTGGATTTGGTTTCACGGTGGGAAGTCTCTGTGGAGTTAAACCACAGGACACGTGCTACTGTAATGTCAGCTCCCCTGATGATTCTAATGGATTATATTGGTGGCTTAAGGAATCATTGCAAACCACATTGTTCACTCAGATAAAGTATATTGTGTAGAAGAAATATGTTACACTAAAGAATCATTATTGTCTTCTACATAGTGTTAGCTCATATGTAAATGCTGAGTGTATCCATGTGGGAAATAACCATGCCGAGTTGTGAGGTTCACATGGATCCACCATATTTACCTATGGCCCATATATTTTTTATGTTCAGTCAACATAATAGCCTTCTCATCACATATGAAAGAGGTTTTGCTCAGTTCTCTGTCAGTGTTGTGACAAGGCCTGCAGTACATCCACTGTGCAACCTATTTACAAAAATATTTCATAGATTTTAAAGTGACTGTGACACAACCCACACCACATCAAGTAGTCACGTGCCCTGCACTCCCCGTCAAAAAGTCATGTGTGGCATTGTGTTCCATTGTAGAAAGTCATATGTGTACAGGGCTGTATAAGGGCTAAATGTTTAGTGCTGTGATGTGTAGTTTTTATCAGGACCAGTTCTGTTTTGATGGGTTCCATTGTATCATCACAAACAATATGTGACACATTGCATTTTATGAGAGAAAGCCGTGTCACGCAGTGCATTATATGAGAGAAAGCCGTGTCACACAGTGCATTATATGAGAGAAAGCCGTGTCACACAGTGCATTATATGACAAAGCCATGTCACACAGTGCATTATATGAGAAAGCCGTGTCACACAGTGCATTATATGAGAGAAAGCCGTGTCACACAGTGCAATATATGGGAAAGCCGTGTCACACAGTGCATTATATGAAAGAAAGCCGTGTCACACGGTGCATTTTATGAGAGAAAGCCGTGTCACACGGTGCATTATATGAGAGAAAGCCATGTCACACAGTGCATTATATGAGAGAAAGCCGTGTCACACGGTGCATTATATGAGAGAAAGCCGTGTCACGCGGTGCATTATATGAGAGAAAGCCTTGTCACACGGTGCATTATATGAGAGAAAGCCATGTCACACGGTGCATTATATGAGAGAAAGCCATGTCACACAGTGCATTATATGAGAGAAAGCCGTGTCACACGGTGCATTATATGAGAGAAAGCCGTGTCACGCGGTGCATTATATGAGAGAAAGCCTTGTCACACGGTGCATTATATGAGAGAAAGCCATGTCACACGGTGCATTATATGAGAGAAAGCCGTGTCACACGGTGCATTATATGAGAGAAAGCCGTGTCACGCAGTGCATTATATGAGAGAAAGCCGTGTCACGCAGTGCATTATATGAGAGAAAGCCGTGTCATGCAGTGCATTATATGAGAGAAAGCCGTGTCACGCAGTGCATTATATGAGAGAAAGCCGTGTCACGCAGTGCATTATATGAGAGAAAGCCGTGTCACACAGTGCATTATATGAGAGAAAGCCGTGTCACACAGTGCATTATATGAGAGAAAGCCGTGTCACACGGTGCAGTATATGAGAGAAAGCCGTGTCACGCGGTGCATTATATGAGAGAAAGCCGTGTCACGCGGTGCATTATATGAGAGAAAGCCTTGTCACGCGGTGCATTATATGAGAGAAAGCCTTGTCACACGGTGCATTATATGAGAGAAAGCCGTGTCACACGGTGCATTATATGAGAGAAAGCCGTGTCACACGGTGCATTATATGAGAGAAAGCCGTGTCACGCAGTGCATTATATGAGAGAAAGCCGTGTCACGCAGTGCATTATATGAGAGAAAGCCGTGTCATGCAGTGCATTATATGAGAGAAAGCCGTGTCACGCAGTGCATTATATGAGAGAAAGCCGTGTCACACAGTGCATTATATGAGAGAAAGCCGTGTCACACAGTGCATTATATGAGAGAAAGCCGTGTCACACAGTGCATTATATGAGAGAAAGCCGTGTCACACAGTGCAGTATATGAGAGAAAGCTGTGTCACACAGTGCATTATATGACAGCCATGTCACACAGTCCATTTTAAGACAAAAAGCCATGTGGTGCTATACATTCTATGGTAGAACCTCATGTGACGCAGGCAGTCTATGACACAAAGCTATGTGATGTAATGCATTCTATGGTAGAACCTCATGTGACAAAATGCATTCTATAAATGTCACATGCCACATTCAGGATGAAAAGTCATGTGACACGGTGTATTAAGCTACAGACAGTAATGACAAAAGTCGTTGTATAGCCCAGCCCTTGCATTGTCAGCAAACATATCAATAAGAATTGCTAATGGAAAACTATAGAGGGGAAATTAGGCTTGGTAAATAGTAAAGCAAAGTGATGAAAAGAACTGCCAATATAATAAGACAAGGCAGGCAAGTAAATAAGGCTGTGAAGTGCTGAGGCCATTAATTTGTGTCTGGCAGACAGAGCGGTGTCAGGAGCCAAGTGGAAGTCACTGGACCCACTTTATTATCTATGGTGTGAGATTTATTTCAAGAGGTTAAGGGGGGCTTTGTTGTGTCTGTTTAAAAGTCCCCTATTACCATGTGATCTATCCAGCAGAAAGGTCAGAGTGCTGATTATTTTCCCAGACGCCTGTGAAGATTTGGTTCCTGCTGTCACCAAGTGTATAGGGAGCACTAATATTTGTTTTCGCGAAGTAAGCAAGAGGTCTTGAAAACAAGAAAACATCTGCAGATTAAGGGAATGGATGGCTGCGGAGATCATATCCTCCCTCAGTAGGATTAGTATGTGTATGGATTTTTGCCCTTTGCTCATTATTTTGTTTATGAACCTTTCACAATTGAATTTCCATATGCCATAGGATAACCTGGCTGCCTGTTTTTAGGCAAAAGGGAGCACTAGAGTACTTCAGTTCAGTATATGCACATGCTTTTACATTCTCAATGATCCGCATTGTATTATTTTTTTGAAATTACATTTTAGCCATCATTTAGTTTATTAGATGCTTTAAAGGGATACTGCATTGACCAGCGTTCGGAACTAAATGTTATGAACGCTGTTTTCGCACTGCGTGGGTCGGCCACGCTCCTCGTGACATCACGGCCACGCCCCCTCAATGCAAATCTAAGGGGGAGTGACTGTCATCATGCCCCCTCCCATAGACTTGCATTGAGGAGGCTTGGCCGTGATGTCACAACGGTGTGGCCGACCCCCGCAGTGCGAAAACAGCGTTCATAACATTTCGTTCCAAATGCTGGCCAATGGAGTACCCCTTTAACCCCTTGCCACAAAACACCGGGTTTATACGGCGCTGCGGCACAGGAGGGTTATGAAGCGAGCTCAGGAACTGAGCTTGCATCATACCCGCACAGTCCCGGCTGCTATCAGCAGCCAGGACCCATGGTTAATGCCGGACATCGCCGTTCCCGCAGATGTCCGGCATTAACTCTTTAGAAGCAACGATCAAAGTTGATTGCCGCGTCGAAAGTTAAAGCTTCCCGGCTCAGTCGGGCTGATCGGGACCATCGTTGTAAAATTGCGATGTCCCGATCAGCTAGGACACAGCAGGCGGGTGCCTTGCCTTCCTCCTGCGTGTCCGATCAGCGATTGAAAACCAGGCTTGATCAATCAACACTGATCAATGCAATGCAAAGGAATTGTTCAGTGTATTGAATCAATGTACTGCTTGCTATAGTCCCTTATGGGAGCTATAAAATTGCAAGAAAAAAAGGGGGGGGGGAAGTTAATAAAGATGATTTACCCCCTTCCCTAATAAGTTTGAATCACCCCCCTTTCCCATAAAAAATTCAAAACTGTGTAAATAAAAATAAACAGGTGGCATCGCTGCATACATAAATGTCCGAACTATAAAAATATATTGTTAGTTAAACCGCATGGTCAATGGCGTACACACAAAAAAAATCCAAAGTCCCAAATAGCATCTTTTTGGTCACTTTTTATACCATAAAAAATGAATAAAAAGCGATCAAAAAGTCTGATCGAAACAAAAATGATACCGATTAAATCTTCAGATCATGGCGCAAAAAATGAGCCCTCATACTACCCCGTAGGTGGAAAAATCTAAAAGTTATAGGGGTCAGAAGAGGACAATTTTAAATGTATACATTTTCGTGCATTTAGTTATGATTTTTTTCAGAAGTACAACAAAATCAAACCTATATAAGTAGGGTATCATTTTAATCATATGGACCTACAGAATAAAGATAAGGTGTCATTTTTACCGAAAAATTTACAGCGTTGAAACAGAAGCCCCCAAAAGTTACCAAATGGCATTTTTTCTTCCATTTTGTCGCACAGTGATTTTTTTTTTCCGTTTCACTGTAGATTTATGGGTAAAATGACTGATGTCATTACAAAGTAGAATTGGTGGTGCAAAAAATAAGCCATATGGATTTTTGGGTGCAAAATTGAAAGGGTTAGGTTTTTTTAAAATGTTAGGAGGAAAAAACGAAAGTGCGAAAAAGGAAAAACGCTATATCCTTAAGGGTTTAAAAAGACCTACATGTGAGGTTGAAATGTTGCAATACTTTTTTACTGACTTGATGGGTAAATAAATTCCACATTTATTGCATCGGATCGCTGGAGTGCAGCTTTGCAATTTTATTTATTTATAAAGTTAGAGCATTAGACTGTTATGTCGAGACACCATTCTGTTATATGAACAACACAACAAACAACAAATTGTTGCAGGTGAAATTGGTAGTGTTGTATTAGTCATACGACACACAATGGGCCTCATTTACTAAGATTGTCGGGTTTTTACTAGTGGGAAATGTTGTTTCAGACTTGCAGGATTCCTCTCTATTTACTATTGGGAAAAGTCGGGAAAATTTTCTGACCAGCTTTTTCTAGGTCGATATTTCCAGCCGACAGGATTTTCTGTGAATTCCATAGTAAATAGGTCGGTTTGTGAAACCACCCCCTTTTTTTATCCGACCTCTCCCCCTTTTGCGACAGACCACGCCCCCTTTTCGGGTTTGTCGGATTTTTCAGGCGCAGACATGTCTCAGACAAAATAACCAGACAAAAACTGGTCGGTTTCAGCTTAGTAAATGAGACCCAATGTGTTAGTAGGCATTTAAAATTCACTGCATAGGTACCTTTAGGGTCCGTTCACACGCGCTGATTTTTTAGCGGGTTTTCCGCTGCATATTTGCAAGTGGGCGGGCTCTTCTCGGCTGTCCGCAGCAGATTTTCCGCAGTGGAATTTTCGCTGCGGAAAATCCGCCACAGTCCCTACTGACTTCAATGGGGCTTGTGGCGGATTTTCCGCAGTGTACATTCCGCCGCGGAAAATCTGCTGCGGACATCCGAGAAGAGCCCGCCCACTTTCTAATACGCAGCGGAAAACCCGCTAAAAAATTAGCGCATGTGTACCCTTAGGCTTTCCAATGTTTCAGTCCACCCAGGACCTTGCTCCCAAAGCTAGATCAGAGCGTCACAGAGTACTGCGCACATGGCTAGGTGATGTTAGATATTTGCTGACCATTCTGTCCACAGCTGTTTGTCTCACTGTTGCACTCACACTTCTCCTTTCCATGTCCCTATGCCGTTTGTGTATGCTGAAAGGATGAGTTTGGGTTTTTTAATATTAATTTAGGCTTTGATCACTTTTCACAGTTCTGTTCTTTTTTAATAAACAGTTATCATTCTTTAATTATGCTGTCAAAATATGGATCTGGTATGTGTAGAAATTTTTTTTCCTTCTGTTAAAAATTGAGGGAACACAGTTTCTTTATACATGGAAAAAAGTTTGATATGTGATGTTGTACTTGGATGAAAATTTTATCTATTAATAACAAAAATCATTCCAAAAACAAGAAGAGAGAGGTTTGACTTAGCAGCTCCACCCTGGAACAAGCTCAAGAACACAAAAGAAGATGCATGTTTTTTTTTTTTACACACAATGGCAGGCATATTTAAAGATTGATGTATTTTTTTCTGCACGTTTTTTCTTTTACGTTAATTATTAACTTACTAATTAACTTACTAATTTACTTGGGATTCTCAAAGAACCCCATATATATATATATATATATATATATATATATATATATATATGGCTAAAAAAAATTTGCAACACTTTTTTTTTTGATTTTTCGTGCCAAATATTTAAAATTCTGTGCCACTTTTGCCGAGCTATGCGCCAGAATTGCAAACCCGGGAAAAAAACAGGTGGGGCAAAATATATCTGAGGAAGAAAAAACAAAAATGCAAAAATAAAAATTGCCTGGTATTTAAGGTCAAAATGGGATTGGTCCTTAACCTCTTAAGGACGCAGGGCATACCTCTACGCCCTGCGCCCAGTCCCAGTATAAAACGCGGGGTCACGCCGGGACCCTGGGCTAATAGCGTGCGGCACCGATCGTTGTGTTGCGCGCTATTAACCCTTTAGACTTGGCGTTCAAAGTTTATCGACCGCCGATTACACTGATCTTTGCCGTGTCAATGCACGGCAATGATCTGTGTATGAGATCGGTATGTGCAGTGAAGTGTTTAAAAAAAAAAAAAAAAAAAGTTCATAAAGATCATTTAACGCCTTCCCTAATAAAAGTAAGAATCGCCCCCGTTTTCCCATTAAAAAAAAAAAAAAAAAAATGTTTTATTTTATTTGGGTTTGTAGGTGACAAAATAAAAGCTTTAGGACTTTGAGAATGAGTGCTGAAAAAAAAGAATAATGTACAATTAATTTAAGAAAAAAAATGTGGTCCTTTTAAAGGGGTCATCCGCCCCTAAACATCTTATCCCCTATCAAAAGGATATGGGATAAGATTTCTGATCGCTGGGGTCCTGCTGCTGGGGACCCCGCAATCTCGACTGTGGCAGCCTGTTGTCGTCACTGCACAGAGCAAACTCGCTCTGTGCATAATGACGGGCGATACAGGGGCCGGAGCATCTGGATTTCGGCTCCGCCCCCTTAATGCAAGTCTATGGGAGGGGGCATGGTGGCCGTCACGAGGGTGCCGCAGTCAAGATCGCGGGGTCCCCAGTGGCAGGACCCCAGTGATCAGACATCTTATCCCCTATCCTTTGGATAGGGGATAAGATGTATAGCGGCGGAGTACCTCTTTAAGGGCTAAATTATATGAGCAATTTAAGGGATTAAACTGCGTTTAATAGTTACATAAAGCTATATATTGTCTAGGCTTTTAACTGAACATTTAGTTAAAAAAAAATTTCATATAGGTTTTACACTACTTCAAAGCTGGTGTGAATTTTACATGATATTTTTCAAGTAAATTGTCTACACAGCCTTTGAAATTCTATAGTAAATTCTGAAATTACGTTGAAATGCCCACTTTAGCAGTTTTGATGTGATCTGTGCAAACCACGTACACAGTTTTGAATATATATCGTGAATTTTTCACACCAAAATTTTTTTTTTTTGTTTAACCATGACGAGCTTTGAATATCCCTCTCAATATGTTTCGATCAGTGTGTGGTTGTCACATGTTAAGCCATAGAGGAGCCTGATTGAACAGAATGACCTCCAGGGGTTAGGACTCGGTTGGTTAATAGGAAATATTAATATTCACCAAAGGGTGGGGATATTAACCAAGATTGAGAAGCTGTCTTGGTTGAGTTATAACAATTTGCTCATGGAAAGTTTATGGAGGTTGTTCAGGTATACTCTTCCACCTGATCTGATGTAAATACAAAAGAGAACAGGGTGCGCGCGCCCCTGGATGGAACCTGATGGATGAGATAGTGAAGAGCCCAATCAAAACGCACTCACCTGTAACCCTGTAATAGCGGCTGCTGCGGCTCCCAGCGTCCAGGCGTAAATATAGGTAAAGGGAGATCCAAGAAAGGGAGATGAATCGTGCTGCCACAAGAAGTATATATAGGTAAATTTATTGCACACAAAGAATCCACGCAACGCGCTTAAAAGCCGTTCCGCTTTTTTCATCAGGCGTGGTTACACATTACACAAAATCCAGTGCACCTTCACCAAAGGTGAAGGTGCACTGGATTTTGTGTAATGTGTAACCTATATATACTTCTTGTGGCAGCGCGATTCATCTCCCTGTCTTGGATCTCCCTTTACTGATCTGATGTAAGGCATAGAAAGATGCAACCGAGAACTGGGCAGTCAAGTTGTGAAGGAAATAGTCGTTACACCTAGCAAGTATTGTGCACAGGTCCCATTAAATAAAATATTGTACAATACACCACCAAATGTGCCGTTGCATTTCTCCACACCATGCCATCTAAGATGGATGAAGTATGGCTGGACTAAGTGGTAGAAAACATTTTCCCATCATCTGATGAGCCATAACAATGGTCTGTCCAGGTTATGCAAGTGTGAGCTTCTACGGACTGCAAGAGGGCAGATAGAATATGTGGGGTTTTTCACAATTTTTTGTTTAACATTATTTTACAAATATTGTTATAAATGTTCACAACTACTACCCCACATGTGTTTATTCCCAAGCTTGTAGTAGTTGTTTGAAGAGTCTACAATGCAGCAACTCTAGTTATGCTTCAAGGCTCTGATTCAGAATAGCTCCCAATAGGTGACACTAAAGAGACCGTTTTCTTTTGTCTGCAGGAGAGCTATTTAGCAAGCCAATTTTTTAGAACCTGCATACACATATCTCCTTTTTTAGGTTTCCGTTATGCTACCTACAGGTTCTAGTCCAAAACCGTACCCATATGCCTGTTTTTCTGTCAGGTGGCAGCAGGATTCAGATGGTAGGTTTTTTGAATAGGTACACCCCACAAGATCTCCCACAATGACAAGAACGGGGGTCCAATATAGTCACTGGAGCAAAATTAAAAAACAAAAACAAAATATTTAGCAACTTTTGGGGGCTTCTGTTTCTATTACTTTTAAAAAGTATAACTTTTTGTATGGAAATTAGTATGCTTAAATTGTCCTCTTGACCCCCCTATAACTATTTTTATTTTTATTTTTCCATATACGAGTGTTATCAGTGCTCTATTGCCCCAGCCTGCCATGGCTTCCTGGAGCAATGGAGCACCAATCAGACGGCAGGTAAGGGACCTTCTGCCTTCCTCTCAGCTGATTGGGACTCCGGAACCGTTCGGGTATGAAGTGCACTCAGTTCCTGAGCACGCTTCACACTGCGGGAGCCGGCAATGGACGTAAATGTACGTCCATTGTCGTTAAAGGGTTAATGTAAGAGAAAGTGGTCTGTCATCGGTCAGCTGACTTCATGTGAGCTACAGGATGACATCATCACCTATTGGATCAGTCCTGGCAGCTCACAGACCCATGGCAATCTCATTAGCAGAACTGCAGTAATAAGGCTTTACCTCTTCTCTCTGTAAAGCCAGAGGATTCATGGAAAAGGTAGGCAGCATAAGAAAATCATTTTAGTGAGGAAATAAAAATCAGTGGCTGATAATGTTTGCAACATGAGCTAAAAAAAAAAAAGGTATGCGAAAGGCATATACAAGAACCTCTACATTATTCTCTAGTGATAGTCTATGCTGCACTATGGAGCGCTTCTTTAAGAGGTGCATATCCCTTAAGACATTTTTCGCATGTGTGACTGACATTTATGTCGGCTCTGGGCTGGTGTAGATTTCTGCTAGAATTAACGCCACTTTTAGGTGTGAATTATAAAGTCCACACACCCATAACACTTATTTCTGCCCCCTTTCTAAGAAGTGGTGACACAATGTAGAATGGTATAAAATCACAAGTTTTGGGGGGCAAAATTGAGTTTTTGCAAAAACGTGCTACTTTCTTATGCCAGTAAACTAGTGTATACTGTTGATACATTTCTCACTAAAGTGTGTTTGCAAAAGAAAGTCATTTTGCTAGATTTTGAGTGAAAGAATTAGAATCAGTAATAATTAGTATTCTTTCCTTTACTAAACTTCACTAAAAATGCTGTGTATGAAGCGGCCCTTTTATATAGTGCAGCAAAGACTATTACTAGAGAATAATGTGGAGGCTCTTGTGTGTACCTTTTAGGGTGATGTGTCATATGTAGGCTGTCTATTGTCTTGACTCCTTGTGCCCCTCTTATGTGGCCTAAAATTCCCAATAAGACACTAGCTTTGGGGGTGGTGGGGTGTCCCAACACATTGCACATCTGCACACACAGCATATATCAATAAGACAATGTGTCAGGGGAGTTGTATAGCTCTGCAGCTATTGTAGGAACTTGCCCACTATATCACTGTACTCCTGTACCTCCAATAAGGCAGAAACATCTTCAGCAGTACACTATGTATGTGAGACACAAGTAGAGCTTGGTGGGGAGTAGAGGGGTCTGAGCTTCTAGGAGGGATCTAACAGAAAGAAGGAAATAAACATAAAAAAAAAAATTAATCTCCCATTTCTTTATTTGCTCTAAGCCACAGTCTGGCTTCATACATGGTAAATACAACCTACGTATATAAGGTTTAAAGGGGTATTCCAGGCAAAACCTTTTTTTATATATATATCAACTGGCTCCGGAAAGTTAAACAGATTTGTAAATTACTTCTATTAAAAAATCTTAATCCTTCCAATAGTTATTAGCTTCTGAAGTTTTCTGTCTAACTTCTCAATGATGATGTCCCGTCCCGGGAGCTGTGCATGATGGGAGAATATCCCCATAGGAACTGCACAGCTCCCGGGACGTGAGTCATCAGAGAGCAGTTAGACAGAAAACAACAACTCAACTTCAGAAGCTAATAACTATTGGAAGGATTACTATTTTTTAATAGAAGTAATTTACAAATCTGTTAAACTTTCCGGAGCCAGTTGATATATATAAAAAAGTTTTGGCCTGGAATACCCCTTTAACATACATTGCGGATAGCTTAGTCTTATTATAACAGTTAATTACATCTATATGCCATAAACTTTTAAAGGATGATACAATAATTATTAATGCCCTGTGGTTTAGACCACACATTATGTGCTGCAGGAAATAATGGTTTTACTCCACTGAATATTGTATCCAAGTGTGAGAACAGATTTGACACCAGCAATGAGAAGTTTTTCCTCACAATGTTGTTTCACATCCTTTAATATTATTCTTTTAAACGCATTTCAGAAAGACCCAGAGAGGAAGGTGTCTGCGTTTTTATGTGGCTAACTCAATAGATCTTCATTGTAGGTGAACACTGTAATTCTGGGAAGCAGTACAACAACAGGACACCTGCCATGTAGCAGAGACTCGTGTTTTTATACCATACTCACATTGGCTTTCAGATAGACGTTAGGATAGCAAAATCACTGTTGTTTCTGCCTACCACTATGTAAAAGAGTCCTGAAGTGAACCTGTCGGTGAAGTGCAGAGTGGTTAATGCTGCTGATCACTGCACTTTTTAGGTCAACTCTTCTAAGTAAAAGTTAATGCTTTTGGAGGCTTTAAAAAATTGCTATGGTTGTTTTTATAACTTTTTTGGGATTTGAAGCATACCTTAATCTATTATATTATATATTTCTTTTTTTTTATATATAAATTGGTAGTTTAAAGGGATATTCCAGGATTTTTTTTTATCTGACTATGCTACAGGGGCTGTAAAGTTAGTGTAGTTCATAATATAGTGTCTGTATCAGTATGTGACGGTTTTCTCACAATTCTTCTGTGATTTTCACCTCGTTATTTATTTTTATCAGCATACAAAATGACTGTTGTCTCAGATTTTTCCCAGCTTGCAATGCGGCCGAGACCTGACTCACTAGTCAGCTGATGACAGGGAGCCTGTCTGCTTCAATGGGTGGAGTGATCAATCTGCAACTAATGCAACAGCTGTAGGCACCCTGATTGAAAACCACAGGTCTGCAGCTCATTTATGTTTCAATGGGAGGGGTGGCTGATGTGTGGGAAGTAGGAAAATAGAATTGTGGGATTTGTAGTAAAAAAAAGAAAAGTGAAACATATCACGATATCATAGATGCATGATGCTTGAGCTGTGGCCTAATAGAGAGAAAATAAAAATTTATGGGAAGGATACTGAAAAAAAGACACAAATTATGTATCTTTTCTAGTTGCACGGAAGTAAACATCTACTGGTTTTGAGCGCAGGACTGGGGTTTAATTTTTAAGTGGGTACATGTATGTGATAGTATTCCTCGTATTACCTGTAAAGCACACATTCTTTTTTATTTTTAATGGATTGCTGGTATATGTTTGTTGGTACAGGTATTTAGTGCGAGTGACACTGATGAAAATGATACCAGTGGCTGATCCATGGCCCTGTTGGCCCGTTAACCTCATTATGCGGTCAGTCGGCACTCCAGGAGCACACTGATGTCACACCTCTTGCTTCCTTAAAGGGGTGCTCCGGCCCTGAGACATCTTATCCCCTATCCAAAGGATAGGGGATAAGATGTCTCACCGCGGGGGTCCCGCCGTTGGGGACCCCCGCAATCTTGTGTTTGCCACCCACTCCGGCCCCGTGGTCGCCACCCGGCTGTTTGAGCTGCACACCAAAGGATAGGGGATAAGATGTCTCAGGGCCGGAGTACCCCTTTAAGCCTGCTCGCAGCTGGGCGGAGTGAGAAAGCAGCAGCCGTGATATCCTTGCGCTCCTGGTATCTCATCCGCACACCAAGCCAACCATAATACGGAGGATAAGGAGGATAATAGGATAACAGGATCGCCCCGTGGCAAGTATCATTTTCATCAGTGCCACTTGCACTACAAGCCTGTACCAGTGCAGGTTAGTGCAGGTAAAACTGATGACAGATTTCCTTTAAAAGCTCTTCTCATTGGGGGGGATTTATCAAAACCTGTGCAGAGAAAAAGGTTGACCAGTTGCCCATAGCAACCAATCAGATTGCTTCCTTTACTTTTTTATGGACCTCTGAAAAATGAAAGAAGCAATTTGGTTGCTATGGGCAACTGGTCCACTTTTTCTCTGCACAAGTTTTGATAAATCTCCCCCAAAGTCTTTTGGACTTTTGAACACAGCGGAGTGCAACGTTCGGCAACATTTGTAAGTCGCATAGACAGTGAGTAAAGTCGTGGCTATTCATTCAGTCGGGGAGACATATGACCTCCGTTCTCAAGATTGGTGACGGTCCCAGCGGCTGGACCATAACCGATCAGCTAGTTATCCTCTATCCTTCGAATCTTGGCATATCTCCTTTACTGATGCTCGCTGAATATGCATTGCTAAGCACATTTACAGGCCCCATACCAAGCCCTATGACTTCTATCTGCCTCTGTTTTCTTGTGTAGGGTAGGTGCCAATGTCAGCATCATGATGCCACGGTCTCCTTGAATTAATGTAGTAACATGAGAAGATTTATCAAAACCTGTGTTAAGGAAGAGTGATGCAGTTGCCCATAGCGACCAATCAGATTTCGTCTTTAATTTTTAAAAAGGCCTGTGAAAAATGAAAGCAGCAATCTGGTTGCTATGGGCAACTGCACCGCTCTTTCTCTACACAGGTTTATTACAGGTTGATAAATCCCACAGTGTATGCTTGGATCTAGTTCTAATGGAGCCAGGTGGCATTTTTAAGTGAAGTTTTCCTTCATGAATGCAAGTCGTTTTTCTCCTCTATGAAATGTAGCTTTCTCTCCTGAAACAATCTAATTAACCCCTTCTGAAGAGCCATATTTGGGGACCTGTGCTGTAAAATGGCGCGCTCCCAGGCATATGCTTTCCAGTACAGATTCAGGAGTACACATACAGTGGCACATAATCATCTTAGTTAGACACACAGCCGTATTACGGATCCGCATAGTACACGTAGACTGGTCAGAGCCCTTTATGTTATCCCTGTCTTATACATGATGACTGTGCATTTGGAGTGTAGCACGAGACCCCATGTTTGCTTGGAATTGTGTCCATAAATTGTGATGTCATCAGTCCTTTCATTGTTTGTTGTCTTTACAGCTAGTACACAAGTTAACAGAAGAAAACAACAAGACGGTTCTATAAAACACATTTTGACCTTTAATTTATGAGATCACTGCATTTATTTAAGGCGCTTTATCCCCTTAAGGACACAGCCTAATTTCGCCTTAAAGGGGTATTCCAGGAAAAACTTTTTTTATATATATCAACTGGCCCCAGAAAGTTAGACAGATTTGTAAATTACTTCTATTAAAAAATCTTAATCCTTTCAGTACTTATGACCTTCTGAAGTTAAGGTTGTTCTTTTCTTTCTAAGTCCTCTCTGATGACTCCTGTCTCGGGAAACACCCAGTTTAGAAGAGGTTTGCTATAGGGATTTGCTTCTAAACTGGGCGTTTCCCGAGACAGGTGTCAACAGAGAGGACTTAGACAGAAAAGAACAACCTTAACTTCAGAAGGTCATAAGTACTGAAAGGATTAAGATTTTTTAATAGAAGTAATTTACAAATCTGTAAAAATAAATGGGGCTCAAGGGTCAAAAGATATCTGGTTTAAAATAATTAGTATTTATTAATATAGAATGCAAAATAGATTAAATAGGGATGTACAGGGCCCTTGTACTCCCCTAATTAATTAAATACACAATAAAATATAATATATAATAATCCCAATATAAAAATACTAAAACTAATAACAACTATAAAATTAATATGCGATTTGAGCCTGTGATATCAATATGGCGATCTACTGATCCTGTGGAACAGCACAGTACAAATGTTCATTCAAATGTTCTTGTTCCCAGAGATCTTCAGTATAAAGCAGATACAATATGGCCGCTGCAGATACCAGTTAGTCAATTGATGCGGTGGTACTGTATCTGTCCAACCAATGGCAACTCGATCCCACCGACACAGTGATACAATGTGGCGCTTTGTGAACAGTGCACAGTCACTTGAAATCAATCTTTAAGCATCTCTGCGTATGCCATACATCAAAATAGCCAGTTTGCAATAAATTCCATACAATGCTCACCACTCCGGGGTGTCACGGATCTCCCTTCAGTGTAGTCCTGGGGGCCGGCTGTATAGCGTCTTTTGCCCGGTGCCTTGCCTCAGTCAGGGATCGTGCTGCTGGAGTCTCGGCCAACTCCTAAGAGCGCAGCACTCAGTGGTGGGCACCGTTCTGTTGCTGAAGAAAAAACAGAGGAAGGTTTTGAAACGCGTCCAGCGATTTTAAATATGCGATATTGAGCCTGATAATATAGAACACTCTTCTGACATATTAGCGATCATTCGCCAGATCCAAGGCATTTATTACAGTGAGCTATCTCCTGAGCGCGCGACCTGTGCACGAGGAACGCCGCCGGGTTACTCACTCTGCTTACCGTATACAGCCGTTATAATAACTACTAGTGAGAAGCCAATCGGGCCATCTACAATAATGACTTGAGGTTTACAGACCACCATCATTCCAAGTTGGTCCGACCAAGGGACTCCGCTTGACAGCGCTGCAGTCCCCCCAAACGGTGCCCACCACTGAGTGTTGCGCTCTTAGGAGTTGGCCGAGACTCCAGCAGCACGATCCCTGACTGAGGCAAGGCACCGGGCAAAAGACGCTATACAGCCGGCCCCCAGGACTACACTGAAGGGAGATCCGTGACACCCCGGAGTGGTGAGCATTGTATGGAATTTATTGCAAACTGGCTATTTTGATGTATGGCATATGCAGAGATGCTTAAAGATTGATTTCAAGTGACTGTGCACTGTTCACAAAGCGCCACATTGTATCACTGTGTCAGTGGGATCGAGTTGCCATTGGTTGGACAGATACAGTACCACCGCATCAATTGACTAACTGGTATCTGTAGCGGCCATATTGTATCTGCTTTATACTGAAGATCTCTGGGAACAAGAACATTTGAATGAACATTTGTACTGTGCTGTTCCACAGGATCAGTAGATCGCCATATTGATATCACAGGCTCAAATCGCATATTAATTTTATAGTTGTTATTAGTTTTAGTATTTTTATATTGGGATTATTATATATTATATATTATTGTGTATTTAATTAATTAGGGGAGTACAAGGGCCCTGTACATCCCTATTTAATCTATTTTGCATTCTATATTAATAAATACTAATTATTTTAAACCAGATATCTTTTGACCCTTGAGCCCCATTTATTTTTTCCATATTGTTCCTATTTTTATACACCGTGGGTATAGGTGTTTGTTGGGTTGCTCGGGTCCTCAGTGATGGTCAGACAGACAGGAGCCTCTCCATTGTGTTTATATTAGTTTACAAATCTGTTTAACTTTCTGGAGCCAGTTGATATATAAAAAAAAAAAGTTTTTTCCTGGATAACTCCTTTAAGGACAAAGTCAGTTTTATTTTTTGTGATTTTAGTTTTTTATTTTTCCATCTACAGACCCAAATGAGGGCTTGCTTTTTTCGTGATCAATTGTACTTTGTAATAACACCTTTTTTATTTGACTATAAAATGTATGGCGCAACCCAAAAAAATATTTTGTGGTGAAATTGAAAAGAAACGTTGCAAATTTTGGAGGGCTTTGTTTTTTGACGCAGTGCATTTCACAGTAAAAAGGACATGTTCTGTTTATTCTGAGGGTCAATACGATTAAAATTATACCCATGTTTACACGCTTTTCTATTATTCTACTACTGTAAAAAAAAATCTAACTTTTTTAACTCTGTGTTAATTGCGGACATCATTGCGATTGTTTTCCGCCTTTACCGAGGAGTTCCTGGCTGCTGATAGCAGTCAGGACCTGCTGTGCATGATGCGAGCTGCGACCTGCTGGTGCTCGCATCAGGTACAGAACATAACTGTAAATCCTGGTGTGCTAAGTACCAGGACATCAGGATGTACATTTACGTCTGTTGTCCTTAAAGAGGTATTCCATGAAAAAACATATCAACTGGCTATCAAACAGATTTGTAAATTACTTCTATTAAAAAAAATCTAAATCCTTCCAGTACTTATCAGCTGCTGAAGTTGAGTTGTTCATTTCTGTCTGACAACACTGCTCTCTGCAGACACCTCTGTCTGTGTCAGGAGCTGTCCAGAGTAGCAGCAAATCCTCATAGCAAACCTCTCCTGCTCTGGACAGTTCCCGGGACAGACAGAAGTGTCAGCACAGAGCACTGTTGTCAGACAGAAAAAAACAACTAAACTTCAGCAGCTGACATAGTAACATAGTTTATAAGGTGAAAGTACGACCAGAGTCCATCAAGTTCAGCCTGTATCCCTAATGAGTCCCTACTGAGTTGATACAGAGGAAGGCAAAAACCCTCATACTAGAGGTTAAAATTCCTTCCCGATTCCAAATATGGATCAACATTCTGTCCCTATAAATCTAGCATACATAACCAGCAATGTTATTACTCTCCAAAAAATCGTCCAGACCCCTTTTGAACTCTCTTACAGAGTTCCCCATGACCACCTCCTCTGGCAGAGAGTTCCTTATTCTCACTGCTCTTACAGTAAAGAACCCCCGTCTGTGCTGGTGTAGAAACCTTCTTTCCTCAAGACGTAAAGGATGCCCCCTTGTTATGGATACAGTCTTGGGTATAAATATATCATGGGAGAGATCTCTGTACGGTCCCCTGACATATTTATACATAGTTATTAGGTCTCCCCTAAGCCTTCTTTTTTCTAAACTAAATAACCCCAATTCTGATAATCTTTCTGGGTACTGTGGTCCTCCCATTCCCCATATTACTCTGGTTGCCCGTCTTTGAACCCTCTCCAGCTCCACTATATCTTTCTTGTACACTGGTCTCCAGTACTGTACACAGTATTCTACGTGTGGTCTGACTAGTGACTTGTACAGCGGTAGAATTATTTCCTTGTCGTGGGCATCTATGCCCCTATTGATGCACCCCATGATTTTATTTGCCTTGGTAGCAGCTGCCTGACACTGGTCACTATAACTAAATTTACTGTTAACTAAGACTCCCAAGTCCCTTTTCCACTTCAGTCGTCCCAAGTGTTCTCCCATTTAATACATAATCCCATCCCGGATTTTTCCTCCCCATGTGCATTACCTTACATTTATCATAGTTGAACCTCATCTGCCACTTCCCAGCCCAAACCTCCAACCTATCCAGATCCATTTGTAACAGTACACTGTCCTCTATAGTGTTTACCGCTTTACAGAGTTTAGTATCATCTGCAAAGATTGCTACTTTACTATTCAACCCCTCTACTGCAAATTCGCTATCCCGGTCAGGCACCACTGAAGCTGAATATTATTACAAGTCTAATTTTCTACAACAAAGGTCGTTAATAAATATATAATAAATAGAACAGGACCCAAGACGGACCCCTGTGGTACCCCACTAGTAACAGTCACCCAATCAGAATAAGTACCATTAATAACCACCCTCTGTTTCCTATCACAGAGCCAGTTACTTACACACATTTCCCCCCCAGCCCAATCCTTCTCATTTTATGCACAAATCTTTTATGAGGTACCGTATCAAATGCTTTAGAAAAATCCAGATATACGACATCCAGCGATTCCTCCTGGTCCAGTCTGGAGCTCACCTCCTCATAAAAGCTGATCAGGTTAGTTTGACAGGACCTATCCCTCATAAAGCCATGCTGATATGGGGTCATACATTTATTTTTATCAAGATACTCCAAAATAGCATCCCTTAGGAAACCCTTAAACAATTTACATACAACCAAGGTTAAACTAACAAGCCTATAATTCCCAGGGTCACCTTTTGACCCCTTTTTAAATATTGGCACCACATTTGCCATGCACCAGTCCTTGGGAACAGTCTCTGTTACTATAGAGTCCCTGAATATTAAAAATAGGGGTCTGTCTATTACATTACTTAATTCCTTTAGACCTGGTGATTTGTCTATTTTAATTTTTTTGTAGGCAGCACTATACTTCTTCCTGGGTTAGACAGGTGACCTGTACAGGGGAGTTTACCTTATCTTGATGTATTTGACCTGGCATTTCATTTTCCTCAGTGAATACTTTAGAGAAGAATTTGTTTAACTCCTTAACAACGCAGGACGTATATATACTTCCTGCGCTGGCTCCCGCGATATAATGCGGGGTCATGCGGTGACCCCGTGTCACATGGTGTCGGTCCCGGCGGCCATCAACGGCCGGGATCCACGGCTAATACCGGACATCACCGATCGCGGTGATGCCCAGTATTAACCCTTCAGACGCGGCGATCAAAGTTGACAGCCGCGTCTGAAGTGAAACCAAAAGCATCCCAGCAGCTCAGTCGGGCTGTTTGGGACCGCCGCGGTGAAATTGTGGCGTCCCGGACAGCTTGCAGGACACCAGGAGATTCCCTACCTGCCTACTGTGTGTCCGATCACTGAATGACTGCTCCTTGCCTGAGATCTAGGTAGGAGCAGTTGAGTGGCGATAACACTGATCGATGCCATGTTAATGCATGGCAGTGAACAGTGTAAGAGAAAGTGTTAATAAATGTGATTTAACCCCTTCCCTAATAAGTCAGAATCACCCCCCTTTTCCCATTAAAAAAAATGTAAATAAAAATAAATATAAACATATGTTTATATATGTGGTATTGCAGCATGCATAAATGTCCAAACTATAAAAATATATTGTTAATTAAACCACACGGTCAATGGCGTACACGTAAAAAATTTCAGAGTCCAAAATAGCGTATTTTTGGTCACTTTTTATACCATTAAAAATGAATAAAAAGTCATCAAAAAGTCCAATCAAAACAAAAATGGTACTGATAAAAACTTCAGATCACGGCGCAAAAAATGAGCCCTCGTACATCCCGATATGCGGAAAAATAGAGTTATAGGGGTCAGAAGAGGTCATTTTTAAACGTATAAAATTTCCTGCATTATGATTTTTTCCAGAAGTACGACAAAATCAAACCTATATACCGTATATACTCTAGTATAAGCCGACCCGAGTATTAGCCGAGACCCCTAATTTCAACCCAAAATCCCAGGAAAAGTTATTGACTCGAGTATAAGCCTAGGGTGGGAAATACATCATCCCCCCCTGTCATCATCCAGACCCCCGTCATCATCCAGACCCGTCATTAACATCCTCATCATCATCACCGCCTGTCATCATCCAGACCCTCATCATCATCACCTGTCATCATCCCCTTGTCATCATCCCACACATCCCCCCTTCATCATCCCCTTGTCATCATCCCCACCCCCCTTCATCATCCCCTTGTCATCATCCCCACCCCCCTTCATCATCCCCTTGTCATCATCCCCACCCCCCTTCATCATCCCCTTGTCATCATCCCAACCCCCCTTCATCATCCCCTTGTAATCATCCCACACCCCCCCCCTTCATCATCCCCTTGTCATCATCCCCACCCCCCTTCATCATCCCCCCCCCTTCATCATCCTCTTGTCATCATCCCACACCCCCCCCTTCATCATCCTCTTCTCATCATCCGCCCTCAGTGGTCTTCAACCTGCGGACCTCCAGAGGTTTCAAAACTACAACTCCCAGCAAGCCCGGGCAGCCATCGGCTGCCCGGGCTTGCTGGGAGTTGTAGTTTTGAAACCTCTGGAGGTCCGCAGGTTGAAGACCACTGCGGCCTTCGACATCATCCAGCCCCCTCTCACCCCCCTTTAGTTCTGTACAGTACTCACCTCCGCTCGGCGCTGGTCCGGTGCTGCAGGACTGTCCGGAGAGGAGGTGGTCCGGTGGGATAGTGGTTCCGGGCTGCTATCTTCACCGGGGGCGCGTCTTCTCCGCGCTTCCGGCCCGGAATAGAGGCGTTGCCTTGACAATGACGCAGAAGTACGTTGGCAATGAACGTACCTCTGCGTCGTTGTCAAGGCAACGTGACTATTCTGGGGCCGGGCACGAAGCGCTTAGAAGAGGCCTCCCCGGTGAAGATAGCAGCCCGGAACCACTATCCCACCGGACCACCTCCTCTCCGGACAGTCCTGCAGCACCGGACCAGCGCCGAGCGGAGGTGAGTACTGTACAGAACTAAAGGGGGGTGAGAAGGGGCTGGATGATGTCGAAGGCCGCAGTGGTCTTCAACCTGCGGACCTCCAGAGGTTTCAAAACTACAACTCCCAGCAAGCTCGGGCAGCCGATGGCTGCCCGGGCTTGCTGGGAGTTGTAGTTTTGAAACCTCTGGAGGTCCGCAGGTTGAAGACCACTGCGGGTGGAGAGTTCACTCGAGTATAAGCCGAGGGGGGTGTTTTCAGCACGAAAAATCGTGCTGAAAAACTCGGCTTATACTCGAGTATATACGGTAAGTATGGTATCATTTTAATCATATGGACCTACAGAATAAAGATAAGGTGTCATTTTTACAGAAAAATGCACTGCGTAGAAACGGAAGCCCCCAAAATGACTAATGTTACTGCAAAGTAGAATTGGTGGCGCAAAAAATAAGCCTTAATATGGATTTTTAGGTGGAAAATTGAAAGGGTTATGATTTTTAAAAGTTAAGGAGGAAAAAATAAAAATGCAAAAAATGAAAAACGCTGAGTCTTTAAAGCGTACCCATCAGATCCAACAAATTTTTTTTTTAAATATATCACTCAGTACCTAATCCTGACCATGTACATCTAATTTTTGTGTCTAGCACCTTTATTTATTCTTTTATTACAGTTTTAATTTAGCTCACTAGTCTGAATTCCTCCTAAACGGAGGGGGCGTGGCCTCACTGTGCAGGTCTCTGCCCCCTCCCTCAGTATGCTGTCTGCTCACATCTCCCCGAGCATTAGCAAAACTACAACTCCCAGCTTGTCCTCACTGACAGTAGCAGGACACAAGCTGACAGTGGGAGGATTTTTCCTCCAGCTGTGAGCTTGCGCTCCCAGCTGTCAATCAAGGAAGGGTGTCCATGACATAGGTGATGACTCATGGACACAGCAGGACTAGTATGTGTCCAAACAGGCAGGGGAGCAGTTATTTGACTGGCTTTTTCAGTATGAAATACTGAAGAATTTCTAATGAAAGCCATTGCAAAAAGTATTGGTTTTGCATGCTTTACAACATATCAAAAGATTTTGTATCTGACAATGCCCATTTAAGAGGTTAATATTTGCTTTTTCCTGATCCCCGTTTATAATTTCTTCTTTATCGTTTTTTTAACCTTTTTGCTATTTATATAGTTAAAGAACATTTTGGGGTTGGTTTTACTCTTTGGCAATGATTCTTTCTGTTTTTATCTGTTTTTTACAGATTTTACTTATTTCTCTATAGCTTTTAATGCTTCTTTGTCATTTATTGCCCCCTTAACATTTTTATTCGTACATACTGGTTTTCTTTTATTCCTGATCCTTTTATTCCCATAAGGTAAATACATCTTACAGTGAGAGTTTAAGTTATTTTTAAAAGTCTCCCATTTAATGTCAGTACTCTTGTTTTTGAGGACATTATCCCAATTTATATTGTTAAGGCCTTCTCTCAGTTGATCAAACTTTGCCTTCCTAAAGTTCATTGTTTTTGTGGCCCCTCGAGAGATTCCCTTATTGAAGAACAAGTTATAATGTATTATATTATGATCACTATTTCCTAGGTGTCCTTCTACTTGCACATTAGTTACTCTGTCAGGTCTGTTGGTTAATATTAAGTATAGCATAGCGCCCCCTCTGGTCGGGCTCTTCACCATTTGGGACAGATGGTCTTTAGCTATAGTCAGAAACCTGTTTCCTTTATGAGATTTACAGGACTGAGTCTCCCAATTTATATCAGGATAGTTTAAGTCCCTCATTATTATCACCTCATTCTGATTTGCTGCCTTGTTTATTTGCCTCAGTAATTGATCTTCTGTCTCTTCCATTATGTTTGGTGGCTAATAGCAAACCCCTACCAGAATTTTTTTAATTTTTGTCGCCATATATTTCTACCCATAATGACTCCACATTATTGTTTCCCTCCTGTATATCCTCCTGCAGTGCGGCCTTCAGACTGGACTTTACATAAACACAAACTCCTCCCCCTTTCCATTATGTCCGATCCTTCCTGAATAGACTATAACCCTTTATGTTGACCGTCCAGTCACAGCTATCGTCCAACCAAGTCTCTGTTATACCCACTATGTCATCATTCTCCTCAGACATCAACCTCCAGTTCATCAGTTTTATTGGTCAGACTTCTGGCATTAGTCAACATGCATTTCAAAGGTGTATGTTTTTTTTCCCCATGAAGCCTATCCCTATTAACTATTCTAACCCCTCCCTCCACTCCACCTCCAGGTACATTTAATAAGTCCCCCCCTCTCTATCTACACAATCTTCCCCCCTCTATGTTGTAGGTTCCCTCCCCCCCAGTCTCCAATTTAAACACTCCTCCATCCTTCTAGCCATCTCCCCAAGCACAGCTGCACCCTCCCCATTGATGTGCAGCCTGTCCCTACGGTAGAGCCAGTATCCAACAGAGAAGTCGGCCCAGTTATCCATGAACCCAAACCCCTCCTTCCTACACCAGCTTCTGGGCCACTTGTTTACCTCACTAATCTCCCGATGCCTCTCTGGCTGTGGCTCTTGGTACAGATAATATTTCAGAAAATATTACCTTGGAGGTCCTTGTCTTAAGCTTGCAGCCTAAGTCCCTGAAATAATATTTAAAGACACTCCACCTAGCTCTTACTTTGTCATTGGTGCCAATATGTACCATGACTGCTGAGTCCTCTCCAACCCCACCCAGCAACCGGTCAACCCCATCCACGATGTGCCGAATTCGAGCGCCAGGAAAACAACACAATGTTCCGCGATCCCAGTCTTTGTGACAGATTGCCCTGTCTGTCCCCCTAATAAATACTGGTAGGATTAACATTTTTTATTAGAAGTAATTTACAAATCTGTTCTACTTTCTGGAGCCAGTTGATATGAAGAAAAATGTTTTTTCATGGAATACCCCTTTAAGGGGTTAAAGGGACTGTGTCACCTAGATTTTTGTTTTGAAACTGATTAGAGCCAGATAGTGAAACATGTTCTTATGAAACATAATTTTGGGGGCTGCCATATTGCCTGAGCTGTATTTAAAGCATTTAGCGCAGGGGACTGGGCATTGTGACTTCACTGCCCCGCCCCCTAATGTCACGTCCGCCCCCTCAATGCAAGTCTATAGAAGGGGTGTCATGCCACCTCCCTTAGACTTGTATTGAAGGCCGTTACATCACAATGCCCAGTCCCCTGCACCGCCCGTTATCAACCTTGAAGAAAACTTAGCGGGGGTCCCCAGCGGCGGGCCCTCTGCCATCAGACATCTTATCCCCTATGGATAGGGAATAAGAGGTCTAACAGCGGAGTACCCCTTTAAAGCAAGCCTTCTCATTGACACTGAAAGTTTCTGCTCAGTTTTAGACTTAGTGGTAAGAATGAAAACTGCAATGTTTTAGGATTATATTAAAAATATAGAAAACAAAATGGAATGGTTATTAGCCAGAGACGCTGGCTGAGAGATCCATATATATGCAGAGAAATGGAGAGTGCAGCACGATGCAGCCTGCTTCCTCACCTAATAACTCACGATCCCAGCGGATCTCAGGAGACCCAGTGTGATCAGCAACTAATGGCATGTCAGACGTTATTTTTAAAGATAGTAAAACTTTAAGAATTTTAATTGTACAGAAAACAGAGTTTAATAAAAAAAAAATGGCACAGTTTTCGGCATACAGTCAACATTTCTGAAATTACTCTGGAACATCTACACATAAATTGCATGTAGGGCAAAGCTGGCTTGGGGATTATTTCAGCGAAATTGTGGCCAGTATGTAAAAGTAGACGTACAGTATATCCTTATACACATTGTGGAGTGGTGTTCATTTCTTCTGTAATAAAAGTTGTACGATTTTTAATCTCTGCTTGAAGTCATTACATAGCAGCCTTAGGTGTCTACTACCTTGTCATGTGATGGACACGTGGATACCCTACTTGATGGAATAAGTGTATGTTCCAGAGGTCAGACCCCCACTTTAGTGTTTGTTTATATGTTTGATGGAGGCTTGTCAAATAACCAGAACAGATTTTTTAAAATAGACAGTAAAGCCATTGAATGAGGCAGAAAATAAATTGGAAAATTTTAATTTTTATTTTGTAATTCTTAGTTGTAAAATAAATACATTATTTTAGCTTGTTTAATTTGTTAATCTTTGTGGTTTTTCATTCTCATTGTTTTGTCTCTTCTTCAACAGCAAATTGCTCTCCACCATGCCAAAATGGTGGAATGTGTCTTCGGCCACATCTTTGTGTTTGCAAACCTGGTACTAAAGGAAAAGTTTGTGAAGAGAGAGCAACCCAAGACACGTCTTCTACAGGTACACAAAGTCAAGGTGCAGGGGCTCCAGCCCCTCCTGTACGACCGATTCCTCAACTGGCAGCTCCACAGTCAATGCCAAAGAAGATTCCAGCATCTCCCGAATCCGCTCAAGGGCAAGTGACACTAGCACTCAGGCAAAAACCACAAGTCATCGTATCTCAGCCTCAGTAAGTTTATAGCTGACGTCTCTTACTTTTCTCATATATGACCTACCTGTATAAGCAAATACATGAATTAGTCATTTTTTTCTTTTACACACATTAGTTTTATGACATGGGAACTTATGATCAGAATTACTGTGGAGCTCTGTGCGCTTTTGATTGTTCCCCAGTTGCACATTATTTTTCATAATAATATAACATTGGCCCATGTTTACCAAGCTATAAAATTTTTAGACAGTGTAAACTTAGACTAGACAGGCTAAGGGTGCGTTCACACGGAGTAATTCAAGAGGAATTTACTCAAGAAATTCCTCTTGAATTCTCCGCTCCAAATGAATTCACATCTCCTCTGCCCATTGACTTTAATGTTTTTTCCGCTGTCCTGTTCACACTGCGGAAATTCTGCTAGCGGAATTCCGATGCTGAATTCCGTTCCGCTTGAAGAATGAGTATGTTCATTCTTCAAGTAGAATCTGCTAGCAGAAATCAATAGAAGTCAATGGTAAAAAAAAAATTCCGCCCGACATCGGTTTATTTTCGCGCGCGAAAATAAAACTATGTCGGGCAGAATTTTTTTTTTTTTTACCATTGACTTCTATTGATTTCTATTGAATTCCGCACGAAAATAAAATTCTTTTTTCCGTTCGTAAATTTTTCAGCGTGAATTACTCTTGATTTACTCTGTGTGCACCAGAGTTATCACAGTGTATCATGCTGTTTGATAAATCTGTACACCACTTTACACCAACTACTTGTTTGCTTAAACTCTCAGATGTGGCACAAGAAATCTAGCACATTTTTGGCACATGACTTTGCATCTGAGGCCATGCCCCTTTTGTCAAAGCCACACTCCATTTACATTTAAACAGTTCAAAAAATTGTCTAAAACACATAATATATGTGGCATAGGTCATATAAGAGTTTTGTTTTTCCATAAAATAACATTTACAATAATAAACTGCTCTATTGTGTTAGGTCGATGGTCTATGCAATCTGAATGGGTGACCCATCCAACAACAAAGGCTGTACTTACAGGAACATGTGTGTTATTTGCTGTACAACAATACCTATGTGTTTCGCTATGGTGCAGGTGACCTTGCAACTAGAGATGAGCGAACTTACAGTGAATTCGATTTGTCACGAACTTCTCGGCTCGGCGGTCGCTGACTTTTCCTGCATAAATGAGTTTAGCTTTCAGGTGCTCCGGTGGGCTGGAGACTCTCTCCTAGGACTGTATCCACCTTTTCCAGCCCACCGGAGCACCTGAAAGCTGAACTAATTTATGCAGGAAAAGTCAGCGACCGCCGAGCTGAGAAGTTCGTGATGAATCGAATTTACTGTAAGTTCGCTCATCTCTACTTGCAACCGTTGAGAAATATCAGTCTGAGCTAATCCTTTTTTAGTGGTCACATTATAGTCATCCCACCATTTTACAGCCTCTCATGCATGAATGCTGCACGCTGCTTCAGCTTTATCACAGTGTAGTCATGGGGCATGTCAGGCGCTTTTCTATTTACGCAAATATTATGGCTGCTGTAGGTGTACCGTATTGTTGTACCCTATAAATGCAACATCTATACAGGCATACAGGAATTCAGCATAGGCCACGTAGTTTTTTGGTACAATTAGCTATTAAGTACTGTCCGGTGAGATGGTCACACAGTACTTTCAACAGCTATGGACTGAACTGGAACCATACCACTCTGTATGGGGTATATCTTAAAGAGAGTGTAAAATACAGTATGTCATTGGTAAAGAGGTATGTTTACTAGAGCGCCCCCTGATGTCCTGACAGAATAGTTGCTTGTCCATATAGTGCAGTACAATTCACTCCCTGTCCTGGTGCTCAGTCTGTCTGATAGCAGACGACAGCTCCAATATGAGCCTATGGAACCCAACTCCTGCAATCCTATGCGCTTAGCGTCATGAGATTCACCCAGCTATATCTGGAGATTGGGGGGGGGGGGGGGGGGAGTTTCAGCTCTGAGACCCGACCAATCAAACATTTGACAAATCTTGCATGACTGATGAATTTATGCATGACATGTCAAATGTCTGTCTTTAAAATATCATAGACTTTCTAAGTTAGTATAGTTATTCTACACTTCTCTCATCAAGGGCACCTATCGTAGTCTGCTGTATTCTTACAGTGGGGCTAGAATAAGGCAGCGATGACGGGAGCTCGGTTGTCACCATTACAGCTGGGTTCCAGCTACGATACGTTAAAGGGGTTATCCAGAAAAAAAACTTTTTTTTTTATATATCAACTGGCTCCAGAAAGTTATACAGATTTGTAAATTACTTCTATTAAAAATCTTTCAGTACTTATGAGCTTCTGAAGTTAAGGTTGTTCTTTTCTGTCTAAGTGCTCTCTGATGACACCTGTCTTGGGAACCGCCCAGTTTAGAAGCAAATCCCCATAGCAAACCTCTTCTAAACTGGGCGGTTCCCGAGACACGTGTCATCAGAGAGCACTTAGACAGAAAAGAACAACCTTAACTTTAGAAGCTCATAAGTACTGAAAGGATTAAGATTTTTTAATAGAAGTAATTTACAAATCTGTTTCTTTCTGGAGCCAGTTGATATATATAAAAAACGTTTTTTCCTGGATAACCCCTTTAAGAAACTTCCTCTCCTAGGAAAGTAACTTTCTCTCACATGCTGCAGTCTACTTATGACCGTTGCATGTGAGAAGTCTCTCACCATTCACCCCATTAGCTTTCCGGTGCCATGATCGCCCGTGCAGATGGGTTTCCATGGCAGCAGGGGGCCTTCTGATGGGTCTTTTTGGCATACATTTAGCAGTTCAGAAAAGTCAGTCCAATTTTTATTATTTTCTATGACTTTTCTCACAGATAGTATTATAATATCTCACTACACATATCTGTGGCTTTAAATCGGAGTTTATTCACACAGTAATGTCTTTCTCACACTTCGGTAAAAATCTTCATGGAGTTTCTGCAGAAATTGACCGGTGGTGCAGATTTTTTTATGGATTTTCCCAATTGACTTCAGTTTGAAAGTCGAAATCCAGAATTAATCTACAGTGCTACGGATTTTGCTGCAGAAATGCTGTGAATTTTTTTGTGAGTTTTCCCCTTGACATCAGTCCACAGTGGATGTTGCAGATTTACCACAGTGGATCTGCAATGAAATCTACAACTGCACATCTTATAGAACACATATTTCCACAGTTGAAAACCTACACCAGCGTCTACATATTTGGTGAGGATTTTCTGCTGTGTAATTTTATGTGGAAACCCTAAGGATTTTCCAAGAAATCTGGTTCTTATGCAAGTAGCCTTATAGCATATCAATCCTATAAGATTCAATAGGACAATGGAATGAAGCTAATGTTGCACTCTGGATGCTTCAGGTATCGTTTCAGCGCCACCTACTGGAGATATATGACAAGCAATGTTTGTTATCCAAAAACACTTTTTGATATACTTGGCACATAGCTCTAAAATCAGCCATTTTTAGTGGCCACTCTAAATCCTTAAAGGAACCGGGGCTAAGTATACAAATATTGTTCTTGCGTTTATGATTGCATTCACTATACATTTTTCTGCCTGCTGCCTGTGTCCAAGGACTACTCCATGACCTCTACACAATGAGAAGCCTCTCCTATTGGTCTAGTGCAGTGGTCTCCAAACAACGGTCTTCTAGATCAGTGGTCTTCAACCTGCGGACCTCCAGATGTTTCAAAACTACAACTCCCAGCATGCCCGGACAGCCGATGGCTGTCCGGGCATGCTGGGAGTTGTAGTTTTGCAACATCTGGAGGTCCGCAGGTTGAAGACCACTGTTCTAGATGATGCAGTACTACAACTCCCAGCATGTCCGGACAGCCAATGGCCATTATTATAGTTGGCACATGGCAGATGAGTAGCATTGTTACAGATTTTGCTTTGGGGGCATAGGAGTCCCCAGCTGATGTGACTAGCTACTGCTGGAGGCTGAGATAAGGGAGAATAGCAACAGTGTAAGGAGGGGTTAACTGTCATGTGTACACTCAGAAACAGTGATAATGTTGCATTGTTTGTCACTGAACTGTTCTATTCTATTCTCCTTTACTTGTGATTCACTACTAGTATTGAATGCTTGCAGTGTTATTTAGTGCCACTAGAGGCTGCTGTGTTTCATATTTTTTTTTTTTAAGCTCTTATTAATTTCATTATGGAACAGCACTGGAAAGTGCTATCTATGCCTGTTAGTATCAGTAAGAGTTTTTTTTTTAGTTTTTTTGGTGTTTTATTTTCAATGCTTTTTCTTTATAAGATGGCCAAGGTGGACATACACTTTTATAACCTGTTGGCTGACCGCTTCCTCTCTTATTTTCCCATACATATGAACGTTCAGCATGGCCAAACATTAATGTGTTGTCTATAGAGGGAGGAGAGATAAGCCGCTTATCTCTCTGAGAACAAAAAGGCTGGCTAGTTGAAATCCAACTTACCCTTCCCTAAAGAGTGTACGGGGACCTAAAGCAGGGCTTGACAAATTTGTTGAGAATCTGTGAGCCAGCAAAAAATAAAAAAATGATGTGACGTCATATGATCATTCATTAGTGTCCCCTCATCTCTCCCTGTGTCAGTCATTAGTGTCCCCTCTTTCATCTCCCTGGGTCACAGTCATTAGTGTCCCCTTATGTCTTCCTGTACTGACACAGGGAGAGATGAGGGGACGCTTAAGACTGAGACCAGAGTACAGAAGTCGCTCCCCCCAGCTGAGAAGAGTCTCGGTGGGTAGGAGCCAGTGAGGGGTGTCTGTGATGCCCAGCTCAGCCCCTGTATCTGGGGTCACCTCACAGCTTGGCAGCAGTGGGGGACACAAGGGACGGCCATCGATGGAGATGATATTGAGGAAAAAAGAGGGCTGCCCTTCAGGCGCTGGGAGTCTCTTCCCTGTTCCCTCCTTCTGAGTACAGAGTGCAGATTGGCTGTGGTGGTCATCCGATATCTGCTGTTCTGTAACACACTGATCTCATTCAAAACGGGGATCAGCACGGGAATGGAGGCGGAGGTAAAAAAAACAAACAACAAAATAAACTATTTTTTTTCCGTTGTTGTTTATTTTTTTAAAATATGGACAATATTGGACAAATTATTGGAAAAGGCCACCAGACCTGGCGCCTGGGATTTGTTGAGCCCTGTCCTAAAGAATGGTGAAACAGTGAGAAGAGCATGACTGCCAGGGAAGGCTGTGAGACTCTGCTCTGCATTGTGGACCCACTGCTGGCCACTAAAGCACAGGAAAGTGTCAACACCCATGGGAGACTGTGGCAAGTACAGAGTGCAATTCACTTTCACATTTGCCTTGCACTGCCTGGCTGTCCAACCCCCTGTCATTGGAGACTAAACCATCCTAGTAGGACTAGTGTAACAGGGATGGCGTTCCTCCTCTGGAAAAAGCAAAGGAACGCCGTTCCTGTGCATTCGTGCAGGACTGGAGCCCTGACAGCACCCCTACCTGATGTACACTGGGTTCAGATACTGATGGTGTTTCCTATAGGATGTCAATCACTTATTCTTAGCATAATGCAAACTGACTTTAAAAGGTGTTTTCTAGGACTAAGTGGTGTTGAAGAGGCTAGAGCAGCTATAGAGACTTTGTGGCATGGTATGTCTGGTCAAGTGAGGTCAGGCACATACTTCTGTGTTGTTAATGTCCTCATGTATGGGTCAGACCACTATGCAGCAAGACGTTGTGTTCTGCATTGCTGTACTAAGCAAGATTGAGTAAAGAGCTGTGTTGTTGAAGTGTTACAGTATATACACTATGAAGGAGATTTTATCATTCTTTTCAAAGTATGGCTTTTATATGACAATTTTTTTTTAACTTACTTTTGCTTACATGCGACCTATTTATCAAATAGTCACATGACCTTGATAAATAAATCACACGTAAGCAAAACCCGGGAAACCCGCTTACAAAGGCATTTTTTTTAAGCAGAAAAGTTTTCCCTTATGTTAAAGGAGTACTCCGGTGCACACTTTTTTCATTGTATCCCGTCCGGGCTGCAAAATAAAAGAAAACACACTTTCTCTTACCTGCCAACAAGCCCCCGGAGCTCCGGTACAGGTGTCCGGTCCCCGGGCTGTATTCTTCTTACTTCCTGTTAGCCCGGCACGTCACACGGAGCTTCAGCCTATCACTAGCCGCAGCGATGTCCCGCCTCGGCCAGTGATAGGCTGAAGCTCCGTGTGACGTGCAGGGCTAACAGGAAGTAAGAAGAATACAGCCCGGGGACTGAACACCTGTACCGGAGCTCCGGGGGAGCGTATGCAGGTAAGAGAAAGTGTGTTTTCTTTTATTTTGCAGCCCGGACAGGATAAAATGAAAAAGTGTGCACCGGAGTACTCCTTTAACAGCCAAAGTTCTTTATCTACCCTGTATTACCAGTAGCGTTTCTAGAGAGTGACGGGGAGGGGCCGTGTACCGCATCGGATGACACCCTGACTGGACGGCCTGGCACTAAATGGCTGCACTCCAACTATCCCGCAACAACCCATCCACCCTGCTCAGATATTAAGAAATATTAAAAACATGCTGTGTCGCACCATGAATATCCGTACTCTGGAGGCTTTTTTGTTTAATTTTGCCCGCATTTTGTGACATTGGTGGGCGGAGTCTTGCGTTTCTGTGCTGAGGCCGGAGTTTATGTCAGGAAGGAAGACAGTGCAGCACCAACAGGCAACAATAGTGAAGCCACAAAAAAAATGGCTCGGTACGTTACCCACCCCAAAATGTGCATGAAGCTGTATTACTATGAAGGTTTCTTTTTTTTAAGGAAACATTTTAGTGCCACATATGAGTTATTTACATAGTCTGTAAAAATTCTTACACAATTATTTTGTGCCGTATTCTATTTGAACACAATATTAATAAAAAAATTTAATTAAAATTACATGTCCTAAAATTAACAAGGTGTGCAGTGTGTATTTTCAACCTTAAAATGAATAGTTATTAGTTATATAATAAATTTTTTCTATAATAAACATTAATGTAGTAGCTTTGTTTCATGATGCAGAACAAGAACAGTTGTTAAAGTGGGTGGTAATGTCCTTTTCTGCAGACGTATGCACTTTCTGTAAGCCAGGTTGGACCTGGAATACATATGCGACTTTTAAATGAAGATGTGGCTAATACAAAAAATAAATTACTACGTGAACAGATTTAAAAAATGGGCTTTGGAATAAGCAAAAATCTAAAAGTTGCAGCATGTATAGAAAAGTCGAACGTGCGACTTTTTTTACGCAAAAAAAAATCTACTATGGAGCTTGATCAATCTCCTTCTATATAGATAGAAAAAGCTCTGTATACAACTTTCTGCTCGCTGGGAGGAGTACAGTAGCTGTAGTTAAAGGTTCCTGGGGACAGGAATAATCTGGGAAATTTATCTTGCAGTTGGCACATTCATTTACCCCTTAAGGACGCAGCCCTTTTTAACCTTAAGGACTGAGCCCTTTTTAGCAATTCTGACCACCGTCGCTTTACGAATTAATAACTCGAAAACGCTTTTACCGAATATTCTGATTATGAGATAGTTTTTTCGTGACATATTCTACTTTATTTTGGTGGTAAATTTTTGGCATTATTTGCTTCCTTTTTTGGTGAAAAATCCCCAAATTTCATGAAAATTTTGCATTTTTCTAACTCTGAAGCTCTCTGCTTGTAAGGAAAATGGATATTTCCAATAAATTTTATTTTTATTCACAAATACAATAGGTCTACTTTATGTTGGCATCATAAAATGGACATATTTTTGCTTTTTGAAAAAATTAGAGGGCTTCAAAGTAGAGCAGCAATTTTCAAAAACTTCATGAAAATTGCTAAATCTGAAGGGACAGATGTTACAGAACTACAACTCCCAGCATGCCTGGGCAGTCTAGGCATGCTGAAAGTTGTAGTTTGGCAACATCTGGAGGGCTACCGTTTGGATACCACTGTCTCCAAACTGTGACCCTCCAGATGTTGAAAACCTACAACTCCCAGCATGCCAAAGGCTGTCTGGGCATGCTGGGAGTTGCAGTTTGGCCTTCCTAGTGGTTGCCACAGTAAAGATCACTTTACTTTCATCCCCCCCCCCCCCCCCACCGTCGTTTCCCTACCTGAGCCAGGATCTTTGCAGTCTCTAGCGACGATCAGCGGTTCCCAGGCATCTTCTCCTCCAGGTACCAGCCTCCATCTTCTCCCCTTGTTCCCCTCGACATCTAGGGGTGGGCAGAACGGGGGGTTGGCAACCCACTGTCCTGCTCTGCCATTGGTCAGAATCAGTTCTGACCAATGGCAGGGGATAGGAGCAGATCGCAGCACTGCGACCTCACTCCTAGCCCTCAGGATTATCGGGGCTGTCACTGACAGCTCCGATCAACCCTATTTTACAGGTGATCGGCCCGGAATAGCAGAAAATTGCATGTCTGAATTGACATGCGATTTTCTGCGATCGCCGACATGGGGGGGGGGGGGGGGTGACCCCCTGGGCGATGTGATGGGGTGCCTGCTGAATGATTTCAGCTGGCATCCCGATCCGGTCCCCAACTGGCTAGCGGCGGGGACCGGAATTCCCATGGGCGTCCTTAAAGACTCTGGATGCAGGGCGTCCTGAAGAGGTTAAAGAGGTCATCTGGCCAAAGACAGGATAAGATGTCTGATCTCGGGGGGGCCGCTGCTGAGACTCCCCCGTGATCTCTGTGCAGCACCCACATTCAATGCGGGGCTGCGTCTCCAGTCTCAGAAAGCTCTTTGTTTACAGGACTGGGGACATGAAGTAATACCACGCCCCTTCGTGATGTCACGCCATGCCCCCTCCATTCATGTCTATAGAGGTTAATTATTCCGCGAACGTAGCAGTAGCGCACAATAGTATAAGGGACATTTGTCCTCTGTTCTGGAAATTAGTCCTAGCAGTCAGAAACCACCATTCTGCTAAGTATTCCCTATCTTGTGAATAAGGGATAACTTTAAATCTTGGGATAAAACCTTTAAAGGAGTAATCCAGTGTAGAACAGCTTATCCCCTATCCTAAGGATGGGGGATGAGTTTCAGTTCCCGGGGGGGGGGGGGAGTCTGACCACTGGGGCCCCCCGTGATCTCCGGTACGGGACCCCGGCCAGGGAACGCGTGTCGACCACCGCACGAAGCGGAAACCGACAGGCCCCCTCAATACAGCGCTATGGCAAAGCCGGAGCGCTACCTTCGGCAATCTCCGGCTCTGCCATAGCGCTGTATTGAGGGGGCGTGTTGGCACACGCGCTCTCTTGCCAGTGAGCCAGGGCCCCATACCGAAGATCGTGGGGGTCCCCAATGGTCGGACCCCCGCAAACTGGAACACTATTCTTAGGATAGGGGATAAGTTGTTCTACACTGGACTACTCCTTTAAATGACATTAGCCAGTTGTATGTCTGTACAGATTGTGTGGTTAATGAAACACAGCTAAGACTGTGAAAGAGATCTAAAGACACAACCAGGATGTTCATACTCTGTGCTCACTACTATCATGTATCTGCTATAGTTTCTGCTATCCCATATGGACATAAGAATGGAGGATGTGTATTTTATTGCACATGAGGTTCAAAGGAAATATGTTCTCTTTGATAGTTTACAGCCAGGTTGTATGATGGTTCTTGGGTAGGCTGCAATGAAACTTAAAAAGCCTGACCCCGTTCTCAGTACATTTTTCAGCATGCTCCAGCTGACTGCTACATGGAGGATACGGCCCATTAATATTGATGTATCGATTGTAGTCTGGAGGATTATCATTGAGCCGTATCTTGTGTGGCTGGGGATGTCCAGCTTCGTAGGGTGATGTTACCCCTTCTTCTGCTTTGCTGGATCTTCTTTTTTTTCAATCATATCTCCATTTTACTTGACAGTGAAGCTATAGTGCACGTCTCTCAGCAGGGACTGGTATAAAATTCATTTTGTTCCCTCGGGAGCCGATAATAGCATCAGCATGGAATTCAGGGTTGTGACCTCCTATGAAACGCTGCAAATCTTTGTTGCTTTGATGAGTCTTAGACTTCTAAAACTTTGTATAAAAGTGCAGAGGATTATACCTGTCACTACAAATATGCCTCAGTTTGAGCTTCTCTATGTGTCAAATACACAAGAGGGCACAAACGGGTTTCTACACACTAGTGAGGGAAAGATTACATGTGTCTTCAGTTCCATGGATGCCTGGGCAAAGGTTAGGAACTGCGTTACCTGTTCACCAAGTACTTGCTGCTGGTACCTAACTTTGTCATCATTGGTACATATCATTTTAATCTCAGTTCAGTCTGGTCCCATGAGTTGTACAAGTGGCTAGGGCTGGGCGGTATACCGGTTCATGCCGAATACCGAAATTTTTGTGCTGCACAATATGAATTTTAACCCATACCGCAATACCGGTTTGGCCCCTCCACCTCGGGAATGAATGAATCAGCCCAGCGCTGCACTGTCCCCACATCGGGGAACTAATCATATGTGACCTGCGAGCGCTGTTCTGCCCCCCCCCCTTCCAAATGAATTATTAGCCCAGCGCTGTCCCCATCAGGGTACTACTCACATGTCACCCGCATGCGCTGCCCTCCTCGTTCTGTTGTTGCGGCCGCCGGCGCTGACACTCTATACCAGTGGTCTCCAACCTGTGGACCTCCAGATGTTGCAAAACTACAACTCCCATGCTGGGAGTTGTAGTTTTGCAACATCTGGAGGTCCGCAGGTTGGAGACCACTGCTTTATACTGTGCGGTATCCCTATGCCCGGGCTGCAAAAAAAAACAAAAAAACTCACCTCTTGTTGGTCCGGTACCGGCCTCACTTGTTTCCACGACGGGAACGTTGGACAGCTGTCAGCCTATCACTGGCCACAGCGATGTTCCGCCTTGGCCGGTGATAGGCTGAGCCCACTGTCATGTAAGAAGCCGGCTTCTTACATGACAGTGGGCTCAGCCTATCACCGGCCGAGGCAGAACATCGCTGTGGCCAGTGATAGGCTGACAGCTCTCCAACGTTCCCGTCCCCAGCGTAAGGTCGCCGTAGGTGCATTAAAGTTTATTATGTTTGCCTTCTGCAGCCCGGGCATAGGGATACCGCACAGTATAGTGTCAGCGCCGGCGGCCGCAGCAAACAGGACGAGGAGGGCAGCGCATGCGGGTGACATGTGAGTAATACCCTGATGGGGATGTGGGATGATAATTAATATGGGGGGGCGCTAGGAAATACTGTTATATACCGTGGAACCGCCAAAAGTTTAAAAAATACCGTGATACACACATTTGGTCATACCGCCCAGCCCTACAAGTGGCTCCTATAGTTTATAGCATAGCCTGGGTTTATTGAACTTCACAGATACTCATTTGTTTACATTGAAGCACAAGTTGCTTTCTGGTTTCATGGGCCCTGGAGCATCCGTGCTAAGTTTCATTTCGGTTACGCATTAAGAATGATCTCTTCATGCTTTTTGCTCCACATATGTTGAAACTTGATTTCTTTACATGAGAAATGCCTCTTTATATAAAGTACACAAAGAAAAGTGGCTCCAGCAGTGACATATGTTGTCGGGATGCATTTTTCATGTCGGGAAATCAATAAGCTAAGACTACTGGTTCTTTTGAATGTCATGCTTCACCAGCAAAAGGATGGAGACGCAAGTTTGTTTCCCCTTCATTTGGTAACAAGTCATGTGTTCTGTTCTACGGTTGGGTTAACTTTACCCTTTCCCAGTTTCTCTTTGGCTCCCCTCCTTCACGTATGTCCTCCTGATGAAGCAGGCTACATGTGCCTGCTACCATGAGATGTCTACTACAGGTTTACAGGTAAAATGATAGTATAGACTGGCTGCTTTAAACCCTTACTGTCATTTTTAAAAAAAACGAAACACTTTTGACATGTCACGCAGACACGCCAAAAGTCTTTATTGGCTGTAGTCTCTAGATATAGCGCACTTTAGTCCCAGCTCTTTCATTAAAATGACAGTAATGGGTTACTACAAAATTACCTATAGATTATATTAGGTTTAAAACATTGTTTTATGATTTTCAAGACTTTTTGGTGTTTTTTTTTTTTCTTTCACATTTTTAAATATCTATATTAAAAGCAGAAATCTTGCAGTTTACTGTCTTAGCTTTAGCAGTACAGTCACGGGCAGGATACAATGAAAGGTGACATATATACAAATATATATAAAATACAGGCACCACCATTCAATAAGTGATCACATTGCAATTAGTGGTGGTCATATTTCCTTTCCCTCTGTGCAGGTTACAAAGCATGTCCAGCACACTTTTCCATAGTTATAAATGATTCAGCTCCTAACCACAGGTCCCTGTAGTCTATGTGGTTGCTGTAAAACATTAAGAAAAAAAGAATATGTATCAGTATGTAAATGATGTTTCATGTAACTTTAGTTTGTGCCTTCCTTAATAATTACACACGCTATGAGGCATACCTGCAGCTTATATCACCTGGCTTCGCTCCCCCTCTGTCGCCCGTCCCTGTATGCAGCCAGAAGGCTTATTGTCCATACATGGCTGCCTGTGGAGAAGCATGTGACTATACATGCCACTGTTCCTCCTCCACTGCACCTGCGCTTTTTGCTTAAAGAGTGCCTTTCGTTAACTTGATACATTTTATAATTCTCCCAGTTCACTGCCCCCACCATGATAAACTACCCCCTGCCTTATATTTGTTAGTTTTCTACCTTGATATTGCTCTGTATTTTCTGCTCAGCCTCAGATTCAGGTTCACAGACTGGGAAGGGGCGTTACCCAGCAGGCGTGACATCATCTGAAGCCATACAGGGGAGAACTTCCTCCCTCACTCTGCAACCAACAGCAAACGGCAGTTAAGTGTGAGAGGAGCTATGATTGGATAAGGCTGCGCACACACCCCTCAGCACTCCAGACTGCATTTCCTGTGTTGCTAGGCCAGCAGGAGTCCAAAGTCTGTGCGGTACTTTTTTTTTGAGGCACGGGCATATATAAAAGTGTACCACTACAGTTGTCCTTTAAGGTTAAAATGGGCTTGTTCCTTAACCCCTTCCCGCTATGGGACGTATGCATACATCCCAGCATCCGACATGTTCGCGCAGTGGGACCCGGCTGTCAATCACAGCCGGAGTCCCGCCGCAGCTGCCGGGGACGCGATGGTGCTGGTCCCGGCAGCATTAACCCCATAAATGCCATGATAAATCCTGATCATGCATCTGTGGTGCTGACAGGGGGAGCGCGTTCATGATCGCGGGTCGCCGTTGGTTGCTATGGCAGCAGGAGGTCAGATCATGACCTTCTGTCTGCCTGCTACGGCCCCTGTGAGATCCAGCCAGAGGCTGGATCGCACAGGCTATACTGCGTGCAGCTGATCAAGTCATACTGTGCTGCAGTACAAATGTATTGCAGCATAGTATAACCTGTAAAAAGTGTAAAAAAATTAAAAGTTCTTAAATAAAAATATGAAGTGTAAAAAAAAATGCCCCTTTCCCAAATAAAAGCCCTGTATTATCACCAAAAAAGATCAAAAATACAAATCATATACACAATAGGTATTGCCACATCCGTAATGACATGTACTATAAAACTATAATGTAAATTATCCAGTACGGTGAACGCTGTAGAAAAAAATAAAATAAAAAAAGCGCAAAATTCGCAGATTTTGGTACAAATAGCGGAATAAAAAAGATCAAAAGGTAGAACGTGTCGCAAAAATGATACCAAAAAGTACAGCTCATCCCGCAAAAAATAAGCCCTCAATTAATGGTGTCAGACGAAAAATAAAAAAGTTACGGCTGTTGGAAAATGAATGAAAGAAAAAGAATTTTGCTCGGAAAAAGGTAAAAGAACATAGAAAGCTATATAAAATGGGTATCGCCATAATCGTGCTGACCCATAGAATAAATATAACATCACTTTTACCACACAGTGTACACCATAAAAAAAAATTCCAGAAATTTTCCAGTTTTTCACAATATTTTGGAGTTTTTCACAAAAAATGCTGCATGTGTCAACAAAAATGCACCACTTATATAAAGTACAATATGTCACGGAAAAAGGATATCAGAATCGCTCCACTCAGAAAAAGCGTTCCAAAGTTATTACCATTTATTTTATTTTTTTTAAAAGAGCCTGGTCATTAAGGTAAAAAATGGGTCTGTCCTTAAGGGGTTAAAATCTGTTAAATATAATTTTCACTAAATATAAGCTAGATTACTGGAATAAGAAGCATTTTAGTATTGTTTTAATATGTTTCTCCGCCCAGGTTCTGTCTTATAAAGGGCTTTGCAGATGTTGTAGCCTGAAACATTGCAGTTTTGTTTTTCTTTTCTCTTTAATTTTTTAAAAGACCTCTGCAAAAAAAAAAATTGCCATCTGGTTGCTATGGGCAACTGGGCAACTTTTCCTCTTCACAGGTTTTGATAAATTTCCCCTTAAAAGCTTACTACTTGGAGTGCTTTCTCTTTAACCCCTTAAGGACGCAGCCCTTTTTCACCTTAAGGACTGAGCCCTTTTTCGCAATTCTGACCACCGTCGCTTTACGAATTAATAACTCTAAAACGCTTTTACCGAATATTCTGATTCTGAGATTGTTTTTTCGTGACATATTCTACTTCATTTTGGTGGTAAATTTTCGGCGTTACTTGCATCCTTTTTTGGTGAAAAATCCCAAAATTTCATGAAAATTTCGAAATTTCGCATTTTTCTAACTTTGAAGCTCTCTACTTGTAAGGAAAATGGATATTCCAAATTAATTTTATTTTTATTCACAAATACAATATGTCCACTTTATGTTGGCATTATAAAATGGCCATATTTTTTATTTTGGAAAAAATTAGAGGGCTTCAAAGTAGAGCAGCAATTTTCAACAATTTCATGAAAATTGCTAAATCTGAAGGGACAGATGTTACAGAACTACAACTCCCAGCATGCCTGGGCAGTCTAGGCATGCTGAGAGTTGTAGTTTGGCCAAATCTGGAGGGCTACCATTTGGGCACTACTGTAACAGTGGTCTCCAAACTGTGACCCTCCAGATGTTGCAAAACTACAACTCCCAGCATGCCCAGACAGCCTTTGGCTGTCTGGGCATGCTGGGAGTTGCAGTTTGGCACCCACTAGGAAGGGCAGCAGTAAATATCGCTTACTGCCCCCTTCCTTCTTCCCCCCCCCCCCACCGTCGTTTCCCTACCTGCGCCTGTCTCCAGCGAAGATCTGTGGTCCCCACGCATCTTCTCCTCACGTTCCCCACCACATCCAGGGGTGGGCAGGACAGGGGTTGCCATGGCAACCCCCTGTCCTGCGTTGCCATTGGTCAGAATCAGTTCTGACCAATGGCAGGGGATAGGAGGAGATTGCAGCACTGCGACCTTGCTCCTATCCCTCAGGATGATCGGGGGTGGCACTGACAGCTCCGATCATCCCTATTTTCCGGGTGATCGGGTCACCAGAGACCCGATCAGCCCGAAATAGCAGAAAATCGCATGTCTGAATTGACATGTGATTTTCTGCGATCGCCGACATGGGGGGGGGGGGGGGGGGGGGTCTCAGGCGCTGTGCCGGGATGCCTGCTGAATGATTTCAGCAGGCATCCCGGTCCGGTCCCCAACCGGCTAGCGGCGGGGACCGGAATTCCCACGGGCGTATGCATACACCCCACGTCCTTAAGGACTCGGGATGCAGGGCGTATACATACACCCAGCGTCCTGCAGAGGTTAAAGGAGCACTCCGGTGGAAAACTTTTTTTTTTTTTTTTTAAATCAACTGGTGCCAGAAAGTGAAACAGATTTGTAAATTCTATTAGAAAATGTTAATCCTTCCAGTACTTATTTGCTGCTGAGTACTACAGAGGAAATTATTTTCTTTTTGAAACACAGAGCTCTCTGCTGAAATCACGAGCACAGTGCTCTCTGCTGACATCTCATTTTAAGAACTGTTTAGAGTTGGAGAAAATCTCCATAGCAAACATATGCTGCTCTGGACAGTTCCTAAAATGGACAGAGATGTCAGCAGAGAGCACTGTAGTCATGATGTCAGCAAAGAGCTCTGTGTTCCAAAAAGAAATTAATTTCCTCTGTAGTATTCAGCAGCTAATAAGTACTGGAAGGATTAAGATTTTTTTTTATAGAAGTAATTTACAAATCTTAGTAAATAAAGAAAAAAGGTGTCCTGCACTCACCGCTTCTATCCAGGTAATCCTGCTCCCATCTCGGGTCACGACTCGAACACGGAGGACATGGGTTGTGGAGCGCTCAGAGGCAACTGCCGGCGGTTTCTCGCATAGGAATGCGCTTCATCCGGCCTCGAACGAGGCCGGATGAAGCGCATTCCTATGCGTGAAACCGCCGGCAGTCGCCTCTGAGCGCTCCACAACCCATGTCCTCCGTGTTCGAGTCGTGACCCGAGATGGGAGCAGGATTACCTGGATAGAAGCGGTGAGTGCAGGACACCTTTTTTCTTTATTTACTACAATTTAGTGACTACGGTCTTTATTGTCCTAGCACCTCCGTTGCCAGGGTGGATTTCCAGTCTAGCGGGACGCCGTCTCCATCTCGTGGTCTTAGGAGGCCTAAGGTATCGGTGCCACTGTTGTTTCTTGTTTACTTCTAGTAATTTACAAATCTGTTTAACTTTCTGGCACCAGTGGATAAAAAAAACAAAAACGTTTTCCACTGGAGTACCCCTTCAAGTTACATTTGTGTGAAAGTGGACATGCCATCTAAGTTAACCACTTGCTGACTGCCCATAGACTATAAACACGCTGGCTGTCCACAGTGTACCTGTGCCGTATCCATTTATTTCAATGGACCAACCTAGTCTAGTGTCTACAGTAGGTTCATTCTTAAGTTTTATATTTTTTAGAACACAGCAGCCCATGCTTTGTGGGTAAATCTGACATTATTCAGGTCCTAATTTTTTTTGATGTGTATTCTGGTTGCCTTTGGGTCCCTTATATTTACCTGTCTACCCTATTTGAATTTTCTCCAAGAAGCATTAAATGTATACATACAAGAAGTAAGAACTATGTCAAATCAGAATGTAAGGCTTTTTCTAATTAACCTTAATGGTTGAAGCTCATGTAAGAATTTTAGAAATGAAGAAAATGCAATAAATTGGAGGTAGAGTGTTTATTTTATGAGCTCAAGATCATTTTTAACTGCTGATGCCTCTGTACAAAAAATCTAGATGTGAGCAGAGCTGTCCTCAGGCCGGCGCCTTGCAGATGCTATTGATTCCTTAGGCATTCCCAAGTTTTATGTGCTTTTAGGAGAAAATTGTGAACAGAAAACACACCACCTGTTGCATGGAAGACAGCCATCAATTCAGTTCTGTCAGCAGTGTCAGTGCTTGTGTAAGCTGCTTATAGGTTCAGGCCCCAGGTCTTCCCCATTGTCCCACAGTTGTATAATACTAAATGATTGACGTTCTAGGTGTTGGCTGTCAGGATCTTCCAGACACAAACAATAGAAACTCATATATCAAAGCTCTTCTGCACTAGTACGAATTTCCCTATAGAGTACAGCATATGTAAGGTAAGTGGATTCACTCCCCTTTCTTACCTATATACTGTAAACAGTGTTAAATTTGGATTCCTTTGGCCCACTAGAGAAGATAACTTGAGGGTAGGGTTGCCACCCAGCCGGTAATTTACTGGCACAGACAGTATTTCTACCCTGCTGCCGGTAAGTTCATATAAAAAATACTGGCCATGCAATGGCCGGAATTTTGATGGCCCCCGGTGCAGCAGCAGCAGCTGCTGCTGCCGCTCATTGTATTAAAGGGGTACTCCAGTGAAAAACTTTTTTTTTTTTAATCAACTGGTGCCAGAAAGTTAAACAGATTTGTAAATTATTTCTATAAAAAAATCTTAATCCTTCCTGTACTTATTAGCTGCTGAATACTACAGCGGAAATTCATCTCTGTCCATTTTAGGAACTGTCCAGAACAGCATATGTTTGCTATGGGGATTTCCTTTTACCCTGGACAGTTCCTAAAATGGACAGAGATGTCAGCAGAGAGCACTGTGCTCATGATGTCAGCAGACAGCTCTGTGTTTCAAACGGAAAATAATTTCCACTGTAGTATTCAGCAGCTAATAAGTACAGGAAGGATTAAGATTTTTTAATAGAAGTAATTTACAAATCTGTTTAACTTTCTGGCACCAGTTGATAAAAAAAAAAAAAAAAAAAAAAAAAAAGATTTTTCACCGGAGTACCCCTTTAAGTCTTATTTAGAGCAGTGTTCCTCAACCAGCATTGCTCCAGCTGTTGCAAAACTACAACTCCCAGCATGCACTGACAGCCTTCGGCTGTCAGCACATGCTGGGAGTTGTAGTTTTGCAACAGCTGGGGTGGCACCGGTTGGGGAACATTCATTTAGAGCTGTGTTCCCTACTTCATGCCCCTCCAGCTGTTGCTAGTTGTAGATTGGGGTCAGAGTTGTAGGTCGTGGAACATGAGATATTCATAATTATACAACCCCTTTAAAGCGCAACTGTCATGAGTTTTTAGCCCCCCAGACTACTACAATGTTGTTACAGATGTCCTTAACATAAGTGTAACCAAAACTTTTTTGCTTTTCCTCCTTCTTTTATAACCTTTATAAAATACATTTATCCAGCGGTCAGGCACAGTCGGATAGGCGTGGCTTGGGGTTCGCAAAGCCCCTCCGCTGCCACGCCTATCCTCTCCTTTCAGTGCTAGGACCGCTGTGTAGTAAGATGCAGAGCATGCGCCCCTCCCTTCCACTAATACTGCACCTGCGCAGTGAGCACATAGGCAGCGGGAGCTAGCGCTTGCTCTGTCACTGCAGGGCAGTTGCGCAGGCACGTCAGGAGGGGCGCATGCGCTGTGTATTACTACAAAGCGATCCCAGTGCTGAAAGGATAGGCATGGCGGCAGGGTTTGCGAACCCCAAGCCACGCCTATCCGACTGCCAAACCGCTGGATAAATGTATTTTATAAGTTATAAAAGGAGGAAAACCCATAAAGGTATGGTTACACTCAGGTTATGGACAACTGTAACAACATTGTAGTAGTACGGGAGCTAAAATCTCATGACCGTTGTGCTTTAACTAAACCTAAACTAACTAGAAATAGAAGACAGTAGTTGTGTGGACAAACAGAGTACTTCTTGTTAGAATGTGTTCCCACCGTCATTAAAACAATAAACACCATGCATCCCCTACAGACCTCATTGTATCTCTCGTGCTGTTTGAAGTTCTGCCCCCCATGATCCACTCTTACCCGGGGTCCCCATGAGTTGTCAATCCACCCCTGCCCCCCCCGCTTTGGACCTTACTGCCAGACTCCAGAGGCTGAGGGGTTAATTTGCCTTCGATGGGCTGGTATGTGACAGAATCAACTTGAGGGTCTCCTTCCATCTTTACAAAACATGGCTATGTCCACTTTTAATTTCAGGTGCTCTTCCTTGCTATCATTGCAAACATAGGACATATCATCAGTAAGGTCTAATAGGTTGTTTGGAACCTAACAGTTCTTGCCCGTGCTAGCAAGATATATTAAAGGGGTACTCCGGCCCTGAGACACGCCGCGGTGCCAGCTCACAAACAGCCGGGTGGCGACCACCAAACCGGAGTATCGTGATGTCATGACTCTGCCCCAATGTGATGTCACTCCCGCCCCAGCTATGCAAGTCTATGGGAGGGGGCATGGTGGCCATCATGCCCCCTCCCAAAGACTTGCATAGCGGGGGCAGAGGGTGGAGTCATTATGTCACCATACTCTGGCCCCGTGGTCGCTACCCAGCTGTTTGTGAGCTGGCACCGCGGCATGCAGCTCAAACAGGTGGGTGGTGAATACAAGATTTCAGGGGTCCTCAGCGGCGGGACCCCCGCGGTGAGACATCTTATCCCCTATCCTTTGGATAGGGGATAAGATGTCTGAGGGCCGGAGTACCCCTTTAAGAAATAAGTCAGTAAAGAATTTTTGATGAATTAAAACGCCATTGGGACTGATTTGCTGAGGCCTGTGTGCCAGAATTCTGGCTTCTTATGTGCCAAAAGCTAGTAGTGCTGTATGCCACATTTGTTGTCTGTTTGTTGTCTCATAAAGAATGTAGCAGGAAATGCAAATTGAGAAAAATAATACTTATTACAGGATGTAATGAACCCATCAAACTGCACAAAAAAGTCTTTAAAGAAAATACAAAGGCAGTAGACATCAGATGAGTGGAAATCTGTTATTTGGTCTGATGGTTCCAAAGTCAATAGCTGTATTTTCTTTAGCTGATGATGTCTGAATGAGCATTTATTATTAAAGGGTACCTCTCATCAAAAAAACTTTTGATATTATAGATTAATGTATGCAGAATAACTTTACAATTGCATGTTATTAAAAAATATGCTTCTTTCTATTTAATTTTCCACTTTGAAGAAATGACCACTAGGGGTCTCCCTACCAGTCCTGGCAGCAAGCATTTCAGACTCATGCTGGAGTCCTAAACACTACAAGCTGCCAGTCTGCTTTCTTCACAAAGGAGAACACTTAGAGCTGCCAGCCTGCTTTGTTCACATCCTATTTGGCTGTGAACAAAGCAGGCTGGCAGCTCTGAATGTTTAGGACTCCAGCATGAGTCAGAAATGCTTGCTGACAGGACCGATCGGGAAAAATACAATAGAAAGAAGCATATTTTTCATTAACATGCTATTGGAAAGTTATTCAACATTCATTAATCTAAAATATATCAAAAGTTTATTTGATGAGAGGTACCCTTTAAACTTGCACATCCCTATTACTACTCTTAAACAAACACATCTGCAGCAGATTTGCAATTGAAAAATAACTTTTCTTAATATAATAAATTGTAATATAAAAAAACATTGTATGATACTATTAACTTATTGTTTTTACTCTTACCCAACATTTGACATGTACATCAAATGCCCATACAGGGGCTGAGCCTGCTTCATACATGGCAGGTACCGTACGGCTGCTAGCTGCAGCTAACACCTGCTGTCAGGTTAAGAGACATCTTGAATACCAGTTTAATCCCCTAGATGTCACAATCAGTAGCGCCATGGCATATAGGCCGTAAGATGCTCGGGAGAAATTGCACTACAAATTTTGTGGGGCTTTTTCTCCTTTTACCCCTTATGAAAAGGAAAAGTTGGGGGTTACACCAGAGTTAAAGGAAAAAAAGACCCCCAAAATTTGTAACGCAATTTCTCCAGAGTACGGAAATACCCCATATGTGGGCGTAAAATGCTCTGTGGACGCACAACAAGGCTCAGGATTGAGAGCGCACCATGTACATTTGAGGCCTAAATTGGTGATTTGCACAGGGGTGGCTGATTTTATAGCGGTTCCGACATAAACGCAAAAGCATAAATACCCACATGTGACCCCATTTTGAAAACTACACCCCTCACGGAATGTGACAAGGGGTATAGTGATCCTTAACACCCCACAGGTGTTTGACGAATTTTGATAAAAATTGGATGGGAAAATGAGAAAAAAATAATTTTTTCACTAAAATGCTGGTGTTACCCTAAATTTTTCATGTTCACAAGGGAAAATGGGGAAAAATGCCCCCAAAATTTGTAACCCCATTTCTTCTGAGTAAGAAAATATCCCATATGTGGATGTAAAGTGTTCTGCGGGCAAACTACAATGCTCAGAAGAGAAGGAGCGCCATTGGGATTTTGAAGAGAAAATTTGTCCGGAATTGAAGGCCATGTGTGTTTACAAAGCCCCCATAGTGCCAGAACAATGGACCCCCCCACATGTGACCCCATTTTGGAAACAACACCCCTCATGTAATGTATTAAGGGGTACAGCGAGCATTTACACCCCACAGGTGTCTGACAGATTTTTGGAACAGTGGTCCGTGAAAATGAAGAATTTCATTTTTCATTTGCACAGCCCACTGTTCCAAAGATCTGTCAAACGCCAGTGGGGTGTAAATACTCACTGCACCCCTTATTAAATTCTGTGAGGGGTGTAGTTTCCAAAATGGGGTCACATGTGGGGGGGGGGGGTCCACTGTTCTGGCACCACGGGGGGCTTTGTAAACGCACATGGCCCCTGACTTCCATTCCAAACTAATTCTCTTTCCAAAAGCTCAATGGCGCTCCTTCTCGTCTGAGCATTGTAGTTCGCCCGCAGAGCATTTTACGTCCTAACATGGGGTATTTCCATACTCAGAAGAGATGGGGTTACAAATTTTGGGGGCATTTTCTCCCATTATCCTTTGTAAAAATTGGAAATTTGGGGAAAAAACTGCACTTAAGTGAAAACATTTTTTTTTTTCATTTACACATCCGATTTTAACAAAAAGTCATCAAACACCTGTTGGGTGTTAAGGCTAACTGGACCCCTTGTTACGTGCCTTTAGGGGTGTAGTTTCTAAAATGGTTTGCCATGTGAGATTTTCTGCTGTTCTGGCACCATAGGGGCTTTCTAAATGTGACATGCCCCAAAATCCCATTGTTGCTCCTTTCCTTCTGAGCCCTCTACTGTCCCCTGCCGAACACTTGACATGCACATGTGAGGTATTGCCTTACTCGAGAGAAATTGGGTTACAAATTTTGAGGGACTTTTTCTCCTATTACCACTTGTAAAAATTCAAAAACTGAGTCTACAAGAACATGTGAGTGTAAAAAATTAAGATTTTGAATTTTCTCCTTCACTTTGCTGCTATTCCTGTGAAACACCTAAAGGGTTAACACACTTACTGAATGTCATTTTGGATACTTTGAGGGGTCCAGTTTTTATAATTGGGTCATTTGCGGGGTATTTCTAATATGAAGGCCCTTCAAATCCACTTCAAAACTGAACTGGTCCCTGAAAAATTCCGATTTTGAAAATGTTGTGAAAAATTGGAAAATTCCTGCTGAACTTTGAAGACCTCTGATGTCTTCCAAAAGTAAAAACATGTCAACTTTATGATGCAAATATAAGGTAGACATATTGTAAATGCGAATCAATATATAATTTATTTGGAATGTCTATTTTCCTTACAAGCAGAGAGCTTCAAAGTTTGAAAAATGCAACATTTTTACATTTTTCATCAAATTTTTGAATTTTTCACCAAGAAATTATGTAAGTATCGACGAAAATTTACGACTACCATAAAGTAGAATATGTCACGAAAAAACAATCTCGGAATCAAATTTATAAGTAAAAGCATCCCATAGTTATTATTGCTTAAAGTAACAGTGGTCAGATTTGCAAAAAATGCTTCCGTCCTTAGGGTCATAATGGGCTCCGTCCCCAAGGGGTTAAAGGGTCCTTTCAGGCCTTGGTAGTAGCAGTAGGCATGCATTATCTTTTGCAGAGCATTAGTGCTCCATTTCATGATTATTAACCTCTTGTGGTTTGGAAATGACAAAACAAAGAGACCAGAAGTGCATCATCATGCACGAAACGATTCGACCTGTGGCGTCTCCCACTGTCTTAGTCCCTGACCTGCCGCTGCATGTGCACACTGAAGAAATAAAGTATCCCACTTATTGGTGAGTGCCGTCTGGTCTCTTCCCTTTGTCATTTCCAAGTCCTTGCATTCTTCAGACGTAGCACCATCGCATAGTGGACCTTTGTGGTGCCGGTGCGTTATCCCTCGCTCCTGCCAGAGCACATCGTTCCATTCTCACATCAGTAGCTGCAGCAGTGCCGGTGAGCTGCTTCCTTTCTATATACTCTTGTGGCTTGGGCCAGCTGCTACATAACAGATGCCTTCACTTACTAGTAACATGTTTGCAAATAGTGCTTCTCTACTAGTTACCTCTGGAAAGGTCAATACATATCCGCCTTGATGTAAAGTTTTTTTCACCTATACAGAAGGTCGTGTGAGTTGTTCATAATAATCAGTGAAACATATGTACCATCTTTCAGACTGCAATATTTCTTGCTCCATTTGAAGTAGGAATGAATGCTATACTGTAAACCTGAGCGCTGTTCAAAAGAATCAGACAGAATGAGATTTACAAAGGCGATGTCGCCGAGATACTGCTTAGTTGAAGCAGTTGAGGTAAGGAACTTCAGGCTTGCAGTAAATAGTTGGAATTTAAAAGCTGTCTGCTTAAGTCAGGCTGAGCTTATTTAGTCTAGACAGGTCCTTTCTATGCCAAGAATTGCTAGGCTCAGGCCGTCTGTCAGGGCTGCTTGATAAAGGCAGAAATGTTTTACTTTAGAGCTAGCCGCACTTCTGGAATTCTGGCACTGCTTCACATCTGAACTGTAGCTGTCTCTAAGAACATGCATGGAACACTTCAGTCTTCTTAAACTTTGGGTGGCTATTATATGAAATCACATTTGGGCCAATGACAACATGAGCGATATGATAGCTCAGTGTAATATATTGCATTTCAATTAAATATTTAAGTGGGCAGATTATATTGTGCCTACAACTAGTAGCTTCCAAAATATACAGTATATATATGAAATATATGATCTTTATTTCTCAGCAACAGAGACCTTGCAGAGCACCCAACAGAAGCTATTCACCACTACCTCCCAAGTTGTATCACATGCAAGACATACATAAAAACAGAAAGTTCCTGGTAGAATGCAGTCTACTGTATAAGTGTAGGAAGCCTTTAGAGCTTTTTCTGTTGCTATCAATAGTATTGTCAGAGGCAGCAAATCTTGTCACCGCTTGCACTCCCTGAATTGTGGCGTGCTTTTTGGGCCCCCTATGTTAATCCATTCTTATTCTTACACATAAATCTTTCTTGAGTTAACTCAAAGTCTTCTAATAAAATGGATATGTGCCTGGCCTCTAACACCAGCATAATTTTTCATGTTTCTTTCTCTTTCTTTAGTTTTTTCTGTGTTTTTTTTTTTTTACATTTTGCATATGTGCTTAAGAGAGGACACCAATTACAGTGTAGTCAACTGGAAAATAGTTGTAAAGAGAAGAACAATACATGTTGCTTGCTAGGACACTTTGACAGTATTAGTGGCGCTTTCCTTGTTTTAGAAGAAAAGAAACACATTTACAATTTTCTTTACTATTGCTAGAAAATCTCACACGTTTTGTACTGTGGCATCCGAATTTAAGTGGCAATTGATAAAAGCCAGCAATGGACAAAAGAAGAATCTGATTCTTCGACTTTAATGTGCCACATCCCCTCTTCCTCCAGGACATAAGCTCCGACAGAGGCAGATTTTCAAGGCAAGCACATGGGCTGGGCAGTATACCAAAAATGTATATCACAGTATTTTTCTAAATTATGGCGGTTTCCCGGTATTTAACGGTATATGTTTTTTTCACTCATCCCCCCTCGAATGAGTCATCAGCCGCAGGCACTGGGGAACTAATCCTATATGACCTGTGGGCGCTGCTCTGCTTCTCCTCCCCCTTCCACTGAATGAATTATCAGCCACAGCGCTGTGTCCCCACATCAGGGAACTAATCATGTGGGAGGAACTAATCAGGAGGAGAAGCAGAGCAGCGCCTTTTGGTCACATATGATTAGTTCCCCAATGTGGGGACAGAGCACTGAGGCTGATAATTCATTCAGGGGGGGGGGGGGCCTGACCGGTATATAATACAAAAATTTATATCGTAAAGAAAAAACACCGGTATTCGGTATGAACCGGTAACCCCCCCCCAGCACTAGGCTCTTTTTGCATAACAACAGCATGAAGCTCCTGACCTGTACAATAAATGTACGTTTAGATGCATTTCTACCTGACGGAGGCCACAGGCATGTCACTTTTGCTTTTATTGGCCAGGATATATTGTGCTTTATGTTTATTTGCTGTGTGCAATAGTGCAGGAGACTGCACTACTGTATTGCATACAGAGGCATCCAATAGGTATGCCACACAATATAAGTGTTCTTATCCTGTAAGCCTTATGCGCACAACCAGGCTTACATTTCTAATTTATTTATTATCCGATAAATAACCACCTAGAGGTATTTAATCTCCATAATCAGTTTTTAGATCATAGACCATGTAAAGTTAGGAAGTCCCAAAAAATTTAATAAATAAATATATATATATATTAATTAAACTTGTTTCCTTTTAATATTACAGCTTCATTTGTCTGGCTCTTGTTTACTGCTCGTTGTTTAGACTACAGACCACCTTTCCTTACTCTGAAGCAGTGGATGGGCTGCTGCTGACTTGACATACGTTTTATGCACAGAGCAGTTATCTGCTGGGAACCTTATCTTTGTGTAAACATAATCACTGACATTTGCTATTTTGCTAGTGTGCAAGCTGTACAGTGTCAGTGAGTCATGCAAAGTGCTAGTTGCTTGCACAAAACCAGCAAATCCTCTGTGGTTGAAGTGTCAATCACAGAGCAAGAGCCCTCCCTGCTGAAAGAAGGAAAAGAGAGGAGGCTCAGCTCTGTTATAAACTGAAAAAAGCAGATGAGAACATCTTTAATAATAATAAACTATAGAAAAGGAGTAACAGCATGTACCTGCTCACATCCACACCTAAGCACGGACAGGCCGGCAGCATCCCCGGACCTACATCAGATCCAAAACACAGTATTTTCTGTCCTGTACTGTATTGTACGTTGCTTATCGAATGAAAAAAATGATGAGTGGTCGATGTGATAAAAAGAAATACTTTATTTTTTCATTCGATAAGCATCGTACAATACAGGACAGAAAATAGTGACATGTTTCAGTTCGGTATTACCCTACATATCATTACCCTGATATCATTTTTTATCACACTGAGGAGCTAGATTCTCTGTTTTAGGTAAACTTTACTTAATTGTTTAAATGATAAGAAAGGAGGTGTCCATATCACCGAGAACCTTTACTTTACACACCTCTTGATTGTACTATAGAGCTGTGCTGCATTCAGTTATGCCGTCTTAGGGTACATTCACACGAGCGGACCCACAGCGTATTTTACGCTGCAGATCCGCCGCTGAAGGATCGCTGAATGGTGGCTTTACATGTGCCTGCTCGGAGCGGCAATATGCCGCTACGAGCAGACACACTACGATGTGCGAGTTGCCGTGCATGCGCAGTGTACTCGCACACGTCGCCGCCGTTCCCTCTGCTCCATAAGCTAGGCCGAGAGCTGCCACGATGTGCCAGTATACTGCGCATGCGCTTTAGGACTCGCACACCGCAGTGTGTCTGCTCGTAGCGGCGTATTGCCACTCCGAGCAGGCACATATAAAGCCACCATGAAGGGGTCCTTCAGTGGCAGATCTGCAGTGTAAAATACGCTGTGGGTCCGCTCATGTGAGCATACACTTAGGGTCTATTTACATGTACAGTATTCTGCGCAGATTTGATGCACAGAATTTGAAGCTGTGTTCAGTCATTTAGTTTACATTGAAATCTGTAGCAGAAAATCCTGCACATCAAATCTGTGCAGAATACTGCGCGTGTGAATAGATCATTAAGAGCATTTTTACGGCTAACTACATTTACATACCTTGGTCAGGAAATCTACAATGTAGATTGTAAAGTACATAAAAATAATTAGAAAATAGGCCCTAATTACAAGAACATTCTTTCATGCCAATCCTTTCCATAAAATGCCATAGTCAAGATGACAACAGTGTCGGGCTACATCTGTTTCGTGTACACACCCTCTTTTTTTCTAAAGTGGGTGCTGGAAGAAGCTGGTATTTACATGAAATGGCCATAGCATGACGGTGCTGTCATCATGACTATGGCATTTTAATAAGAGGATTGATTTGGAAGAATCTTCTTGAGGTGAGTGTCACTTTAACTAACATGCTTTGCTAACTTTGCATAGAGCCATCTCTTTAATACTTTTTATTGTTAAAGTTGATAGGATAGTCAGGTGTTTCCAATAGCAACCAGCAAAATTTTAAAGCGTACCTGTCATGAACTTGATACATTTTTAATCCGCCCAGTTCACTCCCCCATCATAAGCCACCACTTGCCCTTATTATTATTTTTTTTTTATGACCGTTTTATTTTCAAGAGAAGTGGTAATAACAAAATGTGAAATACAAGCGTGACTGCATATGCAGGGGAAATCTTCTACATAGGAAAGTAAGTCTACCATCAGCAATGGAACAGGACTGATTCACATCTGAAATAGGTTTGTCATTAGTGGACTATGAATAGTAGTACATGAACTACAACAATGGCATCTTGTGACAAGTAATCTCAATCTTTTAGACTGATTTCTTAAAACTCGATCACGTATGAAGGTAGCGGTCTAGCATATAACAGTTAGAAATAGACTAGTCTAACCTAATACAAACAATAAGAGCCCTAAGGGACAGTATGTCACTGAGTCTTACATAAACAGAAAGGGGAGACAGACTCCACGGACAAACAGAGGGGACAAACAGACAAGCAGCCAAAGTCCAGTATAAAGATGTTCCTCAAAGGTCGTCATGTTAGTGTCTCTGGAGTAAATGTAGGTATTCAGTACAGACCGATAAAAACAACTGGCCAGAAAGCTGCAGAATTTTTAAAGCAATTAGGGAGCCCGCCAGTGCCGCCATAGTATACCATGGTGTAGATACAAAGGGACAAACTATAGATATGAGCTCTGAAGTGTCATAATAGATAGTGAGGAACAGCTGCCATTTAGCAAAACACTTTTTGCCATCTTTTCTTTATGATGAAGTACTTCCCTTCTATCTAAGGAGAATAGGTGTTTCAGGGCTTCAAGTAAATGTAATATGATAGGAGGGGTAGCTGAGAGCCACTCGCGTAATAGATGTAATTTAGCAAGCATAATGACAGCGTGTGCAATTGGTGGCAAATGTGCATAGGAATAATTGCTCTGAGATTTCTTCAGGGCTGTGGAGTCGGAGTCCAGGAGTCGGACGAAATTTTGGGTACCTGGAGTCGGCAAACAATGCACCGACTCCGACTCCTACTAAATTTAGATTAGAATAAAAAAAAAAAAAAAAAAAAAAAAAAAAGGAAGTTGAAGTGTCTCAATTCACAAAAAGTTATAATTAATGACTTCTCTACTTTAAGAATGAAGACCAATGCATGCAGTGCCTCACGTAACCACAAAACAAACACGTTATGTGACCGTGAAAAAGCATGCTTTTCATGTGCTTTACTATATGGCACACAATGCACAATTAGGAGCGGCAATACTTATACTTTCCATAGTGTTGTGTTCTGCTGTTACAGGGAACCCATGGGTAACCTAGCCTCTCACTGATAAGGGATTAAGGAAATATGTTTTTAGCAGGACTAGAGACACTTGTATAAGTGAAGGGAATGGAGGGTCAATAGTTCAAGACTGAAGCTGTAAACCATTGGAAAAACTGCTGCCTTTCAGCTAAGGCTATAAAAACTTGTAAACTCCATTGTTAGCTTAAAGGGGTACTCCGCCCCTATACATCTTATCCCCTATCCAAAGGATAGGGGATAAGATGTCTGATTGCCGAGGTCCCGCTGCTGGGGACCCCCGGGATTGCCTCTGCGGCACTGCACTATCATTACTGCACAGAGCGAGTTCACTCTGTGCGTAATGACGGGCGATACAGGGGCCGGAGCATCGTTACGTCACGGCTCTGCCCCTCGTGATGTCACGGCCAGCCCCTGAATACAAGTATGTGGGAGGGGGTGTGGCGGTCGTCACGCCTTCTGCCATAGACTTGCATTAAGGGGGGCGGGCCGTGATGTCATGAGGGGCGGAGCCATGATGTCACGCTGCTCCGTCCCCTGTATCGCCCGTCATTACGCACAGAGCAAACTTGCTCTGTGTAGTAATGAAAGCACGGTGCCGCAGTGGCGATCCTGGGAGTCCCCAGCATCGGGACCCCGGCGATCTGACATCTTATCCCCTATGCTTTGGATAGGGGATAAGATGTCTAGGGGCGGAGTACCCCTTTAAACTTTAAACATGACTGTGGGATTCTACTAGGGAAATCATGTTTTATAATAAATGCCCCTTCCTGGATCCTCCCACTGCCCTATCTTCAGCAGCAGATCAGCACACAAACTGTTCAATACAGTATACTATTGGCTTCCCAGACAGTAGTCCTGTGGTAATGACATGTATATTGCCTTTCTTTCCTTCAAGGAATGTATAAAATACATTCGCATATTAATACAGAGGAGTCGGGGAGTCGGAGTTGGAAGTACAAAAAACTCCGGAGTCGGAACATTTATCTACCGACTCCACAGCCCTGGATTTCTTCACTATTATATAAAAAAGTGCCTCATAGTGCGTCAGAGTACCAGCATAAGAGCTTATCCTGTTCAACAGATTCGGAACTTGCACCCAATATGCCTGTACTTGCAGGCACTGCCATATGCAATGGTACCCTACAAAATTATTATTTTTCAAATATATATTTTTTTATTAAATTTAAAAGCATTATACAACAAGTACAATCGGCAAATGCCGAAAAGAAAAAAAGAGTATCAAGCACTCATAGAAGGTTAGCAAGTATGGTTCAAAACAGAGATATAAATATAATAACAAAGTTGAACATAGCATTCCATAAAATACCATCCGCCGTCAACGGATCACTAATACTCGTGAAAGTCAGTGGAATATAATGGTGATATTTTGCAATTGGCATAATGAAAGGCCTAAGGCATGACGGAGGGATCAATGAGATAGGATAAACAAAGGAGGAAGGAGAGAGCAAAGGGGAAAAGGTCAGGTGGGGAAGTGAGAGAATGGTGGAAAGGAGGAGAAGGGGGTACAGGAAAAGTGGGTACCCTACAAAATTTTATTAAAAAAGGTATCTCCATCACTTTTTTGGATCGCTGAAGTGCAAAAAAGAATAAAAACCACCTGCAAAAACGCCAAAGTTAAAACCCAAAATTTTAGGGGAAAAAAGGCCATAGGCTCAACATGCTGCGACTTTGCAAAACCGCCAAGGAGCTGAAAATGACAAAAAGAGTGAAAAAATTTCAGAAGGATAAAAAAAAGCCAAACTGAAAAACGCAAAGTGGAAAAAGAATTTAGCGCTTTTTTTCATTTATTTACAGCTAACAACTGGCTGCAGCTTTTTTTCAATGAAAAAAGCGCCATGGGGTCGTTTTGGCGTTTTCTTATTTTGGGCAGTGGAAACTTAGCCTAAAATGGACAGAGGTGTAAGCAGAGAGCACTGTGGTCAGACAGAAAGGGAATTCAAAAAGAAAAGAACTGTCTGTGAAGCATACAGCAGCTGATAAGTACTGGAAAGATTACAATTTTTAAATAGAAGTAATTTACAAATCTGTTGACCTTTCTGGCACCAGTTGATTTAAAAAAATGTTTTTCTTCCAGGGGAGTACCCCTTTAAGGTTATTTAACCTTTCCCTTTACCAGAAAGATATTTGTTGCCCCATTGTGCTTTGAACAGAACCCAACGCTATCTCTAGGGAGGTGGAATAACAGGATTTGTCTTTTTTATAGTATTCATTAGTTGGCTTGTATATTCTATCCATGGCAGAACATTCCTAAAGGATGACGACACTTAATGTAAGCAGAAACATTGAGTTCCAAAATTAATTCAGCCGGAATAGTGATTTATTTGGTGTCTTGGAATAGATGCATTCATGGAGTTTCTCATTGGCTCCGAAAGAGACAACATGCATGCAATTATTATGACTGTCTAGAATCAAAATAATTATAGCTACATAAGGAAAAGGGCTAAAGTAAATACGTCGACGTCCAAGTCATTAAAAACAGAAATCCAGATCTCCAGAGAGAGAGAGAGCGAGAGAGACAGAACACTGGGTAATCATCATCATGTAGACCAGAGCAGGAGAAAAATGACCTAGGATGGAGACAACTATTGTGTCCCACAGGAGTGTCTTTAATAATGACAAGTTCCTTCATTCAGTATTCAACTTTTGTATTTCTCTGGTCTTTGCTTAAGAACCATAAACTCCTAAAATTGTGTTTTAAGGCCAACTATGTATCTTATAGAGTTGCATGATTGGGATATGAGGTAACTGATTTCTGACTGAGATTTAACATGTTTACAATACAGAATAAAATATGTAAAAGGCACTTAAAATAATTGAACATTGTATTGTTTTTTTTCTAGCATTAGATCATACTTTCTTACAGCAACATCATTGGTTTTATTGCACTGTGAACCCTTCTGATGACTTTTGCGGAAAAACCTATGTAGATACAGATATACCTGGATTCAATAAAGGATTAATCTCAATACTTTTAGGGATTCTGTTTTATAGCATATTTCTCTCCTTGAATGGTGTCAGGTATTCAAAGGCATTGGCGCATGAAGACTTTCTCATTTTGGATGGAAGACAGCCTTTCCTGTTACGCTAAACATGAGTTATTGGTTGTTATCATCAGGAAAGCAGCATTATTATGCATTTCTCCTGTAGCATAGTGTAGCATCTATGCAATGCATGGGTCCACCCAATTGTGAGCCACTCTTAAGGTAGTCCCTCCCAAGTCCCCCATTCAAATGAGCATGTTGGAACCTTTATCTGACAATACATTTCCCTTGTAACTATGTAAAGCATAAACATTCTAGGTCCACTAGAGTGGGGTCACTCTTAAAGGAGAACACCTGTTTATAAAAAAAAAACTTATTCCCAATACTAAGGATAGGGAATAAGTGTCAGATCGCAGAGGGTCTGACCAATGGGACCCCTGTAATCTCACAAATTGGGGCCCTGACTTTCCTCCTGAATGGGGAGTGTCAACCACAGCGCAAAGCTTTGGCTGACACGCCCCCTCCCTGCAGCTCTATGTGATAGCAGTAGCGCTGCACCCGACAATCTTCAGCTCTGCCATAGAGCTAAATGGAGGGGGCGTGTCGGCGGGAGTGCTGGGGGTCCCAGCACTTGGACCCCCCCCCCCCCCCGTGATCCGACACTTATTCTCTATCCTTTGGATAAGGGATACGTTTTCAATAATAGTAGTTCTTCTTGAAGGAGTGAAGTGATAGACAGTAGTAATTAAGTCTATACAGTAATTAGCTGCAGAGTTATATAGCTCCCCTGATCAAACTGCCTGCCTTTTCTGTGTGATGCCATCTAACACAGCTGTCTCCTTTGTGTAAGAGCTAACAGGGAGAAAATGACATAGGTTGAATCAGTATCTCACATGATATGCTATATTGTGGGTTAGGGGACAGAAGTTCTGTGTCACTAATCTTTCACTTGCAATTGTACTTAAATATAACTCAGAGCAGAGCAAGTGAAACGATGAGACTCAACCCCTCTGTTTTTGCAAAGCTAGAGGCATCATGAGAAATGTAGGCTGCACTAGGAGAGCCATATCATAGTAAAATAAGAATTATGTTTATGTATACAAGAGACTCTTCTTTATTATTTCATAATGACCTATCCTGCACTAAATTAGAAAAATAAATCCCAGAGTGCTTCTAAGCTCTTCCTCCTGTTCCTCCGATACACATTAATGCCCTTTTAAGTATTCATGTGTTCAGAATAGAGAGAGGGATAATACCCTGCCAGACTTCCCTGGCACCATCTTATCTACCTGAAAACAAAGGGAACAAAGGGGCAGTTAAAATTCAACATAATTGATTCTCCTCTCTCCCAACAACATCTGTCCTAGGAGTCAGGAGGCCACCATACTCATTAGATAGTTGTCTAGTCCCGTTGAAATTGGCAGGTTCAGTCTTCTTATCTCTAATGCATAACAATGCCTTTATAGAGCCACTTTCCCATCTAGCTTAGAAAGGGAGCTACAAAGTTGGGGAGTACTAAGTACTATATTGTACTAATAGAAAACCTTATGTGAAATAGTAAATGTTTTCTTTAAGTAAAGAGAACCTGACAGGTGCCTGAACCACGGGTTGCATGAAACATAATCGGCATTCGGTGATGCAGACAATGGGAATACACAATCTGAGGCTCCCAATGGGTTCTTCTGCAAACCATCAGAACACAGTGTTAAGAAAAATATGGCTGCTTAAACATCTATGCAGAAAAAAAGAGTACCTTTATTACCCCTTTCCTCCCAGTGATGCCTGATTATGTTATGGTAAGCCGATTGCTTCCTTTAACTCATGTAAAAATATATCTGTATTATACAGCTGACATCCTCTTAGAATATCAATTCTGGAACATCTTTATTCATAACTCTGCATTGTGCCATTCCTCCATTATCCTTCCTTGGCCTCTCTAGGACGAATGGCATATGGGTATGGCTTTGCGTCCTGGTACTTAAGGACTGAGTGCGTACCTGTACCCCCTTATCCTGTTACCAGGGTGTAACGTGTTCTCACCAGCAGAGAATGCTTCAAACCTTGTGGGTCCCGGTTGCTATGAGCAGCCAGGACCCACAGTTAATCCCAGGCATTGCCGATCAGGCCGGTGCATGGCATTAACCCTTTAGACATCACAATCAGTTGATAAAGTCTAAAGTGCGGGGTTCATGGTGCTGGTTAGCTCAGGGTCATCCACGGCAAAATCGCGGGTCCTGATCAGCTGAGTGGACGGTGGGAGGACCCTTACCTGCCTCTTCTCAGCCACCGATGCCAGGCTAGAGCAGCAGAGCACTGATAACACTGAATAATGCTATGCTATGGCTTAGCATTGAACAGTGTATGCAATCAAAAGATTGCATAGTGTAGTCCCCTATGGGGACAAAAAAAAAAAAGTTTTAATCGCCCCCCTTTTCCCATTTTTAAAAAATAAAATAATGTAATCAAAAATAAACAATCATATGTGGTACCGCCGCATGCGTAAATGTCCAAACTATTTAAAATATAAGGTTAGTTAAACCAAACAATCAATGGCGTACACGTAAAAGAATACCAATGTCCAAAACTGTGTATTTTTGATCACTTCATATACCATAAAAAAAACATAAATGAAAGCGATCAAAAAGTGTCATCAATATAAAAATGTTACCGATAAAAACTACAGATCACAGTGCAAAAAATGAGCCCTCATATAGCCCTGTATGCGGGAAAATAAAAAAAGTTATAGGGGTCAGAATATGACAATTTTAAACATACTAATTTTGGTGCATGTAGTTGTAAAAAAAAATAAAACCTGAATAAATTTGGTATCCTTGTAACCAAATGGACCTACAGAATAAAGAAATAGTGTAATTTCTACCGAAAATTGCACTGTGTAGAAACAGAAGCCCCCAAAATGGTCTTTATCTTTTTCGATTTCTCCCCAGAAATATATTTTATTTGGTTTCGTCGTAAATTTTGTTATTAAATGATTGATGTCATTACAAAGTACAAATGTTGGCGCAAAAAAAGCCCTTATATGGGTCTGTAGGTGCAAAATTTAAAGCATTATGAGTTTTAGAAGGGAAGTGCAAAAACTAAAATTGGCCTGGTCCTTAACCCCTTAAGGACGCAGGATGTAAATGTACGTCCTGGTGAGGTGGTACTTAACGCACCAGGACGTACATTTACGTCCTAAGCATAACCGCGGGCATCGGAGCGATGCCCGTGTCATGCGCGGCTGATCCCGGCTGCTGATCGCAGCCAGGGACCCGCCGGCAATGGCCGACGCCCGCGATCTCGCGGGCGTCCGCCATTAACCCCTCAGGTGCCAGGATCAATACAGATCCCGGCATCTGCGGCAGTTCGCGATTAAAATGAACGATCGGATCGCCCGCAGCGCTGCTGCGGGGATCCGATCATTCATAACGCCGCACGGAGGTCCCCTCACCTTCCTCCGTGCGGCTCCCGGCGTCTCCTGCTCTGGTCTGTGATCGAGCAGACCAGAGCAGAAGATGACCGATAATACTGATCTGTTCTATGTCCTATACATAGAACAGATCAGTATTAGCAATCATGGTATTGCTATGAATAGTCCCCTATGGAGACTATTCAAGTGTAAAAAAAAATGTAAAAAAATGTAAAAGTAAAAGTAAAAAAAAAGTGAAAAATCCCCTCCCCCAATAAAAAAGTAAAACGTCCGTTTTTTTCCTATTTTACCCCCAAAAAGCGTAAAAAACATTTTTTATAGACATATTTGGTATCGCCGCGTGCGTAAATATCCGAACTATTAAAAAAAATGTTAATGATCCCGTACGGTGAACGGCGTGAACGAAAAAAAATTAAAAAAGTCCAAAATTCCTACTTTTTTAATACATTTTATTAAAAAAAAAATTATAAAAAATGTATTAAAAGTTTTTTATATACAAATGTGGTATCAAAAAAAAGTACAGATCATGGCGCAAAAAATGAGCCCCCATACCGCCGCTTATACGGAAAAATAAAAAAGTTATAGGTCATCAAATTAAAGGGATTATAAACGTACTAATTTGGTTAAAAAGTTTGTGATTTTTTTAAGCGCAACAATAATATAAAAGTATATAATAATGGGTATCATTTTAATCGTATTGACCCTCAGAATAAAGAACACATGTCATTTTTACCAGAAATTGTACGGCGTGAAAACAAAACCTTCCAAAATTAGCAAAATTGCGTTTTTCGTTTCAATTTCCCCACAAAAAGTGTTTTTTGGTTGCGCCATACATTTTATGATATAATGAGTGATGTCATTACAAAGGACAACTGGTCGCGCAAAAAACAAGCCCTCATACTAGTCTGTGGATGAAAATATAAAAGAGTTATGATTTTTAGAAGGCGAGGAGGAAAAAATGAAAACGTAAAAATTAAATTGTCTGAGTCCTTAAGGCCAAAATGGGCTGAGTCCTTAAGGGGTTAAAGGGGTAATTCGGTGGAAAACTATTTTTGTTTTAGATCAACTGGTGCCAGAAAGTTAAACAGATTTGTAAATTATTTCTATTTAAAAATCTTAATTCTTCCAGTACTTATCGGCAGCTGTATACTACAGGGGAATTTCTTTTCTTTTTTAATTTCCTTTCTGTCTGTCCACAGTGCTCTCTGTAGACACCTCTGTCCATTTTAGGAACAGTCCAGAGTAGAAGCAAATCCCCATATTAAACCTACTCTGCTCTGGACAGTTCCTGACATGGGCAGATGTGTCAGCAGAGAGCACTGTGGTCAGACAGAAAGGAAATAAAAAAAAAAAAAAAAAAAAAGAACTTCCTCTAGAGTAGAGATGAGTGAAGTTACAGTACTTCGATTCTGAATGAACCTCGGGGCTCGGCGTTTGCTGACTTTAGCCTTCATAAATTAGTTCAGCTTTCAGGTGCTCCGGTGGGCTATAAAAGGTGGATACAGTCCTAGGAGAGTCTCCTAGGACTGTATCCACCAGAGCACCTGAAAGCTGCTCCAGTGGAAAACTTTTTTTTTTAATTTTAATCAACTTGTGCCAGAAAGTAAAAAACCAGATTTGTAAATTACTTCTATTAAAAAATCTTAATCCATCCAGTACTTATTAACTGCTGAATACTACAGAGGAAATTATTTTCTTTTTGAAACACAGAGCTGTCTCTTGACATCTCTGTCCATTTTAAGAACTGTCCAGAGTAGAAGAAAATCCCCATAGAAAACATATGCTCTGGACAGTTCCTAAAATGGACAGAGATATCAGCAGGGAGCACTGTGTTCCAAAAAGAAAAGAATTTCCTCTGTAGTATTCAGCAGCTAATAAGTACTGGAAGGATTAAGATTTTTTTTTTAATAGAAGTAATTTACAAATCTGTTTAGGCACCAGTTGATTAAAAAAAAAGTTTTCCAACCAAGTACCCCTTTAAGGGGCTAAAGCACAACTCTACAAATCAAATCCTGCCTGTTGAATAAATTGACAACTAGGTGTTACTGTTCCCCTTGTCAAAGAGATGTGCCCCCACACGCTGTGACGGTGTCAGCAGTGATTAGACAATTTCAGACTGAATAGGGACACACCCTCAATTGGTAACTCCCAGCTGTCAATTTAGTCATTTCTAGGAGATAAAACTCGACCACAGGTCCTTTTCAAATTTTAAGATATATTTGTATTTTTTTCATCGTAATTTTTTTTTTTACATAAGGCTTTTTCTTTTACCTAAAAGATTGTAACTGCTGGTATATATAGATATATAGATAGTTACTTGTACCTGGGATATAATAGTACATTTTGAAAGTATGTTTTGTGGATGACGACGAAAGAATTGTAACTTTTGGCTTTGACAATGACAATTAATCTTTTCCTTCTCAGCTTTCTCTTCTGTTGTTACCCTGAAAGGTCTCCTGATCATAAACTTCCCATCATTCAATGCTCAAAGCATGATGAATGGTCGGATCCCCACCTATTCTTAGTGCTCCCCTGCTGTTTATGCACAAGAGATGTCCTATGTCTTTTTATTGTAATCCACCGATTTAATTCTCTGACAATGATAAATGTTCTTCTGGATGCTTTGGGATGAAATGTGTCTTAAAACTGACCAGTTGGAATATAAAAAAAAGAAAAATGTGTTTCCCATGCAAATCTTTTTAGACATCCTAAACTCAATTTAGACTGTTTCCACATGAACATGCATTTATTTTTTATAATTAAACCTTGGGGCAAAATGATTAGAGCTAGGGCTGGGCGGTATACCGGTTCATGCCGAATACCAAAATTTTTGGGCTGCACGATATGAATTTTTCCCCATACCGCAATACTGGTTTGGCCCCTCCCCCTTGGGAATGAATAAATTATCAGCCCAGCGCAGCGCTGTCCAGCTATCAGCCCAGCGCAGCGATGTCCCGCCCCGGCCAGTGATAGGCTGAGCCCACTGTCATGTAAGAAGCCGGCTTCTTACATGACAGTGGGCTCAGCCTATCACTGGCCGGGGTGGGACATCGCTCCGGCCGGTGATAGGCTGATGGCTGTCCGACGTTCCAGTCCCCAGCGTAAGGCCCCGACGTATGTAAGTCTATTTTCTTTATCTTTTGCAGCCAGGGCATAGGGATATAGCGTAGAGCAGTGGTCACAAAGCTGCGGACCTCCAGCAGTTGCAAAACTACAACTCCCAGCATGTCTGGACAGCCGTTTGCTGTCCGGGCATGCTGGGAGTTGTAGTTTTGCAACATCTGGGGTCCGCAGGTTGGAGACCACTGGCGTACAGTAAAGAGTTCCAGCGCCGGCGTCCCCCAACAAAGAGGAGGAGGGCAGTGTTTGCGGGGTGACACATGTGAGTAGTACCCCGCTGGGCTGATAATTAATTGGGGGGGAGCAGAACAGTGCTGGTGGGTAACATGATTTGGGGGGGGGGGAGCAGAAGAGCGCTCGCGGGTCACATGATTTGGGGTGGGGGTGAAAGAAATACAGTTTTATACCGTGGAACCGCCATAAGTTATAAGTTACAAAAATACCGTGGTACACATATTTGGTCATACCGCCCAGCTCTAATTAGAGCACTTTCTCCAACCACTTACATTCGGGGACAGCAAAGTTAAATTAAATGGTGTCCCTGTAATTTACGAAAGCTTTAGCCATGTCACAGAGACATGTGGAAAGGGGAAAGACTCAGGTGATACTGAAATAAATCTACATGCGGAGATACACCTTTACGGGAACATTATGGAACCTTTGCTCAGGCACAGATAGCAGGTGCTCTGGCAGTGTGCACTGGGCCTTACAAAATAGGAAGGAGGTGTGTGTGCATTTTACTAGAAGAGCCAGGAAAAGCTAGAGGGCGGCATGGATTAGAGATAATCCGATGAATGTGCACACTGAAAGCTGTAGTATCCTAGTGGGGCAGGCTATAGGTCATAAAAAATATTTCCGAATAGCTGTCATGCAAAGCCAGATTTTCATTGAATGGTTTTGTATTGTGTATTTTGACTTGGTTATGACAGTACCATATGCACCTCTGTATGATCATGATGATCATAGTGCCTCCCCCAGAGGCCTAATATGTAGCTTCTGGGCCCCAATGCTAAATCTGTAACAAGGCCCCATGTCTACCACGTGCCATTTACAAAACTGGTGTTTTTTTTGTTGAACAGAGGTGGTTTGGGGCCCCATTAGGCACCAGAGTCCTGATGCAACAGCTACCTCTGCACCTCCTTTGTGTATACTGTATATACCATTTGAACTACAGAACACCTTGACGTGACAGCTGTAGCTGGACAAACCAGACTCACTGGGTGCAAGAAAGCAGGGGTGTTTTCTCCAAAAAGTATGATATTCTAAACAAAGGGGTGTCCAATTTTTGCTAGGGACTCATTGTTACAAAAATTGTGAAATCATAAAAAAAAAAAAAAAATCATAGTTACTACTTTGTTGCTTCTTGTGTCTTCATAATGGGGGGAAGTTTTTAAGGTATGAACTTGAATAAAAATCGATATTTTACATCATGCTACTTTCAGATTTCTTGAAGAATGGTTGGCAAATCAGCTTTTTTTTTTTAAGTTTAAAGGGGGTACTCCACCCATAGACATTTTATCCCCTATTCAAAGGACAGGGGATAAGATGTCTGATCACGGGGGTCCCACCATTGGGGACCCCGTGATATTGGCTGCGGCACTCCAGACATGAGAACTTAGCTCCGTGCCGGATGACTTGTGATACAGGGCAGAGGCTCGTGACATCACGGCCACGCCCCCTCAATGCAAGTCTATGGGAGGGGGCGTGACACCCGTAGGTGATAAGATGTCTAGGAAAGGAGTACCCCTTTAAAGCCAAGTATATGTTTACATAGCCACTAGCAGTATAGTTTTAGATGAAGACCCTGTCTGTGTCTACGTTAAAACCATGTGGTTTCACTTTAGAAAAACAAGAATCTCCTATTGACTTCAGTGGTAGATGGTGAACCACAAAAATGTTATTTGTTTCTTGTTTTCCTGCGTTTTAACTCTAAAGCTTCAACTAAAATTAGTGGACACTTTTTGTTTTGGTTGTGGTTCCATAATTTTTGACAGAAATTAGTCAACCATCTTCAAAATAACTGTAGCTTATTCCAAAATAAAACAAAAATAATAAAATGCTGCATTTTTGTGAAGAGGAACATGGTTTGTGAAGCTGGAATTTTTTTTTAGTAAAACAGATGTCTATGTGCAGGAGTATTTTAGTGATTTATTGCTTTTTTGGACCAGTTTAAACCGTACACAAGCAAAAATGGAGAGGGAGACTGACAAAGAAAAAAAAGAAAAAACATGTAGCTTTGCAACATATGGAGGGCCATAGTTTGTAGACCACTGCTTTACACAAAAAAACAATAAAGCTTTTTTAAAGTTACAAGTAAATCAAATAGAAATGGTTTGTGATATGATTATAAAATAAACAAAGTTGCTTAATTTAGGGAGATTCTATAGGTACTTGTATATACCGGTAATAAAGTCATCTCCTGAGATTATACTTGTTAATTTGTATAAAATTCCCACGTCAGTAAAATAGAAGTGTGACCAATGTGTGACCAAAGTTCTTCAGTCCAAAACTGGTTTTGGTTGGTAAAGTATGTTTTTTACTACCTTCTAAATCTCCATGAAACTATAGGATCCTTTACCAGATGTGTTAATCCTTTTCATTGCTGGGAGCCTGCAATGTATTATAGTAGTATAACCCTTCCTTGCGTAATTCATTGCTGGGAATTACATTCAGGCCGTGTTTATGCCTCTTCAGCTCATTGTAAGTCATTCATGAAATTGAGGAATCCGCAACTGAAGGCCACAGCAACCGACTGCACTGGGTGGTCCTAACCTTACTATATAGTTACATGCATCTAGTCTATAGGACAAACCATGATCTAGATCTGACTAAAGTTGACCACACCAGTTCATATTTTATACAATTGACTTGGCACATGGCGAGCTTTCTATTGGTTAAAGGGGTATTCCGGTGGAAAACAATTTATTTTAAATCAACTGATGCCAGAAAGTTATACATATTTATAAATTACTTCTATTAAAAAAAAAATATTAATCCTTCCAGTACTTTTCAGCTGCTATATACCACAGAGAAATTTTTTTTCTTTTAGAATGTCTTTTCTGTCTGTCCACAGTGCTCTCTGCTGACACCTCTGTCCATGTCAGGAGCTGTCCAGAACAGGAACAATTCCCCATAGCAAACTTCTCCTGCTCTGGAAAGTTCCTGACATTGACAGAGGTGTCAGCAGAGAGCACTGTGGTCAGACAGAAAAGAAATTAAAAAAGATAAGAAGTTTCTCTGTAGTAAACAGCAGCTGATAAGTACTGGAAGGATTAAGATTTTTTAATAGAAGTCAATTACAAATCTGTTTAACTTTCTGGCACCAGTTGATTAAATTTTCCACCGGAGTACCCCTTAACATGCAGTGCAACTTCATCCAAAATACCAATCTCTGCTCACAATAAGCTCATTCCTTTTTAGTAAGAAAATCAAAAGTTATATAGGGGCTGTAAAAATCTTCCTTTATTGATCATTATAAAAACCACCAGAAGAAGTTGTGTGATCCCTTATTATAAAGGTACTAAAGCGTTTTAAACTATCTATAAACACAAAAAAAAAAAAAAAAGCAAGAGGTACTTTCCATAGAGAGAAATTAAAACACCATGAAAGTATTAGAAGTAATGAATGGAAAGTAAGGACTGGACCTAATAATATACCAAAGTTTAGTAAATTATATTAACTAAGCAAGAATAAAGAGAACCTGTGACATGCATAATTCCAATGTGTTTCTGTCCTCCTAACCACTTGTCTACTTGGGTGGATTAATACACAATAGAAACTGGAAATGCAATAGTACATTTATAGGGAGATTTATCAAAACCTGTGCGGAGGCAAAATTCACCAGTTGCCCATAGCAACCGATCAGATCGCTTGTTTTATTTTTCAGATGACTTTGTAAAGATTAAAGAAACAATCTAATTGGTTTCTATCTCCCCCTTTGAATTTTTGGATTATTTTTGACAGGAGAGTACAGTAAGGTGGGGGCCGAATTAGTTTCAGACGGAATGATTTACCTTGTAACAACCAGAATTGAACAACCAGCTTACAGGGAGCTGTAATAAGAAACTAGTCTGTCAACTGAGAAACAATATTAGCCCTTAAAAATTGGACGGGGAAATAAAAATGTCCTGACTGTTCAACCCACTGAGGTTCCCCTTTGGTTCTATACAAATAAACATGCCTTCATTTACAAGCCCCAATGCTATCCTCTTCTGTAGTACTACCGTACTAGTCTGTCTTATCCTTGGAGCAAAAGACAATGGTTGATCGCAGGGGTTTGGTATTATTACACACTGTTGTGCCAAGATCTTTGGGAACGTTTTTTTGGGGGGCTTCTTTAAATTCATGTGCCATTCGCTGCATCCTTAGGTCATGGAATAGGCATGATGTAACTGTTCCCTGGAGTGATTATGTATTGCGCTTATATTTGGTTTCAGTAAGGTTTGGGGTGTATGTTTTATAAGTCTATATGGCAGATAGTACTTGCTGAAAGGGTTTTACAGAACAGGAATAGTCTGTCATTGGCTACTTGGGATTAGGCGGTTAATCTCCCGTGTGATAAGCACTACCTTGCTAACGCTTGCACTGACATGAGGGTTAGGTCAGAACAGATTGCTTAGCTCACTGTTTATGTAGCTCCCACGCCAGTCTTCTATGCATTCATTACCAATCCAGGAGCCTATGTTGTCTCCACGTCTGCAGATAGATCACTCTCATAGCCATCACTCTTCACATTGACTGTTTGCTGCTTTTTGTTACATTTTAGCTTCATTAGGAAAATTCTGAAAGTTGCTTTTTATAGAATGGATTTTACAGGCGTTTTACACATTACACCGTCCAATTACTGGTTTAGTAATAGAAAAGGCTTAAAGTTTAAGTAATATTTCTAGGAATTCTCTAATAGTTTCCTGTTATATTGTAGTCTCAGGACCAACAGACCTTAACAATAAACACATCACATGGGAAATGAAATAAATTTAGGATTAACCCTGCAATGACTGGGGTAGTATGGGAAGAAAGATATGTAAAGTAGCTCTTTGACACCACCTATTGGAGGTAGCTTTCTTCTCAAGTCAACGTTTGACACCTTTATAAAGTCTTTTTATGAGTAGGATTATAGATTTGAAAATTAAAAAGAAAATAAGCTTTATTTATAATCGGTCATCAAATCACAAACTCAGGGGATACAGACACAGCATAAACTGGATTTTGGCACAAAATATTTCACATGTACGAAGTATAAGCAATGGCACATATCCTACACTATATAATATAACTCTGCACTACATTCTAATAAAGCATCACATGTCATTCCAATACAAAACAACAGAAGAGTTATAGGGGAAAGGGAACCACAGGCCTAAATCTTTGTTTAAGAACAGACACATGGGGGAGAGAGGTATCTGTAGTCTTCTTCCTTGATGTCCAGACTGCCCATAATTGAAAGTTCTTTAACAGGATGTAAATGGGCACTGCTAAAAGAGGTGCATAGTTGTTTCCTCAATGAATGGGCACCACAGGCAGCACTTGATATGGTAAAGTCTGTGAGCATGCATGAAGTTCTCAGGGTTAGGCCCTCCTGAATGGCCATTCATACCAGGGCTTTGTGCACATTGATAAGCCTGCTAGAAGTCATATATATTACCACACGGTGTCAGCTGTGGCTGCAGGCTCTAGAATCTAATGAATACTTTGCTCGGATGACCTTGTGGAGTGTTTTTGGCTTTAACAAGTCAGGCTTATGTCTCCCTAGTTGGTATTCCTTCATGAACTTCCTGGTAGTACCAAGGGGAAGTCCCAGTTGTAAGGGTAGGAGTTGTCCCACTTTTCCCATCCCAGTCTCCTCAAAAGAGGTTTAAGAAAATAGCAAGATCTTGACTCTGAGAACAGAGTCATTAACAGACTCACACTGTCCCCATCTACACCTGGCTCCCTTCTGTGTTCCCAATATAAAATAATAAAGAAATCAAAGCACCCAGCACAGGCTTGTTGTCAGCATTGGCCTTGTCTCCACACACAGCAGGATCCTAGTTCCTGATACCTCCTACCTTTAGGAGATAAGGATAGTCTACAGCATTCTCTCGTGTTAGCACTGTACATGCCTCTCTGCATATAGTGGTGATCTGGTGACTAACCTCATTAAGTAGTCTTTGTTGTTTTGTACAGGATGATACCACCACAGACTTTGACCATGAACCTCCAACATGGACAGACACAGCAGTTCATGATCAAACCAAAGTACTTCTCTAACTCCAAGAAAGTTCTCCTGGGTGAACAGTCCACAGAAGGATCACTACCTCTCAGAGCAAATGGTCTGGACCATCTCACGTCCCAATTACATCATTGTAAGTTTTGCATATGATTTCTTTTATTATAGTCTCTGCAAACAATGTATTCACACTACCATTTACTTAGATACTTTGGTAGATGTCAAGGGAACTAAAAAAATTGCAGATACATACAGATATGTGAAGTCTTAATTCTTTATATTTGGTTATCATAGATTAAATTCTAGCACACAATGCCAGTCTGTTGTATATAAAGCTAAGGCTGGGTTCACACCACGTTTTGTTAAATACGGCTCCCGTATACGGCTGGGAGGAGGGGGGGGCGGGGCTTAATGGTGGCGCCCGCACTCAGCCGTATAGGGGAACCGTATTTAATGTATGTCTATGAGCCGACCGGAGTGAACCGCAGCCTCCGGTCGGCTGCTTTTTCGGCCGTATGCAGTTTCCCGACCGCAGGCAAAAACGTGGTCGACCACATTTTTGCCTGCGGTCGGGAAACCGCATACGGCCGTAAACGAAGCCGACCGGAGGCTGCGGTTCACTCCTGTCGGCTCATAGACATACATTAAATACGGTTCCCGAATATGTCTTAGTGCGGGTGCCGCGATTAAGCCTCGCCCCCCTCCTCCCAGCCATATACGGGAGCCGTATTTAACAAAACGTGGTGTGAACCCAGCCTAATAGAATATTGTCATAACAGGACACCAATTTTTAACACTTTTTAGAACCTTAAATTCTTCTAATTTTCTAAACTAATCAACTTTTAACTTTTTAATGTGCTTCAAGTGGTCTGTTTTATATTTTTCACCGTGTGTCACACATACAGGGAAAACTACCACATAGCTTTGCCTTCCAGCACTGTGGTCCTAGAATGATTCTAACTAGAGGAAACATCTACTTGCAATTTGAATAATTTTCCTTTTCCTAAACAGGATTTTTCCCACACACCAAAAAGATAGTGACAGGTTTCTTGGCTTCCTATGAGGTTGGCCCTAGTGTGTAGGTATATGAGACCAGGAATAAGAATGTGAGGGCTGGTTTGACGTAAGTGTTTACAATCTATGGCAGCAATACAGAATATACCAAGTAAATAAATGTTCCAGTTCTTTTAGAGTCCGTTACGACTTGCTTAATCACTGTTTTTCAACAAAAAGATTAATAAAATAAAATATTGAACCCAATTTTAGAACTTAAATTGTAGAAAAGGAAAATATTTTCGCTCATGTGTCATACATGTGTAAAACTAGACTCAAACATGTTACTCTTTTAAAAACAAGGATGATTGACGGGGCAACTATTTATGACTGACTTGGATGTGACATAGACAAACAATAATTCTCAAGCTAAGGATATTAGTTTTGGCCCTTTTAGCAATTTAGTCACTCAAGCTGGTCGTGAAATGTTTTATACTTGTATTACTGAAAAGACATTAAGTCTTTAATTCAACAACGCAGTGTCATATTTAAGTAATATTTAATGCAATTCCACAAGTTAATGTTAGCACAGGTAGGAAAGACATTTAATATTTGTAATATAAAACTCTTGTCTTTTGGCATTAGGGCCTTACAAAATGTTATGCTGTTTGAGCTCTTTGACAGGTGTTGGCTTTGGCTAGAGGACTACAAATACACGTGAAGCTGCTATTTAAAACTAATCTATATATATAAAACTCAATGTGTGTGTGTATGTATGTGTGTATGTTCCAGCATCACGTCCAAACGGCTAAAGATATTAACATGAAACTTGGCACACATGTCACTTATATGTCAACAAGAAACATAGGATAGGTGATTTAACCCTTACTCACCCCCATTTGCCAGGGTCGGGGTTTTTGTTTAAAGTCCTATACAAGTCTATGGGAAATATATGTTACTGCATAACTTCCAAACGGCTGGAGATATTTCAATAATACTTGGTCACATGTTACTTATATAGTAACATAGTAACATATTTAATATGGTTGAGAAAAGACCAGAGTCCATCAAGTTCAGCCTATATCCCTAATGAGTCCCTACTGAGTTGATACAGGGGAAGGCAAAAAACCCTCATGCTAGAGGTAAAAATTCCTTCCCGACTCCAAATATGGCAGTCAGAATAAATCCCTGGGTCAACGTTCTGTCCCTATAAAACTAGTATATATAACCAGCAATGTTATTGCTCTCCAAAAATGCATTCAGACCCCTTTTGAATTATTTTACAGAGTTCCCCATGACCACCTTCTCTGGCAGAGAGTTCCATAGTCTCACTGCTCTTACAGTAAAGAATCCCGGTCTGTGCTGGTGTAGAAACCTTCTTTCCTCTAAACGTAGAGGATGCCCCATTGTTATAGATACAGTCCTGGGAATAAATTGATCATCGGAGAAATCTCTGTACTGCCCCCTGATATATTTATACATAGTTATTGGGTCTCCCCTGAACCTTCTTTTTTCTAAACTAAATAACCCCAATTCTGATAATCTTTCTGGGTACTGTAGTCCTTCCATTCCCCGTATTACTTTGGGTGCCCGTCTTTGAACCCTCTCCAGCTTCACTATATCTTTCTTGTACACTGGTGCCCAGTACTGTACACAGTATTCTATGTGTGGTCTGACTAGTGATTTGTACAGCGGTAGAATTATTTCCTTGTTGTGGGCATCTATGCCCCTTTTGATGCACTGCATGATTTTATTTGCCTTGGCAGCAGCTGCCCGACACTGGTCACTACAGCTAAATTTACTCTTAACTAAGACTCCTAAGTCCTTTTCCACATCAGTCGTCCCAAGTGTTCTCCCATTTAATACAGAATCCCAGCCCGGATTATTCTTCCCCATGTGCATTACCTTACATTTATCAGTTTTGAACCTCATCTGCCACTTCCCAGCCCAAACCGCCAACCTGTCCAGATCCATTTGTAACCGTGCACTGTCCTCTATAGTGTTTACCCCTTTACAGAGTTTAGTATCATCTGCAAAGATTGCTACTTTACTATTCAACCCCTCCACAAGGTCATTAATGAATGTATTAAATCGAACAGGACCCAAGACTGACCCCTGTGGTACCCCACTAGTAACAGTCACCCAATCAGAATAAGTACCATTAATAACCACACTCTGTTTCCTATCACTGAGCCAGTTACTTACCCACATTCTCCCCCAGCCCCATCCTTCTCATTTTATGCACCAATCTTTTATGTGGCACCATATCAAATGTTTTGGAAAAATCCAGATATACAACATCCCCCTGGTCTAGTCTGGTGCTCACCTCCTCATAAAAGCTGATCAGGTTAGTTTGATCCCTCATAAAGCCATGCTGATATGGAGTCATACATTTATTTTTATCTCAGATACTCCAAAATAGCATCTCTTAGAAAACAATTTACATAAAACCGAGGTTAAACTAACAGGCCTATAATTCCTGGGGTCACCTTTTGACCTATTTTTAAATATTGGCACTACATTTGCCATACGCCAGTCCTGGGGAACAGTCCCTGTCACTATAGAGTCCCTGAATATTAAAAATAGAGGTCTGTCTATTACACTACTTAATTCCCTTAGAACACGGGGTGAATGCCATCTGGACCTGGTGATTTGTCCATTTAGATTTTTTGTAGGCGGCACTGTACCTCTTCCTGGGATAGGCAGGTGACCTGTAATTCTTCCTGGGATAGACAGGTGACCTGTACTGGGGAGTTTACCATATCTCCCTGTATTTCACCTGGCATTTCATTTTCCTCGGTGAATACAGTGAAGAAGAATTTGTTTAATATATTTGCTTTTTCCTGATCCCCGTTTAAAATTTCTTCTTTATCATTTTTTAAAGGGCCAACACTTTCATTTTTAACCTTTTTGCTATTTATATAGTTAAAGAAGATTTTAGGGTTATTTTTACTCTCTTTGGCAATGAGTCTTTCTGTCTGTATTTTTGCGGCTTTTATCTGTTTTTTACATATCCTACATTTTTCTCTATAGCTTTTAATGCTTCTTCACTGTCGTCCTGTTTTAGTAGTTTAAATGCTTTATTTTTGTCATTTATTGCCGCCTTAACATTTTTATTCATCCATATTGGTTTTATTTTATTCCCATAAGGTATATGCATCTTACAGTGAGAATTCAATATATTTTTAAAAGTCTCCCATTTAGTGACAGTATTCTTGTTTTTGTAGACATTATCCCAGTTTATATTGTTAAGGGCTTCTCTGAGTTGATCAAACTTTGCCTTCCTAAAGTTCATTGTTTTTGTGGCCCCTCGAGAGATTCCCTTATTGAAGAACAAGCTATAATGTATTATATTATGATCACTATTTCCTAGGTGTCCTTCTACTTGCACATTAGTTACACAACACAGAAATAATGGAGTAATTTAATTAAGGAAATTAAAAAGTATATTTTTATTAAATGGTGATAAAAACATATACAATAGGGAAGAAACATACACGGACAAGGACAACAAGAGGCATCACCGCTCCCGCACTTGTAAACATAATGATAGACACAATCACAAAGGTAAATGTACAGACAAGGTCACACAGACCAAAGTCTTAGCAAAAAAAGAAAGTAAATACGTGCAATGTGTATAAGTAATAAACAGTACAAACCTAAGTAAAATATAAAGTGACCGGTGCAGCAGGAGTGACGCCACCCTAACGTACGTTTCGGAAATACCCCCAGTACGAAGGACATATATATATATATATATATATATATAGATATAGATATAGATATAGATATATATATACAGCAATAGAAGAATACAGCAGCACACTGCTAGCACAAAGATATAGATAAAACATGAGTATATAGATACAACATGAACAGCTATACAGCTATGGTGCAATAAATTGAAATATAAAATTATGAAGTTATGAAAAAGTGAGGTACTTATCTTGCAATTTGGCGGCCAAATAGCTTGGACCATCCCACCACGGTAAGGTGACCTCACCGCCAAATTGCAAGCTAAGTACCACACTTTTTCATAACTTCATAATTTTATATTTCCATTTATTGCACCATAGCTGTATAGCTGTTCAGGTTGTATCTATATACTCATGTTTTATCTATATCTTTGTGCTAGCAGTGTGCTGTTGTATTCTTCTGTTGCTGTATATTTAGGCCAGCAGCTTGCACCTGTAAGCCAAGTCCATATAATAGTTTGGAATCAATAGTGCTGGCCATCTTATCCTTTGTTTATATATATATATATATATATATATATATATATATATATATATATATATATGAATATGCAAAGCAGCTTATTACATCACCTTTTCAGGTAATGTTCCCTGGTATCAGCATATATATATATATATATATATATATATATATATACCGTATGTATATGTATATATATATATATATATATATATATATATATATATATATATAGCAGCACCTCCACAATTAAATAGTAAATCGGGTGCAAGCAGGTCGCTGGGACCCCGGTCTTGAGTCCAGATGGATACAAACACAAAGGGATGACCGCAGCACTCCAGGTTATCAAAAATGATAAAGTGACTTTATTCCATAAACAGGCAAGTGCTATGTTTCGTTGTTCTCAAGCTAAATGATAGTGATCACATCAAGGTATATAGGGTGAAACATGTCAAATATAATTACAAACAATCAAGTAAGTGCATAAAAACATATAAAGTGCATGTGCAATCAAAAGTGCATTACAGTTCATTTAAGGGATGTCTTAGACAATCCAGGTATTAGTGAGTGACAATAAAATCAAATGCATGTAAAAAAAAAAAACACACATACATAAAAAATAGAGAATGGATATTAATACTTAATGTTTGCAATACGTCAGCTGTTAATCATCTTTCATCAGTGGGCAGGGTGGGTGTATGGCATGACTCACCGAGGCAGCTAGTCCATAGTATCATGAAGGTGTCATGGCGACGAACACCAGTGTACAGGAAATGTTACAGAGATAGAAGGACCAATCATAGTGTTAGAATTGTAATCATGTGATTCTGACATCACAGGCATGTTTGCCAGCAGTCTCCGCTAGTGCGCGCAAGCGCAGAAAAGATAAAGGGCACTCGGACGGCCATATTAAAGCAGGGCAATTCATATTCCATTATTCAAAGTATATAGCAATATAATAAAGTAATGTGGAATCGCAATAAAGATATGTGACTCAAAATACTCAAGTTAACCCCAGTCCATCCATCCATAGTGCAATCATACCAGGCACTTCACCCAACCCACCAGAGGTGTCCACTGATCATTGCCAAGACCAAGGACCGGGTCTATGGCAGACATCCCCATACAGCGGTCCAGATTGCTTTCCTGGGGGGACCCCCCCGGTCTATGGGTTTCCACTGCACAGGGGTGTCAATCAGTCAAGGCACTCAGACACACTAGGGGTATACTGCTGAAGCCAGATAAAATTGGCTATGTATATTAATTCATGCAAAGTAGATTTAGAGTAATAAATTAGATAACAAATGAAAATATCAAATGAGCAAAAATGTTATAAAATAAAGTGAAAAATAATAAGAATAAATAAAAATAAATACAACTTGGATATAAAAAATAATAAATAAAAAATGTATAATATAAAAAATCCCCAAAAAATAATAAAATAAAATTAAAGCAAAAAATATGACAAAACATATATCAAGCAAAAAATGTAGATTGGTCCCACACTCTGCAACACTTAAAATAAATGTAGGGATATAGTGTAAAAAATAGTAGTGACTAAATATTTAGAGGAAACGGCGGAACATAAAAGGTTTTTCACTAAGCAGCGCTACTTTGAGTGTGGTGAGAGTACGGGTAAATTATTGGCTTCCATTGCTCGGGCCCAGCTTGCCTATATTGGCTGTTTGAGGGATGGCCAGGGGAGAGAGGTTATGGCGGATGAGGATATTATGGGTGTGATGGTGGATTTTTATAAAGATGCATACTCTACCAAGGTCTCTTGTACTGGGGGGGCCATGGCGGACTATGTGAGCAGGGCATCACTTCCTTCCCTTTCTCCAGAGCAGAGGGACGGGCTGGACTCGCCCATCTCTCTGGAGGAACTGGGACTAGCTCTGAAAGATGCAGCTAATGAAAAAGCCCCGGGTCCAGATGGCCTTCCGAGTGAGGTATATAAAAAATTCTCCGGGATACTCCTGCCCCAGTTGTTGTGAGTGGTCGAGTCGGCGGCCTTTGGTGGCTCTTTGCCTCAGTCCATGATGGAGGCCATTGTAGTACCTTTACCAAAACCTGGAAAGGATCCGTTATGTGCGGGTTCTTACAGACTGATCTCATTATTGTGTGCCGATGTGAAACTGCTGGCCCGGGTACTCGCTAACAGATTAGCTGGGGTCGTGTTGTCTCTGGTCCATGGTGGGTAAGTCTACTGTTGATAATATTAGGAGAGTGTACCTTAATTTGCAGATGACTCAGGAGGGAGCAGGAGCAAGATCAATTTTTTTCTTTGGACGCTGCCAAAGCGTTTGTGTCGAATGGAATTATCTGTGGAGGGTAATGGGGGCCATGGGGTTCGGACCTAGATTTCTTACTTATGTTAAACTTCTCTACCAGAGCCCGACTGCCCGTCTACGGGTTAATGGCAGGTTGTCCCCATCATTTGAACTACGGAGGGGCACGCAACAGGGGTGTCCCCTGTCGCCTCTGCTCTTTGCGCTTGCCATAGAGCCGTTGGCTTGTCTCCTGCGAGCCTCACCTGATCTGATTGGACTCCGCTACGGTTCCATTGATGTGAGAGTGGCGCTTTACGCAGATGACATGTTACTATTTCTGGGTGATACTGCTAGGTCCCTGTCCCCTGCTATGTCGATTATTTCAGAGTTTGGTACCTACTCTGGCCTGCTTATCAATTGGGACAAGTCCGTTCTGATGCCCCTAGATGCTCTGCCTGATATTTCTCAGATAGCCCTCTCTAATATACAGGTGGTTAAGGGATTTAGATACTTAGATATTAACATCACACCATTTTTGCATGATTTTATACCCCGGAACCTGACACCCCTGCTGGACAGGAGTTCCCAAAAGGTGGCTGTCTGGTGTAAATTGCCGATTTCGGTGGTTGGCCGGACTAATCTAACAAAAATGGTCCTTATGCCGCAGTTGCTATATGTGCTGCAGAACTCTCCTGTGTGGATAGCAATTACTTACTTTCACAGAATACAGCGACTTTTTAGACAGTTGGTATGGGGGGGGGGGGGGGGGTTTGCTAGGATCAAACTTGAAGCATTGCAAAGGGCAAAATCTTTGGGTGGGCTGGCGTTACCTAATCGCTGGCTGTATTATATCGACTCACAACTTCATCAGTTAAGAGGGTGGGTGAAGACCTCTTTATTGGGGCCTGCGGGTCGTTTATTTATGGCTAAACATGGAGGGAGAGTGCCACTACATATTCTTGAAATTGGAGCCCTGACCAGACCTCCGGACTCTTCTCCCACTACCCTGCTCCTCTGCAAGGTCTGGGGCCATACGCGTAAGGTAATGGGTCTTACAAATTTTTTATCACATACACTGCTGTGGCGTAACCCGGGCTTGCAGGTTTTCTGCTCCTTTGCGGATGCTGGTTATTGGGAGAGAAGGGAATTGTGTGAACTGGGGCAGCTAGCTGTACAGGGGGTAGTTAGATCTTTTGAGGACTTGCAAGAGGAGTTTGCTTTGCCGCGCTCTTCATTTTACCGATACTTGCAACTCCGTCATGTGTATGAAACTCAGAATCGTCTGCGGCTGATGGAGGTACAGTCTAACAGGGTCCTAGAATCCGTGGTTACGAAAAGGGAGTCTGCAGGTATTATTTCTTGGCTTTACGGTGAGTTGTTAAGCTTCTACCATGAACGTTTCCCCTTGACTGTCCGTGCTAAGTGGAAGAGGGATCTGGTGGGTTGAGTGATGAGGAGTGGTCTATGGTGCTTTCTCTTACCCCGTCTTTGTCTTTGCCAGAGTCTAATAGACTATCACAACTGTTCTTTTTGCATAGGGTGTATAAAACCCCACTGTTCTTACATAACATTGGTGTTTGGCCTGACTGCTTGCCCCAGGTGTGGTGAGTTGGAGGCTCATTTGCTGCATATGATGTGGGCATGCCCTGTCTTACATGCATATTGGAATGATGTGATACGGCTTATTACGACTGTTTACGGGGTAACATTGAATATAACACCTAAGGTGTGCTTACTGGGTCTTATTGGATGCGATCAGGAACCCTCCATGGGAAAAGTGGGAATTTTACGGGTGTTGTATCAGGCCAGGAAACTTATAGCGCAGTTCTGGATTAGACCGTCTCCTCCGGGGGTAGCTGATCTTGTCAAAAGAATAGCGCAGATAGTGCGCTTGGAGAAAGGGATTTATATTAAGCGTAAAGTTGTGCGGAAATTTGATATCTGGGGACCCTGGGTAAACCACTTTGACCCCCCGTTGAATGATTCTTAGTTGATTGTACATCCTCACTCTGTCTTTGACGTATTATGCTTGGACTGTATGCTGGAGGTCTGTGAATGTGACTCTATTCTTTCTCATACTCACATTTCTACCCTCCTCTGGTGGTTTTGATGGAGCGCCTTTAGGTACCGCTTGTTGTAGTTCTGAGTGTGTGGTGCGAGGGAGAATAATCATCGGGACGGAGGATTCTTAAACCCTTGGTTTATTACAAGTGTGTTTTGTGCGGTAAAGGGGTGGAGACGGAATGTTTCTTTGTGGGGTGGGTGGGTGGGCTTATTGTTTGTATGTTGTTTTCAAATGTTTGAAAAACCTTTAATAAAAACTATATGATTTAAAAAAAAAAAATAGTAGTGCTTAGAGGACCGCTGCATCTTCGGATATTATCTTTAGCCACCAGCCCGACCAGTTCCCTGTAACACATAAAGAAACATAACAAGTAAAGAATGAATATAATACTGATCACTATATCTAATATCTATTCTGGATGATGACATCTATAATGACACTTAGGTGGCAGTGGAACAAGGAAAACCAAAGTCACGTTATAACAACAACTTAATCTTCATGCATAATAATCCATTTCAGTTCCCTTCACTTTAGCAAACTTGTCCGATCACCCACACGTTTCAAAGGAGGAATGCTATCCACCAACATAAATTTGAGATCCTTTTCAGTATGGTTTGCTTTAGAAAAATGTTTAGAAACTGGAAGATCCAGCCTACGTTTCCGAATACAGTAACGATGCTGATTGAATCTAGTCTTGAAGTCCCTTGTGGTCTCTCCCACATAGAGAAAACCACATGGGCACTTCAAGACATATACAACAACATTTGAAGTACATGTTAGATAATGACACAGTTTGTATGTTTTACCTGTGCCATGACACCTTCGGTGAGTCATGGCATGCTGCGGTCATCCTTTTGTGTTTGTGTGTGTGTGTGTGTGTATATGTATATATATATATATATATATATATATAATGTTAAATGAAGTTTTGTTTTTCCACCTTTTGCTACGTGATAAAAACTGACATTTCTTCAAGGTGTACTGCAGCAGAATCATGGAAGCCCCGGTCTGCCATGACAACCTATCAGTACCCCATAACTGTATTGCAGAGGGGAGTGGAAGCGATTCTTCATAGGCTATAGGCAGTATCGAGAATGTGTCTCTTTTCGTTGTCTTCTGACACTTGTAATGTTATGTCATAATACTACTACATTACGATATTCCTTTGCTCAGAGCTCTGGGCCTCCCAGAGATCCTGAGAATGAAGAGGATACAGAGATGGTGTAGCAATGTGTCCCCTTCATTACTGTGTCCCTACACAGCCGCATCTTGAAAACCTGCTGTGCAGAGAACTATTCAGGTGCTCAGTGGTACTTCCAGCCACCCATTTGTGCAGGAAAAACATGGAGTGCTACATCAGTGCTGCCTCCCTATCACTATCAGTGGGGTCCCAAAGACTGAACCCCCCACTAATAATAATGTGATGATATGTCCTAGTCACATATCACCTCTTTGTCACATGGAAAACCTGTGAAAGCTGTTACACTCATATTACCATTTTCCATGCTCAATGCTACAGACTGGAGAAAGTAATGAATAAGTTTGAGTATCATAATCTGATTATGAATTTTTTTTCTGAAAAATATTTGATAAGTTATTTTAAATTTGCTAGGATGAATGGAAATATGGATATACATTTTGGACTCAGCAAAACCGAATTATCGGTAACTCATAATTCTAACTACATTTTGGCCACCAAGACAATGCACGTGATAATGAGGATGTCATTGTCAAAACAGACTTATTGGTCATAACTTTTCCTTTTTCGGGTCCTTGCATCTTGTTTCGAGCATAATCCAATATATGTCTGTGAAATTGTTATAACAGACTCGGCATAGTTGATAAAGATAATATCCCAAGGAACTGAAAACTGTGTTTGGAAATCTATTTCTAAATTAAGATGAAGAGCCTTCTGACCAGCATAATAACCAGACATGGTCACAGAACGACAATTTCATTTACTTGACAGTTGATTTATTATGTGATTTACGTAATGTTGTCTATGCAGGAGGCACATGGCAGCTTGGAGCTTGTATTTGTAAAGAAACATTGTATTGGTGCCCAGCCTGTGGTGTTGGAGAGCAGCCAGTGGTGTGGCAGCTCACGGTCATCTCCTGGATTACATGCTGGATGGCGTGATGAATTGTGGTTTATGTGCAGCATTACACAGCGTCTGCTTATGTCAGCTTCAACAACGTTTCCTTTGGCAAAGTGGGAGTCTAGATTGAATTGATTTTCCTGGTTTACGGAGAAGTGTCAGTGTCTACATGCTATATTGTAGATAATATTACAGTGACTCAATGGCCACAATTCATCAGGGTTGTTTACAGCGAAAATACTTCCCATTCACACTTTCCATCCATTTTTAAAAAAGAAAAAGAAAATTTATCATGTGGGTAAATTTAATGATAACATTGAGGAGTTGATTATACAGCTAAGTCAAAGCATTTAGTAGGAGTGTGTAACAAGTATAGAAACCACCTAGATTATAATAACAGTTTCTTCATGTTTAAAAAAAGAAGTCAAAACAATGACCAAGTCTTATAAAATGACTTTATAAAAAGTGGGGAAAAATGTGCTATATACAGTGCCGCCGCCACAGAGGCCCGGGCCCCAGCTGCACCCCCCTGTGGCAGCCCCAGCGCAGAAGCAGAAGACTTCTGCTTCTGTATGTACATTACGAAAATTTCATACGTACTGTATGTACAGGATAGAGCAGTCTCCTGCTCCTCATGTACGTACATTATGCAAATAGCGTGTGCAATGTACGTACGTACATTTCATCACACGGCCTGCCAATGAAAGTCCTGCGCCGCTGCACAGGATCGGCGGAAAGGTAAGTGGGACTTTTATTTTAGGACCTATCAGGGGGGCACAATTGCTGTTCTACCTGGGGAGGACTACCTGCTGGGGGCATCTCCTACCTGGGGGGCACTACCTGCTGGGGAGCATCTCCTACTTGGGGGCACTACCTGCTAAGGCATCACCTTCCTGGGGGCACTGTTATTAGAGGCACTATCTGCTGGGGGAATCTCCTACCTAGGAGCACTATTACTGGAGGGACTATCTACTGGGGCATGACCTGCTGGGGTCACTACTTGCTGGGAGCATCTCCTACCTGAGGGTACTATTACTTAGGGCACTACGTGCTAGGGTCCTCTCCTACATGGGAGCACAACCTACGTACAACCTACCTGGGCACATTATTACTGGAGGCATTATATATTACAACCTGGGGGAATTACCTACCTGAGGATACTATCTACTGGGGGCATGAGCTACCTGGTGGCACTTTCTTCTAGGGTCATTATCTACCTGGGGGAATTACTTACTGACAGCACTACCTACTTGGGTCATTAGCTACCTGGGGGGCACTATCTAATGGAGGCGTTACCTACATAGGGGCACTACCTACTAGGGGCGTTACCTACTACCCACCTACTGGGGGTACTACCTACCTATTGGGGGCATTACCTATGACCTATTGGGGGGGGGGCATTACCTGCTACCTACCTACTGGAGGTACTACCTATTGGGGCATTGCCTACTACCTACTGGGGGCATCACCTATTACTTACCTACCTACCTACTGGGGGCATTACTGACCTACTGGGGGCTTTTACCATATAGAAAGCATAACCTACCTAACTACTGGGGGCATTGCCTAATAGGGGAGGGGAAATTACCTACCCACCACCAACCAATTCCCCTACCCTTTCCCCAAGACACCCCAAGAGGAGCATTATTTAGGGCACTGAGAGTGGGGAACAGGTAGGGAATATGCAAAAAGTGGGAGGCTAATATGTTTGTTGCCTAGCAGATTCTGTGGAGAGCAATCATGGTTTGGAGAAGACTTCAAGAGAGAAAACACTTAAGTGGGGCAGTACACAGACATACAGCCTCCAGCCATACACTGTAAATGGCTGAAGGCTGTATGTGGAGGAACTGTACTGCACCTAATGTGGAGGAACTGTACTGCACCTAATGTGGGGGGGACTATACTGGACCTAATGTGGGGGGATTATACTGCACCTAATGTGGGGAGAACTATACTGCATCTAATGTGTAGGAACTATACTGCACCTAATGTGGAGGAACTATACTGCACCTAATTTGGGGAAACGGAACTATACTGCACCTAATGTAGAGGAACTATACTACACCTAATGTGGAGGAACTATACTGTACCTAATGTGGGGGAGCAATACTGCACCTAATGTAGGGGAGCTATACTGCACCTAATGTGGGGGAACTATACTGCACCTAATGTAGGGTAACTGTACTGCCAACCCAATGTGAGGGAGCTGTACTGCCAAACTAATGTAGGGGAACTGTACTGCCAACCTAATGTGGGGGAACTTGTACTGCCATCCTAATGTGGGGGAACTTGTACTGCCAACCTAATGTGGGGGGGACTTGTACTGCCAGCAACTATACTAACTATGTGTGTGTGTGTATGTGTGTGTATATATATATATATATATATATATATATATGCACACGCACAGCGTTTGTTTGTGCTTTAGGGTGCACACCCTAATGCAATAGGCTGCGCACGCCTATGGTAATCACTTATTTGGTCAGCAGCGCCTGTGCATAGCTAGGGTCACTGCTTTATGGGCTTTTTATGGGGGAATATTGGTCTACGTTCTGTGGTTTTAATACAGTCACTATGTTATGGCAGTGGTCATGGTGTGGCTAAATTTTTCTCTCTTGTATACTGGTATTATTGTTCATATTGGTCTCAGTATACAGGATTTGGTCAGTAATAGTATGATGGTAATATGTATGGTGATAATATTCCTCTTTGTATACCGGTAATATAGGTTAGTATACAGGATTTGATCAGTAACAATATGATGGTAATATGTATGGTGATAATATTCCTCTTTGTATACTGGTAATATAGGTTAGTATACAGGATTTGATCAGTAGCAATATGATGGTAATATGTATGGTGATAATATTCCCCTTTGTATACTGGTAATATAGGTTAGTATACAGGATTTGATCAGTAACAATATGATGGTAATATGTATGGTGATAATATTCCTCTTTGTATACTGGTAATATAGGTTAGTATACAGGATTTGATCAGTAACAATATGATGGTAATATGTATGGTGATAATATTCCTCTTTGTATACTGGTAATATAGGTTAGTATACAGGATTTGATCAGTAACAATATGATGGTAATATGTATGGTGATATTTCCTAATTTCCTCCTTCCTCGTGTAAAGGTTAACTAAAAGGCTCTTCTTTTTCTTGTCCTGTGTTTTAAAATATTTTTTTCATTGCCAATGGGGAAGATAGCGGGCTGGCCCTGGGGGCCACCTTGGAGACGCACCACGGGGGGGTTGGGATATGGGGAGGGGGGCCCAGGCTTTGAGCAGTGTAAGGGGCCCCAACATTTCTTATGGCAGCCCTTGCTATATACACATGTGCTAAAAATAGATGGATGAAATAGATTGATGAATTGACATATAAAATTGTAGACAATGCCTAATACTAAGCCTTGTTTGCCCAAGCTCTGGTTTATAAGTTGCACATTTTTGCTTAAACCTACAATGTTTTTTTTGGTTGTGGTGGAGTTTGTTTTTATTGACTTTTTCGGGATCCCCATGCTCTGGCTATAAAGTTTTTTCACCCAGGATGTTTTGCTTTTCCTCCCATAGACTCCTATTGATTGAAGAAATAAAAAATAATTCTTCCTTCAAATTCTTAAAGTAAATAGAAATCTATGAATTACATTATTAACCATTTGCAGACTCATGACGTACCAGTCTGTCATTGGTCGGGTTGGGGGAATATAGCGCTGATCCGAGAGCCAGGTCTGCGTCATAAGAATGCTCATTGCTATCAGCAGCTGATATCTGCCCTGATGATGTCAGAGATTTCTCCAATGTCATCCTGGTTAAATTCCAGGATCAATAGCAATCATGTCATTTAAACTTTAAATCCCTGGTGTATAGTTGACCCATTGCCCCCACATGTAATTCCAGCGGAATTCAGCAGAATTATCCACCTTGTGGACATACTCTTACTATAGAATCAATCTTCTGCTGCAAGAAAGGTAGAATTAGTTTAGCTGAGCTCTTCCAGCTCTAGAGATTGGTGCGAGTTGGAACATCCAGACTCAATCAATCAAATGATAGCAATCAATCAAAACTTTTAACTTGTCTCTATGAAGTAGAAAGCTTTGGTAAATGTCGGTTTAACTACTAAATATTATTCATTTAAGATTTAATATACAAAAGTACAGGGCCCACCAAGGTATTAAAAAAAAAAAAAAAAAACATACACATAATCAAAACAGGTATAACAAAATAAAAATGCATAAAATGAAGAATAAAAGACCTCTTGCATCACTTTGATTAAGACCCCTTAGGGTTTTATATAACAGATTTTTAAATGGCCTTAACTAGACCCCCCCTCACCACATCGGTCATGTGACAGGAAGCTGGCTTATTATGTATAAACAAAAAAAGCTGTATGACCTGATTTTTATTTATTCCATAACTCTTTACAGATGTATCCCAGAGTGATAATATAACCATTTAGGTTCAAGTCTTATTTATACCAACCTGTCCAAACCAAATATGAATATTAAATATTCATAATTTGCTCCAATATTGAGTGCTGTTAAAATCTCCCCCTTCTTTAAAGGGGTTATCCAGCCAAAGACCTCTTAACTCCTATCCAAAGGATAGGGGATAAGATGTCTGATCGCGGGGGGTCCAGCCCTGGGACCCCCGCAATCTCCGTGCAGCACCCGCATTCTATGCAGGGCTGCATCTCCAGTCTCGGAAAGCTCTTTGTTTCCGGGAATTGGGACATCACACCACACCCCCTCGTGACATCACGCCATGCCCCCTCCATTCACGTCATTCATAAACATGAATGGTGGTGGCGTGGTGTGACGTCTCGAGGGTCGTGGTGTTACGTCGGCTTTCCAAGACTGGAGACGCAGCCCTGCATAGAATGTGATGCTCTTTGCCCGGATAACCCCTTTAAATAAAATAAATAAATAAATATAACCAGTATTGATGGATAAAATATAGAGCTACCATCCTAGAGTAAATTAAAACAAAAACAATAAAAAGTAACTTCTGCTCCAAAATAGTACTGATAAAAGCTACAGATCTTGGTGCAAAAAACATATCTCCATAGACCTAAAAATAAAGAAGTCATAGAGGTAAGAAGCCTAGGCATTTTTTTTTCAATAACAAAAAGGTTTTAAAGAAAATCGGTCATCAGTATCACCCACACTAACCTGTCATACAGGCTTGTAGTGCGGGTGATACTGATCAAAATTATACTTACGGCGTCCAGAACCGCCAAGCCATTCTGCAGTTGTTGCTCATTTTCCGGATATGCAAATTAGGTCCTTGGGGCATTGGCAGAGCTTGGACCCGAGCTCCGGGCACTCTGACGTAATCTTCGGCCGGGCGGACGCCCAGCCCTGCTCATCCATTTGCATAACCCCCTCCCTGATTGCGCGGCTGTGCTACTGAGTCGCGCATGTGGCATACAGTAGCACGGCCGCACATGCAGGGAGGGGGTTATGCATATGGATGAGCAGGGCGGTGCGCCCGCCCGGACAAAGATTTCAAATCTATTTTTCTTTTCCACAGAGAGATATAAGCCTTTTGCTATTATGCAAATGCATCTCAAAAGCCCAGGGGGCGTTCCCCAACCTGTTAAGAGCCCAGCTTAGTCCAGCCCATGTCCTATTTATCTGCTGCAGGGAGAAAAAAATCAGGAATTTGGGCTGCAATAAAGGGAACATGAGTTGGATTTGCCTTGGCTCTTACCATGCTGGGGAACGCCCATCTGTGTTTTTGAGCCTTATTTGCATATGAACGAAAAGACTTACACCTCAGAAATGGAAAGGTATGTCTGGACTCCTGATGACAGGTTCTATCTAGACATATTTAAACCCCTGTTTTCCTGCTCAGAGATCTGCTTTAAAATTTTACTTTGCTCCTTTGGAGTAGGATATCCTGGGGACAATTCAGCATACGTGTGATAGGGGCGGGGGGTAATGTCGATAGAGAACAATACTGTATTGTGAAATACTTGCACATGACTGCCCAGCAACGTAATCGCACAATGAACCTATTCCCTGGAACTTCACAAGCATATCTAGCTGTCATATATCATTGTATGACTAGTAACCTCTCTTTACACAAATGTATAACAGTTTTGACTATGTATTATTTATGCAGTATATGACGTATCTGTCCCGGAATGATAATGTTTATATCATTTATCACTCTCCTGCAGCTTACAGCCTTCTGCATTTTTCTTTAGGCTCATTGGAGATCATGTATGGCCAAAATGATTTACAGCACAAAAATGGCTTGATAAATTTACCACAGGTTTCCTTGTATATTTTGTGGGAAATAGCTTTCATCCTGCCACACAGCTCAGACATGTGCACATTACAGGCAGTTATTATCATGTGCAAATGGTTATCTTTCTTTTAAGCCCATTTTGTTTCTACTTGATAAGTTTTCTTATCATCCTTTAGTTATCTTTTCAGATGTCTTTGTTGTACCTCATCATTTCTGCTTATTGATAGTAAACAACAAAATGTGCCATATACTTAATACCCTATAAAAATATTTTATGCTATTTTCTTGCTTTATACATTGAATGATAAAATGCCAAATATGCCTTGTAGGCTCCTTTAAAGGGGTACTCTGCCCCTAGACATCTTATCCCCTATCCAAAGGATAGGAGATAAGATGTCTGATCGCTGGGGTACCGCCGCTGGGGACCCCCGCGATCTCCCTGCAGCACCCGGCGTATGTTTAGAGCTTCGGGTGCAGCGCCAGAGGCTTGTGACGTCACGACAACGCCCCCCCCCTCAATGCCAGTCTATGGGAAGGGGCGTGACTGCTATCACACTCCCTCTCATAGACTTGCATTGAGGGTGTGTGACCATGACGTCACAAGCCTCCGCATCGCCAGTCATCCATGCACCGGATGTCTGGGCTGTCGCAATCTAGATAGCGGGGGTTCCCACTGCTGGAGAATTTGGATAGGTGATAAGATGTCTAGGGCGGAGTACCCCTTAAAGCCCTAAATCAGGGTTTTAATCCATATTTCCTGACATATTTTCAGATTTATAGTAAGCCATATTCTAAATTGTAAGGGATCACCCAGACAAAACTCAGCTACACAGAGAAATAGGAAGAGATTTATCAAAACCTGTGTAGAGTAAGTGTGTTGCAGAAAATAGAAGAAGCAATCGGATAGGATGCTATGGCCAACTGCACCACTCTTCCTCCAAACAGGTTTTGATAAATCTCTCCAATAGAACTGCACTTAAATTTTGACCTGGTCAGATCCATATCCATGGTCCTAATATTGCAAGACAACTTCTACTAACCTCTGACCTTCAAGCCACAATTAATCTGCTGTCAGACTTCTCGGGAGTCCACCACACACATTTGTTGGTAAGCTGGTATCACCAAAATTGGCAGTTTGGCTGACACGACTACTAGGCTTGTGGCCTTAAGTGTAATTTCACAGTTGTACCGTGTAATCCAGAGTTCATCGGATAAGAGTGTGAACAGTCTTCAGATTGAGAATATTGCTCCCCACATATAATTATAGAGAGTCCTGGTGCGGGGATCCTCCCTAATCAACCATTCTTAGTCTGAAAACTAAAGTCTAAATCTAAAAAGTCACATGAAGCATTCAAGGAGTCCAATGAAAGCTTCATGTAGCTGTCAGTTTTTCTAATAGTGTGTGATATTGATAGGGTCACCCACTCTTAGTGTAATTTAGTCTTAATAGGACATGCAACAGGGACGTCCCAGGGACCATTTCCAGTCTGTGACATTGCATTTATGGAAGATTCTATAAGCTGGGGCTGTATGTCCTTTGTATGTCCTTTAAGGGTAAGTTATAGTAAAACTACATATGTCTCTGATAAAGACCTTAAATCTTAAGGGACAATGTAATCTTAAGGGACAACTCCTAGACATAATTTTTTACAAATATCCTGAGTAATTCCAGTTGGCAACATCTTCCCTAAACAAGTGCAGCTGTTTCTCTCATCTCCACATGAATCTGTCTAGTGTCTGTCTCTCTGAAAGATCTGTGTTGCAACCTTTTCTGACCCTCTTTTCATTCAAGTTAAGAATTACTTTTAGATTAGACAGAAAATAAAAATGTGGTAGCATTCCTTGGCTTTTTTTAAGTTGTATGCTAAATATACTTCCGCATTTGCTACTGGGCAATGAGTTAAGTGCAGAACCGATAATCAGCTATTGCCACAACGTAGGAACATAGGGCAAGACAGTCACTGCCAAAGATTTCCTTCATTTTTCAGCAGATGGGTGGATGTGGCCTGTGTTTTCTCTTAAATTACCTCCCTATTCCTATAAAATACTATAAGAGCAAAAAAAAAAAATAAAGTGATACGTGCGAACTTAACATTACTTGGAATTAGCAAACACTTAGAACATTTACAACTGCACGTGTTAATACCTTAATACTTGCTTTGCTTTGAAAGGTTTATTGCATTTAGTATGGCCTCCGAACAAATACAGCAGTGTTCCCCAACCTGTGGCTCTCCAGCATGATCTGCCTTTTTTGCTGAGCAGACCACATTTACCTACCAAGGCAAATCGTGCTCCTCTGCAGTAATGTAAAGGTTCTGATAAAGGCGTGTGAATCACGACAAAATACATTGTCCGTCTAAATACGCCAAAACGTATTGTCCGTCAAAATAAGTGGTTCTGACATATGAAATTTGAAGTCTTGCGCAGTGGTAGTGTGAGTAGCAGTGCCCAAGTTAGATCTGGAGACCAGTTAACAGTGGAATTTTGTGTTGTAATACCCTACGATCTTATGGGCCCTCACTTGCTCCTATTATTATAGGATGCAGTATAGACTTACACCTATGCCATAGCCCAACTCTATAATGTTAGTGATCTATCTGTAAAGAGTGACAGTTTTTATATCCACTTCGCCTACAACTGTCTTTGTGTCCTATACACTAAACATCAACAACTTACTCTGTCCCCTACATATCAGACACCAACTGTGCTTGACAGACCCCATTAACTTAAAGGGGTTCTCCGGTGCTTAGACATCTTATCCTTATTCAAAGGATAGGGGATAAGATGCCTGAACGCGGGAGTCCCGCCGCCATCACGCTCCGCCCCTCAATGCAAGCCTATGGGAGGGGGCGTGATAGCTGTCACGCCCCCTCCCATAGGCTTGCATTGAGGGGCGGAGCGTGACGTCACATGGGGGCGGAGGCGTGACATCATACGCCGTCGGTCCTGTGGTCGCCGGTAATCAGACCCGGAGCGAACCGGGGACTGATTAGAAACGGGGTGCTGCGTGCAAGATCACAGGGGTCCTCAGCGACGGGACTCCTGCGATCAGGCATCTTATCCCCTATCCTTTGGATAGGGGAAAAGATGTCTAAGCACCGGAGAACCCCTTTAAATAAGGTCTTCCATTCTGTGCTATTTTGGCTGGGATTTCTGATGGAATCTTTTTTTATCCTAAAAAGTTACAGTATATTTTGATTCAGTTTTAAGTACTAGCAGAGGTGTGCATACTTTCCTAATGATGGGAAGTGTAAAAAGGTTTACAGTTTTACAGTATTGGGACTCTATGCAAGCTCTCCAACACCTGTTACAGCAGTCATACCTCTATGACAGGCCCGATTGTCTGCCCATTAAAACGTAGAAAATAAGTTTTGTTGCCTATAGAATATTAACATGACTGAATATAAACATTAGGGATGAGCGAATCGAATCTTATGACTCTGAATTCATTCCGGGAAAAATTTCAGGAAAAATTAGCTTCGTAACGAATCCGAATATCGCCGCGATTCGATCACACAATTAGCTTAATTAAACTCCATTTAGTGCGGTCCGGGCTCCAGGGCATCTAACATGGCGGGAACACGGGTAGGTGGGATGACCCTGAATCACATGCGCATGCAGCCTATCAGCACCCAGCCACCCCTGTGATGTCACAGCCCTATATAATCGGTAGCCATCTTGCAGTCAGTCACATAAGCGTTCTATTGCAGACAGAGAGAGAGGGACAGAGAGCAGTGTTTGTTGCACAGAAAAGCATTTTTACAGCAGTGATTCATCTCAAGCTCAAATCCAGCCTAGAAGCACTGATAGAGAAGGGAGAGAGAGAGTGCAATTTTGGGTGTACTACAGAGCGACTGTGTGCTGCAGCACTGGTGTGTACAACAACTGAAAAGCTAATAGTAGCCAGCCAGTTAGGGTGAGCAGAGCACTAAAAGCCATAATGCCTAATACAGGTTGCGTAGCGGAGCATATTGTCCTCTATTAAGTGTAACCTGTGTGCACATAGGTGGTGTACCATTTTGTTCCTGTTAAAGTCTTAAGGGCCTAATTACTGTGAAAGGCCAGCCAAATGTACACACCTGCTTGTGTTGTAGACAAATACTGTTTTAAGTGTAGTGGAGCGTATTGTCCTCCACTCATGTACGCACTAAGTATGTCAGGTAGAAAAGTGCTAGGACATGCATAGAGGAGTGGCAGAGGCCTAAATTCATCAGGTGCAGGCAGAGGTCAAAACAGACTAGGGGCAAGTGGCAGCAGGAGTTGCAGCGAGATGCCTGAGCTCCCAGTATAAGCTAGCGGTCGTGTATCAACCAGCAACCCATCTACCGTCATCGATTGGTTAACCACATGTGACATCTGACACCCCCAGTCAGCAGTCGGTGGGTTCCTCAGACACAACGCTCAGTTGGCATGGCCTGGGAGCAGTCCCTGTCTGTCCTATGCTGTTCCCTCTCCCACAGAAGTAACGTATACTGTAGGTTCAGCTCCACTATTTAGTGAAGACTATCTACTTGAGGACAGTCAGCAGCTAGTGCCCAGCCAAGAAGTGAAGGAGACATCCACCGCTTCCTCTCCTAGGTGGGCAAGTAGTGATGAGGAGAGTGGCATGGGAGGTGGTGTTGCGAGCGTTCAGGCTCCTTAAGCAGACACTGTTGAGGAACCTGAGGAGGACATTAGTGACGTGCACACATAACTTGATGATAATGAAGCCGATCGCACTTGGGAGCCGTGTGCAGAAGGGGCTTCATCATCATCAGGAGAAGAGGGTTGCAGGTTGCCCATGAGGCAACAGCTGAGCCAGCAAGGTGGTAGCATGGTTGAGAGTCAGCATGGTGGCAGAGGTGGGAAGTCTGGAGCCAAACGTGCCCGGGGTAGATCAACTGCTTTGCGGCAACCTACTTTCCTGGGAGGTAGTGGAACAGGGGTTTGGCAGTAGCAGTCAATCAGCACAGACTGTTGGGGGGGAAATCAGCTACTTGGCGGTGTGGCAGTTTTTCATCAAGCATCCGGAGGATGTTAACCTAGCCACATGAAAGCTGTATCGGCAGCAGGTGAAGCGTGGCCAGGGTCCCAATGTTGGCACCACGGTCCTGCGTCAACATATGCAGTGTCACCATAAAGCGGCCTTGGAGAACCATGGCTCTGATGCGGTGGTCCAGCCTGCTGCATCACCCAGTGTGGCACGTCACTCCATGTTTCAGCCAGCCAAGGCTCCACCACCTCAGCTGAAGGGAGCTGTCTGTCATACCCATCTTATGTTGCTTCAGATGTTCCTGCTCCTCCTACTTTTGAGTCAGTCATTCCGCCAGCAAACCATCGGCAAAGCCATGTCCTAGAGACAATAGTATGTGCCCACTCATCCAACGGCACAGAGGCTGAATGTGCTCCTGTTGAAGTTGCTGGTGCTGCAGTCACTCCCTTTTCAAGTGGTGGACTCTGCACCTTTCAGAGAACTGATGGCTTGAGCCGAGCTGAGGTGGAAAGTCCCTAGCCATCATTTCTTTGCGAAAAAGGCAGTACCAGCCCTGCACAATTTTGTGGAAGAGAAGGTGGTCAAGTCCTTGAACCTGTCGGTGTGTACCAAAGTACAGGGCAGTGCCGACGTGTGGAGCTGTTACTACGGTCATGGACAGTACAATGTCCTTTACAGCCCACTGGGTAAATGTGGTCCCTGCACGGCCACAACAGCAACTTGGACAGGTCACGCCGCTTCCACCTCCATTCTCTCAGGCCTGTGGTCCTGTGACAGTGTGCGACTCCGCATCCTCTTCCTCTACAGTGTACTCAGCCTCCACTGCAGGGACAATTCTCAGTGCCCCTCCAGCATACCATGTGTGCAGGGCTAGGCGGTGTCACGCTGTAACACAGGGGATGAACTGCTAAGAGTCATTCATTAAGAAATTGAATCATGGCTTACTCCAGGAAAACTGTAAATGGGAACCATGGTGACCGACAACGGGAAGAACATCTTTTCTGTGCTGCGACAAGGAAGCCTGAGCCATGTGCCCTGCATGGCACAGATGTTCAAGCGGTTCCTGACAATGGGAAGGAAACTTTGTATGCACTTCAGCCACTCTTACACCGCAAAGCACACCCTTCTTGAACTGCAGTGTAAGAAAGGTATCCCCCAACATAGTCTGATTTGTGATGTTTCCACACATTGGAATTTCAGCCTCCATATGTTGGACCGACTATATGAACAGAGAAAAGCCATCACTGATTTCTTGATGTTCCAAGCAGATAGGAGGACTCTCCTGTGTAACTTTAATGTCAACCAATGGCAGCTCATACGTGACACCTGCCATTTGCTCAGGCCCTTTGAGGAAGCCACATTATTAGTCAGTCGCCAGGACTACGAGATGAACAACGTCATTCCACTGCTTCATTTACTACAACACGTTTTGGAAACGATGGCTGGTCAGTGCTCTGGAGACATGAAGCCTAATCTCACGGCCACATGAGCCCTGTGGGGGCTGAACTGGAGGAGGAGGGGCACAGTGGAGCACAGTTTAGGTTTTGCAAAATGGGCGGTTTTTCTAGACATCTGACAGGAGAGGAGGAACAGGAGCAGCCAGAGGAGCTAGAGGGTTATGAGGAAGGCGAGACAGAGGACCCAGACACACCGTGGAAGTATGCAGTGGAGATGAAGGCAGGGAGTCCCTCCGAGTCACTTGCACAAATGGCACGATGCATGCTTACCTGCTTGCGTAGTGACTGCCGAAATGTCACCATTCGGCAGCGGGATGACTTCTGGCTCTCCACCTGGACCCTCGCTACCGGCACAAAATGGGGGCCTTTTTTACACCAACAGAGAGGGAGGACAAAGTGACCTACTACAGAGACATCCTATGTAGTCAGTTGGCCGATGCCAATATCTGCGCCATCGTACATCCTCTCACATGTCTGACTCGGGGGGCCCTCTGCGCTCACCTTCCATTGCCATGGCTGCTAGGGAGGGGAGGGGTGGCAGGAGCAGTACCAGCTCAATCAGCAGCAGCCTGAGTCTACAGTCGCTGATAAGTAGCTTTCTTCACCTGCATATTGAAGCAACTCATCAGCAGCAGGTAGACATGGAGCAGGATCTGAACCAGCAGGTGGTGGCATACCTTGACATGCCCATGCCAACACACCTTGAAGATATGCTGGACTTCTGGCCAGCCAAACTTGATTTGTGTCCTCAACTAGCAGAGTTTGCCCTGGAAAAGCTGTCCTGCCTGGCATGTAGTGTGCCATCAGAGTGGGTGTTTAGTGCTGCAGGGGGCCATAGTAACCCCAAGGAGAATTTGTCTGTTCAAAAAAAATGTGGAGAGACTGACCTTTGTGAAGATGAATCAGGCATGGATCAGCCAGGATTTCCACCCACCAATGCCTGGTGCATCAGAGTAAATTGACCATGGTACCACACCAACACTTCACAAATATGGATAGTGCCATACAAATGTAAGGCACTGCTCCCCAGTTACAGACATTCCTTTGCATCAGACCTCAAGTAAATATTGTGGATATGTATTCGCTAAAACCTAACTTTTCTTAGGATAAAATATATGGACCACAATTTTTTTTTAGATCTAAAAAAAGGAAAGGTGTGCAAAAAACACCATGTGCCACCTACACCACCAAGTATTGATGTGATGCAAAGACCTCTAAAAGGTGAAAGGGAACTACGTATGGTCTTTTGTAACTGGTGGGGGAGTGTTACTCACCCTAAAAAGGGCCCCACACAAGAACCTCTCCCTATTTCCACCTACAAATGCTGCCCTTTCCCAGGGTTTTTAAGTGGAAATAGGCAGAATTTCCTATGTGGGGACACCCTTTTTAGAACAAGAAACACTTGGAAAGAAGGGAATTAATAGGGCAAGAGTAGGTCCTTACAGGGGAAGTTTTTACCTCCACCTGCTACAATGGACAATACGTTGTTCGCTTCCACCTTTGTGGAAAGTGTTACTCGTCTTGAAAAGGGCGGCCCCACACAGGAACCTATCCTTATTTCCACCTAAAAACCCTGGAAATCGCAGTGTCTGTAGGTGGAAATAGGGAGAGGTTCTTGAGTGGGGCTACCCTTTTTAGGACGAGTAACACTTGCCAAGAAGGGAATTAATAATGCGAGAGTAGGGACTTACAGAGGAAGTTTTTACCCCCACCGGTTACAATGGACCATACGTTGTTCCCTTCCACCTTTTAGAGGTCTTTGCATCACATCAATACTTGGTGGCGTAGGTGGCACATGGTGTTTTTTGCACACCTTTCCTTTTGGTAAATAAAAAAAAAATGTGGGTACATATATTTTATCTTAAGAATATTATTAAAAGTTAAATTTCACGTTATGCATATTCTTAATACTTGGGCACACTAACACTTTTACAAAAGAAACCGTTTTCTTCTGCCTACCTGCCTCAGCTACTATTCTGATACTGCCACCCGCCTGATGCCACACATCTGATGCCAAGTTCTTTTTACACCCACCTTTGTCACCGGGTACTGGTATTGCCACCCACCGCCCCACTGTGTCACTGGGTCTCTTTCAGGACTATGTTCTCCTCATGCTGATGCCAGCTCCAGGCTGTCTCATTCTGTCACCATATGTTCTCCTCATGCTGATGCCATCTCCAGGCTGTCTCATTCTGTTACCATATGTTCTCCTCATGCTGATGCCAGCCCCAGGCTGTCTCATACTGCCACCATATGTTCTCCTCATGCTGATGCCAGCTCCAGGCTGTCTCATACTGCTACCATATGCTCTACTCATGCTGATGCCAGCCCCATGCTGTCTCATACTGCCACCATATGTTCTCCTCATGCTTATGCCAACTCCAGGCTGTCTCATACTGCCACCATATGTTCTCCTTTTGCTGATGCCAGCTCCAGGCAGTCTCTTTCTGCCACCATATTTTCTCCTCATGCTAATGCCAACTCCAGGCTGTTTCATTCTGCCACCATATGTTCTCCTTTTGCTGATGCCAGCGCCAGGCTGTCTCATACTGCCACCATATTTTTTCCTCATGCTGATGCCAGCTCCAGCCTGTGTCATTCAGCCACTATATGGTCTCCTCTTGCTGCCGCCAACTCCATGCTTTGTCATTCTGCCAGATTATGGTCTCCTCATGCTCCTGCCACCTCCAGGCTGTGTCACTGTGCCGCCTTGTGGTCTCCTCATGCTGCTGGCATATTAAGTAAAACTTTTTAGGTTCATCTATTTGAAATCTTCAATTTAAATGTTAAAAAATATCTTTAATGTTTTCGATTGTACGGCCCTATGGTCTCGTCAGGCTGTTGCCACCTCCACGCTGTGTCATTCAGGCACCATATGGTCTCCTCTTGCTTCTGCTACATCCAGGCTGTGTCATTTAGCCATTATATGGTCTACTCATGCTTCTGCCGCCTCCAGCCTGTCATTCAGCTACTCTATGGTCTCTTTATGCTGCCGCCACCTCCACCCTGTGTCATTCAGGCACTTTATGGTCTCCTCATGCTGCCTCCACCTCCACGATGTGTCATTCAGCCACTATATGGTCTTCTTATACTGATGCCACCTCCAGGCTCTGTCATTGTGCCACTCTGTGACAGTGATTCTAATGGCGACACCCCTAATCTGCATGTCATACTGAATAACTGTATTATTTCACTAACACAGCATACTCCCTATGTGTGTTACAGAAAGGCAAAGTGTTCTACACCCCTATTGAGCCTCTCTGTTGCCTAGAATTCGCCGTTTTTAACCCCTTAAGGACCAAGGACGTACCGGTACGTCCTTGGTCCTGCTCTTCCGATATAACGCGGGGTTACACAGTAACCCCGCGTCATATCATGGCGGGCCCGGCGTCATAGTGAAGCCGGGACCCGCCTCTAATAGCGCGCAGCGCCGATCGCGGCGCCGCACGCTATTAACCCTTTAGCCGCGCGCTCAAAGCTGAGCCGCGCGGCTAAAAGTGAAAGTGAAAGTTCCCGGCTAGCTCAGTCGAGCTGTTCGGGATAGCCGCGGCTAATCGCGGCATCCCGAACAGCTGACAGGACAGCGGGAGGGCCCCTTCCTGCCTCCTCGCTGTCCGATCGCCAAATGACTGCTCAGTGCCTGAGATCCAGGCATGAGCAGTCATCCGGCAGAATCGTTGATCACTGGTTTCTTATGAGAAACCAGTGATCAACATAGAAGATCAGTGTGTGCATTGTTATAGGTCCCTATGGGACCTATAACACTGCAAAAAAAAAGTGAAAAAAAAAAGTGAATAAAGATCATTTAACTCCTCCCCTATTAAAAGTTTGAATCACCCCCCTTTTCCAATAAAAAAAAAAACACAGTGTAAATAAAAATAAAAATAAACATATGTGGTATCACCGCGTGCGAAAATGTCCGAATTATAAAAATATATCATTAATTAAACCGCTCGGTCAATGGCGTGCGCGCAAAAAAATTCCAAAGTCCAAAATAGTGCATTTTTGGTCACTTTTTATATCATTTAAAAATGAATAAAAAGTGATCAATAAGTCCTATCAATGCAAAAATGGTACCGTTAAAAACTTCAGATCACGGCGCAAAAAATTAGTCCTCATACCGCCCCATACACGGAAAAATAAAAAAGTTATAGGGGTCAGAAGATGACAATTTTAAACGTATTAATTTTCCTGCATGTAGTTATGATTTTTTCCAGAAGTCCGACAAAATCAAACCTATATAAGTAGGGGATCATTTTAATCGTATGGACCTACAGAATACATATCAGGTGTCATTTTTACCGAAAAATGTACTACGTAGAAACGGAAGCCCCCAAAAGCTACAAAACAGCGTTTTTTTTTCAATTTTGTCGCACAATGATTTTTTTTCCCGCTTCACCATAGATTTTTGGGCAAAATGACTGACGTCATTACAAAGTAGAATTGGTGGCGCAAAAAATAAGCCATCATATGGATTTTTAGGTGTAAATTTGAAAGAGTTATGATTTTTTAAAGGCAAGGAGCAAAAAACGAAAATGCAAAAACGGAAAAACCTCCGGTCCTTAAGGGGTTAATAGTGATTCTCCCTGAATAAATTTGGACCGAACCAAATTTTTTCAGAAAATTCTGCGAATTAGCCGAATAAAATTTTTCAAAAATTAACCGATCTCTAATAAGTCAAATAATATTATAGTTCATTTTATCGTTTAAGAGTTGACAAATCTGCTTAGAGAAATGTGAATGTCCCTGTAGCTTGGGTCCTATTATGGTATCGCTTTCACAGCTGATAATAGCAGTGTATTAGGAAAAATGCTTCTTGTATTTGAAAGGAGTAATAATGCTAGTTTTTAAATTTTTTCGGTAGTGCTACTGTTTGTCCTCTGACCTTTTTCCTTGTATTTGAGCCATTATATGTTCAGTTGTTGATGCAGGTAAGGGGTTAAATATTCCTGACTCCATGTGTGGTACAAACGATTCATTGTGTTTCGAGCCAACTGAAGGTTGCAGGATTGAATTAAGATATAGATGTTGAATCACAGCCAATGCAAACCTCATTTCCGCCCTCTTGTACATTATAAATTCCACGAAATAGCTGTCTGGAGATTATAATTCAGTCTAATGTCCAAGTTATACTTTATTGCTCTTCATCATTTCCATCAGACAACTTTGTGTCATTTTCATATCAAACTCATCACTACTTCCAGCAACTAATGATTAAAATGGTCGGTGTGATAATTTTACATTTTTTTCAGGCTCCACAATTTTATTTCATCCTAGCCAGGAAACATGTCTATATAGAACCCTGGGGAACTGTGAAAACAGAAAAAAATCTGCACTGTAAATTAAATCACAGTAACTGCATAATACGTTTCCATTTATTAGCTGGCGGGTGAGCTTAGATGGTTTTTACACATTATGCTTCTACAAGGTGCCCAGGATAATGTACTGGTCATTTGGTGACTTAATGGGCATGAATATATTACTCAGTTCCGAAGTATATAATTTTTGAGTATGATTTGCAGATAAAAGCAGCTTTATGTTATGACTCCCGTTAAAGTGAAATATCACTTTGGCTTTGACAAAAGCAACTTCATGTTATTTAAACCACTGGCAACATGAAACAGGCATGGACACCTATATTACAGCACACTATGATTCCCAAAGCAGTGTTTCAGAGAAATCAAATATTTTTTAAAAGAGAGCTGGGAACCAGGTATACAGCCAAAAAGGGTGCTCTACGCCTCTGCCCACCCCCCACCCCCCTGCTTTGGTGAGCTTAACTGACAGGTCACTTCCTATGTGTTTATAATTTAGTATTGTAGTGAATGGGTTAATCATGGTTTCATGCTGCCCATGGTTCAGTACAGTGATCCCTCAACTTACAGTGGCCTCAGGTTACAAAATTTTCAACATACAATGGTCTTTTCTGGACCATTGTAACTTGAAACCATACTCAACTTACAATGCTACAGACAGTCCAGATTTGTGAAATGTGTCAATGGCCAATCAATGGGAAGACCAATCAGAAGGGTCATTTCACTGATTAAACACCTATATTACTGAAGTGCATGCACTGACTGACTGTTTGGTAGTGCCTTTCTACAGAACAGGGAGGTACTACCTGTTCAGTACTATCCTTTACCTGTGACATTTTGGGGCTTCACAACCAAATACCAGGTTTCCATAGTTCTATGGCCTCAACATACAATGGTTTCAACATACAATGGTCATCCTGGAACCAATTAATATTGTAACCTGAGCGATAACTGTACTTCCTCCTCTTTCCTTAAGGAGATATCCAACTTTTAAAAACGAATTACTTTTCCTCAGGATAAGCCATCAATATTAGTTTAATGGGGCTCTGACTTGTGGTACTCGGGTGACTTTTGTGGCATCTCCAATGTTTTTATATTCTCCTGCTCACTTGAATAGGACGATGATGCAGTTTCTTGCATCACTGCTATGAAAAGGATGTCAAGAGCAGGAATGGAGCACATGTAATCATTAAAGAGCCCTGTTCGAACAGATGATCGAGGTTGATCTGGGAGTCAGACATCCACCAATTTGATATTGACATATCCTGAGAATTTTGAAATGCAGCATAACCCCTTCAAACCTGTTCTTTTATGGCAGCGCAAAAGACAAAAATGTCTGTATTATTCCCCTTTACAATCCTAGAACGGATTGTTTTATCTCCCCCTCCCTCTACGCTTTGCTGAAGAGAATCGTATAGGCTATGTACAAACAAACTAAAATTAGATTAGTGGTCAATGAGTCGCAATGAGTCACTTTCAGAATGGAGTGGTTTAAATGAGGTCTAGGAGAAATGGGACTGTTTAAAAGTTGCATCATTGAAGGCCACAGGAAATAGTATTACATTTGTCAAGAAAAGCGAAAATACTACCACTGTGGTATTTAGCAGAATGCCAAAATAAAAAATAAAAAAAGCAAGGAAGATAATCAATTAATGAATGATTAATTAAATCATTAAGATTAGGCAGAAAGAGGCCAAGGAAGAATAGCTTAGTCAGTAAAAACTATAAGGCCTTTTTTTTAAGATAAATAAAAAAAAGGATATTTAAAACAAGAAATAACTATATTAAAATGGAAGGAAGGCATGTATGTAGAAGAGGATAAATTACTGACCTCCTCAATGAATAGTTCAGTTTTTACAGAAGAAAATAGTGGTGAAATAGTGATGAAATTAATGGAACTATACTAAAGGATAAGAGTGGAAGATCAAAAATCACATGGCTTGCACCCATTCTGTTCAAAATTTGTATCTGTAATGTTGTGGAAGGTCTTGATAGTAAGGAATTGGTCGTTTTGCTGATGACACAAACATTTGTAGCAGGGATGATGTTCCTGGAGGGACATACTAAATAAAAAAAGGTTTTAGTTAAACTAGAAAAATGGGGATAAGTGCAAGATAATGCATCAGGGGCGTAGAAACCCAAGGGCAGAATATAGATTATGTGATACAGTCCTAACCTCAGTATCTGAGGAAAAATATTTAGGGGGATTATTTCTGAGAACCTAAAAAGTAGCAGACAATGTAATAGAGCCAGAATGCTAGCAGAATGCTTGGGTGTATAGGGAGAGGTATTATCAGTAGAAAGTAGTGCTCACAGATGTATAGGGAGAGGTATTAAAAGTTTAAAGAGAGAAGTGCTCATGCCGCTTTACAGAGCACTGTTGAGACCACACTTGGAGTGTTGTGTGCAGTATTGGAGACTGTATCTCCAGAAGGATATACAGTCATGGCCGTAAATGTTGGCACCCTTGAAATTTTTCAAGAAAATGAAAGGGGTACTCCCATGGAAAACTTTTTTTTTTTTAAATCAACTGGTGCCAGAAAGTTAAACAGATTTGTAAATCACTTCTATTAAGAAATCTTAATCCTTCCAGTACTTTTTAGGGGCTGTATACTAAAGAGAAATCCAAAAAAGAAATACATTTCCTCTGATATCATGACCACAGTGCTCTCTGCTGACCTCTGCTGTCCATTTTAGAAACTGTCCAGAGCAGCATATGTTTGCTATGGGGATTTTCTCCTGTTCTGGACAGTTCCGAAAATGGACAGCAGAGGTCAGAAGAGAGCACTGTGGCCATGACATCAGAGGAAATGCATTTCATTTTTGGATTTCTCTTTAGTATACAGCCCCTAAAAAGTACTGGAAGGATTAAGATTTTTTTTAATAGAAGTGATTTACAAATCTGTTTAACTTTCTGGCACCAGTTGATTTAAAAAAAGTATTTAAGTATTTCTAACAGAAAAGGATTGCAGTAACACATGTTTTGTTATACACATGTTTATTCCCTTTGTGTGTATTGGAACTAAACCAAAAAAGGGAGGAAAAAGAAACAAATTGGACATAATGTCCCTCCATACTCCAAAAATGGGCTGGACAAAATTATTGGCACCCTTAACTTAATATTTGGTTGCACACCTTTTGGAAAAAATTACTGAAATCAGTCGCTTCCTATAACCATCAATAAGCTTCTTACACCTCTCAGCCGGAATGTTGGACCACTCTTCCTTTGCAAACTGCTTCAGGTCTCTCTTATTGGAAGGTGCCTTTTCCCAACAGCAATTTTAAGATCTCTCCACAGGTGTTCAATGGGATTTAGATCTGGACTCATTGCTGGCCACTTCAGAACTCTCCAGCGCTTTGTTGTCATCCATTTCTGGGTGCTTTTTGACGTATGTTTGGGGTCATTGTCCTGCTGGAAGACCCAAGATCTTGGATGCAAACCCAGCTTTCTGACACTGGGATGTACAGTGCAACCCAAAATCCATTGGTAATCCTCAGATTTCATGATGCCTTGAACACATTAAAGTCACCCAGTGCCAGAGGCAGCAAAGCATCCCCAAAACATCACTGAACCTCCACCATATTTCACTGTAGGTACTGTGTTCTTTTTCTTGTAGGTCTCATTCCATTTTCGGTAAACAGTAGAATGATGTGCTTTACCAAAAAGCTCTATCTTGGTCTCATCTGTCCACAAGACATTTTCCCAGAAGGATTTTGGCTCAAAAAGTTCATTTTGGCAAAATGTAGTCTTCTTTTTTTATGTCTCTGTGTCAGCAGTGGGGTTTCCTGCCATAGCGTTTCATTTTATTTGAATGTCAATGGTTATTTCGCGCTGACTCTGATGGTCCCTGAGCCTGCAGGACTGCTTGAATATATTTGGAACTTGTTTGTGGCTGCTTATCAACCATCCGGTCTATCCTGCGTTGACACCTTTCATAAATTTTTCTCTTCCCTCCACGCCCAGGAAGATTAGCTACAGTGCCATGGGTTGCAAACTTCTTGTTAATGTTGTGCACTGTGGACAAAGACAAATCTAGATCTCTGGAGATGGACTTGTAACCTTGAGATTGTTGATATTTTTCCACAATTTTGGTTCTCATGTCCTCAGACAGTTCTCTTCTCCTCTTTCTGTTGTCCATGCTTAGTGTGGCTCACACACACACAATGCAAAGACTAAGTGAACTTCTCTCCTTTTTATCTGCTTTCAGGTGTGATTTTTATTTGGTCCACATCTGTTACTTGCGCCAGGTGAGTTTAAAGGAACATCACATGCTTGAAACAATCTTATTTTTTCACAATTTTGAAAGGGTGCCAATAATTTTGTCCAGCCAGGTCCAATTAGCTTTTTTTCCTCCCATTTTTGGTTTAGTTCCAATACACACAAAGGGAATAAACATGTGTATAGCAAAACGTGTTACTGCAATTCTTTTCTGTGAGAAATACTTCATTTTCTTGAAAAAATTCAGGGGTGCCAACAATTACGGCCATGACTGTAGATCATTGAAGGGAGTTCAGAGAAGAGCTACTATACTAGTACATGGATTGCACAATAAACATGCTAGGAATGGTGAAGGGACCTTAATATGTAAGTTTGGATATAGGGTTATGATAAAGACTTTTAAATATATAAAAGGACTCAACACGGTAAAGGAGGCAAAAATACTTAAAAGAAAAAATAAACTACCCCAAGAGGACATAGTTTTAAATTAGAGGGGCAAAACTTTTCACAGTAATATCAGGAGGTATTACTTTACTGAGAGAGTAGTGGATGTATGGAACAGCAAGTGAAGACGTTTAAGCATGCATGGGATAGAAATAAGGCTATCCTTCATATAAGATAGGGCCAGGGACTAATAAATGACTAACGTAGAATATAGGACAGACTAGATGGTTCTCATCAGCTGACACATTCTATTTTACAAGTACATAGAGAAAATATAGCTTATACAGCACCATTGTAGAGGCTATACAAAAAAGTATGCTATTTATTTTTTTTATGTAGACTTTTTAATAAAATTATTTTTTTAAATTATAGTAAGTACAAAGCAAGAAAAAAAATGTTCTGTATGTAATTGGCATTTAAATAATGCTTACTTGTCGTTTGTTTATTTTTCTAGTTAGATTTTCTATCTCGGCTCCATTATGAACAGGTAATCCAGCTCTATCTTTGGTAACCCCCAGGGTATGCTCAGCATGTGTACAATGCCAACTTTGCAAGCTCACTGTCCTACACTCGTGAACACCCAATATATTTCCAGCAGGAAATCAGTCCATATGGAGGTAGAAACAGTAAATGGGCAACCTTGAATTTCTCTGAAACCTTCTTTAACCAATATAGCTTTTTAACAATTAGTGAAAAAAATGTATTGCTTTAAGGTCAGGAAATATATGCACCCTAAACATATGTCATAATGCTTAAAGTGGTACTCCACTGGCCAGCGTTCAGAACTAAATGTTCCAAACGCTCTTTTTGCGCTGTGGGGGTCGGCCACGCCCTCCGTGTTGCAAGTGACGCCCCTCAATGCAAGTCTGTGGGAGGGGGCGTTCTGACCGTCACGCCCCCTCCCCATAGACTTGCGTTGTGGGAGCATGTCCGTAACATCATGAAGGGCGTGGCCGACCCCCGCTGTGTGAAAAGAGCGTTAATAACTTTTAGGACCTTCGGAGCTGTAATCTCCATGTAACAAATGCTGAATGTACTTCTTGCCACAAGTTGCACTTCCATTGGGATAAACTAAATATATTTTAATTCTTACCAGGAAAACTAGTTGGAAAGTAAAGCCTTGTAGGTCTGTTTGTATCACCTTATAAAGTGCACTTTTTTACAGCTATGTAACAAGTCAATGAGGAAAAAAATATCAATGTCTAGAGCACTTCATTTACATATTTATGACTAATTCATTTTTTTCTAAACTACATATTTAGAGCAGACTTTTTAGCAGGTTTTTGGTGTATAAACTAAAGCAATTATGCTACAGGGCTTCTGACCTTGAATCTGTGCATCCAAGGCTGAGATATGTGCTTTGAATTAATATGCAAATTAAATGGGTATTTCAGCCAAATACATCTTATCCCCCCACGATCTTCGTGCATTCTAATATGCAAAGCTGCTTCTCCAGTCTCGGAAACCTCTGTGTTTGGGACTGGAGATATGACATCATGCCATTCCCCCTTGTGACGTCACGCCACCCCCACCCCCTCCATTCATGCCCATGGAAGGGGTCGTGATTGAAGACACAGCCCTGCATAGAATGTGGATGCTGCACGGAGATCGAGGGGGGTCTCAGTGTCGGGCCTCAGGGGATAAGATGTATTTGGCTGGAATACCCCTTTAACCTTAAAAGCCCAGGGGATGTTCATCCCATCCACTTGTTAGCAACACTACTTAGAGGAGGTTACAAGCAGCCAGAGAGACTAAATTTCCTAGGCTTTAAATTTAATTTGCATATCAATTAAAAGTGTGATATCTCAGTGCTGGAGGAGTCAACTATAACTAAGTCCACAAACATTAATGATATATAAGAGTACAATTGATGCTGATAATCAGTTCATTCTACTTCCAACACTCAGGAGAGAACGTTTCTTTTGTGCTACCTTACTAACTTCCTTTTTAAAGCTAATTCAACAGAGTTCTTTAAAGAGAAACTGACAGCTGATTTAGCCTCAAATGGATATAGTGCTGGTGAACCGGATTAAAATGATGCATCACTTACAAGTTTTGGTGCTGCTGTTACGGAGAAACACACTGTATTAGCCTTCTTGCTAATATGTAAATAGCCAGCTTTGCATGATCAAGGTAGGCCCAGCCTGCTCAAAATCCCTGCCTCCGTCCCCTCTGCTCTGTTATGCCCTCCCACCTCATAAATATTCATAGACCCTTCTCCCATGCGAGCGTGAGGTGGGCGAGTATATATCAGAAGCAGAGGGGACAGAGGCAAGGATGCTAGGTATGCCAGGTCCCACCTCCATTGCATGAAGCCGTCCATTTACATAGTAGCAACGGAGGCTAATACAGTATATTTTTCCAGATAGGTGGCAAAATTCCTGGTGAGTGATTAATTATTTTAATCCAATGTTTTCCACATAGTATACACAGTTGGCTCAGGTTCTGGCACAATAATAGGACCAGTGAGTTATTTTTTTTTTTTATAATGCTGTTTAAAACTGACTTGCAGCAGGTGATTGTGATGTAGGGTACATTTTTTTTGGCTTAACTACAGTCCTTTTTGATAGTTAGCATGTGCAATGATTACATGAGTTTTTGATGGAGTAAAATTTTGGATATAGTTTTCCCAATCACCATCTTCACAAGAAACTAATAAAAAGTTGCATTTGTGACTATGATTGGCTGCACCTTGTCAGGTGGTATAGCTTCCGAGTTCCAGGCCATTCAGTTCTGTGCACGAGTCCTAATGGAAAATGGCTGGTGTGTTGGTACCTGCTAGGTGCGGTCGAGGGAAGACAGTCATAAATGGCTGTCACAGAAGAAAAAAGGACTTGTCTCGGGGCACTAAACTCACAGGATTTTATTGAAAGAGATGCTACACAGACCATATAGTGTTTCTAGTCTGAACTGGGCTCTTCATCAGGCATACAAACAATGAGATTGCTGTCACTTAAAAACACCGTTAAGGGAATATTTCCGGGTGACCGGAACCAGAGCATTCCCAAAACCAAGACCGGGTTAAAATATGTAACATTAAAATTATAGGAAATTCAGCATAAAACCTGTGCAAAATGTAAACAGTCAACTTATTGGTAGGCAGGGCATGTTACTGTTAAACATCCTTCATAGAAATAAACACTCAGAAGCATTACAAGGCAGAATTTTCAGCAGAAGAGCTGCAGGTACTTGGTTATGGACAGCTGGCTGTGCTGGTGGCACTGGGCAACGTAGTGAGATGGGCTTGCGCATCTGATACTGTGCTTCTAAACAGCAATGAGCGGAGCGCTGGATGCACTTTGTGGTCTCAGGATAGAGTGGATACAGACTCCGCACAGCCTGCGTGCAGGTCACTGTAGGATAATATTATGTCGGACGTATGCATATGAGACTCTGTGTGTCACTGCTGACATGACAGGCTTACTGTATTTTGAAAGCAATTACTATAGAACATAAGTTGGCATGTGTGTGGTAGTGATAGTAGGGAATTAGAATAAAAGACATATAACTGTATTGGGAAAGATGATCGCATATGAGTTGGGAACAGAACATGAAGGATCAGGATCAGTAACATGCCCTGCCTACAATAAGTTGATAGTTTACATTTTGCACAGGTTTTATGCTGAATTTCTTTTAATTTTAATGTTATATGTTTTAACCCGGTCTTCGTTCTGGGAGTGCTCCGATTCCGGTTCCCCGGAAGTATTCCCTATTCACTGTTTTTAAATGACAGTAATCTCATTGTTTGTATGCCTGATGAAGAGCCCAGTTCAGGCTAGAAACACTATATTGTTTGCGTAGCATCTTTCAATAAAATCCTTGATTTTGATCCTTTTAAGCCAGTGCCCCAAGACAAGTCCTTCTTTCTTCTGTGACAGCCGTTTATGATGGTCCTTCTTTGACTGCAACTTTGACCGGCAGTGCCTGAATGGAGGGACGGACGAGGTGGCTGCGGATACACTATACCATTTACTTCATGCGCACTCAGATGTTATGCTCTCAGCATAATACATCTAGGTAAGGTGCCATCTTTTTACACCTTTCCTAGCCATTATCCCCCCTCCATTTTAATCCCTTAATCCCCTTGTGCTATTATCCCCCCCCCCCCGATCCCCCTGTGCCAATATATCAGATACATACAATAACACCCTCCCATACTGCGGTGTTACACTTAGTTTAACATGCTTACCAGACGGGTGACGTCCTTCTGCGCTGTGCTGGCACCTCCACGCAACATCAGGGACATCACATGTCAGCCCCGGCAGCCACTGCATCTCACGTAAAGCGGCCAACGGTACAATATAGTGAGCTGCCGGCGACTGCAGAGTCCAATCCCCACTCTGCGCTGACAAATACTGGCCAGTGCATGGCCGGTATTTGTCACCCCCACATAACCCTTGGTGTACCCCTGGTTGAGAACCCCTGTTCTAGGGTACCTCATGTTTGAATGAACACAACATGGTAATACTACTTAACCCCTTTAAATTCATATATTTATTTCTGGACATAAATATGACAGAATGAAATACCACTGAATCGTTTGTTTCTAGGAAAAAAACATTCATAGCTATTAGGAAACCAATTTCGCAGAGGTGATATTTTCAAGCATTACTCCAAATAATAGAACAGGCACAGCAGGGCAAACATCTGTCCAGAAACATAATATTGTGGCAATTTTGCTACTTTCTCCAGTAGGGCCTGCCAAATGTTGATATCATGGCCTAAGGACAAAATTGTAAGTGAGAAATATTTGTTTACTTATGGAAGACTATGCTTAGTTACAAAGCGGGAACTTGAGTAAAAGTTTACGACACTTTCAAAATAGTGACAGTGTGATGAAGCATGAACTGATTCTTGCCATGTTGATGCTGTTTACTATGAAAGATTGTGTGGTAGCTATGATCTCACAGCTAGCTGCAGAGATCCGAAAGGTGCTTCAGAATAACATTTCAGAGCCACAGGAAATTCTCTCTGAGAGAAGGGAATTACAGTCATGGCCGTAAATGTTGGCACCCCTGAAATTTGAGGAAAATGAAGTATTTCTCACAGAAATGATTGCAGTAACACATGTTTTGCTATACACATGTTTATTCTCTTTGTGTGTGTGGTGGAACTAAACCAAAAAAAGGGAGGAAAAAAGCTAATTGGACATAATGTCACACCACACTCCAAAAATGGGCTGGACAAAATTATTAGCACCCTTTCAAAATTGTGGAAAAATAAGATTGTTTCAAGTTAAATTCACCTGTGGCAAGTAACAGGTGTGGGCAATATAAAAATCACACCTGAAAGCAGATATAAAGGAGAGAAGTTCACTTAGTCTTTGCATTGTGTGTCTGTGTGTGCCACACAAAGCATGAACAACAGAAAGAGGAGAAGAGAACTGTCTGAGGACTTGAGAACCAAGATTGTGGAAATCAACAATCTCAAGGTTACAAGTCCATCTCCAAAGATCTAGATTTGCCTTTGTCCACAGTGCGCAACATTATCAAGAAGTTTGCAACCCATGGCACTGTAGCTAATCTCCCTGGGTGTGTACAGAAGATAAAAAATGATCAAAGGTGTCAATGCAGGATAGTCCAGATGGTGAATAAGCAGCCCCAAACAAGTTCCAAAGATATTCAAGCTGTCCTGCAGGCTCAGGAAGCATCAGTGTCAGCGCGAACTGTACATCGACATTTAAATGAAATAAAACTCTATGGCAGGAGACTTGGGAGGACCCCACTGCTGACACAGAGATCTAAAAAAGCATGACTACATTTTGCCAAAATGAACATGCACATTTGTGGCCTGCTGGAGGTAATTTTGCAGGGCTCTGGGAGTTCTCCTCCTGCTCCTTCTTGCACAAAGGTGGAGGTAGCGTTCCTGCTGCTGAATTGTTGCCCTCCTATGGCCTCCTCCATGTCTCCTGATGTACTGGCCTGTCTCCTGGTAGCGCCTCCATGCTCTGGACACTACACTGATAGACACAGCAAACCTTCTTGCCACAGCTCGCATTGAGGTGCCATCCTGGATGAGCTGCATTACCTGAGCCAATTTTGTGGGTTGTAGACTCTGTCTCATGCTACTACTAGAGTGAAAGCACCGCCAGCATTCAAAAGTGATCAAAATATCAGCCAGGAAGCATAGGAACTGAGAAGTGGTCTCCACCTGCAGAATCACTCCTTTATTGGGGGTGTCTTGCTAATTGTCTACAATTTCTACCTGTTGTCTGTTCCATTTGCTCAACAGCATGTGAAATTGATTGTCAATCAGTGTTGCTTCCTTAAAATGAAGGGACTTTAAATTCAGGGAGTTTAATTGAAATATTTTATTGTTTTTTTTTACTGATAATGTTTGCAATCCCCAAATTTTGTATGGCCTCCATCTTGGAGGCAGTCCAGTGTGCATCTTGCACAATGTATGCAATCCTTGAACAACAGTTTGAGGGTGCATATTGTTGTGCGAGATGTGTGCGAGTTGTTGAATTGGAAGCCTAGATCCTGTATGTAGAGGAGCAACTGTCAACGCTGAGATGCATTGATAACTTGGAGAGGAGTCTTCTGCTCACTGAGCAAGTACTCTCTGGGGTAGAGGTGGGGGAGTATAGTGAGATAGAGGTGCAGGACAGTCAGGCAGCTAGTTGGGTTACAGTTAGAAAACGAGGTAGAGGGAAAAGTGTCAGGGAGGCTAGTCCTGATCTGGCACACCCCAACAAGTTTGCCCAGTTGGCAGATAAGGGGGATGCCATTTTAGAGCTAGCAGTACTGCAGCAGGACTCTGCCTCTGACCACCAGGGGGGTGTCTGCTCCAGTAAGGAGGGAGGAGTGCAGGGCAGGCCAGACAGGTACAGTTAGTGGGGGACTCAATTTTTAGGGGGACAGACAGGGTGATCTGTCACAAAATCCTGGATCACCGAGGAGTGTGTTGTCTTCCTGGCGCTCGAGTTTGGCACATCGCAGATCGGGTTGTGTGGGGCTGGAGAGGACCCAGCAGTCATGGTACATATTGGCACCAAAGACAAAGTAAGAGTTTGGTGGAGTGTCCTTAAAAATGATTTCAGGGACTTAGGCCCCAAGCTTAAAGGGGTATTCCAGGAATTTTTTTTATTTGACTTTGCTACAGGGGCTGTAAAGTTGGTGTAGTTCATAATATAGTGTCTGTACCTGTGTGTGATCATTTTCTCACAATTCTTATGTGATTTTCACCCTAATAATTATTTTTAATAGCATACAAAATTACTGTTGTCTCAATTTTTCCCAGGTTGCAATGCGGCCGAGACCTGACTCACTAGTCAGCTGATGACAGGGTGCCTGTCTGCTTCAATGGTTGGAGCGATCGCTTTGTTGGAGAGGGATCAATCTGCAACTAATGCAACAGCTGTAGGCACTCTGATTGAAAACCACAGGTCTTTTTGAATGGATGCAGCTCATTTATGTTTCAATGGGTGGAGTAGCTGATGTGTGGGAGGGAGGAAATTGGAATTATGGGATTTGTAGTCAAAAAAAGAAAAGTCAAACAGGAAATATCAGTTCACAAAAAGCTTGTCACAGTGTTATGGTAATCTTAAAACATAGCCATTTAGCCCCAAGACAAATGCAGATAACTCCTATAAGGCAACGACTTCCAAGGTAATATTTTCTGACCTATTACCTATACCACGAGACACACCAAAGAAGCAGTGGGAGATTAGGGAGGTAAACAAGTGGCTCAGATGCTGATGTAGGAAGGAGGGGTTTGGGTTCATGGAGAATTGGGCCGACTTAGCTGTCGGATACCAGTTCTACCGTAGGGACGGGCTGCACCTCAATGGGGAGGGTGCAGCTATGCTTGGGGAGAAAATTGCTAGAAGAGTGGAGGAGTGTTTAAACTAGGGATTGGGGGGGGGAGGGGGGCTACAAAGTAGAGTGGGAAGATAGTGTAGATAGAGAGGTGGAACTTATTAATGTACTTGGGGGTGGAGTGGAGGGAGGGGTTAGAATAGTTAATAGGGATAGGCTTCATAGAAAGAAAAAACATACACCTTTGAATTTCATGTTGACTAATGCCAGAAGTCTGACCAATAAAACAGAGGAACTGGACTGGTTGATGTCTGAGGACAATTATGACATAGTGGGTATAACAGAGACTTGGTTGGATGATAGCTGTGACTGGGCAGTGAATATAAAGGGTCATAGTCTATTCAGGAAAGATCGGACAAAAAGGAAACGGAGAGGAGTTTGTCTTTATGTGAAATCGAGTCTGAAGGCCGCACTGCGGGAGGATATATGGGAGGGAAAAGATAATGTGGAGTCATTATGGGTAGAAATGTATGGATATAAAAATGTAAAAAAAATTCTGGCAGGGGTTTGCTATAAGCCACCAAACATAATGGAAGAGGCAGAAGATCAATTACTGAGGCAAATAAACAAGGCAGCAAATCAGAATGATGTGATAATAATGGGGGACTTTAACTATCCTGATATAAACTGGAAGACTGAGACCTGTGAATCTCATAAAGGAAACAGGTTTCTGACTATATAGCTAAAGACAATTATGTGTCCCAAATGGTGCAGGGCCCAACCAGAGGGTTTATATTAACCAATAGACCTGACAGAGTAATGTGCAAGTAGAAGGACACCTAGGAAATAGTGATCATAATAACATTATAACTTGTTCTTCAATAATGGAATCTCTCGAGGGGCCACAAAAACAATGAACTTTAGGAAGTTTGATCAACTCAGAGAAGCCCTTAACAATATAAATTGGGATAATGTCCTCAAAAACAAGAGTACTGACACTAAATGGGAGACTTTTAAAAATATCTTAAATTCTATCTGTAAGAGGTATATATATAACTTTATGGGAATAAAATGGTCATAAATAAAAGAAAACCAATATGGATGAATAAAAATTTTAAGGAGGCAATAAATGACAAAAATAAAGCATTTAAACTACTAAAACAGGACGGCAGTGAAGAAGCATTAAAAAAGCTATAGAGGAAAATGTAAAATATGTTAAAAAAAACATATAAAAGCCGCAAAAATAAAGACAGTAAGACTCCTTACCAAAGAGAGTAAAACTAACCCCAAAATGTTCTTTCATTTTTAACCTTTTTGCTATGGTTAAAGAACAAAAGTGTTTAAATTAAGTAATGTAATAGACAGACTCCTATTTTTAATATTCAGGGACTCTATAGTTAGGGACTGTTCTCCAGTACTGGCACATGGCAAATGTGGTGCCAATATTTAAAAAGGGGTCAAAAGGTGACCCCGGTAATTACAGGCCTGTTAGTTTAACCTCTGTTGTATGTAAATTGTTTGAGGGTTTTCTAAGAGATGCTATTTTGGAGTATCTTGATAAAAATAAATGTATGACCCCATATCAGCTTGGCTTTATGAGGGTCCTGTCAAACTAACCTGATCAGCTTGTATGAGGTGATGAGGTCCAGACTGGACCAGGGGGAATCGCTGGATGTTGTATATCCGGATTCTTCCTAAGCATTTGATATGGTGCCACGTAAAAGGTTGGTGCATAAAATGAGAATGCTTGGATTTGGGGAAAATGTTTGCAAGTGGGTAAGTAACTGGCTCAATGATAGGAAAGTTTGTGGTTATTAATGGTACTTATTCTGATTGGGTGACTGGTACTAGTGGGGCACCACAGGGGTCAGTCTTGGATCCTTTTTTATTTAACCCCTTAAGGACACAGCTCATTTTCACCTTAAGGACGCAGGCCTTTTTTGCAAATCTGACCACTGTCACTTTAAGCATTAATAACTCTGGGATGCTTTTACCTTTCATTCTGATTCCGAGATTATTTTTTCGTGACATATTCTACTTTATGTTAGTGGTAAAATTTTGTCGATACTTGCATAATTTCTTGGTGAAAAATGCCAAAATGTCATGAAAAATTAGAAAATGTAGCATTTTTTTTAACTTTGAAACTCTCTGCTTATAAGGAAAATGGAAATCCCAAATAAATTATATATTGATTCACATATACAATATGTCTACTTTGTGTTTGCATCATTTAGTTGACATGTTGTTACTTTTGGAAAGCATCAAAGTATAGCAGCAATTTTCCAATTTATCACAACATTTTCAAAATCGGAATTTTTAAGGGACCAGTTCAGTTTTGAAGTAGATTTGAGGGGTCTTCATATTAGAAATACCCCACAAATGACCCCATTATAAAAACTGCACCCATCAAAGTGTTCAGAATTACATTCAGTAAGTGTGTTAACCCTTTAGGTGTTTCACAGGAATAGCAGCAAAGTCAAGGAGAAAATTCAAAATCTTCCTTTTTTCCACTTGCATGTTCTTGTAGACCCAGTTTTTGAATTTTTACAAGGGGGAAAAGGAGAAAAATCTTCCTAAAATTTGTAACTCAATTTCTCTCGAGTAAGGAAATACCTCATAGGGTGTATGTCAAGTGTTCTGTGGGTGCACTAGAGGGATCAGAAGGGAAGGAGCGACAGTAGGATTTTGGAGAGTGAATTTTTCTGAAATGGTTTTTGGGGGGCATGTCACATTTAGGAAGCCACTATGGTGCCAGAACAACAAGAAAACCCCTATATGGCATACTATTTTGGAAACTACACCCCTTAGGGAACATAACAAGGGGTCCAGTGAGCCTTAACACCCCACAGATGTTTGACGACTTTTCGTTAAATTTAGACGTGTACATGAATTAATTTTTTTTTCTCACTAAAATGCTGGTTTTTCCCCAAATTTAACATTTCTACAAGGGGTAATAGGAGAAAATGCCCCCCAAAATTTGGAAATACCCCATGTGTGTACTAAAAGTGCTCTGCTGGCGCATTACAATGCTCAGAAGAGAAAGAGCGCCATTGAGCTTATGGAGAAAGAATTTGGTTGGAATAGAAGTCGGGGGCCTTGTGCATTTACACAGCCCCCCGTGGTGTCAGAACAGTGGACCCCGCCACATGTGACCCCATTTTGGAAACTACACCCCCCACAGAATTTAATAAGGGGTACAGTGAGCATTTACACCCCACTGGCTTTTGACGGATCCTTGGAACAGTGGGCTGTGCAAATGAAAAATTTTCATTTTCATTTTCACGGACCACTGTTCCAAAAATCCCTTATTACATTCCGTGAGGGGTGTAGTTTCCAAAATGGGGTCACATGTGGGGGGGTCCATTGTTCTGGCACTATGGGGGCTTTGTAAACACACGTGGCCTTGAATTCCGGACAAATTTTCTCTTCAAAATCCCAATGGCGCTCCTTCTCTTCTGAGCATTGTAGTTCGCCTGCAGAACACTTTTCATCCACATATGGGGTATGTTCTTACTCAGAAGAAATGGGGTTACACATTTTGGGGGGGCTTTTTTCCTATTTTCCCTTGTGAAAATGAAAAATTTAGGGTAACACCAGCATTTTTGTGAAAAAAAAGTTTTTTATTCATTTTCCCATAAAACTTTAACGTAAATTCGTAAAACACCTGTGGGGTGTTAAAGCTCACTTATACCTCTTGTTACATTCCGTGAGGGGTGTAGTTTCCAAAATGGGTTCACATGTGGGTATTTATTTATTTGCGTTTATGTCAGTACCGCTGTAAAATCAGCCACCCCTGTGCAAATCACCAATTTAGGCCTCAATCTACATAGTGCGCTCTCACTCTTGAGCCTTGTTGTGAACCCGCGGAGCATTTCACGCCCACATATGGGGTATTTCCGTACTCAGGAAAAATTGCATTACTTTTTATTTTCACAAGCGTTAAAAGGAAAAAAAGACCCCCAAAATTTGTATGGGGCAACACCAGTATGTTAGTGTAAATTTTTTTATTTTTTTACACTAACAAGCTGGTGTAGCCCCCAACTTTTCCTTTTGATAAGGGGTAAAGGGAGAAAAAGACCCCCGCAATTTGTAGTGCAATTTCTCCCGAGTACGGAAATACCCCATATGTGTCCCTAAACTGTTTCCTTGAAATATGACAGGGCTCCGAAATGAGAGAGCGCCATGCGATTTGAGGACTAAATTAGGGATTGCATAGGGGTGGACATAGGGGTATTCTACGCCAGTGATTCCCAAACAGGGTGCCTCCAGCTGTTGCTAAACTCCCAGCATGCCTGGACAGTCAGTGGCTTTCCAGAAATGCTGGAAGTTGTTGTTTTGCAACAGCTGGAGGCTCTGTTTTGGAAACACTGCCGTACGATATGTTTTTTTTATTTTTATTGGGGGACAGTGTAAGGGGTGTATATGTTGTGTTTTACCCTTTATTATGTGTTAGTGTAGTGTTTTTAGGGTACATTCGCACTGACTGGTTTACAGTGAGTTTCCCGCTAAGAGTTTGCGCTGCGGCAGAAAATTTGCCGCAGCTCAAACTTGAAGCAGGAAACTTACTGTAAACCTGCCCGTGTGAATGTACCATGTACATTCACATGGGGGGGGGCAAACCTCCAGCTGTTTCAAAACTACTTTTGCAACAGCTGGAGGCACACTGGTTAGAAAACCTTCAGTTAGGTTCTGTTACCTAATTCAGTATTTTCCAACCAGGGTGCCTCCAGCTGTTGCAAAACTACAACTCCCAGCATGTACTGATTGCCGAAGGGCATGCTGGGAGATGTAGTTATGCAACAGGTGGAGGTACGCAACTACAACTCCCAGCATGTCGAGACAGCTGTTTGGGCATGCTGGGATTTGCAGTTTTGCAACATCTGGAAGGCTACAGTTTAGAGACTACTGCACACTGATCTACAAACTGTGGCCCTCCAGATGTTGCAAAACTACAAATCCCAGCATGCCCAGACAGCAATTTGCTTTGGCTGTCTGAGCATGCTGGGAGTTGTAGTTTTGCAACATCTGAAGGATCACAGTTTGGCGACCACTACACATGTCGGCGATGGCCGCAGATCGCTGGACAATTCAGCCCAGCGATCTGCGGCAGATTCCGGGTCAATCGGGTCTCCAGTGACCCGGTGACCCGGAATTACAGGCTGTTCGGGGCCATCTCTGACGGCCCCAAACAGCCATAGCCAGCAGGGGGGAGGTGGCACTGGTGCCACCTCACGATCGCCCTGATTCGTCGGCCGGTTTACCGGCCGACCAATCAGGGCACCTGCTGTTGGTGTCACTCCCGTAACCCGCTCTGCCCCTCTTCTGGAGGACGTGAGCGGGTGCGGGACGCGGACCCCGGCAGCTGTGGACCCCGATCCCCGGCGTCCCTGTTGGGGTCGGGGCCCCAGGAGCTGTAGTTATGCAACAGCAGGAGGCGGACCACCACAACTCCCAGCATTCCCTTATGGGCATGCTGGGACTTATAGTTTTGCAACAGCTGGAGGCACATTTTCTCTATGGAAAAGTGTACCTTCAGCTGTTGTATAACTACAACTCCCAGCTTTCACAATCAGCTAAAGTGCATGCTGGGAGTTATAGTGGTGCATCTGCTGGTTGCATACCTACAACTCCCAGCATGCCCGTTGGCTGTCGGTGACTGCTGAGAGTTGTAGTTTTGCAACAGCTGAAGGCACACTGGTTGTGAAACCAGTGTGTCTCCAGCTGTTGCATAACTACAATCCCCAGCATCCCCAGCCAAAGTAGTATGCCTCCAGCTGTTGCATAACTACAAGACCCAGCATGCCCTTCCTCTGTCCGTACATGCTGGGGGTTGTAGCTTTTGCAACAGCTGAAGGCACACTGGTTGCAAAACACTAAGTTTGTTACCAAACTCAGTGTTTCACAACCAGTGTGCCTCCAGCTGTTGCAAAACTACAACTCCCAGCATGCACTGATAGACCGTACATGCTGGGAGTTGTAGTTTTGCAATAACTGGATGTTTCTCCCCCCCCCCAATGTGAATGTACAGGGTACACTCACATGGGCGGAGGGTTACAGTAAGTATCCGGCTGCAAGTTTGAGCAAGTTTGGCAAATTTTCTGCCGCAGCTCAAACTGCCAGCGAGAAACTACTGTGAACCCCCGCCTTTACGACTGTACCCTAAAAACACTACACTAACAAAAAATAAAATAAAAAGTAAAAAAACACTACATATACACATACCCCTACACAGCCCCCCTCCCCTCCCCTCCCCAATAAAAATGAAAAACGTCTGGTACGCCACTGTTTCCAAAACGGAGCCTTCAGCTGTTGCAAAACAACTACTCCCAGTATTACCAGACAGCCACTGACTGTCCAGGCATGCTGGGAGTTATACAACAGCTGGAGGCACCCTGTTTGGGAATCACTGGCGTAGAATTCCCTTATGTCCACCCCAATCCCTAATTTAGGCCTCAAATGCGCATGGCGCTCTCACTTTGGAGCCCTGTCGTATTTCAAGGCAACAGTTTAGGGTCACATATGGGGTATCGCCGTACTCGGGAGAAATTGTGTTACAAATTTTGGGGGGTATTTTCTGCTTTTACCCTTTTTAAAAATGTTAAATTTTTGGGAAAAGAAGCATTTTAGGTAAAAAAAATTATTATGAGTCGTGAAACACCTGTGGGGTAGAAAGGTTCACTTTACCCCTTGTTACGTTCCCGAGGGGTCTAGTTTCCAAAATGGTATGCCATGTGGGTTTTTTTTCTGCTGTCCAGGCACCATAGAGGCTTCCTAAATGCAGCATGCCCCCAGAGCAAAATTTGCTTTCAAAAAGCCAAATGTGACTCCTTCTCTTCTGAGACCTGTAGTGCGCCAGCAGAGCACTTTTCACCCCCATATGGGGTGTTTTCTGAATCGGGAGAAATTGGGCTTCAAATTTTGGGGGGTATTTTCTGCTATTACCCTTTTTAAAAATGTAATTTTTTTGGGAAAACAAGCATTTTAGGAAAAAATATTTTTTTTTTTACATATGCAAAAGTCGTGAAACCCCTGTGGGGTATTAAGGTTCACTTTACTCCTTGTTACGTTCCCCGAGGGGTCTAGTTTCCAAAATAGTATGCCATGTGTTTATTTTTTTTTTTTTTTTGCTGTTCTGGCACCATAGGGGCTTCCTAAATGCGGCATGCCCCCAGAGCAAAATTTGCTTTCAAAAAGCCAAATGTGACTCCTTTTCTTCTGAGACCTGTAGTGTGCCAGCAGAGCACTTTTCACCCCCATATGGGGTGTTTTCTGAATTGGGAGAAATTGGGCTTCAAATTTTGGGGGGTATTTTCTGCTATTACCCTTTTTAAAAATGTAAAACTTTTGGAAAACCAAGCATTTTAGAAAAAAAAAATTTACCCCTTGTTATGTTCCCCGAGGGGTCTAGTTTCTAAAATGGTATGCCATGTGTTTTTTTTTTTTTTTTGCTGTTCTGGTACCATAGGGGCTTCCTAAAGGTGACATGCCCCCCAAAAACCATTTGTCGCTCCTTCCCTTCTGAGCCCTCTACTGCGACCGCCGAACAATTAACGTAGACATATGTCCTTACTCGAGAAAAATTGGGTTTCAAATACAAGTAAAAATTTTCTCCTTTTTACCCCTTGCAAAAATTCAAAAATTGGGTCTTCAAGAACATTGGAGTGTAAAACATGAAGATTGTGAATTTTCTCCTTCACTTTGCTGCTATTCCTGTGAAACACCTAAAGGGTTAAAACGCTGACTGAATGTCATTTTGAATACTTTGGGGGGTGCAGTTTTTATAATGGGGTCTTTTATGGGGTATTTCTAATATGAAGACCCTTCAAATCCACTTCAAACCTGAACTGGTCCATGAAAAAAAGCGAGTTTCCAAATTTTGTGAAAAATTGGAAAATTGCTGCTGAACTTTGATGCCCTCTGGTGTCTTCCAAAAGTAAAAACACATCAATTTTATGATGCAAACATAAAGAAGACATATTGGAAATGTGAATAAAAATTTTTTTTGGGGGGGATATCCATTTCCTTTACAAGCAGAGAGCTTCAAAGTTAGAAAAACGCAAAATTTTCAAATTTTTCATCAAATTTTTGGATTTTTCACCAAGAAAGGATGCAAGTTACCACAAAATTTTACCACTATGTTAAAGTAGAATATGTCACGAAAAAACATTCTCGGAATCAGAATGATAACTAAAAGCATTCCAGAGTTATTAACCCCTTCCCGACCTATGACATACCTGTACGTCATGGGTGGCAAGGTGTTCCCGACCCATGACATACAGGTACGTCATGAACATTACTGCCGCTACTCGCGGCATCCCGCAGCGCCCGGAAAGATAGTGGCTATCACTGATAGCCAGCCATCTTACCGTGCGACCGCGGGGGGTTTCATCCCCCACCCCCCCCAGCGATCGCTGCTATCAGCTGGTCAAATCTGACTAGCTGATAGCAGCGTTTCGCTATGAAAATACTTAGCAGCGCGGTGCGTGAGTCCCGATCACGGGGATCGGGACACACACCGCTCTGCTTAGTGTCCCTTACCCGTCCCCCGGCGTCACTTACCCGTCCGAGCGGTGTCCCGAGCGGTCCCGCGTCCTCCATGTCCCGGAGGTGAGTTTCCGGCAGCAGTGCGGCATCTTCATTGGCAGCAGTGAGATCGCCGTAAAGCGATCGCACTGCTGCCTCTGAGAGTTTCAAAACTGCAACTCCCAGCATGCCCAGATAGCCTTTGGCTTTCTGGGCATGCTGGGAGTTGTAGTTTTGCAACATCTGGAGGCCCACAGTTTGGAGACCACTGTATAATGGTCTCCAATCTGTGCTCTTCCAGATGATGCAAAACTACAAATCTCAGCATGCTCAGTCTGTCCAGGCATGCTGGGAGTTGTAGTTCTCTAACATCTGGAAGAGCACAGATTGGAGACCATTATACAGTGGTCTCCAAACTGTGGACCTCCATATGTTGCAAAACTACAACTCCCAGCATGCCCAGACTGCCCAAAAATGTTGGAAGTTGTAGTTTCGGCAACATCTGATCCTTCAGATATTGCCGAACTACAACTTCCAGCATGCCTGGGCAGTCTGGGCATGCTGGGAGTTGTAGTTTTGCAACAACTGGAGGCACACTAGTTGGGAAACATTGTCTGTTTCCTACCTCAGTGCCTCCAGCTGTTGCAATTGTTGCAAAACTATAACTCCCAGCATGCACTGACAGACCATGCATGCTGGGAGTTGTAGTTTTGCAACAGCTGGAGGCACACTGGTTTGGAAACACTAAGTTTGGTTGCAAAACACTTGAAAGTTTATTACTTAACTTAGTGTTTCCAAACCAATGTTCCTCCAGCTGTTGCAAAACTTCAACTCCCAGCATGCACGGACAGCCAAAGGGCATGCTCGGAGTTTGCAACAGCTGGATGTTTGCCCCCTCCCCCCAATGTGAATATACAGGGTACACTCACATGGGCGGAGGTTTACAGTGAGTGCTGCAAGTTTGAGATGGCGCAAATTTTGCGCTGCAGCTCAAACTTCCAGCGGCAAACTTGCTGTGAACCTCTGCCCATGTGACTGTACCCTAAAAACACTACACTACACTGACACTAACCTAAAATAAAAAGTAAAAAACACTGCATATACACATACCCCTACACAGCCCCCCTCCCCCCAAAAAATGAAAAACGTCTGGTACGCTACTGTTTCCAAAACGGAGCCTCCAGCTGTTGCAAAATAATAACTCCCAGTATTGCCGGACAGCCATTGACTGTCCAGGCATGCTGGGAGTTTTGCAACAGCTGGAGGCACCCTGTTTGGGAATCATTGGCATAGAATACCCCTATGTCCACCCCTATGCAAATCCCCAATTCAGGCCTCAAATGCGCATGGCGCTCTCTCACTTTGGAGCCCTGTCGTATTTCAGGGCAACAGTTTTGGGACACATATGGGGTATCGCCGTACTCGGGAGAAATTGCCTTACAAATTTTGGGGGGCTTTTTCTTCTTTAACCCCTTATGAAAAGGTGAAGTTGGGGTCTACACCAGCATGTTAGTGTAAAAAAATAAATTTTTTACACTGACATGCTGGTGTTGCCCTATACTTTTCATTTTCACAAGAGGTAAAAGGGAAAAAAGACCCCCAAAATTTGTAACGCAATTTCTCCCGACTACGGAGATACCCCATATGTGGGCGCAAATTGCTCTGGGGGCGCACAACAAGGCCCAGAAGGGAGAGTGCACCATGTACATTTGAGGCGATTTGCACAGGGGTGGCTGATTGTTACAGCAGTTCTGACAAACGCAAAACAATAAATATCCATATGTGACCCCATTTTGAAAACTACACCCCTCACGGAATTTAATAAGGGGTGCAGTGAGCATTTACACCCCACTGGTGTATGACAGATTTTTGGAACAGTGGTCTGTGAAAATGAAAAATAAAATTTTTGATTTGCACAGTCCACTGTTTCAAATATTTGACAAACGCCAGTGGGGTGTAAATGCTCACTGCACCCCTTATTAAATTCCATGAGGGGTATAGTTTCCAAAATGGGGTCACATGTGGGGGGGTCCACTGTTCTAGCACCATAGGGGCTTCCTAAATGGGACATGCCCCCCAAAAACCCTTTCAGAAAAACTCACTCTCCAAAATCCCATTGTCGCTCCTTCCCTTCTGAGCCCTCTACTGCGCCCGCCGAACACTTTACATACGCATATGAGGTATTTCCTTACTCGAGAGAAATTGGGATACAAATTTTAGGATGATTTCTCTCCTTTTACCCCTTGTAAAAATTCAAAAATTGGGTCTACAAGAAAATGCGAGTGTAAAAAATGAAGATTTAGAATTTTCTCCTTCACTTTGCTGCTATTCCTGTGAAACACCTAAAGGGTTAAAACACTTACTGAATGTCATTTTGAATACTTTGGGGGGTGCAGTTTTTATAATGGGGTCATTTATGGGGTATTTCTAATATGAAGACCCTTAAAATCCACTTCTAACCTGAACTGGGCCCTGAAAAATTACGATTTTGAAAATCTTGAGAAAAATTGGAAAATTGCTGCGGAACTTTGAAGCCCTCTGATGTCTTCCAAAAGTAAAAACTTGTCAATTTTTTTATGCAAACACAAAGTAGACATATTGTATATGTGAATCAATATGTAATTTATTTGGAATATCCATTTTCCTTTCAAGCAGAGACTTTCAAAGTTAGAAAAATGCTAAATTTTCAAAATTTTCATGAAATTTTTAGATTTTTTATCAAGAAAGGATACAAATATCAATGAAATTTTACCAATAACATAAAGTAGAATATGTCACGAAAAAACAATCTCGGAATCAGAATGATTAGTAAAAGCATTCCAAAGTTATTAATGTTTAAAGTGACAGTGGTCAGATTTTCAAAAAATGCCCAGGTCATGAAGGTGAAAATGGGCTGGGTCATGAAGGGGTTAATGTTTAAAGTGACAGTGGTCAGCATTGCAAAAAATGGCCGAGTCCTTATGGTGAAAAAGGGCTCAGTCCTTAAGGGGTTAAAATCCATAACTCTTTTTTATATTTTCATTCACAGAACCCGTATGAGTGCTTGTGTTTTGCATAACCAAATGTAGTTTGCAATGACATCACTCATTTAACCCTTAAATGTATAGTAAACCCCCCCCCAAAAAAAATTTTGTGTAAGGAAGTTTAAATCAAAATCACATATTTGCTAATTTGGAAGGTTTTGTTTTCGCGTCGTACACTTTACGGTAAAATGACACGTTTTCTTTATTTTGTGGGTAAATACGATTAAAATAATACCTATGGCTGCACACTTTTACTTTTATTACTGTACTTCTTTTAAAAAATTTCAAACTTTTTATTACAAAATCAGTACGTTTCAAATTGCCATATTTTGACCACCTCTAACTTTCAAATTTTTACATATACGGGGATGTGGGAGGGCTCACTTTTTGCATCATGATCTGTTTTTTTTTTAATGAGTTTTTATGAGTTTTTCATATAGGTGACTTTTTAATAGACTTTATAAATTATTATTATTATTATTTTTGCAATGTGATGTGACCAAAAAGCTGACATTTTTGACTTTTTTTTAAAGGTTTACACCGTTCACCGTACGGGACCATTAACATTATATTTTTATAGTTCAGACATTTACCCATGCGGCAATACCATATATGTTTATTATTTATAATTTTTTTTACTTTTTTGTAATTTAAATGGGGAAAGGGGTGTATAAAATTTTTATTGGGGAGGGGCTTTTTAAAAAAAAAATCACTTATTTTTAAACTTTAACATTTATTTTACACATTTTTAGTTCACATAGAGGACTATATATGGCAATCGTCAGATTGCTAATACTATTCATAGCTATGTATAGGCATAGCACTGATCAGTATTATAGGCGATCTTCTACTTTGGTCTGCTGGAAGGTAGATCAGAGCAGAAGACCCTGGGAGAGCAACAGAGGCAGGTGAGGGGACCTTCGCCATCTTGGCTGATCTGATCCCTGATGTGTATTGATCACGGCATATGAAGGGTTAATAGCAGACATCAGTGCGATCGCTGATGTCCACCATTACCGGTGGGTCCACAGCTTCTGACAGCCGCCGGGACTCGCCATGCATGAAAGGAGCGCAGTTCCTGTGCTTGCGTCATAGCTGTGCCGTAAATGTATGGCTCTGTGCATGAAGTTACTGGCTGCAGTGCCTTACATTTACGGCACGTGTACTTAAGCGGTTAATGTACCTTTTTACTATGGGATCTATGTTTCATAGAGACTGAGATAGGTGATCTACCAAGCGATCATGGATAGGCATATATTGGGTTTCAATTGGGAGATTAATCAAGACCTGTGCTGAGGAAATGTTGTCCAGTTGCCCATAGCAACCAATCAGATCGTTTCTTTCATTTCAGAGGCCTTTTTCAAAAAGGAAAGAAGCAATCTTATTGTTTGTTATGGGCAACTGGTCAACTTTTCCCACTGACCCTTTATAATGATGAATTCTAGTTCCCTAAAATAGCAGTAGCTACCACAGTTGCTTTTTACTATTGTTTTTTTAATATGACTGTGCTTCTGCTCCTCTCTGCTCTAGTTTAGAGTCTGTATTAGTGAGTGTATAAGACCTATGCCAGTACTGGTTGAGACCGAGTCTGGTGATGACTCGACAATGAGTCTTTCACAAGAAATAGGTGGTGGCTGGCATACTGAAACATGAACCTACCAGGAGGGGGATTTCCCAGGAAAGCATTCTAGTGACAAAACAATCAGATTTATAAGTCACCGTTCCGATATTTAGCAGTAGGTCACACTTTACTATTTGGCCACCACTAATGTATGCCTGCACGCTCTTTTAGCCAGTATGTGATGAGCAGCCCTCAATTGCAGCAATTTGTTCTTATACTTTGTACTTTGCTTCTATGATCTCTGTACATCGCTTTGTCCCGTCTTCATGCATGGGACCCACATGCGGAAGTGTTGTAGTGCAAGTCTTTTTATTTTACTGATTCTATTGCAAACCCGACATGTTTTGTCGGGTTGTGCGCCAGTTTCGGGCGCATTGCGCCAGAATATGTGCCTGAAATTCTTTCTGGGCCTGATTTTGCGCCTGAAATTGCGCCTGAATTGAAAAAACCCCAACTAACTCTCCATTTTGCTAAGAAAACCTGAAAAAGGGGCATGACCGTCGGGGGAAAGGGGAGGTGGTCACAGAAAAGGGTTGTGTTCCCGACATTTTCACAAAATCCCAACATATTTACTAAAGTTTCCACAGAAAATGTGGTGGATTTCAGCTGAGGAAAACCCTACAGGTCAGAGCATGTCTAATGAAAAGCAAAATGTAGGGAACGTGGAAACTGTAGGGAAACCTTAGTAAATACAGTGGAAAATAAATTGTAGGGAATTAAAACCCAAAAAGAAACCTACACAACACTCTTAGTAAATGAGAGCCAATATGTCATAACCCAGTATTTTGGGTTTAGGGTGAGTGATCAGGCTGACAGTTTTCCTTTAAGTAATGCTATCCATCAACTGCATAGCCACACCCCCTGACAGCAGTAAAATAAAAAAAAAGACTTGCACTACAGTAATTCTGGGTGTGGGTCCCATGCATGAAAACAGGATAAAGTAGCACACAGAGGTAATAGAAGCATATTACACAGTATTAGACTTGGCATCACGGTACTAAAGGCTGGCGAAAAAAACACAACTTGGAATACCCCTTTAAAGCGCAACTGTCATGAAGTTTGGGCATATAAACTAACCATAGTCTGTGTATTGTGTGTAGACTATTAATCCAGCATTACTTTGACCTTCTTTATTCCAGTTGTAATTACCACAAAAAACACTTTTCTTTGCAGTCACTGACAGTCGGATAGGCGTGGTCAGGGGTTCGCTATATCCTCCTGCCGCCACACCTATCCCCTGTACCTCAGCGCTGGGACTGCTGTGTGATTGACACAGGTCCCAGCACATGCGATTTTTATGTGTGCGCCGACCAATAGGAATTTACACAGCAAGCGCTGGCTCCCCCGGCTAGCACTCGCTCCTGCTGTCTGACACTCGGCTAGCACTCGCTCCTGCTGTCTGACATCGCTGTCGGTACAATGCTAGAGGCAGGGGGCGAGTGAGCTATCTGTCTCTAGTAAATGCACGATAAAAACAAGCAATCTCCAGGTAGCAGAGCGGGATCAATGGAAGTGCTGAGACCAGATAAGAAGTTAAAAGGATTTATTTCCCATAATGTAACACGTTTCACGGTCACCCGCTTCCTCAGGTGACCGTGCCTGAGGAAGCGGGTGACCGTGAAACGTGTTGCATTATGGGAAATAAATCCTTTTAACTTCTTATCTGGTCTCAGCGCTTCCATTGATCCCGCTCTGCTACCTGGAGATTGCTTGTTTTTATCGTGATTTTATTTCAGCGGGACGAAGCAGCAGAGACCCTTTGATGATACGCCCTGTTCCATTGTTGTACTTGGTTGGAGTACAACTTCATGTGGTAAGCGCAATTCACACTTAGCGTTACCAACTCACCTTTGGTGTTACACTACGGAGCGCATCCGTTTGTGCTTTTTTATTTCTAGTAAATGCAGGCACACACAAAGAAGAGGAGAACGGGCACTGTTATCGCTTCCCCATCAAGCGCCCGCTCCCGCGGTTTCACATCTCTGTGCGCCTGTGCAATGCTAGAGAGCTCACTCTCTCCCTGCCTCTAGTATTGTACCGGCAGCGATGTCAGACAGCAGGAGCGAGTGCTGGCCGGGGGAGCTGGCGCTTGCTGTGTAAATTCCTATCGGTCGGCGCACACATCAAAGGGGGCGCATGTGCTGGGACCTGTGTCCATCACACAGCAGTCCCAGCGCTGAGGTATAGGTGTGGCGGCAGGAGGACATAGCGAACCCCTGGCCACACTTATCCCACTGTCAATGACTGCAAAGAAAAGTGTTTTTTGTGGCAATTGCAACTAGAATAAAGAAGGTAAAAGTAATGCTGAATTAATAGTCTACACACAATACACAGTTTATATGCCCCAAACTTCATGACAGTTGCGCTTTAGGTTTACAGGACTGCTTATAATGAAGTTAATGTATGTCTGGTAGCAGAGATCACGTTAGTATGTACAGCACGTGACTGCTGCTGCCAGTGGTTGATGGAACAGTCTCGTGCCATTGCCTTATCTTGCTTGCTTTACAGATGGAGGACCACTGAAGTGATGGGCGATTTTAGAAGTGAATATGAAATTTATCTCATTTGTAGATGCCAGCTTCTTTTTTTCCCCTCAAACTTATTGCTGTGAATTTTTTTATGTCCAACAGTACCAACAAAGTGCTATTTGTTCAATGGCTGTGTGTAGAAACTGACTGGACAGAAAATTCCAGTTGCTTGTTCATTAGCTAATGGAAAACATACGACTGTGGCCACGTCAGCCTTTATCTGGAAGTCAGACGCACTTTCAAGAGCAATGAAGTCATGTCTTACTGTAACCATATTCTCTTTCTGTGATTTATTGCTTGCAGTTTTACAAAGTATCTCTCAGTGATGAATTGTTGAAAAGGCATTTTATTACAGATAAGCTCTTCATCACCATATCCTTGTGGTCCTTTACTTTCACCGGTTTGTGACAAGATAAGTAGACAATTCTTTGAGAATGTAGTAATAGATTTTTGTAGATGATGTTACTGTGAATAGAGAACAAGAAACTAGGGCTGTAAAATAGTTAGAGATCTCAAGAAATAATAAATGCCCAGGTCACAACTGCAAGCAATCCAAGGATTCAATGGTTTGCATTAAACTTGTCTCTTTAGCTATGCTGATAGAGGGCATATGCTTTAAAGGGGTACTCCGGCCCTAATACATTTTATCCCCTATCCAAAGTTCTCCGGTGGCTCCAAATGTGTAGCGTGACGACCACGGGGCCAAAGTCTTGTGATGTCACGACTCCACCCTGTGTCACGCCTCGCCCCGCCCCCTCAATGCAAGTCTATGGGAGGGATGTGACGTCATGATACTCTGGCTCCGTCGTTGTCATGCTTCACACTCATAGCCTCCAGCGCTGCGGAGAGCTCACAGAGTTGGGTGCACAATGACAGATTGCGAGGGACCCCCCGCGATCAGACATCTTATCTCCTATCCTTTGGATAGGGGATAAATGTATTAGGGCCGGAGTGGAGAACTCACAAAGGTGGGTGTGGAATAACAGATTGTGGGGGACCCCCGCGATCAGGCATCTTATCCCCTTTCCTTTGGATAGGGGATAAGATGTATTAGGACGGGAGTACCCCTTTAATATGAATACAAGTCTCCAGGAGTGTGAATAGTTAAAATGTAACTTTGATGTTAGTCCGGCAGCAGGGTACCTGTTTTAAATATTCTGGCTACTTTATAGCCTGAGACTTGCCTGCTCATAAAGTGATCAGAGTACAGATTTGCAGGATGCCCTTCGCAAGTCAATGGGACTTCCAACAAATCCATGTCCTGATTACTTTGGTCTCGGCAATTCCTGGGCTCTGAAGTTGCTTGGAGATTAGAAACAGAGTTGCACTTGAAGGTTTATTCTCATGGTGCGTAAATTCTGTACTTTCCGTGCTTGGAAAATCTGCAGTGGGTCATAGTATCAGGGATGTGGGGGACTACAAATTAATAGAAATACTTGTATTAATATTGCACTGCAGGTCTGTACGATAACAATATATATATATATATATATATATATATATATGTGTGTGTGTGTGTGTGTATATATATATATAAGTATCTTGATATACTGTGAGATATACTGTCGAATTAGCTCTGTGATTGTCCCTCTGCCACAGCCAAAAGAACATGTTTTCAACTCACTCACTAAGGCAGGTCCATCAACTTGCCAGGTTTATTCAAACAGGTTGCCAGACACAAAACAAAAACACAAGAACCAAAATAAAACCCTAGGCCATGCTAATACTAATAGTATTATAGCACGTTAAGATGTCTTGCTAATAAACATGAACCCTACATTGAAGACCCGGTCAGTGCTATCCATCATTTCTACTTACCTATATTAGGATTACAGTAGTTCCCCGATGTGAGGACAGCGCAGCGCTGGGCTGATAATACATTCCCGAGGGGGAGGGGCCCAACCGGTATTGCGGTATGGGGGAAATTTCATATCGTGCAGCCCAAAAAATTTGGTATACACCGGCCTGATGAAGCCCCTCGGCGCGCAAACGGTCCGTCGCCGTTGCTATGTACCCCCGCGTCTACACCATCCTGCTTGCCTTTGTGAGGTAGCACCGAAGAGGTGTCGGGTACGGCTTCTATAGGACTGTGTAAAGCAAGTGTGTTTGTTTCCTGCGTATTGTGCAGCTCAGGGAAGGTGCCAAGACCATCGTTCTTGTGTTGGAAAAGTGGTACAGTTACCCATAGCAACCAATCAGATCGCTTCTTTTATTTTTCAGAATTAAAGAAGCGATCTAGTTGCTATATGCAACAGCTCCACTGTTCCTCTGCACAGGTTTTGATAACTGTCCCCCTAATTTCCTTGTAGATAAAGACTAGAAGCCGCAACAGAGAAAAACAGGCATCCTGCACTCACCGTCCAGATACTGAGATTTCGGCTCCCATCTCGGGGCTGCTCAATCCAGCAAGGAAGACCAGAGTGGCGTGGGGCGCTCAGAGGCGACTGCCGGCGGTTTTACGCATACAGGTGCGCTTCTTCTGGCCGGAAGAGGCCGAAAGAAGCACACCTGTATGCGTGAAACCGCCGGCAGTCGCCTCTGAGCGCCCCACGCCACTCTTGTCTTCCTTGCCGGATTGAGCAGCCCGAGATGGGAGCCGAAATCTCAGTATCTGGACGGTGAGTGCAGGACGCCTCTTTTTCTCTGTTGCATTCTTGTATTTACTGGGTTTCCCTTGTCCTAGCACCGCCGCCAGCTGAGTCGATCTGGTTAGACGCCCGAGTGTTCTTACTGTCCATCTCGTGTAGCTGCACATACAGGTACCGGTGCCACTATTCTTTTATCCCTTTTTTTTGTGTCAAAGACTAGAGGCCATTTATATGTTTATTTCATGGGATATAATTGCAAGACCTTCCGTTCCATCTTAGGCTGCTTTCACACTATAAAATTCCTCCGTTTTAAAGATCCGTTAGATGTCCCGTTATGAAAACCCTGAAAATCCGCCATTAAACGTCCGTTAGAAAATCCCATTATAGTCTATGGGATTTTTACATTATCCGTTTTAATCCGTTATAGTCCGTTATTAATAACGGACGTTATTTTGTGACGGAAGATAGTAACAGAAGAAATAGTGCATGCATTATTTCTTCCGTTCATTCTCCCATCACAAAATAACGTCCATTATTAATAACGGACTATAACGGATTAAAATGGATAATGTAAAAATCCCATAGACTATAATGGGATTTTCTAACGGACGTTTAATGGCCAATTTTCAGGGTTTTCATAACTGAACATCAAACGGATCTTTAAAACGGATTAATTTTATAGTGTGAAAGCAGCCTTAACTAATGTTCACTTTTGGCAGATACGTCGGTAGTCGCAGTGTTATGCTATGGATGACTTTTACTAATTTATATCTTTTCACATGTGTGAATGTCATTTTCTTTCCCCCTCTGTCATTTAAGCTCATAGAACATTCTTTCCTGTTCTGCATTAATATTCAATTGCAGGAAAAACAAAGCTACATTTTCAGAAGCAGTTCTGAAGTTTTCATATGCCCTTCATGTTGTACATACTCTTGATATATAATTCTACCCCATTTGTCTTTGGTGTATATCACACTTCGCTATCTAGACTGCTTTTACATTTATGACTTGGTGTCTCTCCACACAAAATCAATCATGTAACTGTCCAGCAGGATCGCTGAGGATAAAATGTATCATATATAATAGGGTTATTTGGCTTTTCCATTCTCCTAATGCTTACAGTGACTCAACAAAATATTCCACATTAAACTCTTGTTGACTCAATATGTGTAAAACTGGCATCCAAATGGGGATTTGCAGTTCTGTTTTAATAATGTCACTGGATATCCTATCAAGTTTTGGAGAATATATGTAGTGAATAATATGTAACATGGCTCGTACCAGTCATATTATAGTACTTGATAATGTGTCTGATAGTGTGTCATCTTGCTTGACCATAGGTAGAATTATGTACCATTAACTAATGATGCATACTCCATTAACCCACCATTAATAAGACATCTGCAGCAAAAAAACAACGGATCCCCTATACACAGGATAGGGGATAAGTGTTTGATTGCAGGGTGTCTGACCGCTGGGACCCCCGTGATCTCCCAAACTGGGCCCTGCATTGCAGCTCTATGTGAGCAGCTAATGCGCGTAGCGTCGACCTCTCTTGGGTCGACGGTACGCCCCCTCCACATACAGTTCTATGTGAGAGGCATGAACGCTGCCTCCCCGCCTCTCTCATAGAACTACATGGAGGAGGCGTATCGGCTCTGACATCACGCTGTGGCCGCCACGCCTCCTGCACGGGAGAGCTGTGGCAGAGCCGGGGTCCCAGCGTTCGGACCCCCCGCAATCAAAAACTTATCCCCTATACTGTGGATAGGGGATAAGTTGTTTTTTGCTGCAGATGTCCTTTAAAGGAAATTAGTAATGAGTGTAACTACAGTACTCAGTTCTCAAACACTCTTGTTCTGATTCTTCTAGGCTGTTGTTATGTTATTACCATGGAAATTATTGTGAGTCCTAGTAGTAATGGTACGTATTTATTGTAAGTTTGAGAAATACTCTTTGGGGACTTGCATTTGGTTGCATTCCTGAGAAAAGTTGGAATTTTAAGAATAGGGCCTTATGTATTTGTTTCAACAAACTGTGTATAAACTAATATAGCTTGAGAAAGTTTGTAGTATATATTATCAGAGAAATATGCTTCTTACCCCTCTTCTTATTAGGATACTTTTCTGCTCCCCTTCCCTTCTAAACTTTCATTCATTAGTGTTCATCCAGAGCATGGACTACTGGCCCTTATTCTCCACAGGGCTGCTGGGAATTGTAGTTTCAAGCACAGCACCGCATGCTGATGTGGGGGAGGGAGAAAAGTTACCTCACACTTACAAACAAGGGATCCTGGGACTTGTAGTTAGAAGGAAGGAACTACAACAGGAAATAGCCATTTCACAAAAAAAAAGCAGCAGCATTACAGTGGACTCACAATACAGCTATTTAGCCCCAAGACAAGCACCGATCCATCTTAAGCATGTTTATTATTTTCTAGCAAGTAAGTACCGAAATCTCCTTATGTTGGATAACACCTTTAACAGGGCTTTTGTCCCTTAGAATTCATTTTACTAAAAAAAAAAGACTGAGATTTTGGTAGCTATACAGCAGAACTTGGTAATTGACCAAGAGTGCACAAACATGCTAGAGCATTTTTACACAGACAGTACAGGCAATTTTCCTTTTTGTAGTTAAATAATTGCATTAATACTACTACATGCCATCATTGCATGCTTTCTATGGTGTAAGTAGCAGAAATGCCAGTAGCAAGGGTTGTAGGATATAGATCAATGTCACACATGCCAGTGTGTCAGGCCATGTCATTCCTGTGGGTCTAGGAGGAGGATAATCGGGTTATCACAACTGCTGCTCCCAACTAAGACGTTTTGCTTAACTCTAGAACCAGAGAAGAATTAGAGTGGGCTAAGTCTCTTTCCTCCATCTGTCTCCAAATGAACAACACACAAGGCCTAAAGTTCTGAAAAATTTGGCAGAGGACTTACAGTAAGTACACAAACCAGGAATGGGTCCTGTTTAGACTTCACTATTATGGCTCCCTTCCCATGATTTACTGATATAAGGCTTTGCTCAAGCTCTCTGTTCAGTAAATTCTTTTAAACAGTGCCTCAAAATATATGCCCCAGACTGATATAACCATATACACTTGTAGCTGCATATATTGTGAGGAAAATCATGCACTTTGCGACATACAATCTTCTGGCATACATCTGTGCAATAGAGATCTATGGGCAGCGTTAAAATATTGTACATCAGGAGCGTTTGCTGACCCATATGCTGGACATTCATCCCAAATGTGGTGTAAATCTAGCTTAACATATACTTTAGAAGAAATAACTACAGTACATGAACTTATAAATGAAATAATGCTGGCAGAGGGCTTTTTACTTCACAATAATGTTATGAGGCAGCATAGCAACATTTTGCAAACAGCCCAGATCTTCATTATAAAAATATCATCATTCTTACTGTATTGGGTTTGGCATTCTGTGCGGTAGGGTGTGATATTCCCATTAGTGCCTAAGCAGCACTTTCCTCATCTAGATGCTCCAGAATCGGTAGAGGTGGAAGTATACCCAGGAAAAAAGCATTCACCTCCAAGTGAGTCCGGTACTTAACACTTACATCACTACACAGATGCAGGGCACAATATCTTGGGTCAAGTGGTGTATCTAAGAATAGCCCCAGACATTGAGTTAGAAAGGTTTGCCCTGTACAAGACATGAGTAAGCTTTGATTTAATTGCTGACATGCCATTGTTTTAAATCATATCTGGCTCTTGTCACCACCAGAGTGTATTGGACAGCCAGAAAGCTTACTGAACGAGTCACTGTTGGCATGTAAAAAACTTGGATGTGTGATTGGTGAGAATTGGCCACATTTAACAACTACATTCTTCCCAATAGTTTCATGCAAAATTTTCCAAATGAAAATGTGAAGAAAAAACAGATTAAAAAAATAGGAATAGGCCAGGCTACAAATGCTGACTTGCTTTTTGTTTAACCATTGTTCCCATATTCTTCTGTAATGCTGATAACAGTTGTTCCCTGAAAACGAGACTGCCGGACAAACAGGGAGTTCTAAAAGCCAGGAATAAGTTTCAAGGTATAGTTTTGTGTCATCAAGATTTACACTTGGCCATACCGAAAAGGGTAGTGGGCCATCACAATGACTAAATGGGAAAATCCTCTCATTATTGGTAGTCAACAATTAAGATATCCAGAATTAGAACAATATTGATGGGTGTCGAATACGTAGAATATGGACATTATGTGAGCCGGTACACTTACAACTGTTCTGAACAGTTCATGCTACAGGGAACTACGTGGTGGTGAGCTGAATTCTAAGGCTGAGCTAAGGTGGCCACAAACATTATGCTTGGCTAAATACTCTTTTGGCTAAACATTGTTTCTTCAGACCCTCCCCACCTTTCCAATACATATGCTCACACAATGTCCATTCATGTGAAAGTAGGATGCGGACAGCTTTCCAACATGCCTGATCTCTCTGCATAGAAACCGCTATGCACATAAAAAAGGCATCTAGTCCCACTGAAATAGACTGTTTCAGCTACCATTCATTTAATAATTTTAGTCAACTTTTTGCCCATTTTTTTTGGGCCATTTTACAACCATAAAATTAAGTTCATGCTAATTCTTTTTCTGCCATTTTGGAGTCTGTATGTCCAGCACTTAAAAAATGTCTGTCTTTCATGCAAAGACATTAAAAAAACTAAATTAAATTATACCTGCCAACACAATGGCAAAACCTTGGATAAAGCAACTACTGTTTCCTATAGTTCAAAAACTGTACTATTTTAGCCTGGTTATCCCTAATCATATTGAAATGTATACTAGCAGAAATACATGTCCCATAGGGAAATAAACAAAATGCTAAATGGACCCATCTAAAGTAAGTTTAAAGATAGATGTAACACTCACGTTTCTGAAGGCAAGAACTCCGGTGTATGTGGATCCGCTGGACCTTTGTGGCAGATGACTCGGACCGTAGTGTAAGGTGCCGCTGGTCTTCACCAGAGCTCGCCGCAAAGCAGGATGGGCTTGCAGCTGCAGGCGACACCCAGGTCGCTACCCCTGGCACGGCTCGACCACACAGGCGGCTGAGGAGATGCGAGGCACAGGAGGGATGAGGCAACTCATAGTCTGGATAGCAGTAGGTCAGGGCAGGCGGCACAGTAGTGTAGTCAGGACATAGCAGGAGTTCAGTAGGCAGGTGGCAGAGGAGCAAGGTCAAGTCACAAGAGCAGGAGATCTGGTACATGGAAAGGCAATACAATGGAACGCTTTCTCTAGGGCACATGGCAACAAAGATCCGGCAGAGAACTGAGGAGGGTGGAGGAATTTATGAATAAGTCACAGGTGGTTAACCTAATGAGCGTACTGGCCCTTTAAATCTTAAAGTATGCCCTAAGGGACGGGGACATGCGCGTCGGAGCAGAGAGACTGAGGCAGAGGCAGGAGAAACACCCGGAGAGTGACGGACTGGGGCTCGCATGCGGGTGCGTCCCGTGAATCAAGTCCCAGCCTCGTCGGCAGCAGAAGGTAAGTGGACCATGCGCTCATGGCCAGCGTGTGAGGCCGGAGCGCATAGCGTAACAATAGAGAGGAGAAATACTAATGCTCTGGTAGCTCAACCAACATATACAGCAGCACATAAGATGCCATCAAATCCATATGTGCTGCCTTAGAGGGCCTCTGTAAGGGACAGCACCCCCCGTGGAAGCAATGCTGAGATGTAGTGTGCCACATTCCGACTTTATTGTAAGAAGAAAGCCTCTGTAAAATTATAGTCACATGACAGTATGGGCCTTTAGAATATTGACTCTGTACTATCTGTACCATACAGATCTATATTACAGTTGTGTATGTGCGGCCTTACTATTGTAAGTAATGGCCCTCAGAGTGGAGTGTAGGTTTCTTTTTGGCTTTCCCTACACTTTGCTTTTTTTAAACATGCTCTTATATGTCTGGTTTTCCTCAGCACAAATCCACCACATTTTATGTGAAACCTTAGTAAATATGTTGGGTTTTTGTGAAACTGTTGGGAACACACCCCTTTTCCAAGACCACGCCCCTTCCCCTGCGGCCACACTCCCTTTTCAGGTGAAATGGAGCGTTAGTCGAGTTTTTTTCAATTCTGGCGCAAATTCTGGCACAGACAGAATTTTTGGCGCAATCTGACAGAATCTGGCGCACAACCCGACAAAACATCGGGTTTGCAATAGTAAATGAGGACCACAGTGTATGTAATCTGAACTTTATACACTAGGTGTGATAAGAGCTCAAAGGCTTGAAATGCAGCAGCTCAATGATTTATAAGAAAAAAAAAAAAAAGAAAAGAAAACCTATCTACTTAGTTTTGCTAACAAAAAGACACAGCATTGGGCAGTTATTGTGCAAGGAATTCTAGTTAGCCATGTTTGAGCCATAGAAACAAATTCATCTTCAACTGAGTATTTTAACTAATTTCATTTAGTTTACCCTTTAAATAATGCCAGGTCATCTAAAGCACATTACAGTCCCTTTACTTCATTTTCATGCTTTAAGACAGTGGGGGACATATTTGCGTTAAAATTTTTGGCACAAAGTTTCCAAGTTTCAGAAATGATCTGAGGGTTACACTAGGCACATCAGTTTTTCAATAGTGGGCGTGGTGACATAAATTTTATGTTTTCCGTGAATTTCACACCAGCTGTTTTCTAGTGTGAAAATGATAGAGGGTGGTTTTTATTTTATTTTTTATTTTTTTAAAGGGTTATTTGCTTAATTTACGATTAAGAAAAACAAAAACTTTTTAAGCTTTTTTTTTTTTATAGGGTTGTAACCACTCATCCATCTGTCATCATGGTTGTTTCAATTAAACCTGATTACAGTCACTACACTTGCATTTACATTTAACGTACATATAAGTTGCTGTTCCCCCAGAATTTGCGCACAGCACAGTTCATGTACATTCAGGGTGGTCTACAATCTATGATGAGAGTGCTGGAGCTTCGCTCGATTTATAAACTGCTCTTTTTTTTTTATACATTATATTCCAGTTTACATTGAAGTTACTTCACACCATTGCACTCAACACACTTTGCGTATCCAGCCGTACATCTTCCATATGCATTGGCAATATAGTTATATGCTGAAAAGAGATTCTCCTTACAGGATATCCTCTCCAGTGGTCACCCGCAGAACTTATTTAGTTTTGGATTCCCTGAATGTTTGGCACTCAGGGAAGGAAATGAGTAAATGGCTAAAATGAAGAGTCACTTTTTCCTATTCTAAATATCTCCTGACTTCCTCCTACACCCTGTAGTGCTCTGTTAACCTGTGGTAAGACCAGACAATGCATGTGTAGGCTTAGTTCTATTCTTTTCACTGATGGAAACATTTTCTCTCATTAATTTCATATTTTCTCCCCCTAATGGTTAAACATCACATCAGACTTTTTTTTTCCCCACTTCCGAAGGGTACTCGTAATCTATAAAATGTCCTGCTGAGAAGGACCTGTGGTATTCTAACAGGGATGGGCTGATTGGGAATCATGTCAGATACAGTTCAGCAATATCTGGAATGCAGAGATTGCCCATCCCTGTCCTGTATTAACTGTATAATAGGACAATATGACTGTTCAATACATCCTCACTACTATCTAAAACTATTAAGTGTTTGCAAACTTTTGTCATAGAGCTTTAAAGGGGTACTCCGCCCCTAAACATGTTATCCCCTATTCAAAGGATAGGGGATAAGACGTCTGATTGCGGGGGGATCTTTAGTGCGCACACCAGTCATCCGGTGCATCCACCCCCTCTGATCCCACCCCCTGCCACTTTATCCCCCTGCCACTTTATCCCCCCCTCTGATCCCCCCCTGCCACTTTATTCCCCCTCTGATCCCCCTGCCACTTTATTCCCCCCCCCCGATCCCCCCTGCCACTTAATCCCCCCCCCTGCCACTTTATTCCCCCCCGATCCCCCCCTGCCACTTTATTCCCCCCGACTGATCCCCCCCCCCCCCGCCACTTTATTCAGAGATAATGGGGAAGAATTATCAGATCCTGTGCAGAGGGAAAGTGGAGCAGTTGTAGATCGCTTCTTTAATTTTTCAGATGCCTTTAAAGGACATGTCCGGTGCTCACTTTTCTTATTGTATCCGTTCTGGGCTGCAAAAAAAAAAAGGAAATAAGCTTTCTCTTGCCTGCCTACGCTCCCCCGGTGCTCCGGTACAGGTGTTCGGTCCCTGGGCTGTATTCTTCTTACTTCCTGTTAGCCCGGCACGTCACACGGAGCTTCAGCCTATCACTGGCCAAGGCGGGACATCGCTGCGGCCGGTGATGAAGTAAGAAAAATACAGCCCGGGGACCGAACACCTGTACCGAAGCAGCGGGGGAGCCTAGGCAGGTAAGAGAAAATTTGTTTTCTTTTATTTTTCAGCCCGGAACGGATAAAATAAGAGAAGTGAGCACCGGACATCTCCTTTAAATAAAAAAAAAAGGAACAATCTGGTTGCTATGGGCAACTGCTCCACTTTCCCTCTGCACAGGATTTGATGAATCTCCCCCATTATCTCTGAATTTCATGTGTGTTGTGGCCTCTGTGCTTACTTGTGGTTTTCTCCTGATGCGTCATATACATGTTTTTAATTTGGTTGGTGTTAACAAAATAAACTTTTAGTGATATGTGGACCCTTTTATGGTTTGTGTAAGTAATTTGTTTTGGAGTTTTTCCCTTACAGTTACAGTCGCCGGCAGATCAGCCAGATATTGTGGCAGCAGTGGTGGCCGGTCACAGGGGGCTCAGTCATGATTGTGACAGCTGCGACCATGATATTTATACCACTTGTGTATTACAGCCATAATACTTTTCATTTTCAACTTTCAGACCTATATGAGGCTTGTTGCTTTTTGTGCCACCAATTTTACTTTGTAATGGCATCAATCATGCTACCATGAAATACACAGTAAAAAAAAAAACGCAGTTTTGCAACTTTTGGGGGCTTCCGTTTATACAAAAAGTAGTATACTTAAAATCCTCCTCTTCTGACCCCTATAACTTTAGCATTTCTCCATATACTGGGGTGTGTGAGGGCTCATCTTTTGCGCTTTGATCTGTAGTTTTTACTGGTACCATTTTTGTTTTTATGCGACTTTTCGATCGCTTTTTTTTATTTATTTTTTATGGTATATGAAATTACTAAAAATTAGCAATTGTGGACTTTGGTATTTTTTGACAATTATGCCATTGACCGTGTGGGATAATTAACGTTATATTGGAATAGTTTGGACATTTATTTATTGATTGATTCTTAAATCAATAAATGTGGTGGGTGTGTTAAATGCAGTGTGTGGGAATTATATAGTGCAGTGTTTTCCAAACAATGTATCTCCAGCTGTTGCAAAACTACAACTCCCAGCATGCCCAGACAGCTGTTCTCTTTCTGGGCATACTGGGAGTTGTAGTTTTGTAACAGCTGGAGGCACACTGTTTGGAAAACACAGACATAGTAATTTGTGTGTGAGTATGTAGTATAGGTTACCTTCACATGATACACATTCCCCTATACAGGAACTTCTTCCTGGGCCTCCATTGCATAGTAGTCAGGCTCCTCCCACCCATGTGACTGATCACATGGCAATGACATCACCAAAGGTCCTCTGCCTCCCATACACGGCCCGATGTTCGGCAGTTATTGCTCCATTGTGCTGCTGTCGTCTGTAAGAGCCTTATCCAGGGAGGAGAGGACAGATGGCAGGAAGTATTTTGCAGCTGCCAGTGAAAGCAGGAGGCTGCTGCTTAAACAGCAGTATTCTGTGCTGGGGCTGCTGCAGGGGGGTGCAGCAGGGGCCCGGCCCCCCCTGGGAGATGGGGCCCTTTACTGGAGTACTTGTTGTACCCCCCTGATGGTGGCCCTGGTGGTTCCAGTGTTATCTATATACTGATGTCACCTTTCAATTTACTCCTGTCTGTGCTTTCAAGAAAGGCATTACTGTGAAATGATCTGTACAGAACATGACGTCTCAGCTTACTTTTAGGCCTAGTGGCCAGAATGAAAACAGCAAGATTTCCGTGTTTTTTTTTTTTTTTAAACTATAAATGGTAAAATGGAAAATTAGAAAAAAAACATCACCAGAAATTCTTTAAAGATATAGTCAACATAAAAACTTGATTAAAGCAATATGTCATGGTTTTTGAGGACACAGATGACATATTTCCTTGAGAAAAGCCACCCACAATGATATATCCATGTAACGCCATGTGCCATGTAACAACTTCCAACTTATGATTTTGAGAATGTAATAAGAACCTATTTATTCATCTATACACACACACACACACACACACACATTGTTCTTTATGTGTGTATTTTCTGGGAGCAGTTGGTCTTTCACTAGTGTATGATGTAACCAGGTATGTACCTAGTATGTATCTAGTTTTGCTTATAGCAACCAATCACAGCTCATCTTTCCTTTAACCAAAGCTAAGATGAGATAACAGATGAGCTGTAATTAGTTTCTATGGCAAAACCATGTAGTTTTTCCTGTTAGTCGGTTGTGATTTCTAGCATTTAGCATGTTACACAGTTAGTACGGTTGAAAAAGACACATTTCCATCAAGTTGAACTAAGGAGGGGAGGAGATGGATGAAGCGGAGGGGTATGGGTGGAAGGGGAGGTAATGTGATTCTGGGGTATTCCAGGAAAAAAACTTTATTTTTATATCAACTAGCTTCAGAAAGTTAAACCGATTTGTAAATTACTTCTATTAAAAAAAATCTTAATCCTTCCAGTACTTTTTAGGGGCTATATACTACAGAGGAAGTGCTTATCTTTTTAAGATTTCTCTGATGTCATGACCACAGTGCTCTCTGCTGACCTCTGCTGTCCATTTTAGGAACTGTCCAGAGCAGCATATGTTTGCTATGAGGATTTTCTCCTGCTCTGGACAGTTCTTAAAATGGTCAGCAGAGAGCACTGTGGTCATGACATCAGAGAAATCTAAAAAGATAAGCATTTCCTCTGTAGTATATAGCCCCTAAAAAGTACTGGAAGGATTAAGATTTTTAAATAGAAGTATTTTACAAATCTGTTTAACTTTCAGGCACCAGTTGATAAAAAAAAAAAAAAAAAGTTTTCCACGGGAGTACCCCTTTAAGTCAAAGGCTGTTAAAGCAGTCTGCTCAATCCCTCCCTTCCGGTCTGCTCTGGAAGAGATCAGTGATATAAAGGGTGGATTGGGAGAAAGCACAACTGATAATGAAAGATCTGTACACTATTACAATGTATTAATCTTTTCTTTTTTTTTTTTTTTTTTTACTTTTGCACCATAAACAGGTTGTTTATTTTGCTGGACAACCCATTTAATTATTTTAATCTTTCCTCTTATCTAAGATACTTAAAGTGTACCTGTCATTTGCTAAAATGTTTACCGTAATATAATGTAGATAATACTATTGGTTAAAATTTTTTATTTTTTGGGTGACAAAATGCTATCTTGTCCCTGCAGCAATTGCCTCTGTGTCGCTGTGAAGAGACCAAATATAGGAAGTGTGGGCGGGACAAGCAGGGCTCTGTGCAGGCTCCTGGCTTGTCAATCATATACCAAAAATATACACTTTTTTAACTGATGTATATTACAAATATACATATGTTAATATCTTAATTATATGAAAAGTTTTTGCAAATGACAGTGCCTAGTTAAGATGTCCAAGGTTCTAACAAATCTCCTTTACTATTATATCACCCTTATCTTGTTGCTTACACAAATGTTCGTTGTATAGGACTGTTTTAGAAAATGACTGACAAGACACATATCTCTGGTGCGGCTTCTCCTTATACGGGTTATCCTATCATGTTATGCACTTTTTAGAAGGGTGTCCTTCAGTTGGAACAGGCTTCTATTAGGGTGGGTTCACACCCCGATTTTGCTATACGGTTTCGGCATACGGTTTCATAAAAAAAAAAAAAAAGGTATGCAACCATACAGAAAACCGTGCCCATAGACTTCCCATTCAAAACCATATGCACCATAATGTACTTTTCTTTTCCGGACAGAAAACCGTGGCCTACCACGGTTTTTCATCCGGGTGAAAAGCCGTATTAAACCATATAGTTTTTTATTTTTTTTACATGGGAGTCAATGGGAACCGTACAGAACCGTATGTGTGTACGGTTCCATCCAGTTTTCACCATACGGTTTTTGACTTTCCACAGTTTTTTTTTTCTTGGAATTTTAATCAAACAAGTGAAACTTTATTCAAAATGGAGTGAAAAGTACAAAACGTATATGTTTTTTTCTTAAAAAAACAGATGCAACCGGACATCATTTTTCAAACCGTATACAGATAAAAATTTGTACACACATTTTGATACAGTTTAGTCAGGTTTTGAGGAATCTGTTTTTTTTTTTATCAAAAACCTGATACAGGAACTGTATTGCAAAAACGTGTTGTGAACCCACCCTTAGTCAGAGCAGAGTGTAGCCTGAGCAGCTTTCACTCCTAGAGGACTCAAAGCAAAATATATTTTTATGGTTACAATTCATTTGAATGTAATACTGTGGTCACTCAATGACTACCTGATAGTTGCAGCAGCTTGGCGCACTGTGATCAGCTGAATGACAGACGGTCTGCATTCAGAAAGAGGTGTCTTGATACTGACAACTAAATAAAGGTAATAATTGTAATAGAAAAACAGAGCTGTATTTTTTCTAAAAACTGCACCATGCCTGTCCTCAGGTTGTGTGTGGTATTACAACTTGGCACCATTCACTTCAATGAAACTGAGCTGCAATATCACACACAACCTGAGGACAGATGGGGTGCTGTTTTCAGAGGAAACCTCCTCTATTTTTCTATTCATGGAGTGCCCCTTTAAAGGGGACATGTTGGGAGTTTATTTGAAGGGGTATCACCAAAATTACATTCAGATTTGAATCAAACAAATACAAATATTAATATTTGCAATTTATATTATTTAGCAATTTTTCATAGTTGACAAGAAATCATTGCCCAAAGCACCCCAAGTTCTACCCCACTGGCGATGCTGTTGCCCCTGGCTACATCCTGCCATATTTCATCAGCAGCAGGATGAGCATTTGCAGTACAGTTTCACTATGCATGCCACTGTACTTGAGGAACCCATGTTAGAGGTAGTCTCCTGCTGATCTTACTGAAGTGCACAAACCACGACACAGGACTGTGTGAGGTCATGGTTTATGTAGTTAATGTACTGGAATGAACGATACGTAACAGACTGTCTAGGACCGTCCATTTCTGCATCTCCACAGAAAAAAACATGTCAGAGCTACAGGATGAGAGAAGAGGAAGGACCAAGATGTGGAATACAGGAAACATACAGTAGCAATGCCTCTAACATTTTAATAACACTGTTATTTTCAAACCATTTTTACAAGCGACTTTAAAGAAACCTTGTATTACTGTATATCTTATCAGAATAAAGGTCTTCTTTATTATGCCCCTTCCTAAACTCTCTTGTGCTCTGAAAAAAAAGAAAACCGCTCAATTTGTGTTTACAAAAAAGCCTAGAAGCTCACTGAGGGATCAGGTTGAATGCAGTCCATACTGGTTTATTAAAACGGTGGTGGGAGAGGGAGTGAGTGGAGAGAGCTAGAAGCAAACAGAGACTGTCAAGAGACTACACAAACGTGTCAGACATCACCCAATAATTGATTCACAGCTGTCATTACCTAGTACTGCTTTATAGTATCCTCCATGTTGCTGCTTCTTATTGTATACTAGAAGCAGATAGAAAAACAGGACATTCTTTCTGGGTGTGTGCAGTATATGAAAGCCATCATAAACAGTGAGATTCACCCACCAGCTCAGGGACAGCTAAAATAACAGAACAAGCCTGCAGACCTCAGATGAAAAATGCTATATACAAGTTATATGATTCCAAGAAATAGTGCTGATGTGCACACACTAGACAACCTATCCTGAAAAGTCATCTGAAATGAAAGGTATGCGTTAAAGGGGTACATTTTTCATAACTGGCTCCAAAAAGTTAAACAGATTTGTAAATTACTTCTATTTAAAAATCTTAATCTTTCCAGTACTTATCAGCTGATGTACACTCTGGAGGAAGTTGAGTTGTTCTTGTCTGTCTGATCACAGTGCTCTCTGCTGACACCTCTGTCTGTGTCGAACTGTCCAGAGTAGAAGAAAATCCCCATAGCAAACTTCTCCTGCTCCGGACAGTTCCTGACACAGACAGAGGTGGCAGCAGAGGGCAGCGTGGTCAGACAGAAAAGAACAACTCAACTTCCTCTGTATTGTACAGCAGCTGATAAGGATTGGAAGGATTACGATTTTTAAATAGAAGTAATTTAAAAATCTGTTGAACTTTTTGCCACCAGTTGATTTGAAAAAAATAGTTCACAACTATGCTGAAAAAAATTCAGAAAATGATGGTGCTGGATTTCCCCTTTAATTTTGGAAGTTGCATTAGTAGCATATTCCCCAGGAAACACTATACATTAACATAAATATATGAACCCATTAGAACACTTTCCATCCGTCCATACATAGTGATGTCTTTTTAAAGCAATTCCATTTTTAGTTTGACATGAATGTACTTGAGATAAAGTCATACTGACAAGGAAAATAAATCTGGAAAGGTCTAATAAGCTATTAGTAGTAGTCGTTGCCATTTCTGCCCCGTATAGGTATAATGAGTTACAGCACATGATGCCTAAATCTACAAGAGGACGAACTTTTGCCAAGAGGTGAAAAAAAAAAACCCTAGAAAAAAAATTGGACCCAGGCAGCTGCGTCACAAACCAGATTTGATCACTCCCGTCTAGGGTGCCAGGAGATTTGAGACAGATGTTCTCAGACACGCCGCATGCCTAAAACATTTCCAGGGGACGGGCTCTAGTGAGCGAGAGGGAAAGAGAGTGACTTAATAACGGCAGAAACAGCTGGAGTATGCAGGAAGACACAGGAGTCTATTCTCCCCTAGGTGTTCAGCCATCCTCAGTGCATTACATCGGCCTGTCAGAGCTGGCTCTTTAAGCTGTCATGCAGCGTGCTGAGCTTTTTCTTTTTTACACTTTCACTCTCCCTGTGAATAAAGTGCAGCATTGTGATTACTAATCCCACTCTGGTGACTAAACTTTAAATGTGGTCTTGGAGTAGATCCCGGAGTCCTGTCTGTTAATCTTCCACTCCTGCTTTAGAGACACCACTGGATGCTGAGCAGAGATCACTGTCAAGCTGCCTTACTGCTCCCTCATATTGGTCTTTTTAATCCTTTTTTTTTCCATACTTGGGGAGGAAACCAATGGATACCAAGCTGATCTGTCTATTTTTCCTTTTCTCTGTGCCTCCTCTGGCAGTGGGGAACCAGACAGGGCGCATCAAGGTGGTCTTCACACCCAGCATTTGCAAAGTGACCTGTACCAAGGGCCGCTGTCATAACAACTGCGAGAAGGGAAATACAACCACGCTTATTAGTGAAAATGGTCACGCTGCTGACACACTGACTTCCAGTAACTTCAGAGTAGGTAAGTACTGTCACAGATGTCACTAGATGTGTGTTATTTCTTCTATGCTTGTACGGCACATGGTTGGAGCTGTTCTCTAAAATACGGTAGTTTAACTATAGGTTAACCATAGTGGGTAGAATGTTATTCACCAACCTGCTAAAAGTGCACATAAACCTTTATCAACCATAGATGTCATTCTGTTTTTAATTTGTGGCAACATTCAACTGTTGGGGCAGTGAACTCAGGGGTTTCCAACCTGTTGTAAAACTATAACTCCCAGGGTGTCTGAACAGCTATTCACTGTCTAGGCATAATGGGAGTTGTAGTTTTGCAATAGTAGGAAAGCCACAAGCTGAAGACCACTGATCAAGGGGGGTATTGACCTTTATGGGAAATAAATGTCACATTAAGAGAGCCTGTAAGTGAGTGTGTCTCTTTGCTATTTCATTTCTACGCTGAGGAATTACCTGTAGGGGATGTCCAGTGCGTAATGAATGTATTCGCTGAGTACCTTCCCATGTGGTCAATGACCCCCTTAACACGTGCTTTCTGCCTCTATTCAGAAAATAGAATACAGCAGCGATGACAGTACTTGTTCTGCTGGGCTGGTTCTTACCTGCTTTTTTTGTTTCATAAGTCCATTTTTTTTACATTACTGGCCCTTTCCCTGTCTGTATTTTGTTCATTCATTCTCTTTAATGAGACTATGCTCTTGTAGCACAACATTTGCTTACTGTGTCATTCATCCCAAAGTAGCACACACTCGAAAGGTTCAAATATTTAAACGTTTCCAGTACTTTTCAAGTAATTTCTCACTAGACTTTCTAAACACATTTTTGGCACTTGCAGGCCCTGTCTGGTTTTCCATGTTGCAGACGTGTGCTCTGAAAGTAGACGCTTCTGAACTTCAGTATGTCAATGCACAAGAACTTTGAGATGAATTATGATGGACACAAAAAAAGAGATACAGCAGAAGTGATTCCTAAATAATAGATATGAGAATGTATAAAAGTGCCCTGATCATTCGAATTGGACAATGTTTAAAGGGGTACTCCACCCGTAGAGATCTTATCCCCTATCCAAAGGATAGGTGATAAGATGTCTGATCGTGGGGGTCCCACCGCTGGGGACCCCAGCAATATAGCATGTGGCACCCACCTGTTTCTGCTCCAGAAGCGCTGGAGGGTCTGGGTCCGTGTGACGTCACGCCCCGTTCCCTCAATGCAAGTCTATGGGAGAGGGCGTGATGGCCGTCACGCCCCCTCCCATAGACTTGCATTGAGGGGACGGGGCGTGACGTCACACGGGGGCGGAGTCGTGACGTCACGGACTTCCGTTCCGGTGGTCGGGACCCAGACCATCCAGCGCTTCCGGAGCAGAAACAGGTGGGTGTCACATGCTATATTGCGGAGGTCCCCAGCGGTGGGACCCCCGCGATCAAACATCTTATCCCCTATCCTTTGGATAGGGGATAAGATGTCTAGGGGTTGAGTATCCCTTTAAAACATTGAGCACACAGAGTAATATTTCAACCTATTTACCAAGTGAAACACATGAAAAAAGCATCAACTTTATTTGCATTATGGGACAACTCTAAATTTGATAGCTATGGTAACAAAATGTAACTAATGTACTAACTTGATCACCAGCTAATTTTGTTTGTTTGCCCTTTGAGAAAGAAATGATCAGTCTATAATTTTAATATTAGGTTTATTTGAACAGTGTGAGACAGAAAAACAATTTAAAAAAATCCAGAAAAAGGCATTTTATATAAGTTATGAATTGATTTGTATTTTACTGGTTTCTGACTCCTAGATGTATTTTATACTTGTAACAAACTGGGATTATGAGCACTCTTTTAAAGAGAGTACTCCTAATCTCAGTTTATTAGCTGTTTAAAAGACACCTGTCCACAGAAGCAATTAATCAGATTCCAAACTCTCCTCCATGCCCAAGCCCAAAGAGCTATCCAGGTATGTCAGGGACAAGATTTGAGACCTCCAAAAAGAAGGAATGGACTACAGGACCATTACCAAGCAGCTTGGCGAGATGTTCACAGTAGTGCTGGGCGGTATGGCCTAAAATTAATATCACAGTATTTTTTTTTATTATCACGGTATCACGGTATTACCGCCGGTCCCCCACCGCCACCCCCCCACCCCGCGAGCGGGGTCCCTATGCCCACTAGCGGTGTCAAATGTGCCCCCCGCGAGCGCGAGCGCTACCATCACCGCTAGCGGGATCCCTGTGCCCACTAGTGGTGTCAAATGTGCCCCCCCCCGGGAGCGCAACCATCACCGCTAGCGGGGTCCCTGTGCCCACTAGCGGTGTCACAAGGATGCAGAGCGCGGCTCTGTTCCCCTTCCCTTTCAACTCTCGGTACGGGAACAGATTTAAAAGCCTTGCGTGCAGCTAACGCAGTACTGCGCATGCGCAGTACTACGCAAATAGCGTACGGCTAAGGCTAGGCTCCTAGCGCTGCCTGCGTTAGCCCTACGCTATTTGCGGAGTGCTGCGCCTGCGCAGTACTACGTTAGCTGCGCGCAAGTCTTTTAAATCTGTTCCCGTACCCTGAGAGCTGACAGGGACGGGGAACAGAGCAGCGCTCGCGCTCGGAATTCTTGTGACACTGCTAGTGAGCACAGGGACCCCACTAGCAGTGATTGTAGCGCTCACGCTCGGCATTCTTGTGACACCGCTAGTGGGCACAGGGAGCCCGTTAGCGGTGATGGTAGCGATTGCGCTCGCGGGGGGCACATTTTACACCGCTAGTGGGCACAGGGACCCCGCTAGCGGTGATGGTAGCGATCGTGCTCGAGGGAGGCATTCTTGTGACACCGCTAGTGGGCACATGGATCCCGCTAGCGGTGGGGATTGATCGTGCTCGCGGGGACACTGGCTGACAGGCGCAGCGGGGGGACACAGTAAATGGATTAGCTTCTGTGGCCCGATTCCGCTCTCGTAATCGGCCAGAGAAGCACACCGGGACAAGTGAGGGCGCCGCGCTGGGCTCTACAATTCATCTGGAGTGTGGGGGAGGGGCCCGACCGGTATAGCGGTATGGGCAAAAATTCATACTGTGGGAGGGAAAAAAAACGGTATCCGGTTCATACCGGTATATCGCCCAGCACTAGTTCACAGTTGGTACGATAATGCACAAATGGAAGAAACACAGGATAACTTTCAATCTTCCTTGGTTGGGGGCTCCATGCAAGATCTCTCCTCGTGAAGTTTCAATAATCATGAGAACGGTGCAGAATCATCCCAGAACTAGAAAGGAGGATCATGTGAATGGTCTCAAGGCAGCTGGGACCATAGTCACCAAGAACACAATTGGTAACACTATGCCATGAAATATTAAAATCTTGCAACACTTGCAATGTTCCCCTGCTCAAGAAAGCACATGTACATGGCCCGTCTGAAGTTTGCCAATTAACCTTTGAATCATTCAGATGTTCATTAGCAAACTTTAGATTGTTCTGTCCATTTGCTTTTTTGAGCAGGTGGACCTTGAAGGCATTGCAAGACCTTTTTGAGCAGGTAAACCTTGGTGAATAGTAACTATTAGTGACTTGGTGACTATCCAGCTTCCTTGAGATCATTGACATGATCTTCCATGTAGTTCTGGGCCGATTCATCACTGTTCACATGATCATTAAAACTCCATGAGGTCTTGCATGGAGCTCCAGACTGAGGGAGATTGGCTGTTATTTTGTTTTGTAAACTTCTCCCCAAGCTGCTTGAGGATGGTCTTGTAGCCCATTCCAGCCTTGTGTAGGTCTACAATCTTGTCCCTGACATACTTGGACAGCAATTTGGTCTTGGCCATGGTGGAGAGTTTGTAATTTGATTCTGTGGACAGGTTTTCTTCTTATTTTTATTTTATTTTTATAGGGAAGGCCGCTTTCACACTATAGAAGGATATATTTTACATTTTAAAGATCCGTTATAATGACCCGTTAACAAAACCAAATGGAGCATTCTATAATGTGGAAGCGGCCTAACAGGCTTAGGAGCCTTTAGCAGAGTCCTCCTAATCGCAGCTGGTTACCTGTATTAAAGACACCTGGGAGCCATAAATTTAGCTAATTGAGTAAAATGCTAATCGATTTAAAATGCGTTTTTCTCAATTTTTTATTGTTATTTTGTCTCTCGCAGTTCAAATAAACTAACCATCAAAATTATAGACTGATGATTTCTTCAAAATCAGCAGTAATTTTTTCCCTTCACTGTATAGCTGTACATCTATGAGGAGTATCCAATAATGTGAAAGGAACCATGAACTGTATATATAACACACATATTTCTTAATCAATCAGCCTGTGTTAAATTGACAGGTGCAAAGCTCTGAGTTTAGTTGTAGCAGGATTTCTATTGGTATGTTTGTTTTTGGTTCACATTGCTTGTCTGATTCACTTCATGTCCACTGCTGTGAATCGGCACATATTTCTGTCCACATTTGGTCAGCTGAGCTTATAATGTCAGAAGCAGGTGCAGTGCCCCAACTTATCTGTAATTGTTGCATCCTCTTAATTTACACTTGTGCTGGGACTGGGGCTCCTCCCTCTTGGCATCAAAGAACTACTTTATGGTGCAGTGTAAATAATCAGGAATACCTATTCTTTACAATGGAAGCTTTACTTATGGTTTGTAGGAATTTTGATATTGCACAAAAAGTTACTGCACTTACTACAGTATGTAAATACTAGACAAATCCGTTAAGTAAACAATAAGTAGAAAATGTTTAAGGGAGGGGTTCTCTGGTGAGCACAAAAGTTTTTGCCTTTCCACATTCTCCAGCGGCTTATTTAATCTTGGTCTTGACACTATAACGTTCTCCCTGCTTGAAGGGGGTAGGCTGACACTGTGGGGCAGGTACTATGTTGTGATCATTTTGTACAGGCAAAACCACACCGATATGAGCTGGCCAACATTGTGTGAACTTTAGCAACCACCTTTGGGTAGAATGCGAGGAAAGGTAATATCTTTTCTGCTCTCTGGGGTACCCTTTTAAAGCGGTGTTCCAGCTTTATACATCTTATCCCCTATCCAAAGGATAGGGGATAAGATGTATGATCGCAGGAATCCTGCCACTGGGGGGAACCCAGCGATCTCTGTACAGCCTCCGAAACGAGTCCGCCCCCCCTAGTGACGTCACACCATGCCCCTACATTTATGTCTATGAATGGAGAGGGCGTGGTGTGATGTCACGAATGTGGCCGTGACGTCACGTCCCCATCTCGGAGGCAGTGCCCAGCAGAAAATGCGGTGGGCTGCGCCAAGATCGTGGGGGTCCCCAGCGACAGGACCCCTGCAATCATATATCTTATCCCCTGTCCATCAGAGGAAAATTGGGATAGTGAAAGCACTCTGACATGCACACCGTAGAGAGACACTGAGGTGGTGGCTGGCAAGGCAGGGAAGACAGGCTACACATGAGGAGGTGAGAGCCCCGGAAGCTCCACATTAACAAATGTGCTAATTCTCACACACCCCCATTCTGAAATGTTATATATTTAAGGTTTTTGCAACAGTTTTGGCTTGTATGTTGCATTTCATAATTCTTTCTTTAATTCACCTGGACCAGACTGAATTTATGCCCAACAAGGCCACTAAAATCAATTTCTGGCAGCTACTTCCTAAGACTTTAAAGGGGTTATCCAGGTAAAGAAAAACAGAGCAATTTTTTTCCCCAAAACAGCACCACACCTGTCCTCTGGTTGTTTGTGGTATTACAACTTTGGTAAATCCACTTCAATGGATACCACACACAACCTGAGGACAGTTGGTCTGACATTTTATTGTTCTACGTCAAGTAACTTTATGACTTCCCCACAGCTTGGGCACATAATAACCAATATATTTCCCCCTGGTTTCCATTGAAAAAGGGGACCAGGCAGTTTTCTGCCATCCCCATTTCTATTTACCCCAGCCATGGATCCATTGGCTGCAGCAATAGCAATTCTGACTCTATCTGTGGCATTAAGCATGGATCCTTGATTGAAAAAAAAAAAAAAAAAAACTGTTCCTATATGCAGATGGTTTGTTGGTGTACCTTGAAAAGGTGGGTCCCTTTCCGGCCTCCTTTAAGATTTAATGGAGAGTCTTAGATTCTTCTCTTGACTGTGTGTTAATTGAACTATATCGACAGTTTTTCTCTCTATGCTTTTATGACCCTGTCTGTTCTCTGAATATAGGGGACCTGTTGGGTGTTACTCGGTTTGAATATCTATTGGAGGCTTAACCTGGACCCATTAGTTCAGTCCCTGTTGGCCAATATATATATATATTTAAAAATGATCTACTTACATAATTTCTTTGTATCTTTTTCATGCTTGCCCTATTGTTTTTTTCTGCAAACTAGACTTCCTTATCAGAGCTTTTTATTGGCAGGGCAGATCACTAGATTCAGCATGGAGACTCTGCAGGCTTCAATAAACCTGGATGGCTTGGCTACTACTAATTTGTGCTATTATATCTGTTGGTGTATGCTAATTGGGAGTTGGATCACAACATGGGAAATGTGGCCACCTCACTTCATGGGTCCCTGATAGGTTCATGCGAGAGTCAGTCTTAGATAGATAGTTTTACCTCTTGTCTTTTGATGTTGTTGCGCAGGTTTGGATGGTTACACGTAAGCTGTATAGACCCTTCCTTTAGACCTTTTCTCTCCATTCCTCTCCCTGGCACAATCCCCATCTGCATCATTTAATGGACCTCCCTGCAGGCAGGTATTTGGTGGGTAAAGCCAGTTGTTATGCTCCTCGGAAGACTTTTATTCCTTAGACTTGCAGTTTTGGCACAATTTATTTCTCTACATGTCATGCTGTGTTCTTCAGATATATGTAAGCCAGTGACTTGTTTTTATGACCTGTGGCTATCAGAAAGCCCACTGATAGTGCTCTGTTGAAATGGAAGGAGGATATCCCTACTTTAACAAATGATGACTGTGAGGAGGTTACAGATTATTTTATTTCCTCGGTGGTGAGGTCACGGGATGCATTAGTGCAATATAACTTTTTACACAGAATATATTACACTCCATAGATACATTCTAGATTATTGCATGTCTAGAAAGTGCCCACACAAATTTGATAAGGTGTGGTCTCTTTGGTTGTAGTGTATAGCCACTAACTTCACTCTAGACCCTGCTGATTCTACCTAGTACTGTATATATGTTTCATCTGTGAGCTTTGCTCTTAGTTAGGGGATAGGAGGGTAGGGGCACCTTTGATTTTAAAATCCTTATTGCCTTTGTATAGTCACATGCGGAGTTGCATTCTGCCTTTATTTTATTGAATTCTGCTTTTTATATAAGTTTGATGTCATCGTAAGGCAGTGGTTCTCAACCTTTTTTGCCTGAGTAACCCTTGACAGCCCATTCCCAAAAAAATTTACCCCCATATTAGAGACATTTTGTAATGATTATAGTATAATTCATATGCTTTACTTTCCTCTATAACAGGCCCCCTGTTCCTCTTCCTATCTCCCCAGTCCCCTGATTTACAGGGGATGTCTTCGCTAACCGGAGTTGTTTACTTTTCTTTTCATCACTATCTGGCCTAGACCGCCATTAAGATTTCTCCCATACAAGACTTCTTACAGAACCAGCCAAATAAACATTTTAGGCTTCTTTCTGCAGTACAATACCCACCTACTTACAAACTGCCCATGTTTGTCACACACAGTAATAGTACCCGCTTTGCGTCCCCATAAAGTTATTAGGCACCATCTTTGCCCCCAAATATAGCTGTAGGCCCCCAAAGTGCCCCCATATATAGTTGTAGGCCACCATACTGTCCTGCTTTGGTGCTCCACTGCTCCTCTGGTGTGGGGACCTATTGCTATGGAGCAACCAAGCTGATGGTAGTTATCGCCCACAGCAGCTCAGTGCCTGCGCTTCCCCTTTGCTGTCCTCCTGCGCCACTCCTCAGTGCAGTGATGTCAGCCTACCATTTCTTTTCAAGTACCCCCTGGAGAACTGCTAAGTACCCCTGGGGGTACTTGTACCCCAGGTTGAGAACCATTGTCATAAGGCATGTGTTGTTTTTTCTGATCATATTATGCAAAATTATAATAGTAAATAATTAAATAAATAATAGGAAAAAAATACATTTTCGAATGATACAGCCATGCAAGAGTTATATATACCATGATACCAGAAAATGGAAGAAGAAACCCCTTATCTCCCTCATCGTGTTTACATTCTAGTCCGGGGGTCTTGTCAGCAGCGCTATTTGGTTGCTCAAAAATATGTTGAGGATTTGACTAACAGTGAAGGAATTTACCTGTTATGACTTGTAACTGCTGGAAGTGAACCAGATGCTCCCACCTCAGGCAGTGTTCTCCTGTGATAGTGCCAGGTTATTAACAATACAGAATATTAAACATGCACTTTGGTTTATGATGTTGGTAATAATCTCACCGCAGATCTCTGTTGTCTATGTTGTTTGTACTATGCTGAGACTGACTAATAGGAATAGCATGGCCTCCCTTGAGTCCCGCTTTCCTTCTATATATTCAGTCTATACAATTCTGAGCTTCAATTTGTATAACAGCTGTTCATACTTGACCATTCGAAAGACCTTCTTGTGCGGTAGTTGTTTCTTTATCTTTGCTGTCATGTGACATGTTGATTTACTAGTTATATTGTTAATAATGTAATGCTGATATAGACTGTTGACAATCAGATAAGAAAAGGACACAAAAATGATTACTACAATACAGTAATAAGATTGGGCAAATATATAGTTGGCTGTTTTTCTGATTTGAAACATGGAACACTGCTGCCGCATGCGGGTTAGCAGAGTCTGCTACAGTGAAATCTCCCTTTGTGGACACCTCCCATTAGGGGACACCTCCCAATAGTGGACTGTTTGTAATCCCCCGGTAGAGTCCCATAAGACTTAAAGGGGTACTCCCGTGAAAAACTTTTTTTTTTAAATCAACTGGTGCCAGATTTGTAAATTATTTCTATTAAAAAATATTAATCTTTCCATTACTTTTTAGGGTCTGTTTACTACAGAGGAAATTGTTTTCTTTTTGGAACACACAGCTCTCTGCTGACATCATGACCACAGTGCTCTCTGCTGACTTCTCTGTCCATTTTAGGAACTGTCCAGAGCAGCATATGTTTTCTATGGGGATTTTCTCCTACTCTGGACAGTTCTTAAAATGGACAGAGATGTCAGCAGAGAGCACTATGGTCATGATGTCAGCAGAGAGCTCTGTGTTCCAAAAAGAAAACCATTTCCTCTGTAGTATTCAGCAGATAATAAGTACTGGAAGGATTAAGATTTTTTAATAGAAGTAATTTACAAATCTGTTTAACTTTCTGGCACCAGTTGATTTAAAAAAAAAAAAGTTTTCCATGGGAGTACCCCTTTAATGTATTTGAACCCTCCGAATAGAGGACATTCCCAATAGTGGATGCGGACACACCCAATAGGAGACAATAGGGGATAAAACACTCCCAATAGGGGACAACCAGGCTTATGTGCCGGCCCTACCTTATACACAGGATCGCCGTCAGGGGGTACAGCCAATACCCCAGTAAGGGGCCCAGACTCCTAGGGGGCCCAGGCCCCCACTGTAGCACCCTGCAGCAGCCCCACACAGAAGCAGAAGACCTCAGTGGTCTCATGCTTCTGTACATCCGCCGGCCACATCATTCACCCCCTCCTTTCCTGATCCCCATGCCACTTTATTCCCCCTGTGTCATACCATCCCCCACCCCCTTTTACCCCATGTGCCACATAATTTCCTCTTGATCCACCCCCGTGCTATTTAATTCCCCCTTTGCTACTTCATAAAGAGGGGGTGATGAATTTACACAGAGGGTAATAATGGGGGGAATGAAATGACACAGGTGGGATCAAGGGGAAATTATGTAGCACAGGGGTAAGGGGGATAATTTGGCTTAAGGTGGCACAGGGTATAAAGGGTGGAATAAATGATGGGGGATAAGGGGTGATTAAACATCACTGGGAGATTGTACTGTAATATCGCTTTTTATCATGTTTTATAGGTAATTACACTGTGGAGTGAGTACAGGACAGTATTCAGACATTTAGAAAGATTTTTGAGCCTTTTTTTCCAATAGGGGACATCTCTCAATAGCGGACACTTTTTAATTCCCGGGGGTGTCCGCTATTGGGAGATACTACTGTATATATGTGCTTTACACTGTTTACATGGCACTAAAACTGAGCCTGCACCATTGGTAGCAGGTTTCAGATGTAAAATATTTCTGTGGCAGGGGTGGTTGAAGCTAGTTCCAATACCAGGCCTTAGCTGCCATGGTAAAATAGCGACCACGCTAACTAAGCAGTTAGACATAGAGAAGGGGTTTCTTCTGTTACTCCATCAGTACTTCAGCAATGCGATTCTTGGGTGCCGATAGATTGCTATGCCAGCTGGAGGCCTAATAATGCTGCCCAAGTCTGCCTTGTATGGAAACCAATGAGGCCCTGATATCACCATATTTGTACTGACCCGCAATGTGAAATGAAAGGCGAGAGGGTGTTTTTTTGACAATTCTGTCACATATAAAAAAAAAATAATACTTATCTCCAGGGCTCCAGTCCCCGATGTAATTATTTTCCTGCTTTTGGGGCCCAATAAGTCACACTGCAACTCAGCGGATCTCTGATCACAGCAATGTCCCACCTTTGTCACTGACTGGCTGAGAAACAGTGTGACCTATTTAAATAAAAAAACAAAAAATGGCAGAATTGCTGTTTTTTCATATTCTCCTTAAACAGGTGAATACAATCTATCCAATACATTGTATGTACTAATGTAGTTTTAGGATCCCCTACAATAGAAGTTTATTTACATATGTAACCATCAATGACGTCTTCTGGGTAGGTTTATGGGGTATATTTGTATTAGTCAATTCCTAAGACAATAAATGAGCTCTTATAAGTCACCTCCACCATAACAGTGCCTTGCTTAATCTCAGGTTCTTTTAAGGACCACTTTGGTTTATATCTGTTCTTATGGTATGAAAAGATGAATAGAATTGGAGTTTCCCATATATAGGGGTAATATGTTTTGTCACATACAGGAATTTTATCATGAAGGAATCATTACCACCATGTACACAATGTGTGGTGACATTACAAACATCAGTGAAAGGATGTCTTCCTCCAAGTGCTCTCCCAGGAATGTGCCTTCCGGCTATGAACACTGACTCCGTCTACAACTAGCTTTGAGCTGAAGGCTGCTGTGCAATTCAGAAATCTATGTACCTATCTAGTGTAAAACTACAATTATAGAGATACATTTTGAGTGTGTGCATACAGAACACTCCTGTCTGTATTCACAATAATATAAACGTCATTGAGACAGTTATATTGCCTTCTTAGACATAAGATTGTGACAATTACCTAATGCTGCAAAAAATTCTGTGATCAGTAGCCTGAGTTTGTAGCTTACTAATTCTTATAGAGTAGTACCGGTTGATTTCACTACTTTTAAATAGGCACTGCCACTTAGCTAGAACTAGCTGGGCGTAGAGCATGCAAAGAAATACAAACTTACAGTCTATAGGATTGCCTTGGTCAGCCATGCTTTTCTACCTACTCATTCTAACAAGCGGTCGAGGTCTTAACACTCAGACAACGACCAATCAAAACTTTTGACATTTCTCTAGAAAATGTCAAAAAGTTTTTTAAAGGGAATCTCTCATCAGTGTCACCCGCACTAACCTGTTTGTACAGGCTGGTAATGCTAGTTACATGGATTATAATGATACTTACCCAGGGCTCAAGTCCTGCAGGAACACGTGGGAACTGAGTTCCTGCACTTTTTCAACAGTAGGGGCACCTTTCCCATTAGCAGGAGTCCTGCAGGGCCAGCCCTTGAGTGGAAATCTTGGATGAGTTCCCACACTTTTTCCCCCAGAACTTGACCCTCATACTTATCTACCCCCTGATCTGTGGTCCCGCTCATCCGTTATCATCTTTAATCTGGTGGAAGGCTTGGTGCACGGCAATAGCATGCTGGCATCCCTGCTGCTGCTTCTTCTCTGTGCCCTCGCAGGTTTTGGGGAGCAGCAGCACTAACGTCAGCATGCTCCTGCCATATACCAAGCCTGTTGCCAGATTAAACAAGATAACAGGCACAGCTCTATAGTACTAGAGTATCAGAATAGTCTACTGAGCTTAGACTGGCATAGTACAATGACATATACTTTACGTCTTATTTAAATACTTTTCGTTACTTTCTTTTGTGTTCTTAGAATCACAGTGTCATCCACAGGAACTGTTGTGGGGATAACACGTTTTGCCTAGAGTAGAATTTCATTCTGGCTTAACCCCAGTAGTGTTTCTGTCACGATGCCGGCTGGCAGGAGGTGGATCCTCTGTGCCAGAGAGGGATAGCGAGGACCGTGCTAGTGGACCGGTTCTAAGACACTACTGGTTTTCACCAGAGCCCGCCGCAAAGCGGGAGGGTCTTGCTGCGGCGGTAGTGACCAGGTCGTATCCACTAGCAACGGCTCACCTCTCTGGCTGCTGAAGATAGGCGAGGTACAAGGGAGTAGGCAGAAGCAAAGTCGGACGTAGCAGAAGGTCGGGGGCAGGCGGCAAGGTTCGTAGTCAGGGGAGATAGCAGAAGTTCTGGTACACAGGGTTTAAACACACAAAACGCTTTCACTAGGCACAAGGGCAACAAGATCCGGCAAGGAAGTGCATGGGAGGAGGTTAGATATAGTCAGGGACCAGGTGGGAGCCAATTAAGCTAATTGGGCCAGGCACCAATCATTGGTGCACTGGCCCTTTAAGTCTCAGGGAGCTGGCGCGCGTGCGCCCTAGAGAGCGGAGCCGCGCGCGCCAGCACATGACAGCAGGGGACGGGAACGGGTAAGTGACCTGGGATGCGATTCGCGAGCGGGCGCGTCCCGCTGTGCGAATCGCATCCCCAACGGCCATGACAGAGCAGCGCTCCCGGTCAGCGGGACTGACCGGGGAGCTGCAGGGAGAAAGACGCCGTGAGCGCTCCGGGGAGGAGCGGGGACCCGGAGCGCTAGGCGTAACAGTACCCCCCCCCTTAGGTCTCCCCTTCTCTTTATCGGGTAACTGCCTCCCCTGGGATGAGGACACCGGGAAAGGATGGAGGGATTCCTCAACGGCAGGCAGAACCGCAGGAGTAGGAATGGGGAGAGAGGGCAGAGGGCGAGACCTGGCACGGGGCAGTGTGACACCAGGACGAGGGCCATGAGGGGACACAGAAGCTTGCCTGATGGAACTGGGAGGGGGGGAGGGGCATTTCCTGTGGCAGGCAGAGTCCTTAATGACCTTAGGGGGACCGGATACAGGAGGAACCACAGGGTCACGGCAGGGAGTACTGGGAACCGGTTGAAGGCAGTCCTTGGAACAAGAGGGGCCCCAACTCTTGATCTCCCCAGTGGACCAATCCAGGGTTGGGGAATGGTGTTGAAGCCAGGGTAGTCCAAGGAGAACTTCAGAAGTGCAATTAGGAAGGACAAAAAATACAATCTCCTCGTGATGATGTCCGATGCACATTAGGAGGGGCTCCGTGCGGTAACGCACGGTGCAATCCAACCTGGCTCCGTTGACCGCGGAAATGTGGAGTGGCTTGACAAGACGGGTCACCGGAATGCGGAATTTATTCACAAAGGACTCCCGAATAAAATTCCCAGAAGCTCCAGAGTCCAGGCAGGCCACGGCTGAGAGGGGAGAGCTGGCTGAAGTGGAAATCCGAACAGGTACCGTGAGACGTGGAGAAGCCGACTTGGCATCAAGAGACGCCACACCCACGAGAGCTGGGTGCGAGCGTGCGTTTCCCAGACGTGGAGGACGGATTGGGCAATCCACCAAAAAATGTTCAGTACTGGCACAGTACAGACAAAGATTCTCTTCCTTACGGCGATTCCTCTCTTCCAGGGTCAGGCGAGACCGATCCACTTGCATGGCCTCCTCGGCGGGAGGCCTAGGCGCAGATTGCAGTGGAGACTGTGGGAGAGGTGTCCAGAGATCTAAGTCTTTTTCCTGGCGGAGCTCTTGATGCCTCTCAGAAAAACGCATGTCAATGCGAGTGGCTAGATGAATGAGTTCATGCAGGTTAGCAGGAGTCTCTCGTGCGGCCAGAACATCTTTAATGTTGCTGGATAGGCCTTTTTTAAAGGTCGCGCAGAGAGCCTCATTATTCCAGGATAGTTCAGAAGCAAGAGTACGGAATTGTATGGCGTACTCGCCAACGGAGGAATTACCCTGGACCAGGTTCAGCAGGGCAGTCTCAGCAGAAGAGGCTCGGGCAGGTTCCTCAAAGACACTTCGAATTTCCGAGAAGAAGGAGTGTACAGAGGCAGTGACGGGGTCATCGCGGTCCCAGAGCGGTGTGGCCCATGACAGGGCCTTTCCAGACAGAAGGCTGACTACGAAAGCCACCTTAGACCTTTCAGTAGGAAACTGATCCGACATCATCTCCAAGTGCAAGGAACATTGCGAAAGAAAGCCACGGCAAAACTTAGAGTCCCCATTAAATTTGTCCGGCAAGGACAGGCGGAGGCTAGGAGCGGCCACTCGCTGCGGAAGGGGTGCTGGAGCTGGCGGAGGAGATGGTTGTTGCTGCTGTAGCTGCGACTGTACTTGCTGTAGTTGTGACTGGAGTTGCTGTGTCATGGTGGTCAAGTACGACAGCTGGTGATCTTGTTGCGCTATCTGTTGCGACTGCTGGGCGATCTGACGAGCTTGCTGGGCGACCAGCGTAGGGAGGTCAGCGACAACTGGCAGAGGAACTTCAGCGGGATCCATGGCCGGATCTACTGTCACGATGCCGGCTGGCAGGAGGTGGATCCTCTGTGCCAGAGAGGGATAGCGAGGACCGTGCTAGTGGACCGGTTCTAAGACACTACTGGTTTTCACCAGAGCCCGCCGCAAAGCGGGATGGTCTTGCTGCGGCGGTAGTGACCAGGTCGTATCCACTAGCAACGGCTCACCTCTCTGGCTGCTGAAGATAGGCGAGGTACAAGGGAGTAGGCAGAAGCAAAGTCGGACGTAGCAGAAGGTCGGGGGCAGGCGGCAAGGTTCGTAGTCAGGGGAGATAGCAGAAGTTCTGGTACACAGGGTTTAAACACACAAAACGCTTTCACTAGGCACAAGGGCAACAAGATCCGGCAAGGAAGTGCATGGGAGGAGGTTAGATATAGTCAGGGACCAGGTGGGAGCCAATTAAGCTAATTGGGCCAGGCACCAATCATTGGTGCACTGGCCCTTTAAGTCTCAGGGAGCTGGCGCGCGTGCGCCCTAGAGAGCGGAGCCGCGCGCGCCAGCACATGACAGCAGGGGACGGGAACGGGTAAGTGACCTGGGATGCGATTCGCGAGCGGGCGCGTCCCGCTGTGCGAATCGCATCCCCAACGGCCATGACAGAGCAGCGCTCCCGGTCAGCGGGACTGACCGGGGAGCTGCAGGGAGAAAGACGCCGTGAGCGCTCCGGGGAGGAGCGGGGACCCGGAGCGCTAGGCGTAACAGTTTCTAGTACTGTGTCTAAAAGTAGCCATGGGAATAAGTGGGTATTACAAAAGTACTACATATTTTTATCATCCAGGAAAATGCCAGGCAAAGATCTCTTCCATTGTGTTCATCCCTCCCCTGAAATCCTCATTACGTTCTAGATTCCCCTGTCAAGTCTGTTTAATAACCCAATACACAAGGTTATAGTGCTGGTGAACGGATTAAATGATGTATAACTTGCCCAGATCGGTGCCAACATTGCTGAGGCAAAGCTGGTATTTAACCCCCTTTGCACAATGGAGGCGGTACCCAGCATCCTCCGTGCCCTCTGCATCTCTAGAACAGCGGCACCAATCTGGATAGGTTACACATAGTTTTAATTCCGTTCACCCACACTATAATCCAGTGTATTGGTATAAATTATACTTGCTACTAATTCCAAATACAGTACTTGTATAGTAAAAATCGACTGGATAATCCCAGACTAAAACAGAATTTGGTTCATTTCTTTGGGATCTAAACCATAGGGAATCTAGATCACGGTGTGCCAGATTACAAGAAACTTAATCTGCTGATATCTGTTGCAAATATACCCAATGGATTCTGACACTTTTTGGCATGTCAGTGTTAAGCAAAATATTCAGGGCTAAGAAAAAACTTGACTTTACATTGACTTGGTCTTTATATACTTCTTGGCTTACAGGTTCCAGCTGCTGGACTGTTTCCTGCTCTGTATGATAAACAAGGGGTTAACAAGAGCTGACTAATTTACACAATCATCTTGTGGTGAACGATGTCATTTCTGGGCATGACTCTTGAAATCAGATCTAGAAAGACACAGAAGATTTTTTTGTGCATCAGGGAAGATCAAAAGACAAAATATGACAAGCAACAGCTGGTTACTCAGTTCAGTCTGCTTATTCACTTTTTCTCATCTTACTTTTACTAAAATAGCTGTCCACATATTAGGGTGGGTTCACACTACGTTTTCTCCCATACGGGAGCGCATACGGCAGGGGGGAGCTAAAACCTCGCGCTCCCGTATGCCACCGTATGCGCTTTTACAACCGGACCTAAAACCGTGGTTGACCACAGTTTTAGGTCTGGTTGTAAAAGCGCATACGGCGCAAAAATGAGCCGACCGGACCGAACGTTTCACTCCGGACGGCTCATTGAAATGAATGACATACGGGAGCGCATACGGTGACATACGGGAGCGCGAGGTTTTAGCTCCCCCCTGCCGTATGCGCTCCCGTATGGGAGAAAATGTAGTGTGAACCCAGCCTTACATGACCTATAGTCCATAACAGTAAGTAGTACACAATTGTATTAAAGAGGAGCTCCCATGTTGACATTCATGGTATATCCACAGGATATGCCATGGATATCTGATAAATGAGGCTCCTACCTCTGGGACCTTCACCTATCTTGAGATCACAAGCCCTCCTAAAGCCCAAACCGCCCCATTGACTTCGATAGATAGGAAAATCAACAGCAGAATATCTACAGCAAAACACACACGTGTGAACGGTACCTGTCATTTACAAAAACTTTTTATATTATGTACAGGGTGGGCCATTTATATGGATACAGCTTAATAAAATGGGAATGGTTGGTGATATTAACTTCCTGTTTGTGGCACATTGGTGTATGTGAGGGGGGAAAGTTTTCAAGATGGGTGGTGACCAGGGCTTCGGAGTCGGACGAAATTTGGGGTACCTGGAGTCGGAGCCGGCAAACAATGCACCGACTCCAACTCCTACTAAATTTAGATTGGAATAAAAAAAAAAATGCATGTTTAAATGTCCCAATTCACAAAAAGTTATAATTAATGGCTTCTCTACTTTAAGAATAAAGACCAATGCATGCAGTGCCTCACGTAACCGCAAGTGACCGTGAAGAAGCATGCTTTACTATATGGCACACAACGCACAATTAGGAGTGGCAATACTTTCCATAGTGTAGTGTTCTGCTGTTACAGGGAACCCATGGGTAACCTAGCCTCTCACTGATAAGGGATTAAGGAAATATCTTTTTTTGCAGGACTAGAGACACTTGTATAAGTGAAGGGAATGGAGGGTCAATAGTTCAAGACTGAAGCTGTAAACCATTGAAAAAACTGCTGCCATTCAGCTAAGGCTATAAAAACTTGTAAACTGGATTGTTAGCTTAAAGGGGTACTCCGCCCCTAGACATCTTATCCCCTATCCAAAGGATAGGGGATAAGATGTCAGGTCGCCGGGGTCCCGCTGCTGGTGACCCCGGGGATTGCCGCTGCGGCACCGAGCTATCATTACTGCACAGAGTGAGTTTGTTCTGTGCGTAATGACGAGCGGTACAGGGGCCGGAGCATCGTTACGTCACGGCTCTGCCCCTCGTGATGTCACGGCCAGCCCTCTCAATACAAGTCGCCACGCCCCCTGCCATAGACTTGTATTAAGGGGGTGGAGCCGTGATGTCACGAGGGGCGGAGCCATGACGTCGCACTGCTCTGTCCACTGTATCGCCCGTCATTACGCACAGAGCGAACTTGCTCTGTGTAGTAATGAAAGCATGGTGCCGCAGCGGCGATCCAGGGGGTCCCCAGCAACGGGACCCCAGCGATCTGACATCTTATCCCCTATGCTTTCGATAGGGGATAAGATCTCTAGGGGCGGAGTACCACTTTAAACATGACTATGGGATTCTACTAGGGAAATCATGTTTTATAATAAATGCCCCTTCCTGGATCCTCCCACTGCCCTATCTTCAGCAGCAGCTCAGCACACAAACTGTTCAATACAGTATACTATTGGCTTCCCAGCCAGTAGTCCTGTGGTAATGAAATGTATGTTGCCTTTCTTTCCTTCAAGGAATGTATAAAATACATTCGCATATTAATACAGAGGAGTCGGAGTCGGAGTTGGAAGTACAGAAAACGGAGTCGGAACATTTATCTACCGACTTCACAGCCCTGGTGGTGACCATGGCGGCCATTTTGAAGTCGGCCATTTTGAATCCAACTCTAGTTTTTTCAATAGGAAGAGGATCATGTGACTTATAAAACTTATTGGGAATTTCACAAGAAAAACAATGATGTGCTTGGTTTTAACGTTACTGTCTGGAAAAACTCAGGGAACGTGCCAGCTTCAGTGCACAAAGAGGGAAAAACATCATCATGTAGCAATTTCGCATATCCAGTGGCCTTGAGGTTTCCATTGATGAAGAATGGCCCCCACTATCTTTGTACCCCATATATCACACCATACCATCAATTTTTGTGTTCCAACAGTCTTGGAGGGATCTATCCAATGTGGGTTAGTGTCAGACCAATAGCGGTGGTTTTGTTTGTTAACTTCACCATTCACATAAAAGTTTGCCTCATCACTGAACAAAAACTGAGGGTCCTGTTCCAATTTTTGTTTTGCCCATTCTGCAGCACCTGAAACTACGGATACTGGAAGCCTGTGTTAGCATTTCTCCTGCGGTGTTGCTATCAGTGTGTGAAGAGTGGGAGAAGAGGGTTGCATTGACAATCCAGCACAATGGGCAGCACATTGAACACATTTTATAAGTGGTCAGAAACTTGTAAATAACTCATGAAAGAATAAAAGTTATGTTAAAACCAAGCACATCATTGTTTTTCTTGTGAAATTCCCAATAAGTTTGATGTGTCACATGACCCTCTTCCTTTTGAAAAAACAAAAGTTGGATTCAATATGGCCGACTTCAAAATGGCCGCCATGGTCACCACCCATCTTGAAAAGGTTCCCCCCTCACATATACTAATGTGCTACAAACAGGAAGTTAATATCACCAACCATTCCCATTTTATTAAGGTGTATCCATATAAAATGACCCACCCTGTAGATTAGACCATTATATGTATATTTTTTAAATATACATTGGTTAAAAATGTGTATATTTTTGGGTGAAAATATTCCGTCTTGTCATTGAAGCTATGGCATTTACCCCAATCAGTCTAGGTTTAGGAAGGGGTGATCACACACTGAAACACGTCTTTTTTGTCTTTTATTACTTTATTGTACTGCAAAAAAATTTGTCCACTTTGTATTTACTCCTCACTCCTTTTTTGTGCAAAGGCACACTTTTTTCATGAAAAAAATCTCGAGGCACACCACCATTAGAAAATGTTAAAAAAAATGTAACTCTGTGCCTATATCAGTATTTCCCAACCAGTGTGCCTCCAGCTGTTGCAAAACTGCAACTCCCAGCGTGCCCGGACAGCCTTTGGCTGTCCGGGCATGCTGGGGATTATAGTTTTGCAACAGCTGGAGGCACACTGGTTGGGAAACACTGACTATATATATAGTAATATACAAATACAAATAAAGTAATAAACAAATTCCTATGCACACTGCATATATCTTATCTTGCATATATCTTATTTTCCCGCACATTAGGTTGGCAGTATAGTTACCCCCACATTAGGTTGTAGTTCCCCAACATTAGGTTGTAGTTCCCCCACATTAGGCCTACATTAGGTGCAGTATAGTTCCACACACATTAGGTGCAGTATAGTTCCCCCACATTAGGCCCCCACATTAGGTCCAGTATAGTTCCCCCACATTAGGCCCAGTATAGTTCCCCCACATTAGGTGCAGTATAGTTCCCCCACATTAGGCCCAGTATAGTCCCCCACATTAGGTCCAGTATAGTTCCCCCACATTAGTCCCAGTATAGTCCCCCCACATTAGGCCCACTATAGTCCCCCACATTAGGCCCAGTATAGTTCCCCCACATTAGGCCCAGTATAGTTCCCCCACATTAGGCCCAGTATAGTCCCCCCACATTAGGTGCAGTATAGTTCCCCCACAGACATACAGCCTTCAGACATACAGTGTATTACTGAAGGCTGTATGCCTGTGTGCTGCACCACTTCGGTGTTCCGAGCACCGGCTATAGCAGTAGGTCCCGGGACCGGAGGAGCGGTGCTCGGAACACCGAAGGAGACGCGCTGCTGGGAACACTTACAAAGTTTAAAGCGCGCGTCATCCTCGCTGCTCCGGTCCTCGGCGATTGTTGCTATGGGCGCACGCATGGGACGTCAGTGACGTACCTGCGTGCGCTACCTCCCGGCGGTCCCCGCATTTTTAAAGTAAACACAGGGCCGCAGGGACTTAAAAGAGGCATCCCTGTGCTCCGAAAGCAACTTTCGGGACACAGAGATGTCCCGCGGCACAAACACCCGGCGGGTGTTTTTCCCACGGCACACCTTACACTATGTCACGGCAGACTAGTGTGCCTCGGCACAGTGGTTGAAAAACACTGCTTTAAATCAATGAACTGCAGCGGCTTTTGCGGGGCCAGAGACCGCCACCGCTGCCGCCACCCGCTTCTCTCCCCCCTGCCTGTCCTGGGGTCCTCCTGAGTCCAACCCCACCCCCTATTCCTCTGGCCAGAGACCGCTGTCGCCCGCTTCTCTCCCCTGCCGGTCCAAAGTCCAACAACTGCCCCATTGCCTCCCCCATCCCCGGTTTTATAATTACCTGTTCCTAGGGCCCGGGGTCCGCGCTACATCTAGCTCCGGCGGCGTCCTGAGCTGTCACTGTGCACATTGATGGTGACGTCGTGTTGAGGACGTCACCTGTCATTGGGCAGCGCACAGCATAACGCAGGACGCCGCAGGAGCCAGAAGTAGCGCGGACCCCGCGAACAGGCAATTATAAAACCGGAGATGGGCGAGGCAATGGGGCAGCGGCGGTCTCTGGCCAGGGTGGTGGGGGTGCGGTGGGTCAGTCTGTCCATGATGGGAGTAGTAGTCCTAAAAGTCCTGTAGCCGGGAGATGTGCCATCCCTCAGCGCTGCGGCACTACAACTACTCCCACCATGGGACCGACTCTGTCCATGATGGGAGTTATAGTCCAGGTACTGAGGGGCACATCGCAGCAGGTCATTCTTCCAGAGCAGGAAGTTCTTTTCTTTTTGAATTTCTTTTCTGTCTGACCACAGTGCTCTCTCCTGACACCTCTGTCCATGTCAGGAGCTGTCCAGATCAGGAGCAAATCCCCATTGCAAACCTCTCCTGCTCTGGACAGTTCCTAAAATGGACAGAGGTGTCAGCAGAGAGCACTGTGGTCAGACTTGAAAGAAATTCAAAAAGAAAAGAACTTCCTCTGGAGCATTCAACCGCTGATAAGTACTGGAAGGATTAAGATTTTTAAATAGAAGTAATTTATAAGTCTGTTTAACTTTCTGGCATCTATTGATTTAAAGAAAAAAGTTTTCCGGTGGAGTACCCATTTCCGTGGGAGAACTTGCACAATTGGTGATTGACTAAATGCTTTTTTTGCCCCACTGTACATCCTAATTGTAATTCACTTTAGGTAGGAATATAACTGGGGGTAGGGATGTCTAATCACAAGAACTACAACTTAGTCCAAATCAAGCAATCTAAATACAAAAAAAGGATAACTGGATGGCACCACTGATCAGCATGCCTAATAGGAATAGCGAGACAACCAGCACTGAATACGCTGTCCGGTGGTGCTAGGAAATAATGAAAAGCACAGTATCAAAAGTGGGGAAGAGTACGGCAATGCCGCCGAGCTTCCTGCACTCACCGCTACAGCTTCCAAAGGTAAGCTCCTAGACGGACTCCTCCAGCGGGGACAAATCAAGCAATCGTTTCAGTGATCAATGGAGGTTCTACCAGGTAGACCTCAAACAAATAGCAATATATCCTAGTGATCTCTGCCTATTTCTTAGGTGGAAAGCACACTCTAGTGCAATGGTCTTCAACCTACGGACCTCCAGATGTTTCAAAACTACAACTCCCAGCATGCCCGGACAGCCGATGGCTGTCCGGGCATACTGGGAGTTGTAGTTTTGCAATATCTGGAGGTCCCCAGGTTGAAGACCACTGCTCTAGAGTATTTCAGCCATTAAAGGGGTTATCCACTGTTCGAAAAACAGCTGCTTTCTTTCAAGAAAGAGCACCACTTCTGTGTGTGGGGTATTGCAGCTCAGTTACACTGAAGTGGATGAAGCTGGCTTTAAAGGGGTATTCCAGGCAAAACCTTTTTTTTTATATATATCAACTGGCTTCGGAAAGTTTAACAGATTTGTAAATTACTTCTATTAAAATATCTTAATCCTTCCAATAGTTATTAGCTTCTGAAGTTTTCTGTCTAACTGTTAAATGATGATGTCACATACCGGGAGCTGTGCATGATGGGAGAATATCCCCTAACCCATGACGTGAGTCATCACAGAGCAGTAAGACAGAAAAACAACAACTCAACTTCAGAAGCTAATAACTATTTGAAGGATTAAGATTTTTTAATAGAAGTCATTTACAAATCTGTTTAATTTTCCGGAGCCAGTTGATATATATAAAAAAAGGTTTTGGCCTGGAATACCCCTTTAATACCACACACAACCTGATGACAAGAGTGGTGCCGTTTCTGATTTAGGACACCATTCTGGAGATCACAAGGGGGCCCAACGGTCAGACTTCCCCCTACCATCTTATCTTGTGGGTAGGGGGATACGTGTTAATGGTTAGGATACCCCTTTGAGGATTGAATAAAAATCATGTACATTAATTTAAATAATCATTTGAAATGATATAATAAAAGTTGCAATACTGAAAGAAAACCACCGTTTAATCTAATTCAGGCACTTTGTATGCCTGATAGTTAAAGATATATGCTTCTTGGAACAACTTTCACCAGCAGCTTTTCAGTCCTTATTTGGGAAAAATTGTCCGAGCACCATACCTTATGTAAGTCTTATTTCCTTTCTGATGCTGAGCTGTATGTGCTGCCAAATCATGCTATTGTATTTAAGAGATTGGCAGAGACATAAAGTATTTGGGTATTTAGTGAAGGTGATTTCACCAGAGGCTGTGAGTTACTTTCGGCCTCTATTGGTAAATAGGTCCCTTTGCATAAATTTAGCAGAAAAGCAAAAACACCCATAAAAGCAAAATATTTCATTTCATTGGTAAGTACATTTATCTATCTGAAATGCTGTATTTTCTTTAGAATGTACCTCTACTGTTTTATTCTCTTTTATATAACTGCATAAGGAGATGGAGCTTCCTGCTTCGGTTTCATGGTACCCGTCTCTAGCGCAAGACCCGGCGCCATAGAATCACATTACGCCTGGTCTCCCGTTGAAGATAAGTGCTATGGAGCAAAAGCAGAAAGCTCTTCCTCCTAATGAGTAATAATGCGGTGGGAAGAACAGGGACTTGGTAAAGCTATTCCAATGCCAAAGTCAAGTAGAAAAATGACTATCTTGCCCAATTCTAAAAACAGGAGAGAAGGCGCTCCATAGGGTAATACCACAGGAGATGGGGGAGGGGAGAGTAAAAGCTAATTTTAAACTGCTCACCCTGGGTGGTTGTGTAGCCTCATACACAACAATGGAAATCGCTTGAATACAATGGTCCGTCTGCGGCCCTCCTGTTGTGGATTCCATAACGTATAGGTACAAGACAAGGTTTCAGTATAGGGGGCAGGAGTACATCGGCGCTGAACGGACCCAGGACACAGCAGGTAAGAAGGTAAAATCCAATTTATTTGATGCAACGCGTTTCCCTGCGCAAGCGCAGATTCATCAGGCAGGATACCTGATGAATCTGCGCTTGCGCAGGGAAACGCGTTGCATCAAATAAATTGGATTTTACCTTCTTACCTGCTGTGTCCTGGGTCCGTTCTGCGCCGATGTACTCCTGCACCCTATAAAATCTCAATCCTTCCAGTACTTATCAGCCACTGAATACTCCACAGGAAGTTCTTTTCTTTTTTAATTTCCTTTCTGCCTGACCACAGTGCTCTCTGCTGACACCTTTGTCCATTTTAGGAACTGTCCAGAGTAGGAGCCATTCCCCATAGCAAATCTCTCTTGCTCTTGACAGTTCCTGACAGGGACAGAAGTATCAGCAGAGAGCACTTGTGGTCAGACAGAAAGGAAATTCAAAAAGAAAAGAACTTCCTCTGTAGGATACAGCAGCTGATAAGTCCTGGAAGGATTAAGAATTTTTAATAGAAGTAATTTACAAATGGGTTTAACTTTCTGGCACCAGTTCATTTAAAAGAAAATGTTTTCCAGTGGAGTACCCCTTTAAGTAAAATACTGATGACTCTGTATCCTTGGACTGACAGACTGGTTGTTGGTGATCAGCCTATTATTAAATAGCATGGAAAAATGTTTAAAAAATGCAGGACCTCTTATACTATAGAGTCTACTTAATAAAATCTGTGACTGTAAATTTAAGGGGGGGGAGGTTAGGGATTGAGATGTGAAATACAAATACATACAAAATACTGTATTTTTCGCCCTATAGTACGCACCAGCATATAAGATGCACCCAATTTATAGGTGCAAAATCTAAAAAAATTAAGATTTTGAACCCAATAGTGGTCTTCAACCTGCGGACCTCCAGGTGTTGCAAAATTACAACTCCGGGCATGCTGGGAGTTGTAGTTTTGTAACATCTGGAGGTCCGCAGATTGAAGACCACTGCATAGGAGGTAATACTCACGTGTACCCGCCGCTCCAGACCCGTCACCGCTGCCCTGGATGTCGCTCCATTGCTGTCGCCGTGTCCCCGTCGCTCCGGAACGTCTCTGCTGCCGGCCGGGTATCCTCGCTCTCCGTCGCCGCCATCACGTCGTTACGCACGCCGACGCACGTTCGCGACGACGTGATGACGAGGAAGGAGAGCGCCGGCCATACAGGGGATCCCTGAACGGAGAAGACACCGAGGAGGCAGGTAAGGTCCCTCCCGGTGTCCTGTAAGCACTAACCCGGCTATTCAGTCGGGCTGTTCGGGACCTCCGCGGTGAAGGGTTAATACAGGGCATCACCGCGATCGGTGATGTCCTGTATTAGCCTCGGGTCCCGGCCGTTGATGGCCGCAGGGACCGCCGCGATAGGGGTGTATTCGCCGTATAAGACGCACCGACTTTTTCCCCCCAGTTTTGGGGAAGAAAAAGTGCGTCTTATACGGCGATAAATATGGTTCATTTCTTTCCTATCTTTTCATTTGTTTCAGTCCACAACAAAATGACAGAGACACTTTTACGGTCTTTATTTCTGTTTATGTCAAGTTTTTTCATACGTCAGAAAAAATAAAGCATACCCAATAATTTATGCAATAGCGTATATTTCAAATGTTGTAAAAGATAGACTGTAACTTGCACAGACATTACAAAAATACTTTGCATAATACAGAATGATTTTCTAGATACCCTCCTAAGAAAGTCAATGAATAACAGATATTTCAGTAAATCTATGATCGGAACAGGGTTAAGTAAACCGTTTTGTTGGCTTCTACAGAAGAATAACTGTCTCTTCATGAGACGGAAATGCAATAGAAAGGGTAAATAAAGGACGTTAATGGCACATCTATGCTTTTCATAAAGCATTATTCTGCTCACATCCCCAAAGGCATTGGAATAAGTCAGTTTAGGCCAATTAACATTTCGGGCAATGTAGGAGGTAATGAGCAGGTGCACCTTTGAACAGTAAATTAAAAGCAAAAATAATCTCCAGGAGACTAGATTCGGCACCGTACACCCCAGAGACACACAGGTGGACCCGGGTGATCAAGATATTCCCATTAGAAACAGCAAAAAACGTCCAAGCAGACCTAGTGGTGCTCACTGATATTAAGTAGCAGTCCCACGTAACAATAAGAAATCAAGTAGTAGTTGTAGAATAGGGATGTCACCAGGAATGTAGCTTGATAAAATCTATATTCTTTTTTCTTTATTCAGAAATGAAGACACACAGTGCTGGAAGAACTATCAAGGACGCGTGGCAGGGAGGGGGGTAGAACTTCTGGCTACAGTGCCATTTCGCGCTGCATAGCGCTTCTACTGGCCCATACGTCAGCACATTAACAGAATATGTTTTTCCTATATGGAAAAAATTACATTTACAAGTAAGGCAGTACACAAGCGTGATGGCCGTCACGCCCCCTCCCATAGACATAAATGGAGAGGGTGTGGCATGACCTCATGTCTCCAGGCCCGGAAATACAAAGGTTTCCGACACTGGTGCTGCAGCCCCGCGTAGAATGCGGTTGCTGCACAGAGATCCTGGGGGGTCCCAGCGGCGGGACACCTGCGATCATACATCTTATCCCATATCCTTTGTATAGGGGATAACGGGGGAAGAGTCATCAAAACCTGTGTAGAGGAAAAGTCGACCAGTTGCCCATAGCAACCAATTAGATAACTTCTTTCATTTTATAAAAGGCCTCTGAAAAAATAAAGGAAGCGATCTGGTTGCTATGGGCAAGTTGTCGACTTTTCTTCAGCACAGGTCTTGATGAATCTCCCCCAAGATGTATAAACCCGGAATACCCATTTAAGTAGAATCGATTCCTTGAAACCCTTGGACTCACATTAGTTGTATCTCCTAATTGCTGTATCAATTACAACAGTGGCCCTCATTTACTAAGAAAATCGGGTTGTAAGTCTATGTTGCTTTCTTACCCGACTGCTTTTTTCCCCTGGTATTTATTATTATGTCGCATCCTGTTTGTCGCACGTGGGTTTTGTTGGTTTTGGTTTCCAACTCCTCTGAGCTGTCGGGGAAAAAATCCACAACAATTCAAGAAATTCGGGTTGGAAACCTTTATAAATACGTGGGAAAGCTCAGAACTGTCGGGTTACGCCCCTTTTTCGGGTTTGGGAGAATCCACATCGGATCTGTCGGGAAAAAATGTCGCATCGTGTCGCAGACTGGCGCATGATGTCTGCGACATGGCGCAGACCAAGATGCGACAAAAAAACCCGACAAAAGAGGTCGGGTTTAGAATAGTAAATGAGGGCCAGTGTGTTCATCCATGCACATATACGGATATGTATGTAAAGGTTTGTAGCTTCTCCTGTTTTCACTGTTATTCATTTGAATGTACACTTATAAAGTCATAGTTATTTTTGTTTTTATTGTGGTCATAATTTTAAAAGTGAAAAGTTGTTGTAAAACTCTTGTGGTTTGGTATTTTGAGATGTTTTTACCAGCTAAAACGAAGTGATCAGCAGATGAACAAGCATTTAATTGGTCGGTTGGTCGCTGGGTCTGCTACGCAGATATTATAAGGCTCTTTGGTTGATAATCGCCTTATGTTAAAGGTTCTTTATTCTGGTGGTCTATTTCTGCTTTTGTTTATCTTGTAATTTACACTGTAGCTTTGCTTGCTCAAATTTCTGGTAACCATGGCTGGTTTCCTTTATGTTTGCAATGTTTTACCACAATATATGTTTTGTTTGTCTTAATTTACTGGAGTATTCTAGTTCATTTCTTGAAATGTATGCATATTTAATCCTTCATTTTGCTGGTTCAAAGCCCAGAGCCATTAAGTGAAGGTTGACTTGAAGCATGATCTAAAACATACATCCAATGTTTATAGCAAGTGAACTTTTGTCATGGCTATTCCTTTCATTATAAATTAGTCTATAGTATCATGCTTTATGCTAGCTGGTTATTAATAGGATTAGATTGGTCCAAAAAATGTTTTTCTTTTTTTTTGGCTCTAATGCTAACATGTTGAAATGTGTCAAGAAACCTGAAACCTACTATGGAAGGTTCTTTATTCCGAAGCTTGTTTAAGTTGAGCATTCTTGGCTGGCTCCCATACAGGCACCTAGGTCTCTGCTTCAGATGGCTGCCATGAAATGAAATTTGTTGATTAATTTATGGCAGGAACATAGTGCCAGGGGAAACTCTCAAAGCTAAACAGTACTAAGGTACGATGGAAAGCCAGTTCAACTGAAATCTTAGAATTCCCAAGATGGTATCATGGAAGTCTTGAATTAGTGACCGATGTCAATCTTTCAAAAAGAATTGTATGTATGGAATATATTTATGTAGGGAAAATATTAGTTCTCTATTTAATTGAATATAAAGGGTCAACTAAATATACACTTTGGTATAGATAAATTTTTGGGTTTAACTTGCAGATCTTATGTCACTTCTGGATTCAAGGCTGGAGAAGTAAAACAAACTTCTTGTTATGATGTCTTTCATGGTTTCCTATTGTCAAGAATCTTTTTGAGGGACTAGTCATATGCAATTTACCTTTAGAAGATGGGCGCATTGGTCTTTTGGATTAATTTGTTGTTGTTCCTGCCTCTTTCTGGGGAATTGGGGTGATACTTGTTTATGACATTTGAGTCTTGCCCTCGCTCTCTGTTTAACTTTAAGTACCCTAATATTCTCAAACTGTATTGTGGAGCAAATCTATATTTGATTTTGCTTCTTTTTTTTTTTTTTTATCTATTCATAATAGCCCTGTTTGTATTTCTCCATATAAGAATGTTTGTACCAGCAGTTAAATCCACATATAAAACTACGCTAACTACTACTCTAATGCTCACTATGGTTTACTTTTTATATATGAGTTCACTTGTGATTATTGGGTTCTTGGTTAATGGTAGCTGAATTACTGTACATTATTCACTTTCTTCATAGTGGTATTCATCAGCTCCCATTGTGCATGAAACAATAGTTATGTTCAGTCATACTGTGAGAAAGAAAGGTTTTGTTGAATAGGAGGACTACCTTATTATAGACGCCCTCTTTCATGCAATTTTTTATTTCTCTTTCTTTTGCCAGATACTGATGAATACTGTGGCTAAAACAAATTCTCTTGTTTATTGAGAAAGCTTGGTAGAGACTCCATGTCCAGTAAATGAGCATTTCTCTATAACAGCCATTTTTTATTATTTTTATTGTGCTTGTTTTATTTTCCTATTTCCTTTGACTTTGGATGGCTTGCATATACTTTCCAGTTTACTCATTTAGACCAAGTGGGAAATGAATAAAGGCTTGTATTATCGTCAGAATTTATGAGTTCCATGGCAGCCTTGACCCTTTAGGCACTAATAATATAATATATATCATAGTCGTGCTTCCGTGCACACATTGTTTGAAATAAGAGGATACAGCATGCATTATTGGTTCGCGTACATGCTCAAGGATTAGCTTCAGACACTGAGTATAACACTTTATGATGTAAGGGTATCATTCCTATGTACAGAGTTACCAATCATTCACTTCTCTTTTGACACATATGACTAATAATTGATACGCTTGAGAGATAACTGGAGTCTTGTGGGTGAATGAGTATGACATTCCTCGGGTTCATTCAGTCGACATTTCAGGAGGCATTATGGGTTAATGACTTTGAAGAACAAACACTAGAAAATGATGCGGTTGTGGCTGAAGACTGTTTTAGGCGATGATTATAATGATTCACATATCTAAACCAGTCTTTAATTACGGTAATAAATAGAATTAGACCAATTTAATCAATGTCATTACATGTGTCCTAATTTATTTAAAATATTTGTAACGGTTACTCATAGGAGATATAAGTATTATACAATGTAATTGCTCCCTTACATTTTATACCTGGTAGTGCCATCTTTAGCCAAAACTGCAACTGAACAGTCTAATAACTAATAAGGGAAATCAGTGTTTCACATTGTTACCATTAAGAAATGTTGGCCAACTGTTATCTCGATTAATAACTTTATTTCAGACTGGAAGTCTTCTAAAGAACTGCCCATTTAAGATTCAGTTGTGCCATCTTATTTGGAATAGCAGACTCAGTGTCTCTATCTGAACTCAGTCTTAATTTAGATTTTTTTAGCCATTCAGGGTAGACTTGCTTTCCACTAATGCCGAGGTACAGCGATGAGGAGCCCCTGCTCAAATCTGTTACTCAAATCTGTACCTCAGCTGGTGGGAGGAGAAGGTTGTATTTTGGGAAGCCCTGTCATCGTGGACCAGCCTTATTCAAATGTGGCTAAGGTTCATAGATGACATGTTAGTTGTTACGCCGAGCGCTCCGGGTCCCCGCTCCTCCCCGGAGCGCTCGCAACATCCTCGCAATCGCAGCGCCCCGGTCAGACCTGCTGACCGGGTGCGCTGCGATACCTCTTCCAGCCGGGATGCGATTCGCGATGCGGGTGGCGCCCGCTCGCGATGCGCACCCCGGCTCCCGTACCTGACTCGCTCTCCGTCGGTCCTGTCCCGGCGCGCGCGGCCCCGCTCCTTAGGGCGCGCGCGCGCCGGGTCTCTACGATTTAAAGGGCCACTGCGCCGCTGATTGGCGCAGTTGGTTTAATTAGTGTATTCACCTGTGCACTTCCCTATATAACCTCACTTCCCCTTCCCTTCCTTGCCGGATCTTGTTGCCATCGTGCCAGTGAAAGCGTTTCCCAGTGTGTTCCTAGCCTGTGTTCCAGACCTCCTGCCGTTGCCCCTGACTACGATCCTTGCTGCCTGCCCCGACCTTCTGCTACGTCCGACCTTGCTCTTGTCTACTCCCTTGTACCGCGCCTATCTTCAGCAGTCAGAGAGGTTGAGCCGTTGCTAGTGGATACGACCTGGTTGCTACCGCCGCTGCAAGACCATCCCGCTTTGCGGCGGGCTCTGGTGAAAACCAGTAGCAGCTTAGAACCGGTCCACTAGCACGGTCCACGCCAATCCCTCTCTGGCACAGAGGATCCACCTCCTGCCAGCCGAATCGTGACATTAGTGATTTGGTCCTCCACACAGGCAGAGTTTAAACAACAATCAGCTAGGACTTAGATTTACAAGCACTAGCAGTATGGAACAACTAGAATAACTCGATCTAAAAAATATGGATCACGAAGGAAGGTGCTGTCCAGACCACTGTACATCGAAAGCAGACTGCAACTAATTCCCTACTTCAGTGGGGGAACTGTCATCCTCGCCCCCTGAAGCAGGGAATACCAACCAGCCAATATCTGCGTATACACAGAAATTGCTCATCCATTGAATAGGGGATATCCCAACAAAATATTAAAGAGGGCCTACCACAGAGCACTGAGAAGCCAGAGAACCCAATTGTTAACCACCAAACAAAGAGAGAGAGAAGGAGTCGCCTCTGGGATAATAGGTGTTTTTGATGACAAAGCTAAGGAGGTGAGAGATATCCTTCAAAAATATTGGAGAGTTCTAAAATTAGACACTGCGCTTTCAGATATAATTACAGACACCCCCCAAAAAAAAAAAATTCAAAAGGGGTAAAAATTTACCATGACAGATTACCAAAAGGAAACTTTGAACCAGAATCTAGAGAGGGATGGCTTAAAGGGGTACTCTGGCACTTAGACATCTTATCCCCTATACAAAGGATAGGGGATAAGATACCTGATTGTGGGGGTCCCGCTGCTGGGGACCCCCATGATCTTGCACGCCGCACCCCGTTAAAATCAGTCCCCAGAGCGTGTTCGCTCGGGGTCTGATTACTGTCAATCACGGGGCCGGAGCATTGTGACGTCACAACTCCATCCCGTGTGACGCCTCCGGGACTGATTTTAACGGGGTGTGGCGTGCAAGATCACCGGGGTCCCCAGCGGCGGGGTCCTTTGGATAGGGGATAAGATGTCTAAGCGCCGGAGTACCCCTTTAACCAAAAACCTAAGGAGACCTTTCCATGCAGCAAATGTACTATGTGCCAATATATAGAAAAAAGTAACATGTTTTAGAGTGCAACAACAAGAGATAGATATACTATGCATCAGTTTTCTAACTGTGAAACAAAAGGGGTAGTTTATATGTTAACCTGCCCGAGTCCATAGAACTACATCGGCAATATATACAGACCCTTCAAAAAACGCTTACAGGAACACGTAGTAGACATTACGCATGCAAGAGACACTTTGCAGGAATCCAGCATATCATAAAGTAAAGCTCAGGACTTGAGAGCACAAATTATTGAGGTGATACCCCCCCCCAAAAAAAGAGGAGGAGACTGGGACAAGACACTACATTCGGGACATATCAATTGGAGTCTGTCAAACCCCATTGCTTTAATGACTTTGTCAAAAAGGGATTATTCAATCCTCAGCCCACCACATATTGCAAAAAAGCTGTATGTTGGATGTTTGGTCTTTCTAGAAAAAATTATTCACACACAAATATCATAAAACTAACAATTTAATCTAAAATATATAGTGTAAAAACAATTGTGTCTACACAAACATATATAAAGGATGATAATAATTCCAAGAAAGAGCAGAGAATATGCTAGACCATACGCTGGTTGACTAACAAGTGTTCTGTTAGTCCTATGACCAGCAAGGTCCTGCAAATTATACAGTCCTGCAAATAATACAATGAATGAAATCCTAAAATGAAATAAAAAAAACGATTCAATATGTCATGCAGTGATTATTCAGATTTGAGTGTTGACAGTCCTATAGGAGAAAAAATGAACGGTTTCGCTGTGAATCCTGCAAGGAAAACAATATGTGGCCTGCAAAAGGGAAAAATGTAGCAAAGTCCTGCACAGACAGTATCACAGTTCTGTTATGTATTAGCGCTGCGTCCCCAGCACAAATTAATAAGTGCCTGTGAATGAATAGTTTCGGCACAGCGTGCCACTCACCGCTCCCTGTCGTATCGGTAATGTTGTCCCTCAGCTCTAGCTGGAGGCGGTGATGGATTCGCACTGTGTGCGACCGCTCTCTCCAGCGAGCCCCCCAGTGGCGTGGGGCATAGGCAGGTCAGCTTGCACACTGCCAGACACTGCCATAGGCATGCACACTGCCAGACGAAGGGTCCAGTTCGGACCAGAAACGCGTTGCTTTCTGTGCTAATAAAACCACGTTTAAACACTGAGAAGGGTCTACAGAGCTTTCTTTACATCAGGACCAGCGCCACCAACGGCCCAACTTTGCTTTTTTCTTGTTATTTATGTTAACTGATTCTTATCGGCACTTTATACAAAACAAGGAGTGGATTGCTCTCCGATCTCTCCCAATAATTCCAAGCTTGAATTGAGGCCCCTTGGTTCTAACCTCTCAAATTCAAATATTTTCTGGCTCTCAGCCTTTGACATGCTTAACATAAAACTTCCTCAACGCCAATCCTTTCTTATAACTTGAATACCTATGAAGAACAGTCCTGAGGGATCTTTATTATGATATTGCGCAAAATGGTTAGAGAGGGCATGTTTCGGGCAACCTTTTTTGATGTTATATACGTGTTCAGAGATTCTGATTTTGAGGTGCCTTTTGGTTCTGCCAATGTATTGCTTGTTGCAACTGCACTGTAGAAGGTAGATCACCCCTTTGGTGCTGCATGTTATTAAATCATACATTTTCCATTGAAATGAGTTTACTAGGGAAGGCACCTCCAGTATCTCTCTTTGGCCTCCTGACAGATGATAATTGGAACAAATACAGCAACGGAAAAAACCCTTGGTGGTCATCCATGTTTGTGATTTGTTCTGTACAGACGTTTTTTTAATTGATGGCGCTATGGTAATCCCCAGATTGGGGGCCCTTGTATAGACTTTGGTATCTGTGGTTTTGATGGTACTAACCCCCCAATAATGTTATCTCTCTGAGCTAGATGCCAATGTTTATTAATGGTTTGTTCTACTTTTTTATAATCTTTATTTTTGGGTTGTTGTTCAGTGGTCTCTGGACTCTTTTCCCATACTTCAAAAAAGGTTTTCCCTATCTAATTTATTGATTTTATCCAAAGATTTCTTTTAAAATGTGTGGAGGGTTTTTCCAAAAAATTGAGTAGTTAAATTATTTGCTTCTTCTTGAAAATGAATGTCTGAGGTACAGTTGCGTTTCAGCCTTCTGTATTGTCCTTTAGAGACATTTATCAACCATCTCGTTAGATGGCAGCTGTCAAACTTGATAAAGCCGTTTTTTTTTGCAGTTGGTTTGGAAAAGGTCTTGCACTGGAGTTGGGTGTCAGAAGAAGATATCTCTAAATCTAGAAACTCTATTTTGGTTTTACTGATGGTGGAAGTGAATTTGAGACGAAGGCTATTAGTGTTTAAGCCGAGAATTAAGTTCTCCAACTCGCACTCGGCACCCCACCAAATTATACTATTAACAGCAAGTTTGCGTTGAGTACAGGGGTAATGAGGTCTTCCTTCCATGCCACCATGAATAAATTGGCATAGCTCGGCGCAAACTTGGTGCCCATAGCCGTTCCTGTTTGCTGTAAATAATAATTTCCGTCAAAGTTAAAATAATTGTGTCAATATAAATTCTATTGCTGCTGTAATGTAATTAACTTGTTCTGGTTTGATATTGCCTTTCTCTAAAAATCTTGTGACTGCTGAAATCCCTAATTTATGGTCTATAATGGTGTATAATGAATTTACAAATTATTGGAGGGTTATCACCATTAAAACCACAATCTGGGGATTACCATACCACCATCAATTAAAAAAACGGCTGTACAGAATAAATCATAAACGTGCATAACCACCAATTAATTCTTACTTTATCGGAGATAGCTGAGGCTTGCAGTTCTTTTAGATATTTATCTATGTTCTTTTGTGCCTTCTTAGATGAATCCCCAGTGCACTTGCAGAGAAATCTTGGTAGGCTGGTCACTTTCAGGAAGATTCACCATTGTTCAGCTTTTATTCAGTAAAATTACTCCCAATGAAGTTTGCTGAATTTCCCAAGCTTTAGAAATGGCTTTGTAACCCTTAAGCGAAGTTTCCACTTGGCTTCTTTTCTGGCAGTTTTTGGAATACTGCCACTGCAGTTTTTGAGCCAAAGTCAAAAGTGGATCCATAAGGGAGGAGAAGTGTAAGTCCTTCCTTTATATGTCCTATTCCTTTTGAATACACTTCTGGTTTTGGCTCAAAAACTGCAATGGCAGTATTCCAAAAACTGCCAGAAAAAAAGGGGAAACTTAGCCTTGCTAGATTTGTTATGTTTAAAAAGCTTTTTCTTTTTCATGGCTTCAGATTTTTTTTATATCAGTATGGTGTGTTGCTTGCTTAGACCTTGTAGCCTAGTATTTCTAGGTTCTAATTTTAGGGCTCTGACCCAGTTCCTCTTACACATGGCTAGATAACTTTGTTTTAACTCCATTTTCTGTATGATGCCAAAAGAATACTTTTCACATTTGTCTCGCCCATTACACCTTATGGTTATGCATTCCTTATGCTGTAAGTGCCTTTCCTGGATCATACCCTGAGCCTTTGTACTAAAAAGCCAAAACTCATATTGTGAATGCTTGTATACCATACCAGTTGTATTCCGTTAGTATGTGTTCATATCTCTAGTTAGGTCACTGCAGTAATAACATCCCCATTAATTTAGTATATGCTGTTTGTTATTAGAATATACATTCTCTTTAAAGTTACTTACTGTTAGGACATAAAGATTTGTAATGTCCAACTTCAAGTTTCCTGTAAACCTCTCACGCCTTACCCCCTACGAACTTAGCAAGTTGTTAAATATTTTTTATGTCAGTCTATAGTTAACATCTTGTTGTAATTCTATAATTTGCTGGTGGAACCTTGCGGCCACTCCAGTTGTCCCGCACGAATAAGAGAGTCTTTATATTAGGTCATTGTTGTTTTTTAATGTCAGGGCCTGCTATGTGCTTTTTACTGTTATGGTATATTTCTGCTTAAACTTACCCCTCTTTGCAGGTTTACATTCAAAACCCCCTTTTGTCAGACCTATCCTCTGCTCTCCAGGTATTGTTCTGCTTCCTTTTCCTTTTCTGGTGTGTTTTCCTTTCCGCTCTTCCCAGTCTCCAGCATAACATTTGCTAAACCAATAATGTGCCTTTTTATGCATGCCACTGCTTTGACTGCTTTGTTTCTTACATAAATTAAAACATAGCTTTTCCGTCTTTTTTTTTTTTATTTATTTATTTTTTTTACATATTTAATATAAAGTCCCCCTAGCCTAAAGTGAAATTCACATTTAATATGATTATATTTTAAATCCATGAGGTTAGTGATCCATGGATCACTTATACCCTATTCTATTGTTTTATACTTTATTCCTGGAACACGGACATAGACTGCTGTCACACAAGTGTTTTTATTGCCTGGGACCACGCCATTTTTTTCTCCCCAGTAGGCTTTACTGCTGCATGTCAGAGGGGCTTTGTGTGGACTGTTTCAGGCAGCAAAATAAGATTATTTTCTTTTATGCCATAAACTGTCTATTTCATGTAAGGCGTAAGAGATGAATAATAAAATCTTATGTAGGTGTTAGAGTCCCCTTGCTTCTTCACAAAATATACCCCAATTCCTCAGATCTGTGTTGACAATGTGGGCAGGCTAGAGGCACTATGTCCAATATAGTGTTTGGTGTGCGTTTCCTGCTTTAAGTTTCCTGGAAAGATGCTATAGTTATTGCTGTAAACACTCAACAGAATGAACCAGCCTCTTTCCTACTGACACTGATTCAGGGGATCCAGGAAATCTCCCTCTATATCCCTGGTTCAAAGCCAGAGTGGTATGGGAAATTTCTCTATCTCCAAGAAATGGAGAAATTGTTGGCTGATATTAGTCACCACCTTGATCTCTATGACAGGTTACAATGTTCTTGGAATTTATTCCTTCGCCTGTGTGCAGATAGTCTCAGTACCCACTGTCTGTTCTCGTCCCCTGTACTCTGGCGAAAATTTACTTACCCAGCTTACCTGCTATACACAGGATAGGGGATAAATAGTTAATCGCAGGGGGTCTGACTGCTGGGGCCCCCGCAATCACTAGGACGGGCTCCCAGCGCTCTCAGTGAGGAGCACGTGTTTTCTACCAGTAGATGGCATGCGCTCTATTCATTTCTATTGGAGTGCCGATGATGCCTAAGTGGTGTACTCTTGTCCTTTCAGCGCTCCTATAGGAATGAATGGAGCGCGTGCTGACTTCAGCAGGTGCTCCTCACTGAGCACCGGGTTCTGTCCCATGATTGTGGGGGGACCTAGCACTCGGACCCCCGTGATCACATACTTATCCCCCTTTTTTTTTTTCTTCATTTTTAATCTGTAATTTTTTTGTTGGATATTGTTTTTCAGTATTGTAAATTGGTAGATCTGCAGAGTGATATGTAAACTCCCCAACATTGAAATTGCAACACTAAGAAGGAAAAGTTGTGGAATTATGGAAATCACAGGATCGATAGACATGTTAATGGTATGCAAATGTTACATAAAAATGATGAAAACATTTAGGCCAGTAGGCCAGTAGATGTTGGCATCCCATTCTTGGTGGAATGATGACGAATACCTGTGATGTACACCATAAATGCAGTGGGAGCCTTGCCTTACTGCAGAGCTTCTGTGTGCGCCTCTCAAATGGGATTTCTTTCATACAACCTCAGCTGTCATAACAGTTGAGTTATATGTAAATGATAACATTAACATGTTTCCTCACAAGAAAATTACGAGGAATTCAGTAGGATGGACCTGATATTAACAGTGTAAAGGGGTTTTCCTATGAAGCATACATATACATTAAGGAGTACAACTGTGCTGTTTTTAAAGGGGTACTCCCACCCTAGACATCTTATCCCCTATCCAAAAGAGAGGGGATAAGATGTCTGATCGCGGTGGTCCTGCCACTGGGGACCCCCGCAATGTTGCATGCGGCACCCACCTGTTTCTTGTCCGGAAGTGCTGGAGGGTCTGGGTCGCGACCACGGGAATGGAAGTCCATGACGTCAGGACTCCTCCCCCACCCATAGACTTGCATTGAGGGGACGGGGTGTGACATCACACGGGGGCTGAGTCCTGAGGTCACAGACTTCCGTTCCCATGTTCCGTTCCCATGGTCGTGACCCAGACCCTCCAACGCTTCCGGAAAAGAAACAGGTGGGTGCCGCATGCAACATTGCGGGGGTCCACATCGGCAGGACCCCCACGATCAGACATCTTATCCCCTATCCTTTGGATAGGGGATAAGATTTCTAGGGTGGGAGTACCCCTTTAAGTAAAGTAACTTACATAATTGTACTGGATCTGATCACTTCCCGATTTTCATCTGTAAACTGTGGCTGAGCACACACTTTCCCACAATCCCTCTTGCTTACAAACACAGTTGAAGGAGATTGCAGTTGAATTGAGCATGCCCGTAGTGAAGATTATATATATATATATATATATATATATATATATATATATATATATATATGACATTTTCAGAAATTCCTGTGCATTGGAAATATGTTTATTTTTACATCTTTGTTGGAAAACCCTTTCTAACTCTTTTATATTTCATTTTTTTTATACATACATACATTCTCTTGTTGGGTCACAGTTAGTAGTGGAGTATCACAGGGGTCAATTATGGGTTAATGACCTTGTAGAGAGGTTGCTCAGAATTTTTTTTTTTTTTAACAAGACTGAACTGTGTAAAGTGGTGAACACAAAAGAGAACAGTATACTGTGGATTTGGATACGATGGGATCTTGGGTTGAGAAGTGGGCTCATCACTAACAAATGTAAGGTTATGCACATGGGAAAGAAAAATCCATGCCAAGATTATTTACTAAGAAAACACTGGGTAAAACTGACATGGAAAAGGACTTTAAGGAATTTTAGTTGACAGTAAATTAAACCGTAGACACCAGTGTCAGGCAGCTGCTGCCAATGCAAATATTATCATGGGGTGCATCAAAAGGGGCATAGATGCACATGAAAGGGAAATACAGTAACCCCCCGACATACGATCATTTCCACATACGTTGGTCTCTCAGAGGCAGCATCAACATACGATGCTTTTGTATGTCGGGGCCATCGCATAAACGGCTATCCGGCAGCGCAGACTGCTTCAGCTGCCACCGGATAGCCGTTTACGGTGCCCCGTGTGGTCTGCTGACGATCACTTACCTGTCCTTGGGGCTCCGGTGCATCCTGTTCGGGATCCCCGTGCATCGTCGGCGCTCTCCATCGTCGTCTTCACGTCGCTGCGTATGCCGTCCCGTCATCCAATAGGAGCGGTGTGCGTAACGATGTGATGGCGGCGACAGAGAGCGAGGATGCCGGGGAAGCAGAGGCCTTGCCGGACCTTCGGGGACACCCCGGGGACATGGTGACAGCAATGGAGGGCGACATTCAGGGCAGCGGTGACGGTCCGGAGCGGCGGGGACACGTGAATACAACCTCCAATACCAGTGGTCTTCAACCTGCGGGCCTCCAGATGTTGCAAAACTACAACTCCCAGCATGCCCGGACAGCCTTTGGCTGTCCGGGCATGCTGGGTGTTGTAGTTTTGCAACATCTGGAGGTCCGCAGGTTGTAGACCACTGTCCTATACTTTACATTGCACGGATCCCTCAACATACGATGGTTTCAACACACGATGGTCCATTTGGAATGGATTACCATCGTATGTTGAGGGGCCACTGTATACTGAATAGGAAAAAACATGAATCCGTTAATCTTGAAAAAAAAAATTTAATCGTGAACTGTATAGTTTAAAATGTGCAATAAAATGTAGAACTGATGTAAAATTGTATAGGCAAATAGAAAGTATTTAGAAAGTGTATTTTTAAGTAATTTATTTTTGGTTTTGCTTACGTGCAACATATTTATGATACAATCGCAGGGGGGTTAATAACTTTGGCAACTTTTTGTGCGACATTTGCGCTTGATAAATCTGTTAGCACTGCAAAGCGAAAACTAAACTTGACTTTTGTAAGATTGTTTTGTAAGATTTGCTTACAATCAAGTCGCAAAAAAAAGTGCTTGGTGGACGTGCAACATTTCATGCACAAAAAAAGAGCAATGCTAAATGTCCCCCATAGTGTATAGAGCAAACTGTGTGCAGAGAGCATTTTTTGAACTTGTGCTCTGCTATTTATCGGCTAGTATTGTTCATCACACAATATCAGCGGAATTGTCTAGGGTTTAAATTAAGGATTGCTTTTATTTTATAGTGATTTGTCATCTTCCTTGCATGAATGGAGGCCGATGTGCAGCTCGAGACAAATGCCAATGTCCACCTAATTTTACCGGCAAACTCTGCCATATACCAGTGCAGAACGGAAATGGACAAAAACAGTACACACATCAGCAAAATTCAATAAAGTCAACAGGATCTCATGTCATTCATTCTACTCACACTTTACCACTTACTGTAACAGGACAACAAGGCATAAAAGGTAAGTCGGGTTTCTGCTTTTTTCAAACTGTTGATGTTTATGTAGCACTGATGCATTGCAGTTACATCCAGATTACTATAAGTGATAGAACTATTAAAGGGGTACTCTGATGGAAAAAATGTTATTAAAATCAACTGGTGCCAGAAAGTTAAACATATTTGTAAATCACTTCTATTAAAAAAATCTTAATCCTTTCAGTACTTCTCAGCTGCTGTATGCTCCAGAGGAAGTTGAGCATCTCTTTTCAGTTTGACCACAGTGCTTTCTGTAGACAACACTGTCTATTTTAGGAACTGTCCAGAGTAGGAGCAAATCCCCATAGCAAACCTCTCCTGCTCCGGACGGTTCCTGACATGGACAGAGGTGTCAGCAGAGAGCACTGTTGCCATACTGAAAAGAACAACTCAACTTCCTCTGGAGCATACAGCAGCTGAAAAGTTCTGGAAGGATTACGATTTTTTAATAGAAGTAATTTACTAACCTGTTTAACTTTCTGGCACCAGTTGATTTGAAATAAAAAATAAATAAAAATAATAATATATATATATATATATATATATATATATATATATATATATATATATATATGTTTTCCACCGGTGTAACCCTATTTAAGGAGCACTTTGAACCCTCCAAGTATGGCTATTAAAGGGGTAGTGTTATGAAGATGACTGTGGGTCTGGCTCTGTCATCCCTTGACACACGATAGTGCCAAGGAAAGTTGTCAGCAAGTACTGTAATACCTGGGCATAAAGGAAGAGTTGCTATCTATAGTAGCCTGCTGCTCTACATTCAAATAGGAAGATTATGAGCAGAGCAGCACCTCAGTGATATTCTTGTTCTCTACCTGAAACGTGGATAAGATTGTCTGTAAATAAAGGAAGTTTATGTTAGTTTTAAGTAGTGCTTTTTAATATTGCTGTTTGTTTTGGTGGCAGTTTTCAGCTGAGTGCTTCTGCCCCTTTATTGTAGCGGTCAGTGAGATTGTCAGTATCTGGACCCCCCATTGATCAAAACATTTAGCATGTCTTTTTTTTCTTGGTAAATATACAACTGCTACATTAAGTAATATGTTAAATATATGTTTAGCCAATTGTGGTGCATTAAACAGCTGCTTTTTTGGTTTAGTTAATTTCCCCCCGAACATGGTTAACATCCATGTGAAACATCCACCAGAGGCTTCTGTCCAATTTCACCAAGTGTCTCGAGTTGAAAGTTCCTCTTCCACTCAGAAAAAAGACAGTCAAATAGGACAAACACACGTGTCTTACCATGGAGTCCAGAAGCATCAATTACCTCATGCTGTATACCCACATCAGCAGACTGTATCCAACGTGTACCCAGTTTCAGCAAAGACCCAACTTGGCCGATGCTTCCAAGAAACCACTAATACTCAGGTAATCTTTGTTTTTTGTTTTTTTTAAAGCTCAGTTTTAAATAACAATGGTGTTGTCAGATTGGTATAAAATAAATTCAGACCTTTACATTTTAAAAATATGCTATACATGTGTAAGATATGTTTTCCATAGTGGGTCTCTTTGTTGTAATTCTCTAGAAATCTATGTTTTCATGTTTTCTAGGATTCTCTTGTTACTGTGAAGTCCAAAGTACTTGTATTTGCTGCTAAGAGTTGCAGACACCATTGTATTTGGTAAAGATGCAGTTTGCTTTTTTTACCCTAAGATGATGGTGTTTGCCAAACTTATAAAATCACCTTTTTTATTTCTCAGCCAAGTGTCAAGGAGGCGGAGCTGAGTTGCTTAGGTGCCACAGCCAGGCATGCCTCCTCCCTTGCCCTCACCTCCCAGCACCTCCTTGATTGACATACAGGGAGGGCTCTGTACATTAATTAAGAAGGGGCTGGAGATGAGGGAGAGGAAGAAAGTGTGCCAAGCTGTGACACTTGAATAGATTATTTCATAAATTTGTTAAATACAGCTGCCAGATCCCCTTCATTGATGAAACAGTGGCATCCGATTTGAAATGCCATGAATGGCAGGATGGCATAGGACTGGTCTATTAAGTGGTAGAAGCACGGTGGCTGTAGGTGACACACACATGCTGCAATTAAAGCAACAGAATACAAAATGTACCCTGGTGGGATTACAGGTAAATTCTAATTATACAAGATCCAAGTGAAATGAGATCACTCTACCCTCTTATTTACCCCACCTAAAACATAACTTTTATTAGATATTTATAAAAAAAATACTAGCACAAAAACTCTTTAAAAATACCTATATCACCAAAGTAGAAAAATGAAAGGGCTGAATAGTGTATAACTCAATGGTGCTAATAACTGTACGCTGTATTGCACAACCCTATCGGCCTCTTCAAATGTCTTAGCAAATTGGTACCAGCCTGCTTAAGGTACTCTGGGGACACTAGACTTTAAAATATTAACACACCTAGCCCCCCTGACATGTTTCGCTCAGCCGAGTGAAACATATCAGGGGGGCATAATGATATAGGGGGGTATCTGAACAAGAGGGTGGAGTGATTTCATTTACTGGGATCTTGTGCCATTAAAGTAACCACACATCTTAGAGTAATGGCATTATTGGCATAAGCCAATAAGTATGAGCCACTAGGGTTTATCTAGAACATTTCTGCAAAAATCGTAGAATTTAACATAGTTGGAAAACCTATGGAATGAACTCCTGCATTCCTGAACAATCAAATCTACGCATTTCTTTTCGGTTTTCTTTCAGTTTTTATTCTTCAGATGCTCTAATTTCTTTTTGTAGTCTCTGCGCTCAAAAATTATATACAGTAGAATCTCCCAAGCGTGGACACTTAAAGGAAATAAAAAAGATGTCCCCTATTGGGAAAAAAAGGCTTAAACATCTTACTAAATGACGGAATACTGTTCTTTACTCACTCCAGAGTGTAATTACCTACAAAACATGATAAAATGCTAAATATAAATAAATAATTTGGCACTGTATTAAGGCTCTAAAAAAAACTCAACAACATAATTAATTTGGAAAAGTAATGCCAAATCATTCCCCCCACAATGCCAAATCATTCCCTCAACCCCAAGTTCTTCTTACCTGACCATCAGGCAGTGATGAGTGACGCTCCCCTGTGCTTCACTCAATGAGGGCAGCGGAAGCTGCCCGTCCAGTGATGCTTCATATGCCGCTGCCCTCAGTGAGTAAGGCGCAGAGGTGCGTCACTTGGCATTTCGGGCAGCCGCCGCTACTCACGGCCGTCACTGTCCTCACTGAGTGAAGGGCAGAGGAGCGTCACTCATCACAGCCTGCTGGCCAGGTAAGAAGTAAGAAGAACAGGGGGATGAGGGAATGGAGGAATGATTTGGCATGGGTGGGGGCAATAATTTGGCATGGCGAAGATGATTTGGCAATGGGATGAGGAAATGGGGGAATGATTTGGCATGGGGGGATGATTTTGCACAAGCGGTGTGCTGGGAGTGCTACAGGGGGGTCCAGCAGGGGCCAGAACCCCCTGGGGACCCGAGCCATTTACTGGGGTATTGGCTGTACCCCCCCTGATAGCAGCCTTGTGTACAAGGTAGGGCGGCACATAAGCCTGGTTGTCCCCTATTGGGAGTGCTTTGTCCCCTATTGGGAGTGTTTTGTCCCCCATTGGGAGTGTTTTGTCCCCTATTGGGAGTGTTTTGTCCCCTATTGTCCTCTATAAGGTGTGTCCACAACCGCTATTGGGAATGTCCCCTATTTGGAGGTTGCAAATACATTAAGTCCTATGGGACTCTGCCGGGGAATTAAAAACTGTCCGCTATTGGGAGGGGTCCCCTAATGGGAGGGAGATTTCACTGTAGTAACATTTCATAGACATATCAGAAGATCATAGTTGGTAGAGTCTGTGAGCTCAGACCACTGCCAGTTTCCAAACCTAAAATGTGCCCAAACCATTTAGCCACCACTGACACAGCATTCTAAACAAGAATACATTCAATGATGATTTGCTGAGGATGTGGTGTCAGAGATCTCCAGAAGCTGACTTTTCTCTGCAGTATGGAAATAAATCAGAAATTTGGATGCAGTATAAACCGGTATTCTTCTAATAGTGTTTTTCTTCTTGGAAGTTAAGACTTAGGGAAGCTGTTAGGTTTACATAATTAATTTATTCTAGATACCTTCCTGGCTAAACTGTGCCTGAAATCACTAATGCGTTCAGCATCTGCCTCTCCTTTGTAAATCTTGTTAAAAGCTTTTGGTTTCAATGTCATACTGAAATTTAAAATCACTCTTCTTTGTTAGTGTAAATGGAATCTGACACCAGCGTTAGCTGCACTAACCTTCTTGTACAGGGTAATAGTGCAGATAATGCTGATTCCAAGAGTGTTTACCCTTTTTGCATTGGTGGCACCATTTTCGAGTTATGACCTAAAATGTAAATATCTAAAGGAGTTCTTTGGTGCACTGTTATGCTCTCTGCCAATGAACCCCGTGTTACATACATCCCCTTCCTATATATTCATTCTTTTTCTACAACCACATAACCAATATGTACTGGACATCACCAGCACGGACAGCCTGTACCACCAGCACTTATGTATGTACATTTTGTGTGCCACATGGCTGTCCATGCTGGTGATCACACAGGATGTTCGTGCTACGTTCTTGTAAAAAAAGAAAAAAAAAAGAATTCAGTATTAATGAAGGAGGTGTAGCGCAGGGCCGATGCTGGATGGGCATAACAATGGACCAGGGAGCTGGGGAGTGCACCAAAAAAAAAGCATTTCCATATCTGAATTTTAGGCCATAACTCTGGAATGGCACCAACAAAAAAGAAAATATTGGTGCAATAATAGTCCCTGTATTATTACCCTCTACAAGCAGGTTTATGCGGGTGATGTACAGAATATGGAAAATTTCCCAAATTGCGGGGGTCTGACCTCTGGGACCACCCAATCTCAAGTGTTTGTGTTCGACTAAGTGTCAATCCGTACATGCAAACCGCCACTCTCTTCATTGTCTATGGAGCAACCTGAGATAGCCAATTACAGTACTTGGTAACCTGGAGGTTGGAGCCAAGCAATCTGTGGATAGGGGATAACCTTTTTTACTTGTATATTCCCCTTAAAAGGGTACCCCATGGGAAGAAAATCCAAATCAAATGGTTCCAGAAAATTGTAAAGATTTGTAAAGTATGTCTACTTAACCCCTTAAGGACTCAGGGTTTTTCAGTTTTTGCACTTTAGTTTTTTCCTTCTTACCTTTTAAAAATCATAACCCTTTCAATTTCCCACCTAAAAATCCATATTATAGCTTATTTTTTGCGTCATCAATTCTACTTTGCAGTGACATTAGTCATTTTACCCAAAAATTCACAGCAAAACAGAAAAAAAAATCATTGTGCGACAAAATCGAAGAAAAAACACCATTTTGTAACTTTTGGGGACTTCCGTTTCTACGCAGTGCATATTTCGGTAAAAATGACACCTTTCCATTATTCTGTAGGTCCATACGATTAAAATGATACTCTACTTATATAGGTTTGATTTTGTCGTACTTCTGGAAAAAATCATAACTACATGCAGGAAAATTTATACGTTTAAAAATGTCCTCTTCTGACCCCTATAACTTTTTTATTTTTCCACGTACAAGGCGGTATGAGGACTAATTTTTTGCGCCGTGATCTGAAGTTTTTATGGGTACGATTTTTGTTTTGATCGGACTTTTTGATCACTTTTTATTCATTTTTTAATGGTATAAAAAGTGACCAAAAATACGCTTTTTGTGGAATTTCTTTGCGAATACGCCATTGACTGTGCGGTTTAATTAATGATATATTTTTATTGTTCGGACATTTACGCACGCGGCGATACCACATATGTTTATTTTTTATTTACACTGTTTTATTTTTTTTATGGGAAAAGGGGGTTGATTCAAACCTTTATTAACACTTTTTTTCTACTTTTCTTTTTTGCAGTGTTATAGGTCCCATAGGGACCTATAACACTGCACACACTGATTTTTTACACAGATTACAGGTGTGTATTAACACGCCTGTGATCAGTGTTATCGGCGCTTGACTGCTCCTGTCTGGATCTCAGGCACGGAGCAGTCATTCGTCGATCGTGTAGTTTTTTTCCATGTTCTCTGCTGTCACTTATTTCCATGTCAAGGACTGTTTGACGCAGAAGAGGTTTGCTATGGAGATTTGCTCCTGCTCTGAACAGTTCCTGACACAGACAGAGGTGTCAGCAGAGAACACTGTGGTCAGACTGGAAAGAACTACACAACTTCCTCCAGGACATACAAAAGCTGATAAGTACTGGAAGATTTTTAAATGGATGTAATTAACAAATCTGAATATTTTTCTGGCACCAGTTGATTAGAATTTTTTCCCTCTGGAGTACCCCTTTAATGCCCTTCACACTTCACCATGTACATAGCAAAACCTAATGTAAACCAACCTATCAGTGCACAATTGCAATTCCACGTGGCACAGAAGCTGTGCCTCACAATCACCTGCTGGAACACAGCTCAGGTTTACTCTCCATCCAGCACTAGGATTAGGAAAACACTAATCCTGGCCCTTTATCCTATTTTGCAATGCTAATGAAAAATGTTGTGTTCCCTCATACTTTGCTTAAATCCGTGTCATTTCCTTAGGCTGTTTCCATTACATACTTTTGAAATATTTTGCCACAACACTTAATCAGTAACTGTCTTATATGAACACTAATGGGACCAAAATACCAACTGTCCAGACCCTTTATCTTGTTTTATTATGTAAGTTTGGATGACTCCTATATATTGCTGTACTTGCTTGAGGGGTAACTGTAATTTCCGATGATGTATACTAAGCCAATGGGTCAGCAGAAGGGAGGAGTAGTTACAGAGGTGCCTGGCACAAGTAGAGACTGAAGTCATTCTAAGAACATGTTCTAAGTTGTTAAGCCAAATTTTATGTTCAAGCAACTGTGATAAATCTCTCATGAGGACAGGACATATTTGTGTGTTTCATGGAGCGCTGCTTGATCACCATAAGGGTAAAATGAACATTTCCAAAGAATTATTCGCCTTTCCAACAAGTTTTCTCATTTGTAACTCATCATTCTTAAAACAATATACCGTATATACTCGAGTATAAGCCGAGTTTTTCAGCACGATTTTTCGTGCTGAAAACACCCCCCTCGGCTTATACTCGAGTGAACTCCCCCACCCGCAGTGGTCTTCAACCTGCGGACCTCCAGAGGTTTCAAAACTACAACTCCCAGCAAGCCCGGGCAGCCATCGGCTGTCCGGGCTTGCTGGGAGTTGTAGTTTTGAAACCTCCGGAGGTCCGCAGGTTGAAGACCACTGCGGCCTTCAACATCATCCAGCCCCCTCTCACCCCCTTTAGTTCTGAGTACCCACCTCCGCTCGGCGCTGGTCCGGTCCTGCAGGACTGTCCGGTGAGGAGGTGGTCCGGTGGGATACTGGTTCCGGGCTGCTATCTTCACCGGGGAGGCCTCTTCTAAGCGCTTCGGGCCCGGCCTCAGAATAGTCACGTTGCCGTGACAACGACGCAGAGGTGCGTTCATTGCCAACGTACTTCTGCGTCATTGTCAAGGCAACGCCTCTATTCCGGGCCGGAAGCGCGGAGAAGAGGCGCCCCCGGTGAAGATAGCAGCCCGGACCACCTCCTCACCGGACCACCTCCTCTCCGGACAGCCCTGCAGCACCGGACCAGCGCCGAGCGGAGGTGAGTACTCAGAACTAAAGGGGGTGAGAGGGGGCTGGATGATGTTGAAGGCCGCAGTGGTCTTCAACCTGCGGACCTCCGGAGGTTTCAAAACTACAACTCCCAGCAAGCCCGGACAGCCGATGGCTGCCCGGGCTTGCTGGGAGTTGTAGTTTTGAAACCTCTGGAGGTCCGCAGGTTGAAGACCACTGAGGGCGAATGATGAGAAGAGGATGATGAAGGGGGGGTGTGGGGATGATGAAGGGGGGTGGGGATGATGAAGGGGGGGGGGGTGGGATGATTACAAGGGGATGATGAAGGGGGGATGTGTGGGATGATAAGGGGATGATGAAGGGGGGATGTGTGGGATGATAAGGGGATGATGAAGGGGGGATGTGCGGGATGATAAGGGGATGATGAAGGGGGGATGTGTGGGATGATGACAAGGGGATGATGAAGGGGGGATGTGTGGGATGATAAGGGGATGATGAAGGGGGGATGTGTGGGATGATGACAAGGGGATGATGATGAGGATGTTAATGACGGGTCTGGATGATGACAGGGGGGGATGAGGTATTTCCCACCCTAGGCTTATACTCGAGTCAATAACTTTTCCTGGGATTTTGGGTTGAAATTAGGGGTCTCGGCTTATACTCGGGTCGGCTTATACTCGAGTATATACGGTAATCAGGGACACATTATTTTCTAAGGAACAGGCCATAAATTGGAATGCTTCATGTTGTTTGCATTTAAAAGGGTATTTCCAACTATTATTGAGATGGCACTTAGCTAGTAAGTTCCATTACTTTGAGTGATACTAGAATGTCTAGGTTCACCTAAGATACTGGGAATGAAGGGACTGCAGCATTCATTTACGTCTGTTATACCTTCAGTGTTTTTTAAAGGGGTACTCCACCCCTAGACATCTTATCCCCTATCCAAAGGATAGGGGATAAGATGTCTGATCGCGGGGGTCCCGCCGCTGGGCACCCCCGCAATATAGCACGCAGCACCCACCTGTTACTGCTCCAGAAGTGCTGGAGGGTCTGGCTCCCGACCACGGGGACAGAAGATCGTGACGTCACAACTCCGCCCCCGTGTGACATCACGCCCCACCCCCTCAATGCAAGTCTATGGGAGGGGGCGTGACAGCCATTGACTGTCCGGGCATGTTGTAGTTTTGCAACATCTGGAGGTCCGCAAGTTGAAGACCAATGCTCTATACTGTGCGGTACCCCTATGCCCGGGCTGCAAAAAATAAACAAAATAAACTTTAACTCACCTCCCGTTGGTCCGGTACCGGCCTCACTTGCTTCTTGGTGACAGGAACGTCGGACAGCCGTCAGCCTATCACCGGACGCAGCGATGTTCAGCTTCGGCCGGTGATAGGCTGAGCCCACTGTCATGTAAGGAGCCGACCAGAGCTCCTTACATGACAGTGCGCTCGGCCTATCCCCGGCCGGGGTGGGACATCGCTGCGGCCAGTGATAGGCTGACGGCTGTCTGACGTTCCCGTCCCCAGCGTAAGGCCAACGTTGGAACATGTGTTAGTTTATTTTGTTTACCTTTTGCAGCCGGGGCGGCCACAACGAACAGGAGGACAAGGAGGGCAGTGCTTGCGGGTGACATGTGAGTATTTACCCCAATGTGGCAGTGCTGGGTTGATAATAAATTTTTTTTTTGGGGGGGGGGAGGGAGGGGAGGAGGAGGAAATACCGTTATATTCCGTGGAACCGCCAAAAGTTACAAAAATACCGCGATACACACATTTGGTCATACTGCCCAGCCCTATGAATGGCCACCTTTGTGTATGTTGTGCTATTCAGATGATATCATTGTTGGAAACCCACCAGCTGGAGCTGCCTTTCATTGCTCAAATGGGGGATGGGCACCACCCTTCCTACTGTTCACCCCTTACTGCATATAGCTCTGCTGAAATACATGCCATATAATGCTCATACTTTATTCTGACATTTAGTGGGGTGGGGTTCTTGCTCATACTTCTTATAATAGTGTAATAAGTATACATCAAGGCAAACTTGCTCTTTATATAACAAGTGCATTGTCTTCTTTCTTTGTGGTTTTACTGTAGTCTTATCAGTCTTCGCTGTTTGTCTGCTTCATTCTGTCATGTTCTAACATAAGGAAAGAATATTAACAGGTCAGATATTTCTTTGTAACTGATGAACATACTTTACTTCAGTTTTCTCTTTGCTGAAGAAGGTTGAAAAACATTCATCTGAAATATCTGGCTTCCCTGACAAATGAACCATCACATTCTAAACTTCCACACTGTCAGAAAAATGTAAAACAAAATCAGGTGTGAAACATGTTTCACACATTCCCTCTGTTACCATAATATGCAGGCATCAGTCCATAGAACAAAAAATACCAACCCAGCACATAGTAACGCAGACTGGAAAGACTTAGAGACTCATGGTTTGGCTTCATATAGTTTAAAAATAAATATACTGTCAAGAACCAGCATGGATCCATTTACTGTGCTAATGCTCTATCCCCTAAAGATCTTGGATAAGATCAATACCATGAAATATCATAGGATTAAAGCTGTATCAAATACCAATACAAGTTAAATGCAGATATAGTTACTCTAATATAAGAAATATGGTTGGGTTTTAGTTGTACTGAAAAGAATTCCATGTATGAGCCAATACAAATCTTGATCTTTGACAGCTGCCTTCAGAAAATCCAAATCTATTAAACTTCTATCCTCAGACTAAAGGGAATATGATACTTCTGTGCCATTATAGACATATTCACACCTTTTATCTTGATTTTACTAAAGTTGCACCGTGCATATAAACTGCAAGTGGCTAGATTACTCCTGAGCGACCATTCAAGGCTGATGTAGTCCTCGGGATATTTTAGATACAATTGTGCAAAGTTTTGACATAATTTGAGCTTTAGCAACTAATCTGAAATTTATGATTGATTTAAGTTATTATTACCGTTATATCAATGTCAGATCTTTGCCTGCACTGACACCTATCAGTAAGGTTTAAAGGGGTTATCCAGGAAAAACCTTTTTTTTTTTTTTTTTTTTTTATATATATATATATATATATATATCAACTGGCTCCAGAAAGTTAAACAGATTTGTAAATTACTTCTATTAAAAAATCTTAATCTTTTCAGTACTTATGAGCTTCGGAAGTTAAGGTTGTTCTTTTCTGTCTAAGTGCTCTCTGATGACACCTGTCTCGGGAACCGCCCAGTTTAGAAGAGGTTTGCTATAGGGATTTGCTTCTAAACTGTGCAGTTCCCGAGACACGTGTCATCAGAGAGGACTTAGACAGAAAAGAACAACCTTAACTTCCGAAGCTCATAATAGAAGTAATTTACAAATCTGTTTAACTTTCTGGAGCCAGTTGATATATATAAAAAAAGTTTTTTCTTGGATAACCCCTTTAATGTTAAATATTAGTCAAAAAAATTATAAAAATATGTTTTTACTTAGGCGAAGCAATACTACATCACTGGCCATGAGTTGCAAAAATATCCTCAGTTTTTTTCTGATTGCATTGTACAACTAAGGGCATTTTAGCAGCTCTATTAAAGGAGTAGTCCAGTGGTGACCCAGTGGCGAACAACTTATCCCCTATCCTAAGGATAGGGGATAAGTTTGAGATCGCGGGGGGTCCGACCGCTGGGGCCCCCTGCGATCTCCTGTACGAAGCCCCGACGGCCCGCGGGAAGGGGGCGTGTCGACCTCCGCACGAAGCGGCGGCCGACACGCCCCCTCAATACAATTCTGTGGCAGAGCCGAAGCACTGCCTTCGGCAATCTCCGGCTCTGCCATAGAGTTGTAATGAGGGGGCGTGTCGTCTGCCGCTTCTTGCGGGGGTCGACACCCGCTATCTGGCCGGAGAGCCTGGCCCCCGTACAGAGAGATCGCAGGGGGCCCCAGCGGTCGGACCCCCCGCAATCTCAAACTTATCCCCTATCCTTAGGATAGGGGATACGTTTTTCACCACTGGACTACCCCTTTAAGTTTTTGCCATGATGTAAATGGTCATAACTTTTAATATAATATTTTTCACATAAACAGTGATACCATATGCCCAACAACAAAAATACTCACAAATAATACACAGTGTGTCCTTGTGTTGTATTTCTGAAGCACAACAAAATATAATTAAATAACACTTAAAATGGGGTAATACATTTTGATTCTCAATGTATGTGAAATTTTTGGTAGTATAGAAGCTTAGGTCAAAAGAGAACTAAATTTGGATATCATATGGATTATGTGTGTATATCAGTGGTCTAATGCCGGCTTCAGCGGCTTCTCCATAATTTTTAGCATGATGTGGTTGATACAAGTGAACAAAAAAGGGAATCTGTAGCTGTAATTTACGTTTCAAACTGCTGACACTGTTAGATAGCTATTAGTTCGAGACGACACATGGTACCTTTCTTACCTTTTGTCTATACTTTTATAACATAAAAAAGGTGTTCTCAAGCACCTGAAGTGCTCAGTGCTGTAACACCTATTTGTGCCCACTCAGTCCCTGCTTATTGACCATCAGCTGGAAGCCAAGGCCTTTTTTTTTTTTTTTTTTAAATATTGCACCTATGCTCAACAGATGAACTACATTTGGAAAGAGCTTGGCACTGGAAGCTGAGCCCTGACTGCCAATCAAGAAGTAACTGAGATGAGAAGGGAGTGAGGAAAGTTTTCCTCGAAATTGTAGAGAGCGGAGAACTTATGTTACTCTAAAATGTAGATACCATTGGACAAGTCCACTAGACATGTAAATGATCCCCTAACGCCTGGCAGCCGTAGAAACAGAATGAAGAAGCGATCATAGAAATATGGAATGGTATCAGATGGGAACTAAATAGGCGCAACATAATATCTTGCCCAAGATCTCAGCCAGAATCACCAGATGGCTACCTTATGAAAAAGTAGTGCCAGTGAAAAAGAAAAATGGTGATACCTAGGCTTTCATAGTCTCATAAACTGGAGTTTACGATCAGATCGAGGGGCATTAAATACAGAATAAGGCTATGTTCACACACCAGAATTTCTGCATTGAATTCTGCATGAAAATTCTGCATGAATCTATAGCCAATACAACTCGGTGGGATTCCGCTGTCCCATTCACACAGCAGAATTTCTGCTGCAGGAATTCCTTTGAAGTGAATGGGTTATTAATTTCTGTGGAATTTACTGCAGAATTTTCAGGCAGAATTCTGTGCAGAAATTCTGCTGTGTGAACATAAAAGGCCGAAATAGTTCTTGGTAGAAGGGAAGAGTTGTGACAGATACATTTCTAGCGAGATAACAGAGAAGAGATATAATTAAATATTTGGGACATGCGGGAGGCTTATATTTCTCCACACATTGAATGATTAAAACACATCTTTATTAAATGATTAAAACATTTGAAAAAATTGCACTCAAAAGATTTTGAGTTCTCCACTAGAGGAAGTCATCCAGATGAAGACCCGGGGGAAACAATGGGTTTACAAATAAGGACAGGCATGGGCCCAGTTCTGTTTCATAATGTCTTCCATGCTGCTGCTTCTTAATATGTGTATAGAGGCAAAGGAGGATCTGCTCCTTTCTGTGTGTACAGTGTATGTGAGACATTATAGCAGCAAGTCTCCACCCACTGGCTTAGGGACAACTAAGGGATAAGCCCTCACAGGGCATAAATATGGGGAAAAATACCATATAGAAGTTATGTAATGACCAGAAATAGTGCTACTCCTCATGTACACACATGAAAGCTAACGCTGAAAAGTTGGCTAAAATGACAACAACTTTTGAAGTCACTATTAATGACCAAACCGAGCCACCACATGACTAGAGAAAATTAATACTTTTGCGGATATATAATTGTAGAGGAAATTTTAGTTTGTAATATGACTATGCGTTCCATTGATTTTTGAAGTAGCCTTTTGACCTGATGGGACAACTTTTATGTTCATGCTGCTATTAACATTTCTTTTTAATTACACATTACATGTTATGTCAGAGATGAAGGAGATGGTAATCTGGTTGGGTATCATGCTGGTAATGAAAGCTGGCTTTGTTTTGGAATCCTGACCCATCTCAGATGGGCCTCACCAGGTGTGTAATGATAAAAGAATGAAAGAACCTTAAAGTCATTGACTCAGATTCCCAAAACATTGGATCTAGATTTCATAATATTACTTCAAAGCCTTCTACTGATAAAAATAGACCTCTTGCTCATTGAATTAACCCACAATGAACAACCATGATTTTTAAAGCTATTACAGTATTCTCTTAAAGAGCCTTATTCACTAAAATGATCCCGACATGTATAAAACTGCATATAGAGTGTGATAGCGATTGTGAGCACAGGCCTTGCTTGTCTGCTTATAGATTTCCATTTGTGCTCAACTTGGAAAAACCTTATTTTTGTTTTTAATTTTTTTGCCCAAAATCTAATATTTTACTGACCTCTTGTAGAAGGCCCTAACTTTTAATATTTATTGACTGCAGGTTGCAGAACACTAGAGGTTCTTATTGATGTGGCTATAGGGCCCCTGAATTATTAAAGGGGAATTCCGGTGGAAACAAATGTTTTTGTATCAGCTGGTGCCAGAAAGTTAAACAATTATGTAAATGACTTCTATTTCAAAATCTTAAATCTTCCAGTACTTATCAACTGCTGTATACTACATAAATTGTGTAGTTCTTTTCTGTCTGACCACAGTGCTCTCTGCTGACACCTCTGTCCATGTCAGGAACTGTTCAAAGTACAAGCAAATCCACATAGCAAACCTATCCTGCTCTGGTCAGTTTCTGAAATGGACAGAGGTGTCAGCAGAGAGCACTGTTGTCAGACTTGAAAGAACATCACAAATTTCTCTGTAGTATATCTGTAGTAAACAGCAACTGATAAGTACAGGAAGGGTTAAGATGTTTTAATGGAAGTAATTTACAAATCTGTTTAATTTTCTGGCACCAGTTGATTTGAAAAAATGTTTTTCCACCGGAGTTCCCCTTTAATATAATGGTCCTCTTTGTCCCACCCCTCCCCCAAGCTCTTATCAGTGGGGTCAATGCTGGTGACGAACGCACCCTTAGAGTTGGGATTCATACTAGACACCAGAAATATTATCATTTACCACTTTAGGCTTTAGACCAAATATTGGAAATAACTGATAGGTAACCGGTCATTTTGCCTTTAGAAGCCACTCTTAACTGCTTGTTAGAGATGTGTTTTCAGCCAAGATTGCTGTTTTTTATAATATTAGCAAATTGGTATTATATGTTCTTTAAAGTGACTTTTCCTTGAATTCTTCTTTTGGTTTTCTTGGCAGTGCAGTGAGCCTACATGCGTCCTACCCTATAATCATTGATATTCTCCTGGCTGGCTGGCTGGTCTTCCAGGCGATTGTCATTCACACTGCTACAGCCCCGAAAATATTGTAGGAATGTCATGCTGTGGAACCAAAATGTGGATTTGGTTTTTGGTTTTGGAGCCTTTCTTCGAAATTTAGCAATATGTGATATATTTCCTGTTTACAGTCTGCTTGGCACAGTGATACCCAGCTGCACAAGCTCATTGTTCAGTTACCTCAGGCCTCCATGCGCCACAAAAATGAATACTCTGGAATGTTCTTTGAGGTGCATGAAATGGAATAAGGAAAGTAATTAAAAGGTCTCCTGTGGGTACGGTGACCGCCTAGATCTGCGCAGAAGCTGATTTAATTCTGTAATGCTTATTCTATGCTCAGTACACACGGTACACACATGTACTCTAAGCATTGCTAGAACATTTATTATAAAACCATTTTTTGGAGAAAGTTTCGGAAGTTTGAGGAAATTTTTTTAAATATGTGGGAAAAAAATGATGAAACTCCATCGAGGTTGCTAAAGACTATACTGCTATTTATTTTCTTGACGTAGTCATACATGTCCTTTATTGCCTAATGTGCTTTTCGGGGCATGGTCATTTTATTGTCTACTCGTGCTTTTGGCTCCACATTAGGCTTCCTTCATTTTTTTTCCTTCAAGAATATTGAAAGTCCCTCAATATAATTTAAATATGTAAGGAGCAATTCAAATTATAGAGTAGAACTGTGTCTTGTATGGCAGCCAGTATTCGGTGAATGGAATGAGCCAGAGATTTTTATTTCCCTAATGTGAAGCCATGACATTTTATCTCTGCTGTGTTACACTGGGGAACAAATTTCAGATTTTATTTTGCGTTGTTGATGAGAACTCTTGTTTTTATTTATTTTAGTTTATTGTTATTTATAAAAACATATTACAGTCTGTATATCAATACTTATTAAACTTAAGATACTTTTAGTGCATTTATTCTTCCAAAATACGACTGACCAATGATAGTTAGCAAAAAAAAGGATAGAATGGAAGAGATCCAAAGATGGGCTACCCCTTAGTAACTGATGCTTAAAGAGGTACTCCACTGCTCAGTGTTTGGAACAAACTGTTCCGAACGCTGGAGCCGGAAGCTCGTGATGTCATAGCCCCACCCCCCTCATGATGTCACGCCCCACCCCCTCAATGCAAGTCTATGGGATGGGGCGTGACAGCTGTCATGCCCCCTGTCACAATCACACCCTATCGGTCCAGCCAAGACGCTAGAGAGAGTGTGATGGTGCAAGGGTTAATGCCACCAGACCTCTGGGTATCCACTACAAGTCCCAGCAAGTCACCAAATGAACCCTTAGATAAACGTGTTTTACCAGAGCCTCCTTCAGAAAGGTGAGCTCATTTATTTAGAGATCAAAGACCAGAGCTGATTAATTAAACATTTAATCTGATAAAAGGTATCACAGCGCTGACTATATAAAATACAGGAACAAATGACATACAGGTATAAAAATAAATAAAAGAGTTTAGCAAGGCAAGTTCAGAAAACAAAACATGAAGTTCTTACAGCATGATGATATAGCAATCCTTCAGTGAGTTCCAGCTGTTCATAGGATGGTCTTGTCAGCTTGTTGCACAGCCTTCAACAACCAACTTTGAGACTAGCATTGTTTTAAATATCGTATCTGCTTTCTTTGGAGGGAGACTCCATTCTCAAAATCAGCAGAAATGTGTAAACCAAAAGGCGCAAATAAACCCTGCTTGTGCCTTTTCTAGACACAAAAAACAGTCTAAAGACAATGATAAATGTCTGCCAATGTGTGCATGTATTTGTGTATATTTCAAACTACAACTACAAACATAGGATAGATAAATTAACCCTAACCCACCCCCTTTTGTGAGGGCCAGGGTATTTGTTTAAAGTCCCATGCAAGTCTATGGGAAATGTATGTTCCAGCATAACTTCCAAATGGCTGGAGATATTTTGCTAAATCTTAGTACACATGTTACTTTTATGTCAACTAAAAATATATGATTGTTAAAGTAACCCTAACCTGCCCCCTTATGTGAAGAATGGGGTTTTTATCTTAAGTCCCATGCAAGTATATAGGACTTCCAGTACCTTACTCCAAGCTCTGCATCTCCTGGTGAGTGCTCAGTCTGGCCACACCCCTCCTGCATGCCACACCCCATCTTGCAAAGCCACATCCGCCATTTAGGCAACACCCCTTTTTATTTTCTACCCTTTTTTTGCATTGGTCTGCAAGTCATGCCCACTAACGCAAAACCATGCCTCATTCTATTTTGGGCCTACGATCTCTTTATCACAACTCCCCACCTGAGGACAGGATATGAGGATGACATATGAGGGTGGGATTTGAGGGCTGGATATGAGGATGAGATATGATTGGCGGGATATGAGGTTGGGATATGAGGACAGGAAAGGAGGATGAAACATGATGACTGGATATGAGGTGGGCTATGAGGACAGGATAAGAGGTCAAGATATGAGTTCAGGATATGAGGATGGGATATGAGGAAAGGGACATGAGGACAAGTACTTACTCCTATGTTGCTTTTCCTCCCCCTACAAAGATTAGGTAGGAAAAATCCGGTATTTATAAGTGTGGGGGCCATCTGTGCAATAAGCCGACATAATAGAGGTTTCAGTTGCAACTAGTACAGCCTGTTATAAGTTTACTGCAGGCTAAGTTCCCACTCTTAAAGGGGTACTCCACTGGAAAACATTTTTTTTTTCAACTGGTGCCGGAAAGTTAAACAGAAGAATCTTAACCCTTCCAGTACTTATCAGCTGCTATATGCTCCACAGGAAGTTATTTTCTTTTTGAATTTCTTTTCTGTCTGACCACAGTGCTCTCTGCTGACACCTAGAGTAGGAGCAAATCCCCATAGAAAATATATCCTACTCTGGACAGTTCCTGACATGGACAGAGGTGTCAGCAGAGAGCACTGTGGTCAGACAGAAAATAAATGAAAAAAGAAAACAACTTCCGGTGGAGCATACAGCAGTTGATAAGTACTGGAAGGGTTAATATTTTTAAATAGAAGTCATTTACAAAGCTGTTTAACTTTCTGGCTCCAGTTGATTTAAAAATGTTTTCCAGCAGAGTACCCTAAGGTCGCACACTAAGTACTTTTTTTATTTTTTCTGCCAAATGGACCTTGAATGGGTCGTAACACAATTGACTCTACCTGCTCCTGTCAGATCCCATTGACTTAACCCTTTTTTACACTGTTCATTTCCTTTGAGGAACAGTATAAATTATATTCAGCAGGCAAAGTCATGCGTTTTTTTCTCTGCTCAACTCCTGTCCTTTCAACACACTGACGGAGCGTCCTTTTCCTGAGAACAATGGCTGTGTGAACAAGCCCTTACAAACTCAGCCACACTGTATTCAAATATTAGCAGTACAGAGTATTCTATTCTGATACCATCAATGTTATAATAAGTCAAACCAAATTGCTGGTGACCTCATGATTTTCTAATCTTATTTTGTAGTGTGGAAAGCCACTGCCGGGACTTTCCAAACAAGAAGATTGCTGTGGAACAGTGGGCACCTCCTGGGGCTTAGGCAAATGCATGAAATGTCCAAAGAAAGCTAGTAAGTATAATACCGATTTATTTGTTGTTTTGCTACTGTTAAAATCATAATTTTACATACACTTAGGCTTAAGATTTTAAAACTTTATTGCTCCTCTCCAGAGATTCCATGTCAGTAAACTGTAGTCTTAGCAAGTAATTTAGGATATCTACTTTGTACACTCAAAAAGCCAACTCTGCTTTTAAATATCTTAAAAAGTTACATGATGTAAGGTAATTGGGGATTGGAGGTGTACCGGGGCAGTACTTCCAGGCGTACTTGCTTCTTTGCTTTACATAATGTGAACATGAAAGTAATCAGCCATTGCTTCAGAAAGAAAATATTGTGGTACGTCCTTGGGAGCAATTTTCTTATACTTAAAGGTCCCACGTTCATTTGTTTAAGCTATAGTATGCAAGTATAGACATTATTGGACCATGCAGCTTTCATATAGTTCAGGAAGAAGAGGCATGTTGTACCATAAACTAGAACATGCTTTGGTGCAAGAAATAAAATCAATGGGAAGAACTGCCTTGTGAAGATGCTGAAGGAAACCAGTACAAAGGTATCTAAAAAAGTTGTACTTTCTGAAATGTTCTCTGGTCTCATAGAATAAAAATGTATGTGTTCGGCCATAATAACTATAGTGATGTATGAAAGAAAGGAGGGGAGGCTTGCAAACGAAAGAACATCATCCCAACCATGGAGCATGGGGGGGGGGGCAGCATTATGTTGTGGGGTGCTTTGCTGCAGGATGGGACTAGTGCACCTTACAAAATAGATGAGGTTATGAAGAAAGATAATGGTGTGGAGATATTTAAACAACATTTCAAGACAGAACGATAAAACTTGGACACAACTTAGTCTTACAAATGGACAGTGATCCCAAATATTTTTCCAGCATGGTGGTAAAATGGCTTCAGGACAACGAAGTAAAGGTAATAGAGTTCATCGCAAAGTAGTCACATCACTTCCATAGAAATAGGGAGAAATTGAGAATCTTATGTAAGGCTGCCCAAAATGTTTGGCTAAAGTCAGACAGTTAAGAGGCAATGATACCAAATAGGAACCATGTTTGTAAACTTCCTGGATTGTCAATGGAAATGTGATTAAATTAATAAAAGCTCAAATCTATCAGCATCTTTAGTAGTATAAATCCACATGAGAGAGAGTCAGAGAAATTCCGGCACTGCTGTTGTTTTATCCTGACTATTCCATTAACAATGTTCAATGTATGCTGACGGTAACTGAATCCCAAATAGTGGATCACTGTGGGTGGTGCTACACGCTAGTAGAACATATGAAATCAGTACACAAGAAGAGAAGAAAAGGATTGCGGAGCAGCTCACCAGATCCTGAGTCCGTAGTATCGGGATGTCACATCGCGGTCAGGCGGCAGCGAGAGGAGGAGGCTGAGATGGTACCGGGGGAATCCGACGCCAGGGCCACAGCCGTATCGCACCGTCAAGTGCTTCGTCAGGTGCTTCCTCAGGCCCTATAGGGGCCTGACGAAGCACCTGACGGTGCGATACGGCTATGGCCCTGGCGTCGGATTCCCCCCCCGTTCCATCTCAGCCACCTCGTCTCGCTGCCGCCTGATCGCGATGTGACAACCCAATACTATGAACTCAGGATCTGGTGAGCTGCTCCGCAATCCTTTTCTTCTCTTCTTGTGTATTGATCTTTAGTAGTATTCTGTCATTTTATACTATTTAAATATAGAATTGATCCAAACTGACCTAAGAGAGAGAGAGAGAGAGTACTAGGATGTCAGGTGAACTATAGATTTATCCTATAGCCTGCGTTTGCAGTCTTGAAATATGAAACAGACATTAGTCAATTATAATGAATTGTTTGTGGCAATTTGAACCTAAATATAAGGCTCTTGGAAACCTTATACAGATCCTCGGCTACAATCTGTATTACAATAATAGTTGCTCTTATGCTGTTAGAATTCTACCGATTGCTAATAACACTTTTGTTGATTCCTATGTGTACGGGGGAATCAGGGAAACTGCTGTCAGTTGAACTAGCTTTTGGCTGACAGCTATTAAGGTTCATTGCCACTATAACTCCATCTCTAGGTTCCTATAATACAGTGGGACATGCTGTGCCTGCTAAAATGCTTTCACTACCCAAAATGCAGATCACCAGATCAAGTTTTTTGCATGAAGGAATGCTGAGAGCCAGAAAGAATTGTGACTTTAGCTGCATAGTATAAAAAAACAGGCAATAATTAAAAATCACTGCAAAATTACGTATTTATAGGACGCTCTGGAATATAAAACGCACCCAATTTTAAAGGCGGAAAATCTAGAATACAATGTAACGTATAGGACAGTGATCTTCAACCAGCGAACCTCCAGATGTTGCAAAACTACAACTCCCAGCATGCCCGGACAGCCGTTGGCTGTCCGGGCATGCTGGGAATTGTTGTTTTGCAACATCTGGAGGTCCGCAGGTTGAAGACCACTGGTATAGGAGGTAGTACTCACGTGTCCCCGCCGCTCCTGACCCGTCACCGCTGCCTTGGATGTCGCCCTCCATCGCTGTCGCCGCATCCCCGGGGTGTCCCCGTCACTCCGGAACGTCTCTGCTGCCTGGTATCCTCACTGTCCGTCGCCACCATCACGTCGCTACGTACGCCGCTCCTATTGGATGATGGGACGGCGTGCGCGACGACGTGATGACGACGAAGGAGAGCGCCGGCCATGCAGGGGATCCCGGCACGGAGCAGACACCGAGGAGGCAGGTAAGGTCCCTCCCGGTGCAGCCAGGTTAGTGTCACTTTCCCTTCAGACGCGGCGGTCAGCTTTGATCGCGACGTCTGAAGGGTCAATACAGGGCATCACCGCGATCGGTGATGTCCTGTATTAGCTGCGGGTCCTGGCTGTTCATGGCCGCCGGACCGACCTGATAGGACGGGGTTTTAATGTGTATTCGCCGTATAAGATGCACCAACTCCCCCCCCCCCCCCCCCAGTTTTAGGGAAGAAAAAGTGCATCTTATATGGCGAAAAATACGGTAAGTCATGCTATCATTCCACTGTATGTAGATTGTTTGTATGCTGATTGAAGAGGAATTCCATAAAAATCTGCTTAGTTAATCTTTCCTT